>NC_134353.1:409472921-410072921 GCF_048569485.1 Anomaloglossus baeobatrachus | reverse complement strand
GCCTATCAATCCAATGGAAACTCATAGGCAACAAAGTCCATTGGACTAGGCAATTACATGTACCCATAAAAAGTCCTTGGGCCTTGCCTCAGAGTCAAACCCACAACCTCTCGCAGCCAAGCAAAGAGTTTACCACTACACCAACACAGAAAAGTGGGAGACTGACTCTACATTAATTCAAATAATCCTGGTGACTGCGCACACAACATGGCCGAACAAAAGCAAAAGCATCCATACAAAGTCCATGGGCCTTGCCTCAGAGTCGTACCCACAACGTCTTGCAGAACAAGCAAAGAGCCTACCACTACACAAACATAAAGAAGTGGGGAGCTGAGACTACATTAATTCACATAATACTAGTGACTGCGCACACAACATTGACAAACAAAAGCAAAAGACTGTACCTGGTCTATCAATCCAATGGAAACTCATAGGCAACACAGTCCATTGGACAAGGCAATTACATGCATCCATACAAAGTCCATGGGCCTTGCCTCAGAGTCGAACCCACAACCTCTCGCAGCCCAAGCAAAAAGCCTACCACTACACCAACAGAGAGAAGTGGGAAACTGATTCTACATTAATTCACATAATCCTAGTGACTGCGCACACAACATGGCCACACAAAAGCAAAAGGCAGTACCTGGCCTATCAATTCAATGGAAACTCATTGGTTACACAGTCCATTAGACTAGGCAATTACATGCAGCCATACAAAGTCCGTGGGCCTTGCCTCAAAGTCGAACCCACAACGTCTTGCAGAACAAGCAAAGAGCCTACCACTACACCAACTGTCTTGCTAAATTCTACTAAAAAGGGGCTGAAAGCCCGTACTTACGAAGCGCTCACTGATATCCTAATCAGGCACGAATACTAATATTCTTTATAGCAAGATACTATTTATTTTAATAGCACATGAATATAATCAATGGTACATAGGCATTTAGAACTATAGTCATAGAAACTTATACAATAACAGAAATATGCATCAACATTACCGTTTGTTGTAGCAATCCTTTCACATCGGAGGGAACTCGAGTTAATGATAAGGAATCAACATGGCATCTTGCATCACAGGAACAGTGCGTACGTACACTTCAATGTCCTGGAAGGTTTTCCCTACATTAAGCGAGTCCGGTGTATTTTTTATAGGAAAACTTTGTAGGTTGGGTTTAAATGGTCACCAGCATGTGACAGCTGAGTCATGTTCATGTAACTTGACCACAAAATGCTGTGGGCACCGGCAGCTTCCTGCACATTTCCTGCACATCCTGCCAGTTGACAACTGACCGACCACAGTTTGACCATAGTGTTAGTGAAATATTGCAATGAGCCGTAAATTTCATATGCAAGCTTCCTTAAACCTGTCTTTAAGCTAACCACAAGTTTCCGGTAAGTGGAACTGTAAATGTGACTTCCTCTATCTTGATACTGCTTCAAAACCTGTGAAATGTATTCTTTGGTCATCATATTGGCCTTCCAAAGGACATCTCTTTGATACTGAATTATTGATAGGTCAAATAATATCTGGGATCACTCCTATCTTTTGATTATGATTCCTATCTAATTACATTCAAACTTCAGTCATATCACATTGGTATCACAATCGGTCCTTGATCCCAGGGATTATTTTCCATCATCAGTATTCCACTAGAAGAAGATCACTCGGAATATACCATACCATGACAAAGAAATATTGTTTGCCACAAATTTTGTTTTCTTGGTTTGTTTAGATAAATGTTGAATCACAAATATAATCACTTTCACTACTTTTGTACAGTATATTAAAACTAAAAGCAATATTATCTGAAAAGCTCCCTTGAATATCATGTGTTTTGGCATTTGCTCGATATTCAAAGGAATCATTACACATTACATTTCCCGATATGTTACTACAAGTTTCACTAGTCCCATTTATGAACATATTGGCATAAGGCCATAACATATCATGAATTGTCCTTTCCACTAAGCTGGGTTTAAAAGCATCTACAGTATTTATAGTTGTCCCAAAACTTATTTTTATATTCTCCATAGGGATGAATCCCAGGTTAGTCAGTCCAGTCTTATTTCTTAGTACCCAAATTCCTCCCTTAAAAGCCAGATATTGCAAATTGGTGACTGTTGCATTCAAATTGCCTTGCCACCATGGAAGATTGATCCATCCCACTATGGAAATGGGTACTGTAGTATTCTATAGACGAACACTTCGAGTGTCTTTATCAGCAAGATGATCAGAACAACTTTTCTACTTTAAGATTTCCTCCATCGATACCGGGACATCCAGATAAGGGATACTGGTGGCTGTAAGTGAAGAATGTGTACAGATCCAGCAATCTGTGTGTTGAAAATGTGATGGTGCATCAGAAATTCATTCGCCACAGGTTCCTCCTGATGTAGACTTTTCCATCCAACGACCAGAGAGGCAAACATCAAACACAGGAATTTCTCCATCTCATCACTATCGAGCTCTTCCCAGTAACCGATACCATGGATTCCGCTTATTTACCACACCTTCTGCAAATAAAGATACACTATTATTCTCGTAAATAACATTTTTCTTGTGGGACATATTCCCACTTCCCCACTCCTGGTCTCATCAGGAAAGTACGATCTTTTCCGACCGCTATAACCGCTGTCTCTGAGGGCGGTCCTTGGAGGTTTTGAATCCATATTTTTGCTCCTACATTTGTAATATTAGAGGATCCAAAACCTTTAGTACCCCATGTTGTTAATTCTGCCAGGGCAGTTCCTTCTCTTATTTCAGACAAGTTTATTGGGATTATCAACATCTGAGCAACCCTCTGGTGTTTCACCAAAATCAAAGGCTCATTTCCCAAATTTAGCATCAGTACCTTGATTTCTCCCTGATAATCTGCCTCTATTACCCCTCCCACCACTATGGCTCCTTTTAACACTAAACTAGAACGAGTGGCTATTTGACCACAATGATCCTTTGGTATCTGGCAACCCAATCCTGTTGAAATTGGTTTTACCTTACCTGGGGGTACCACGACAGTTTCCACTGTACTGAGGTCTAAACCTGCTGAATAAGGTGTCGCTCTTTCTGGTGTGCCCAAACATCTGTACCTTGCCTTGTCAACTGTTGGACTGACTTGTCTGATGGCTGCTGCTTTATCTGCTTCTGAATTAAACAAACGTTCAAGTGAGTTAGTAGGGACATGAGCATCAACATGAAATACAGTGGTCTTGGTAGATTGAATAATCCCTTCAATGTCTTGCCACACTTCCCTGACCATCTCAAACACATTTTGCTGTTCCTCTCCCCAGTGGAACTCATAGTTTTTCCTCGTTACTTTGTATAAATGAGCCAACATTTGTCCCAAATGAGGGATATGTTGTCTCCAAAAATCAAACAATCCAATATAAGACTGAGTCTCCTGTTTGGATTTAGGGACTGGAAAATTAATAATTTTCTGTCTGGCATTGGGCAAGATCTCTCTGTGCCCCTTGTTCCACAGAATCCCTAGATATGTTACCACCAGAGACGGTCCTTGAACCTTGGCATCACTGATTTCCCATCCTTTACTCCTCATATGAGAAACCAGTTTTGTCAATTGATCTTTCACACTTTGCTCATCTTGTCCTTGTATCATTATATCATTGATATAATGTGAGATCTGCATTTCCTTATGACAAGACATAACCCCAAAGGAGAATTTTCCTTCGGTTAGATTAAGAGTCATCCATTTTAGGATATCAATTCCCAAAATATATTCTGGTATAGGAACTACCAGCACCGTATACTCCTTGATAGGTAAATTACCAATCTTCAAAGCTACCTGTGTCTGAACCCCGGTGATCACTTGACCACCTAGTCCAGCAATTTTTACTCGAGGTCCTTTTATTTTTTCTGGGTTTCCATGAATTAAAGTAGCCTCCGCCCCCGTGTCAATCAAAGCTGGGACTCTTTGAACATTTCCCCCTTTCCAATGTATGCTAAGATTGACGTAGGGACGTTCGTCCCTTTTTATCAATAGGGGGGCTTGGCTGGCTACCTATGGTAAATCACTTCCTTCTGAACTTTCATTTACACAGACTTCAGTCTGTGTATTAGCCCTTCCTTCCGTGACCTTTGTGGCCACGGCTGCAGCCAGTTCTTCCCATGGATAAACTGACTGAAAATCTTCCCAAGACACATTCTTTGGGGGTTTTTCCCCTTTTCCCTCTGATTTCTTTACCTTGGGTGTTTTTGAGCCACCCTCCACATTTGTAGTGGTCACTTTCTTTGTGGATAGAACTTTCTGTTTGTACAACTTCCATAATTCTCCTGTCTCCTTTCCATCAATGCTTTCCTTATTGATCCCGGCTTTAAGCAAAGCCTGGAACATGTCTTTGCGAGACACTCGTGGGGCCTCCCCTACTGATTTCTCTTTCCAATCAGGATTGTTTGGCTTACTGTTACCAACATGGCCTCCAGGGGACGGTTTATCCCACTGTCCCATATCCTGTAACTCCCTCATCCTCCCTAGAACTACACCGATTGATTCTCCAGTCAGCGCTACAGTTAAGGTTAAAATAACTGTTTTGTATGCTGGAGGAGCATGTTTAACCAGCCTATTTCTTATGCTGGCTTTCAATGGGTACTGGAGATAATCATCATCCATTCCCAAAAGAGGAAGAGCATTCCTCATTGCTTCTTCCTTCAGTCTTTCCATACCATCTTTTAAGGTATACCAAGGTTTATCATTGATAGGAAAGTCTGCTTCTGATGGATATTTGTCCAGAAAAGCATGGGCTAAGATCATGATTAAGTTTTGAGTACCATGCTCATTATGATCAACAAAATAATTTTTTATTGATCTCTGAATTTCTGGGTCACGAGACATGGTGACAAATTTTGCCACGTCTCCGGCGTCAAAGTGTACTCCACCTCCTCCGAGATCGTGCACCCTGACCAACCAGGGAATTTCTCCTTCTCCTGGTTTTTGTCTAAACTGTGTTAAAATGCTATCAACTTCTCCCTGAGAGTAATCTTCAATGGTTACTCGATTCTTTACATGAGGAATCGTTCTCTCATTTATGATGGCATTACCATCTTCGTCATATTGCAGATTCCCCTGACCATCCCGGACATGTTCCCGGATGATCTAATTCTCTGTCCTCTCTAGGCGCCTCCTTACGGGATTAGCCTGAATCTTCCCTTTATGGTAATCCTCCTCATCAGATGATGAAGATGAATCCCACACATCCCCATCCCAAGTATCGGGATCCCAGTTTATAGAAGCTGAGGCGATACTTTTATGTACTTTGGTTTTATTTACTTTTCCTCTTCTTTTCTTGTACTTATTTTGAGCAATTTTTATGGCAGCTTTTTCTGCCACATTCTGATAATGTTCCAATTTATCCTTCAACAGTCTGGTATTACATTCCAGAACTGTTTTCAGGCCACCTAATTCTATCATCTTTTGTTCCATCTGGGAACTTTTCTTCTGTATCTTTAGATTACGCTCATGCATTACACTATATGCACTTGCCAAAATCCAGATGTGCCGTGCTAAAGACACTACATCACCTGCTTTCACAGGGACACTACCGAATACATTCACAACATCAGTAGCTTCACTACCCTTAAGCTTATCCTGCCATTGTTTGCGCCGTGCTAAAGACACTACATCACCTGTTTTCACAGGGACACTACCGAATACATTCACAACATCAGTAGCTTCACTACCCATAAGCTTGTCCTGCCATTGTTCTGCCAATCCACAAGACACTACATCACCTGTTTTCACAGGGGCACCACTGAGTACATTCACAACATCAGTAGCTTCACTACCCTTAAGCTTGTCCTGCCATTGTTCTGCCAATCCACAAGACACTACATCACCTGTTTTCACAGGGGCACCACTGAGTACATTCACAACATCAGTAGCTTCACTACCCATAAGCTTGTCCTGCCATTGTTCTGCCAATCCACAAGACACTACATCACCTGCTTTCACAGGGGCACCACTGAGTACATTCACATCAGTAGCTTCACTACCCATAAGCTTGTCCTGCCATTGTTCTACCAATCCACAAGACACTACATCACCTGTTTTCACAGGGGCACCACTGAGTACATTAACAACATCAGTAGCTTCACAACCCTTGAGCTTATTCTGCCAATGTTCTGCCAATCCACAATTGACCAATTCATGTGCTATACGATTGTAGGGAGCCTCAGTCCAGGTGGGGATCTCCACAACAACCTCCTTAACATTATCCTTACGTTTTCTGAACATTTTGACACTATGCAAAAAGATTGAAAAAATATATCTGGAAATTTGCCAAATATATGTTTTTAATTTCTAAATTACAAAAATTCGTTAATTACTTCTTATAGAAGTAATCCTGCCGACTACGCCAATTTATGTCTTGCTAAATTCTACTAAAAAGGGGCTGAAAGCCCGTACTTACGAAGCGCTCACTGATATCCTAATCAGGCACGAATACTAATATTCTTTATAGCAAGATACTATTTATTTTAATAGCACATGAATATAATCAATGGTACATAGGCATTTAGAACTATAGTCATAGAAACTTATACAATAACAGAAATATGCATCAACATTACCGTTTGTTGTAGCAATCCTTTCACATCGGAGGGAACTCGAGTTAATGATAAGGAATCAACATGGCATCTTGCATCACAGGAACAGTGCGTACGTACACTTCAATGTCCTGGAAGGTTTTCCCTACATTAAGCGAGTCCGGTGTATTTTTTATAGGAAAACTTTGTAGGTTGGGTTTAAATGGTCACCAGCATGTGACAGCTGAGTCATGTTCATGTAACTTGACCACAAAATGCTGTGGGCACCGGCAGCTTCCTGCACATTTCCTGCACATCCTGCCAGTTGACAACTGACCGACCACAGTTTGACCATAGTGTTAGTGAAATATTGCAATGAGCCGTAAATTTAATATGCAAGCTTCCTTAAACCTGTCTTTAAGCTAACCACAAGTTTCCGGTAAGTGGAACTGTAAATGTGACTTCCTCTATCTTGAAACTGCTTCAAAACCTGTGACATGTATTCTTTGGTCATCATATTGGCCTTCCAAAGGACATCTCTTTGATACTGAATTATTGATAGGTCAAATAATATCTGGGATCACTCCTATCTTTTAATTATGGTTCCTATCTAATTACATTCAAACTTCAGTCATATCACATTGGTATCACACCAACACAGAGAACTAGGAAACTGATTCTACATTAATTCACATAATCCTAGTGACTACGCACACAATATGGCCACACAAAAGCAAAAGACAGTACCTGGCCTAGCAATCCAATGGAAACTCATAGGCAACACAGTCCATTGGACTAGGCAATTACATGCAGCCATAAAAAGTCCATGGGCCTTGCCTCAGAGTCAAACCCACAACCTTTTGCAGCCTAAGCAAAGAGCCTACCACTCCACCAACACAGAGTAGTGAGAAACTGACTCTACATTAATTCACATCATTCTAGTGACTGCGCACTCAACATGGCCAAACAAAAGTAAAAGACAGTATCTGGCCTATCAATCCAATGAAAACTCATAGGCAACACAGTCCATTGGACTAGGCAATTACATGCAGCCATACAAAGTTCTTGGGCCTTGCCTCATAGTCAAAAAAACCTCTCGTAGCCCAATCAAAGAGCCTACCACTACTCCAACACAGAGAAGTGAGAAACTAACTCTACATTAATAGGCAAGGCCCATGGATTTTGTATGGCTGCTTGTAATGTAATTTCCTAGCCCAATGGACTGTGTTGCCTATGAGTTTTCATTGGATTGATAGGTCAGGTACTGTCTTTTGCTTTTCTTTGGCCATGTTGTGTGCGCAGTCACTAGGATTATGTGAATTAAAGTAGAGTCAGTTTCCCACTTCTCTGTGTTGGTGTAGTGGTAGGCACTTTGCTTAGGCTGCGAGAGGTTATGGGTTCGACTCTGAGGCAATGCCCATAAAATTTGTATGGCTGCATGTACTTGCCTAGTCCAATGGACTTTGTTACCTATGAGTTTCGATTGGATTGATAGGCCAGGTACTGTCTTTTGCTTTTGTTTGGCCATGTTGAGAAAGCCATGGAACCCATAGGGTGGAGGGGCGACATGACTAGAGGGAAGGGAAGGAGTGATGGGGTTAATAGAAACAGGAACGGTTTGTTTATAAGGCAGAATAAAGGGATTGGTGGGTAGGAGGAGTTCCCTGGAGGAAGAGGTGGGACAGTTGAGGGGTGTAAGTAAAGGACTTTGACTTACCCCCTCTCTCTTGACTTCCGGATATGGAACGATCTGGACGTGCGACAGGATGGCTGGTATCCGGGACCAGCGGATTCATCATGGCAGCGCACGGGCCCCTGGCAGCGCGGTCCCACGTCTTGGCTGCTGGGGGTTAACCCGTTGGCACTTTCCCCTCGCTCCCCTGTCAGCTGCGGGCGGCGTCCCCCCTCCCTCATCTCTCAGGTACTTGCCGTGTGCGGGGGGAGCGAGGAGGAGATGCGAGAGCCCCTTCGGGGACCCTCCACGGTAGTGACGTGGGCAGGGCAGTACTCAGCTGCTGCTCCGGCCGCGGGAGGAATCTCCGTCCGGGCCGCAGCAGCCGGGAGGGGGGCGTGGCTAGTCTGCGGCCTACTTCCGGTCCGAGCTGCGGCCGGGATTGCTGGATGCGGCGGCTCCCGGACGGGTAGAGTGCCCGGCGGTGACAGAGGCCAGCTTTACCCCTCGCGGACGGCGGGGGGGGGGGCGCGGAGCTGCAGCCAGTGGTGGGTCCGGCACCAGGGCAGGCGGGCTTGGGGCGACGGGTGCCCATGAGGCGTCGGTGAGTGGGGGTGATGGCAGGGGCCCTGCAGTTTCTGCTTGGTCACCCAGATCAGGGTGCAGCTCCCGGCCGCGGCGGTCTCCCCCAGGAGGGGGAGGGCCCAGCGGACAGAGGCTTTCATGGGGCCCAGGAGGGCTGGATGCGGCGGCTCCTAGCCAGGAGAGCGCCCGGCGAGGACGGAGGCCAGCATTACCCCCCCCCCCGCGGGTGGAGGGGGTGCCGGGGGGCTGCAGCCAGCAAGGGGTCCGGCACCAGGGCAGGCGAGCCTGGTGCGACGGATGCCCGGGAGGCGTCGGTACGTGGGGGTGACGGCGGGGGCCCTGCGGTCCCTGCCTGGTCACCCAGAGCAGGCGTGCAGCTCCCGGCAGCGGCGGTCTCCCCCAGGGGGGCGAGGGCCCGGCGGACGGATGCCTTCTGGGCCCAGGAGGGCAGGAAGCTGGCGGCTCTGGATGGGAGTCTGATGGCAGCGGGTCGGGCCACAGGTACCCCCTGTCCTTGCAGGCAGCGGGGGGGGGGGTCGGGCCAGAAGATGAGGCCCGCGGTGGCAGCCCGTGGGACGGGACGGTTTCCGGGGTTGTCGCCGCCGGACAGAAGATGGAGCTTGGAGGATTGTGCCCACGTGGCGTACCAGGAGGACGGCCGTGGTGGTGGCAGCGCTTCGGCGGCGTCTGCGTTACATGAGCCAGAGGCGGTCGGCTCCAGCGAGGAGGGGGAGGAAGCAGCGACGGAAGAATCAGATGTTCAGATGGCGTGACTTTTATTCCAGGATACGCCGGGTCGTGGTCGGGTGATACGGCCGTGGATTCGGCAGGGTTGGGGCGCAGTTGGTGGGGGGAGCGGCTGCGGACACGGCAGCGCCGAGTGGGTTTGTGTTTTGACCAGGTATGGGGTTTACTGCAGTGGTGTATACGGTTGTGGAGAGTGCGCATGCACCGCCGGCGGCATGGACGGGATCGGTGGTTAGTAGGCGCAGGTGCGGCAGGCAGAGTGAGGGCGCATGAGGCGGCAGGGGAGCATTTTCGGGCAGAGGCGGCAAGGGCTGTGACAGAGTGAGTGGTGAGGAACGAAGAGGGGGATGAGGTGGTGCGTCTGGCTGACAGTGGCCAAGTGTGAGAGGTATGGGTGCTTCAAAGGCCCGCTGGGGGGGGGGCTCACTTGCTGGAGGATGTGAGGGATAAGATTTGAATGGGGAAAGTGTAGCAATAGTTTCGCTGCTCCCCCTGGAACAGTTTCACCTGGATTAGGTTAAGCCAAGTGATTCCAGGAAGGATAAGTAGAGGGAGGGGAGCGCCGGTGGAGGCTCACCCCTCGTACATTTGCAACGTGGCTGCGGGCATTTGCGTTTTTTGGCAAGGGTATCGGGGGAAGGAATTTGGTAATTGGTTCGGCATGGTTCGGCTATATGGATCCGTTTGGGGTGGCTTGTTAGGTCATATGGCGGTTTAGTCTGGCTTCAGTACGCCGAGTAATTTCAGCAAGGGAAGGTGTTGCGTGCCAGTATGCGGTAGGATCATACGGGCACATCCTTATGGCTGCAGCGGATGGCGGCTCCTAGTCGGCCCCCCCTTTTGGGGGGTAGTTGGCTGTTCGGGGCTTGGAACCCCGGCAACACGGACGATGAGGGTTTTTTGGGGGGAATAGAATGATGGGTGGTGCAGATTTGGCGCGGACGGTTGTCTTAAGCTTAAGTGTTGGGTTGTGGTAAGGAACATAGTAATTCCGCGTCTTTCTATTTGTATTGGTGGATCTTCGCCTCCTTATTGGAAGTTGGCGCTGGGCTAGGGGACACCTGGTGGTTGTCAGTGGAAAGAGGGGTCAGGAAGTGGCTTTGGGCAGGATGGGTGGGCCATTCGGGGCCCTCCTTGTCATGATTGGGTTTCTCTGTTGGGGGGTAGTGCCGGAAATGAGCCGTATATAGATATATATATTTCGGCTTGTTCAAAACGTATCTTATCTGGAGGAGTCATCGGTGTATGCCTGCTTGGCTCCAGAACTGTCGGCGGTTTATTATGTGTCGTTTGACAGAGGGTGGGATTTGGTAAAGGCGGTGAGCCGTGGAGCATTGATGGCAAAGGCGGATTTGGAGGCGGCATTTAGGTTGTTACTGGTTCACCCTGCTAGCTAGCAGTTCTGGTGCTGCGGTGGGGAGGGGAGTTATTATTATGTTGATCGGTGGGTGCTAATGGGTTTTTGTCCCATTTTATGTTCCTTTGGAGGCGGTTATTTCTTTGTGGAGTGGTTTGTGCGTGGTGTGTCCAAGCTTACACCTCTTATTCATTATAGGTTGATTCTCTTTACATCGGGTTGGCGGGTTGATGATTCGTTGGGGTTGATTGTTTCATTGCAGATGGTGGTGGATACTCTTTTGGGCCTGTTGGCGCAGGCGAAGACTGAGGGTCCAACGCCAGTGATATGGTTTGTGGGGGATAAAGTTTGATGTTATGGTCAGAGAGGTAGGATTCGTGGGTAATGGTGTGGTCCTATGGGCTGCGATAGAGGCAGTTAGGTCAGCTAAGACGGTGCGGTTTCAGGTGGTGCAGTCTTTGCAGGGGCGGTCGAATCACGGGTGCAGAGTTACGCCGCTGGGGTGCGTGTCTGCTGGACGGCTGGTGATGGCTGCGCCAAGGGTGCAGCCATCGGATCATTTGTGTGTGGTCACGAGGGAGATCAATGATGATCTGATGGTGTAGGAGGTTTTTTCTTACGGCGATTTAGTGGCCGCGGATTGTGGCTGGGTAAGGTGGTACCTGATGGAATGTAGCTGCGGTACTCGGATGCAGCGGGTCTAGTTGTTTTCTGGTTGGGCATTGTGGGTAGCGCTTCCAATCGGTGGTAGTGGTCGGGTTGTGGAGGTTGGCAGTTTTTTCCAAGAGGAAGGTGTGCTGTCATTCTGACTATCAGTTGGTGGAGAATTCGATTAATAGTTGGTTTGCTAATCCTGGGGCCAAGGGTGGCGTACTTGCGGCAGTTGGTTTCTCAATTGTATGCGTTTTAAAAAAAAAAAAAAAATGTTATGCGTGGCGCAACCAGTACTGGGGGTTCGCCAAGGGAATAGCAGCTGCTTTGTTTCCTTCCAGTTCTGCAGGTCTCAGGAGTTGAGGCCGGGTAGCAGACGAGGTGGGCACGGTGTGTCCGGAGGGCTTGTGGAGTCTGGTGTGGCTGTGTTGGGGAGCGGCTCGGAGCCCAGTGACTGAGGTTATTTGGGGCTGATATCCAGAAGTGTGGTTGGCGCGGATAACGTTGTTTGGGGCAATGTGTGAGGAAGGCCCGGTGGAGTATTTGGTGGTGGCGTTGGCAGTGGTGAGTAACGGTTTTCAGGTTGCTAGGCTGGCGTCAGCAGTGGAGCAGAGGGTGGCGGCTGTGGCTGTCTTGTTGAGGATTAGATGTGGAGAGATGTTTTCGCAGGATCTTAGTGCGCGGCAGGCCTTGAAGGGTTTTGTCGTAAGGGTGTGAGGGAGCGGGACACAAGGGTCCGTCTCCGTTGTTTTGTGGCAGCCTTTGGTGAGTGGTTTGTGGTGGCTATGTTCATCTGAGCACGAGCAGGTTTGTTTCCCTTGTCCAAAACGGTTTGTGTTAGCCTTTTGGGGGGCTTTGAGATTGTGGGGTTGGTCAGCCCATCTACGGTTAAGAGCGGAGGTTGGATGTTGGAGGATGTGTCCGAGGTGGTGCAGTGGGTTGAGCGCCGGCTTCGTCGCTCACCGAATCAGATTAGGCGGGTGGTGAAGGTTGGTGTTGTTATACACGGTCCCGGGT
This sequence comes from Anomaloglossus baeobatrachus, assembly GCF_048569485.1. NCBI lineage: Eukaryota > Metazoa > Chordata > Amphibia > Anura > Aromobatidae > Anomaloglossus > Anomaloglossus baeobatrachus. The sequence goes on along the minus strand of NC_134353.1, from coordinate 410,060,357 downwards.
GCGGAATTATGTTGTGAGGACGCCCAGGCTCATTATTGTGTCGCATTTGTTAAGGTACCATTTTGTGGCAGTGCTGCAGACTTGATTGCAGGTGGCGGGGGTGGGCGCCCGGAATACTATGGGTCGTATTCCTTCTGGATTGGGCTGCCACGGAGGCACCTCGGTGGTCTCAAAAAAGGGGTTGTGAGAATTATTGGGAGGTGGGAGTCCTCTTGTTTCGGCGTTACGTTTGGCATCAGTTGTTATCGGGTTAAGGCCAATGGGGGCGTTTAAGTCTTTTGGGAGTGGAATGGGTTGGCGTAACAGGTTGGTGTTATCTGTGGGTTTATAACCTCTGGGTTTTGTGGTGAGGGTGTGCCTCATTTGGATATTTGGACATTCGTTGGTTCTCGGGGCCTCGACGGTCTGAGGCTCGCCCGAATTTTGCCAGTTGGGTCTGGACGGGTCGATGGTACTGGTCCAGTAAGTGGGAGGCAGCGATTTGGTATCTCGAGAAGTTATTTATGAATGTTTTAAAAAAAAAAAAAAAAAAAAAATTGTTGGTTTGTTGCATTGTGGAAGACATACCCGGGCTTAATCGTGGGGTAGTTTTGATAGTGTGACCAGGTGGGAATGGCGTGGGGCTCGTGCGGTAGGCAGTATCAATCGAGCCTTATTGGGCGGCGCCAAAAGTTGGTGGCGCTGAACTGGTGGTTTTGGAGATGCGATGGGGGTGCATCTTAACGTTCTTGGTGCTGTTTTGTGGACGCTGGGATTGCGTGGAGGTGTGGTACAAGCATTTGGTGTGTGGCGGGTCCAGGCCACATAAGGAGTCACGTGCCCTGTCCTGTGGCAGGGGGTAGGTCTGGTCCAGAGGCGGTTGAAGGCAATGGTAACTGGACAGAGAGACACCATCTTGGTATGGTGGCTCCAGGTTCGGGGATGTTGCAGGCACGGGGTTCTGCAAAGTTGGGGGGTATTAATCCGTAGGTGATTAATACCTCATCTCTGGGTCGGTGTGTTGCGGCCAGGGATACTGGGGTGAGAAGTGGTTCCTGGACTGGGCCTACTCAGGGTTGTATATTTACTGTATTGGTTACTGTGTTACCTATTGTTATTTGTTGGGGTCGCCCGTTGGACGGCGCCCCCTTGTGTTAGTATGTAAATAATAGGTAATAAAGGCTGCTGTGGCCAATTTAAACCAAGTCACATGCAGTTCGTGTATTATTTACAGATGGTATTGGTGGGTAACACACATACAGCACAACTGGAGAATCCTTCCTCAATGGTCATGTGCGCAGTCACTAGGATTATGTGAATTTATGTAGACTCATTTTCCAACTTCTCTGTGTTGGTATAGTCATAGGCTCTTTGCTTTGGCTGCGAGAAGTTGTGGGTTCGACTCTGAGGCAAGGCCCATGGACTTTGTATGGCTGCATGTAATTGCCTAGTCCAATAGCCTGTGTTGCCTATGAGTTTACATTGGATTGATAGGCCGGGTATTGTCTTTTGCTTTTGTTTGGCCATGTTGTGTGCGCAGTCACTAGGATTATGTGAATTTATGTTGAGTCAGTTTCGCACTTCTCTGTGTTGGTGTAGTGGTAGGCTCTTTGCTTGGGCTGTGAGAGGTTGTGGGTTTGACTCTGAGGCAAGGCCCATGGACTTTGTATGGCTTCATGTTATTGCCTAGTCCAATGGACTGCTTTGTCTATGAGTTTCAATTGGATTGATGGGCCAGGTGCTTTCTTTTGCTTTTGTTTGGCCATGTTGTGTGCACAGTCACTAGGATTATGTGAATTAATGTAGAGTCAGTTTCCCATTTCTCTGTGTTGGTGTAGTGGTAGTCTCTTTGCTTGGGCTGCGAGAGGTTGTGGTTTTGACTCTGAGGCTAGACCCATGTACTTTGTATGGCTGCATGTAATTGCCTAGTTCAATGGACTGTGTTGCCTATGAGTTTCCATTGGATTGATAGGCCAGGTAATGTCTTTTGCTTTTGTTTGGCCATGTTGTGTGCGCAGTCACTAGGATTATGTGAATTAATGTAGACACAGCTTTCTACTTCATTGTGTTGGTGTACCACCTACCACTAGGTAGGCTCTTTGGTTGATCTGGGGGTGGTTGTAGGTGTGACTCTGAGGCAAGGCCCATGGACTTTGTATGACTGCATGTAATTGCATAGTGCAATGGACTGTGTTACCTATGAGTGTCCATTGGAATGATAGGCCAGGTACTGTCTTTTACTTTTGTTTGGCCATGTTGTGTGCGCAGTCACTAGGATTATGTGAACTAATGTAAAGTCAGTTTCCAACTTCTCTGTGTTGGTTTAGTGGTAGGCTCTTTGCTTAAGCTGCGAGAGGTTGTGGGATTGACTCTGAGGCAAGGCCCATGGACTTTGTATGGCTGCATGTAGTTGCTTAGTCCAATTGACTATGTTGTCTATGAGTTTCCATTGGATTGATAGGCCAGGTACTGTCTTTTGCTTTTGTTTGGCCATGTTGTGTGCGCAGTCACTAGGATTATGTGAATTTATGTTGAGTCATTTTCACACTTCTCTGTGTTGGTGTAGTGGTAGGTGTGGAGACACGGGGCTCAGTGGGTGCTCTCGTCCACTAAAACCTGCCGCCTTTAGAAAGACAGCGTGGCTCAGGGCTCATCCCCACTGAACGCCGGCCTCCTTAACCGTGGGCGTAACACTACTCAGACAACACAGGGTGAGGGAACCACAATAATTAGACTTTATTGGATCCCCAAACAATTAACGGCACATAACACATAACCAGCAAAACACACAAATGTAACAGGCAACAGAGTCTCACCCTTCCGCTAGCTCACCAGGGATTTAGATTTTCCATGCCTCACAGGTTCCAAGCTGTCTGAGGTCTGCAAAGTCTGTAACAGGTGACTGAACTGTCCCAACCTGAGTGTCCTCCTTAGGTAGTCCTGGTTTGATGTTAAAATCCTGGCAGCCGGAGTCGAAATCCCTAGGCTGTGGATATGGTCTCCAACCGGATCTGGAGCCCCTAGATTGAAGCCATAAGATATCCTGATCCTCTAGTCAGCTCCAAAGATCTTAGACTGGATCCATCAGCATCCATCAACCTTCATCAACCCTGGTGGCTTAAAGAAGTCCCTTTTATAGCCATAACCTTCCCTTAGGATACACTGCGTCCTCATCGATTGGTTGGACAAGATTGCTTCTCCCATTGGATGAATTTCAAGCTGCATGGATAATGTTCATTTAAATGATGTGCATAAAAAGACTCAAGGTGTACATGTAATCTGGGAGTCACCGACTAGACAATGGCTACTAAGGTAATCACATTAGCAATACCCAACTACAATACAATGGTTACTGGAAAAATGTGGAGAACAATACGTCTAGCTTTCAATGGCCAACACAATTACATTGAATCAACAAGAGTCTTGTAAAAACAATGAGGGACTTCTCCCCCATCTATAGACAATCTATCATGCTGTCTGGCTGAATTTTAAGAAACTTGAACCCAAGAGAGTCCATTTCGTCACATTCCTCCCCCTTCTTAATATTAGCCAGACCTGATAGGCTTCCGATCATCCTTCTCCTCTTGACGGCATTGTCCTTTTTAATGGTGAGGTCAGCAACAGAGGCTCGCATCTATACACCTCCCCCTGATTACCTCCCCCAAGTTGAGCAGCCATATTGCGGACAAGCACTAAGGTGGGGTCCAGGAGTTGGGCCTGCACAAATCTCCCACTATCAATCCTCCCCCAGTCAACAGCCACAGTGTGGTTAGGCTTACTCACGGTTCTTGGCTCAGAAGTGGATGATGGAGACCGGGAATGCAAACCATCCCTGGAAAAGATGTTAGAAAGATCCACATCAGGGTCCTGCTTGGCTTGGAGGTGGGTGACGGCTGCTTCAAACTGACTGGATAGTCCTTGTCCTAGGTCATTCTCCAAAATGACTGGTGTGAGCAGGTAATCCCCAAGCCCCACTTTCACTTCCCTCTGAGTGGTATCCGAAACAACAGGCTTGGTGGGGGCATCTATGAATCCCACTTCAACTTCCTCCTGGCTAGTCCCCGAAACAATAGGTGTGGGGAGGCTGTCCATAAACTCCATATGGACCTCTTCCTGGTCAGACCCCAAAGTAACTGGTGTGGGGACGGTGTCCATAAGCTCCACATCAGCCTTGCACTGATTAGTCTCCACAATGACAGGTGTGGGGAGGCTGTTCACAAGTCTCACATCAACCTCTCCCTGGTCCTTTCCCGAAATAACTGGTGTGGGGACGGTGTCCATAAGCTCCACATCAGCCTTGCTCTGGTCAGTCCCCAAAATACCAGGTGTGGGGAGGCTGTCCACAAGCTCCACCTCGACATCTCCCTGGTCAGTCCTTAGGTCCAACTGCACACATGCCAGAGGAATGTCTGAGCGCTGGCCCTCAGCCAGGGAGATGGATAATTGGGAATCTGGTACAGGGTCTTCCGGGGAAACAATAACTGGGCTTACCAGAGTGATGGAAGATCCAATGTCTCGAAGTCCCTGAGCCTGTGTATCACCGACCTTGACCGTCTGGATGTGGGGATGGAGGTTGGCTGGTGTACGTTGTCCGACCTGCCGTAGGGTGTGGACTGGATAAACCACTTCCTCAGCTATTGGTGTTTCTTGGGAGTAGCATTCCTCAGGTCTCGTTGGTTCATCTCGGCATATGTTGACTGGTTGGACTGTCAGATGGGCTCCAAGCATGCGGCCTCTTTGTTTTGGTGCAGCTTCTGCTGGGTAGCGGGACCATCCTTCTCGACCGGCTGGTGCTAGCAGTACGGCAGCTGAAATCCCATAAACATATTCCATAACCCAAGCCCTCTCTTCTCTTGAGGATCTACCGTGTTTCCCCGAAAGTAAGGCCCTGTCTTACATTAATTTTACCCCCAAAAGTCCCACCCTGCCTTACTTTCGGGGGAGGCCTTACATTGGAAAAAAAAATGACAATCCTCCCCCCTGCAGCCTCCCCATTGTTTGAGATCCGGCATCCACCCCTTCCTCCCCCCTGCAGCCTCCCCATTGTTTGAGATCCGGCATCCACCCCTTCCTCCCCCCTGCAGCCTCCCCATTGTTTGAGATCCGGCATCCACCCCTTCCTCCCCCCTGCAGCCTCCCCATTGTTTGAGATCAGGCATCCACCCCATCCTCCCCCCTGCAGCCTCCCCATACAGTGGTTCTGCCCCCCACTCTGCCACCACACACACTGACACATACGGTACCGGTACAGCCCCACACGGCACCCACACACATATCGTACCGGTACCGTACACACACACACACACTGACACATACAGCCCCATACGGCACCCATACACATACCGTACACACACACCCACACACACACACACACACACAGTTTCGGAACTTACCGAAATCGGAGCGAGCCTGCAGGCGGTGACGTCGCGGCTGATTTCGGCCAATCAGCTGCGAGCTGGCTGACTGGCCAATCGCAGCTCGAGCTGAGGGCCAATCAGCTGCGAGCCGGCTGACTGGCCAATCGCAGCTCGAGCTGAGGGCCAATCAGCTGCGAGCCGGCTGACTGGCCAATCGCAGCTCGAGCTGAGGGCCAATCAGCTGCGAGCCGGCTGACTGGCCAATCACAGCTCGAGCTGATGGCCAGCAGGGAGCCTTGCGGGGGCCATTCACCGGAGGCGGACCACGGGTGGCACGAGACTGGAGAAGGCCTGGATGGAGCGAGGGAACAGCGGCAGCGGTAAGTTCCTGTACTTTCCCCAGGGACCCCCACCCATATGCGGCCTTACATTACGCCGCGACCACCACCCATAGGCGGCCTTACATTCCCCGGCCCCCCCCGCTACCCTGCCTTACAATCGGGGGGTGCCCTACATTGGCGGACCCCCCCGAAACCCCCACCCTGCCTTACTTTCGGGGGGGTCCTACTTTCGGGGAAACACGGTAGGCCTCAATGCATCCAACAACGCTGTGGCTTGGGCCATTTTGGACAAAGTTGATTTCCGATTGTCACTAGATCCATGATGTGGCATATAGTTTAAATCCTCTGGGACAATATCGACGGGATCCTCATCGTCCTCTGCATCATTCTGGGCATCCCAACGGACTAATTTCTGGATCAAGACTGACCGAGTCTCAGCGTTCCAGTAGATAATCTTTCGCCTTTGGCACAGATCCTGTAGCATCCATTTACTGCAGCGGTCGTAAGTCCTCTCTTGTCCTTGTCCCATGGCTAAGCTGGTGGGGTTGGACATGGCAGCGTCCGAAACCTGAATGCCTCCCCTATGGCCTGCTGGGTATGCTTATGTGCCTCCCTGGTTGTTGAGCCCTGGACAATGTCCGAAAACACCAGTCCGCTGCAGCTCCCCTGGGTAAACCAGGCTGAGTAGTATCCCACCGCTGCCACCAATTGTGGAGACACGGGGCTTAGTGGGTGCTCTCGTCCACTAAAACCCTCCGCCTTTAGAAAGACAGCGTGGTGGCTCAGGGCTCATCCCAACTGAACGCCGGCCTCCTTAACCATGGGTGTAACACAGGTGAGGGAACCACAATAATTAGACTTTATTGGATCCCCAAACAATTAACGGCACATACCACATAACCAGCAAAACACACAAATGTAACAGGCAACAGAGTCTCACTCTTCCGCTGGCTCACCAGGGATTTAGAATGTCCGTGCCTCACAAGTTCCAAGCTGTCTGAGGTCTCCAGAGTCTGTAACAGGTGACTGAACTGTCCCAACCTGAGTGTCCTCCTTAGGTAGTCCTGGTTTGATGTTAAAATCCTGGCAGCCGGAGTCGAAATCGCTAGGCTGTGGATATGGTCTCCAACCGGAACCGGAGCCCCTAGATTGAAGCCATAAGGTATCCTGATCCTCTAGTCAGCTCCAAAGAGCTTAGACTGGATCCATCAGCATCCATCAACCTTCATCAACCCTGGTGGCTTAAAGAAGTCCCTTTTATAGCCATAACCTTCCCTTAGGATACACTGCGTCCTCATCGATTGGTTGGACAAGATTGCTTCTCCCATTGGATGAATTTCAAGCTGCATGGATAATGTTCATTTAAATGATGTGCATAGAAAGACTCAAGGTGTACATGTAATCTGGGAGTCACCGACTAGACAATGGCTACTAAGGTAATCACATTAGCAATACCCAACTACAATACAATGGTTACTGGAAAAGTGTGGAGAACAATACGTCTGGCTTTCAATGGCCAACACAATTACATGGAATCAACAAGAGTCTTGTAAAAACAATGAGGGACTTCTCCCCCATCTATAGACAATCTATCATGCTGTCTGGCTGAATTTTAAGAAACCTTAACCCAAGAGAGTCCATGTCGTCACAGTAGGCTCTTTTCTTGGGCTGCGAGAGGTTGTGGGTTTAACTCTGAGGCAAGGCCCATAGACTTTGTATGGCTGCATGTAATTGCCTAGTCCAATGGACTGCGTTGCCTATGAGTTTCCATTGGATTGATAGGCCAGGTACTGTCTTTTGCTTTCGTTTGTCCATGTTGTGTGCGCAGTCACTAGGATTATGTGAGTTAATGTAGAGTCAGTTTCACACTTGGAGTGTGGAAGGAAATGATCCGGCACAAAAATGCCGGATCATTTCCTTTCACACTCCACGTTGCCTGTTACCGGTTGGGATAAACCGAAGGATCCTAGGCACCCGCAAGGCTGAGCAGTCTGGGCAGCAGGTGAGCTGAAGTTACCATTCTATTTACCTCTCAGTTTCACACTTCTCTGTGTTGCTGTAGTGGTAGGTTTTTTCATTGGGCTGGGAGAGGTTGTGAGTTCTATTCTGAGGCAAGGCTCATGGACTATGTATGGCTGCATGTAAGTGCCTAGTCCAATGGACTGTGTTACCTATGAGTTTCCATTGGATTGATAGGCCAGGTGCTTTCTTTTGCTTTTGTTTGGCCATGTTGTGTGCACAGTCACTAGGATTATGTGAATTAATGTTGAGTCAGTTTCCCACTTCTTTGTATTGGTGTAGTGGAAGGCTCTTTGCTTGGGCTACGAGAGATTATGGGTTCGACTCTGAGGCAAGGCATGGCTGCATGTAATTGCCTAGTCCAATGGACTGTGTTACCTATGAGTTTCCATTGGATTGATAGGCCAGGTGCTTTCTTTTGCTTTTGTTTGGCCATGTTGTGTGCACAGTCACTAGGATTATGTGAATTAATGTTGAGTCAGTTTCCCACTTCTTTGTATTGGTGTAGTGGAAGGCTCTTTGCTTGGGCTACGAGAGATTATGGGTTCGACTCTGAGGCAAGGCCCATGGACTTTGCATGGCTGCATGTAATTGCCTAGTCTAATGGACTGTGTTGCCTATGAGTTCCCATTGGATTGTTAGGCCAGGTACTGTCTTTTGCTTTTGTTTGGCCATGTTGTGTGCGCAGTCACTAGGATTATGTGAATTATTGTACAGTCAGTTTCCCACTTCGCTGTGTTGGTGTAGTGGTAGGCTCTTTGCTTAGGCTACGAGAGGTTGTGGGTTTGATTCTGAAGCAAGGCCCGTGGTCTTTGTATGACTGCTTAGTCTAATGTACTGTGTTGCCTATGAGATTCAATTGGATTGATAGACCAGGTAGTGTCTTTTGCTTTTGTTTGGCCAAGTTGTGTGCGCAGTCACTAGGATTATGTGAATTAATTGTAGAATCAATTCTCCACAGCTCTGTGTTGGTGTAGTGGTAGGCTCTTTGCTTAGACTGCGAGAGGTTGTGGGTTCGACTCTGAGGCAAGGCCCATGGAGTTTGTATGGCTGCATGTAATTGCCTAGTCCAATCGACTGTGTTGCCTATAAGTTCCCATTGGATTGATAGGCCAGGAACTGTCTTTTGCTTTTGTTTGGCCATGTTGTGTGCGCAGTCACTAGGATTATGTGAATTATTGTAGAGTCAGTCTTCTACTTCTCTTTGTTGGTGTTGTGGTAGGGTCTTTGCTTGGGCTTTGAGAGGTTGTGAGTTCGACTCTGAGGCAAGGCCCATGGACTTTGTATGGCAGCATGTAATTGCCTAGTCCAATGGTTGTATTACCTATGCTTTTCCATTGGATTGATAGGCCAGGTACTGTCTTTTGATTTTGTTTGGCCATGTTGTGTGCGCAGTTACTAGGATTATGTGAATTAATGTAGATTCAGTTGTCATCTTCTCTGTGGTGGTGTAGTGGTATGCTTTTTGCTTGGGCTATGAGAGGTTGTGGGTTTGACTCTGAGGCAAGGCCCATGTTCTTTGTTTGGTTGCATGTAATTGCCTAGTCCAATGGACTGTGTTGCCTATGAGTTTCCATTGGATTGATGGTCAGGTACTGTTTTTTGCTTTTGTTTGGCCATGTTGTGTGCGCAGTCACTAGGATTATGTGACTTAATGTAGAGTCAGTATCCCACTTCTCTGTGTTGGTGTAGTGGTAGGATCTTTGCTTGGGCTGCGAGAGGTTGTGGGTTCGATTCTGAGGCAAGGCTCATGGATTTTGTATGGCTGCATGTAATTGCCTAGTCCAGTGGACTGTGTTACCTATGCGTTTCCATTGGATTGATAGGCCAGGTATTGTCTTTTGCTTTTGTTTGGCCATGTTGTGTGCGCAGTCACTAGGATTATGTGAATTAATGTTGAGTCAATTTCTCACTTCTCTGTGTTGGTGTAGTGGTAGGCACTTTGCTTGGGCTGCGAGATGATGTGGGTTTGACTATAAGGCAAGGCCCATGGACTTTGTATGGCTGCATGTAATTGCCTAGTCCAATGGACTGTGTTACCTATGAGTTTCCATTTGATTGATAGGCCAGCTACTGTCTTTTGATTTTGTTTGGCCATGTTGTGTGCGCAGTCACTAGGATTATGTGAATTAATGTGGAGTCAGTCTCCCACTTCTCTTTGTTGGTGTAGTGGTAGGCTCTTTGCTTGGGCTGTGAGAGGTTGTGGATTCGATTCTGAGGCAAGGCCCATGGGCTTTGTATGGCTGCATGTAACTGCTTAGTTCATTAGCCTGTGTTGCCTATGAGATTCCATTAGATTGATAGGCCAGGTATTGTCTTTTGCTTTGTTTGGCCATGTTGTGTGCGCAGTCACTAGGATTATGTGGAATAATGTAGAGTCAGCTTCCCATTTTTCTGTGTTGGCGTAGTGAAAGGCTCTTTACTTGGGCTACGTAGAGGTTATGAGTTTGGCTCTGTATGGCTGCATGTAATTGCCTAGTCCAATGGACTGTGTTACATATGAGTGCCCATTGGTTTGATAGGCCAGGTACTGTCTTTTGCTTTTGTTTGGCCAAGTTGTGTGCGCATTCACTAAGATTATGTGAATTAATTGTAGAGTCAGTACTCCACATCTCTTTGTTGGTGTAGTGGTAGGCTCTTTGCTTTGACTGCGAGAGGTTGTGGGTTTGACTCTGATGCAATGCCCATGGACTTTGTATGGCTGCATGTAATTGCCTAGTCTAATGGACTGTGTTGCCTATGAGTTCCCATTGGATTGATAGGCCAGGTACTGTCTTTTGCTTTTGTTTGGCCATGTTGTGTGCGCAGTCACTAGGATTATGTGAATTATTGTACAGTCAGTTTCCCACTTCTCTGTGTTGGTGTAGTGGTAGGCTCTTTGCTTAGGCAACGAGAGGTTGTGGGTTTGATTCTGAAGCAAGGCCCGTGGTCTTTGTATGACTGCTTAGTCCAATGTACTGTGTTGCCTATGAGATTCAATTGGATTGATAGACCAGGTAGTGTCTTTTGCTTTTGTTTGGCCAAGTTGTGTGCGCAGTCACTAGGATTATGTGAATTAATTGTAGAGTCAATTCTCCACAGCTCTGTGTTGGTGTAGTGGTAGGCTCTTTGCTTAGACTGCGAGAGGTTGCGGGTTTGACTCTGAGGCAAGGCCCATGGAGTTTGTATGGCTGCATGTAATTGCCTAGTCCAATTGACTGTGTTGCCTATCAGTTCCCATTGGATTGATAGGCCAGGAACTGTCTTTTGCTTTTGTTTGGCCATGTTGTGTGCGCAGTCACTAGGATTATGTGAATTATTGTAGAGTCAGTCTTCTACTTCTCTTTGTTGGTGTAGTGGTAGGGTCTTTGCTTGGGCTGTGAGAGGTTGTGAGTTCGACTCTGATGCAAGGCCCATGGACTTTCTATGGCTGCATGTAATTGCCTAGTCCAATGGTTGTATTACCTATGCTTTTCCATTGGATTGATAGGCCAGCTACTGTCTTTTGCTTTTGTTTGGCCATGTTGTGTGCGCAGTTACTAGGATTATGTGAATTAATGTAGATTCAGTTGCCAACTTCTCTGTGGTGGTGTAGTGGTATGCTTTTTGCTTGGGCTATGAGAGGTTGTGGGTTTGACTCTGAGGCAAGGCCCATGTGCTTTGTTTGGTTGCATGTAATTGCCTAGTCCAATGGACTGTGTTGCCTATGAGTTTCCATTGGATTGATAGTCAGGTACTGTTTTTTGCTTTTGTTTGGCCATGTTGTGTGCGCAGTCACTAGGATTATGTGACTTAATGTAGAGTCAGTATCCCACTTCTCTGTGTTGGTGTAGTGGTAGGATCTTTGCTTGGGCTGCGAGAGGTTGTGGGTTTGATTCTGAGGCAAGGCTCATGGATTTTGTATGGCTGCATGTAATTGCCTAGTCCAATGGACTGTGTTGCCTATGAGTGCCCATTGGATTGATAGGCCGGGTACCGTCTTTTGCTTTTGTTTGGCCATGTTGTGTACGCAGTCACTAGGATTATGTGAACTAATGTAGAATCAGTTACCCACTTCTTTGTGTTGATGTAGTGGTAGGTTCTTTGCTTGGGCTGCGAGAGATTGTGGTATCGACTCTTAGGCAACGCCCATGGACTTTGTATTGCTGCATTTAATTGCCTGGTCCAATGGACTGTATTGCCTATGAGTTTCCATTGGATTGATAGGCCAGGTATTGTCTTTTGCTTTTGTTTGGCCATGTTATGTGCGCTGTCACTAGGATTATGTGAATTAATGTAAAGTCAGTTTCCTACTTCCTTGTGTTGGTGTAGTGGTAGGCACTTTGTTTGGGCTACGAGAGGTTGTGGGTTCATTTCTGAGGCAAGGCCCATGGACTTTGTATGGCTGCATGTAATGTAATTGCATAGTCCAATAGATTGTGTTGCCTATGAGTTTGCATTGGATTGATAGGCCAGGTACTGTCTTTTGCTTTTGTTTGGCAATGTTGTGTGCGCAGTCACTAGGATTATGTCAAATAATGTAGAGTTAGCTTCCCACTTCTCTGTGTTGGTGTAGTGGAAGGCTCTTTGCTTGGGCTACTAGAGGTTGTGTGTTTGACTCTGAGGCAAGGCCCATGGATTTTGTATGGTTGCATGTAATTGCCTAGTCCAATGGTCTGTGTTGCATATGAGTTCCTATTAGATTGATAGGCCTGGTACAATCTTTTGCTTTTGTTTGGCCATGTTGTGTGAGCAGTCACTAGGATTATGTGAATTAATGTAAAGTCATGTTCCCATTTCTCTGTGTTGGTGTAGTGGTAGGCTCTTTGCTTGGGCTTACGAGAGGTTGTGTGTTTGACTCTGAGGTAAGGCCCATGGACTTTGCATGACTGCTTGTAATTGCCTAGTCCAATGGACTGTGTTGCCTATGAATGCCCATTGGATTGATAGGCCAGGTACTGTCTTTTGCTTTTGTTTGCCCATGTTGTGTGCGCAGTCACCAGGATTATGTGAATTAATGTAGAGTCAGCTTTCTATTTCTCTGTGTTGGTGCAGTGGTAGGCTCTTTGCTTGGGTTACATGAGGTTGTGTGTTCAATTCTGAAGCAGGGCCCATGGTCTTTGTATGACTGCATGTAACTTCTTAGTCCAATAGCCTGTGTTGCCTATGAGATTCCATTGGGTTGATAGGCCCAGGTACTGTCTTTTGCTTTTGTTTGGCCATGTTGTGTGCGCAGTCACTAGGATTGTGTGGAATAATGTAGAGCCAGCTTCCCACTCCTCTGTGTTGGTGTAGTGAAAGGCTCTTTACTTGGGCCACGAGAGGTTATGGGTTTGACTCTGTATGGCTGCATGTAATTACCTAGTTCAATGGACTGTGTTACCTATAAGTGCCCATTGGATTGATAGGCCAGGTACTGTCTTTTGCTTTTGTTTGGCCTTGTTGTGTGCGCAGTCACTAGTATTATGTGAATTAATAGTAGAGTCAGTTTTCCACATCTCTGTGGTTGTGTAGTGGTAGGCTCTTTGCTTGAGCTGCGAGAGGTTGTGGGTTTGACTCTGAGGCCAGGCCTATGGACTTTGTATGGCTGCATGTAATTGCCTAGTCCAATAGACTGTGTTGCCTATGAGTTCCCATTGGATTGATAGGCCAGATACTGTCTTTTGCTTTTGTTTGGCCTTGTTGTGTGCGCAGTCACTAGGATTATGTGAAATAATGTAGAGTCAGCTTCCCACTTCTTTATATTGGTGTAGTGGAAGGCTCTTTGCTTGGGCTACGAGAGATTATGGGTTTGACTCTGAGGCAAGGCCCATGGACTTTGCATGGCTGCATGTATTTGCCTAGTCCAATGGACTGTGTTACTTATGAGTGCCCATTGGTTTGATTGGCCAGGTACTGTCTTTTGCTTTTGTTTGGCCAAGTTGTGTGCGCATTCACTAGGATTATGTGAATTAATTGTAGAGTCAGTACTCCACATCTCTGTGTTGGTGTAGTGGTAGGCTCTTTACTTTGACTGCGAGAGGTTGTGGGTTTGACTCTGATGCAATGCCCATGGACTTTGTATGGCTGCATGTAATTGCCTAGTCTAATGGACTGTGTTGCCTATGAGTTCCCATTGGATTGATAGGCCAGGTACTGTCTTTTGCTTTTGTTTGGCCATGTTGTGTGCGCAGTCACTAGGATTATGTGAATTATTGTAGAGTCAATTTCCCACTTCTCTGTGTTGGTGTAGTGGTAGGCTCTTTGCTTGATCTGCGAGAGGTTGTGGGTTTGACTCTGATGCAATGCCCATGGACTTTGTATGGCTGCATGTAATTGCCTAGTCTAATGGACTGTGTTGCCTATGAGTGCCCATTGGATTGATAGGCCGGGTACTGTGTTTTGCTTTTGTTTGGCCATGTTGTGTACGCAGTCACTAGGATTATGTGAACTAATGTAGAATCAGTTACCCACTTCATTGTGTTGATGTAGTGGTAGGTTCTTTGCTTGGGCTGCGAGAGATTGTGGTATCGACTCTTAGGCAACGCCCATGGACTTTGTATTGCTGCATGTAATTGCCTGGTCCAATGGACTGTATTGCCTATGAGTTTCCATTGGATTGATAGGCCAGGTATTGTCTTTTGCTTTTGTTTGGCCATGTTATGTGCGCTGTCACTAGGATTATGTGAATTAATGTAAAGTCAGTTTCCTACTTCCTTGTGTTGGTGTAGTGGTAGGCACTTTGCTTGGGCTACGAGAGGTTGTGGGTTCATTTCTGAGGCAAGGCCCATGGACTTTGTATGGCTGCATGTAATGTAATTGCATAGTCCAATAGATTGTGTTGCCTATGAGTTCCCATTGGATTGATAGGCCAGGTACTGTCTTTTGCTTTTGTTTGGCCATTTTGTGTGCGCAGTCACTAGGATTATGTGAATTATTGTAGAGTCAGTTTCCCACTTCCTTGTGTTGGTGTAGTGGTAGGCTCTTTGCTTGGGCTGTGAGAGGTTGTGGGTTTGACTCTGAGGCAAGGCCCATGAAATTTGCATGGCAGCATGTAATTGCTTAGTCCAATGGACTGTGTTGCCTATGAGTTTCTTTTAGATTGATAGGCCAGGTACTGTATTTAGCTTTTGTTTCGCCATGTTGTGTGCGCAGTCACTAGGATTATGTGAATTAATGTAGAGTTAGCTTGGGCTACAAGAGCTTGTGAGTTCGTCTCGGAGGCAAGACACAGGGACTTTGTATGGCTGCATGTAATTGCCAAGTCCAATGGACTGGGTTGCCTATGAGTTTCCATCGGATTGATAGACCAGGTACTGTCTTTTGCTTTTGTTTGGCCATGTTGTGTGCGCAGTCACTAGGATTATGTGAATTAATGTAGAGTTAATTTTCTACTTCTCTTTTTTGGTGTAGTTGTAGGCTCTTTGCTTGGGCTGCGAGAGGTTGTGGGTTCGACTCTGAGGCAAGGCCCATGGACTTTTGTATGGCTGCTTCTAATTGCCAAGTCCAATGGACTGTGTTACCTATGAGTGCCCATTGGATTGATAGGCCAGGTACTGTCTTTTGCTTTTATTTGGCCAAGTTGTGTGCGCAGTCACTAGGATTATGTGAATTAATGTAGAGTCAGTTTCCCACTTCTCTGTGTTGGTGTATTGGTAGGCTCTTTGCTTGTGCTGCGAGAGGTTGTGAGTTCGACTCTGAGGCAAAGCCCATGGACTTTCTATGGTTGAATGTAATTGCCTAGTCCAATGAACTGTGTTACCAATGAGTTTCCATTGGATTGATAGGTCAGGTACTGTCTTTTGCTTTTGTTTGGCCATGTTGTGTGCGCAGTCACTAGGATTATGTGAATTAATGTAGAGTCAGTGACTCACTTCTCTCTGTTGGTGTAGTGGTAGGCTCTTTGCTTGGGCTATGAAAGGTTGTTGGTTCGACTCTGAGGCAAGGCCCATGGACTTTGTATTGCTGCATGTAATTGACTAGTCCAATGGACTATTTTACCTATGAGTTTCTATTAGATTGATAGGCCAGGTACTGTCTTTTGCTTTTGTTTGGCCATGTTGTGTGCGCAGTCACTAGGATTATGTGAATTAATGTAGAGGCAGTTTCCCACTTCTCTGTGTTGGTGTATTGGTAGGCTCTTTGCTTGTTCTGCGAGAGGTTGTGGGTTCGACTCTGAGGCAAGGCCCATGGACTTTGTATGGTTGAATGTAATTGCCTAGTCCAATGAACTGTGTTACCTATGAGTTTCCATTGGATTGATAGGTCAGGTACTGTCTTTTGCTTTGTTTGGCCATGTTGTGTGCGTAGTCACTAGGATTATGTGAATTAATGTAGAGTCAGTGACTCACTTCTCTGTGTTGGTGTAGTGGTAGGCTCTTTGCTTGGGCTACAAGAGCTTGTGAGTTCGTCTCGGAGACAAGGCCCATGGACATTGTATTGCTGCATGTAATTGACTAGTCCAATAGACTATGTTACTTATGAGTTTCTATTAGATTGATAGGCCAGGTACTGTCTTTTGCTTTTGTTTGGCCATGTTGTGTGCGCAGTCACTAGGATTATGTGAAGTAATGTAGAGTTAGTTTCCCACTTCTCTGTGTTGGTGTAGTGGTAGGCTCTTTGCTTGGGCTACAAGAGCTTGTGAGTTCGTCTCGGAGACAAGGCCCATGGACATTGTATGGCTGCATGTATTGCCAAGTCCAATGGACTATATTGCCTATGAGTTTTTATTGGATTGATAGGTTAGGTACTGGCTATTGCTTCTGTTTGGCCTTGTTGTGTGCGCAGTCATTAGGATTATGTAAAGTTTCCTACTTCTCTGTGTTGGTGTAGTTGTAGGCTCTTTGCTTCGGCTGCGAGAGGTTGTGGGTTTGACTCTGAGGTCAGGCCCATGGACTTTGTATGGCTGCTTGTAATTGCCAAGTCCAATGGACTATGTTGCCTAGGAGTTTCCTTTGGGTTGATAGGCCAGGTACTGTCTTTTGCTTTTGTTTGGCCATGTTGTGTGCGCAGTCACTAGGAGTATGTGAATTAATGTAGAGTCGGTTTCCCACTTCTCTGTGTTGGTGTAGTGGTAGGCTCTTTGCTTGGGCTACGAGAGCTTGTGAGTTCGTCTCGGAGGCACGGCACATGGACTTTGAATGGCTGCATGTAATTGCCAAGTCCAATGAGCTATGTTACCTATGAGTTTCCATTGGATTGATAGGCCAGGTACTGTCTTTTACTTTTTTTTGGCCATGTTGTGTGCGCAGTCACTAGGATTATGTAAATTAATGTACAATCAGTTTCCCACTTCTCTGTGTTGGTGTAATGGTAGGCTCTTTGCTTGGGCTACGAAAGGTTGTGGGTTTGACTCTGAGGCAAGTCCCATGGACTTTCTATGGCTGCATGTATTTGCCTAGTCCGTTGGAATGTGTTGCCAATGAAATTCTATTGGATTGATAGGCCAGGTA
The DNA here is from genome assembly GCF_048569485.1 of Anomaloglossus baeobatrachus. Classification (NCBI taxonomy): domain Eukaryota; kingdom Metazoa; phylum Chordata; class Amphibia; order Anura; family Aromobatidae; genus Anomaloglossus; species Anomaloglossus baeobatrachus. Next base: position 410,043,272 of record NC_134353.1, on the reverse strand, counting down.
CTGTCTACAGGTTTTGTCTGGCAATGTTTTGTGCGCAGTCACTAGGATTATGTAAATTATTGTAGAGCCAGTTTCCTACTTCTCTGTGTTGGTGTAGTGGTAGGCTCTATGCTTGTTCTATGACAGCTTGTGGGTTTGACTCTGAGGCAAGGCCCATGGACCTTGTTTGGCTGCATGTAATTGCCTAGCCCAACGGACTATGTTGCCTGTGACTTTCCATTGGATTGATAGGCCAGATCCTGTCTTTTGCTTTTGTTTGGCCATGTTGTGTGCGCAGTCACTAGGATTATGTGAATAAATGTAGAATCAGTTTCCCACTTCTTTGTGTTGGTGTTGTGGTAGTCTCTTTGCTTGGGCTGCGAGAGGTTGTGGGTTTGACTCTGAGGCAAGGCCCATGGACTTTGTAAGGCTGCATGTAATTGCCTAGTCTAATGGAATGGGTTGCCTATGAATTTCCATTGGACTGATAGGCCAGGTACTGTCTTTTGCTTTTGTTTGGCCATGTTGTGTGCGCAGTCACTAGGATTATGTGAATTATTGTAGAGTCAGTTTCCCAATTCTCTGTGTTGGTGTAGTGGAAGGCACTTTACTTAAGCTTCGAGAAGTTGTGGGTTAGACTCTGAGGCAAGGCCCATGGACTTTTTAAGGCTGCATTTAATTGCCTAGTCCAATGGACTGTGTTGCCTATGAGCTTCCATTGGATTGATAGGACAGGTACTATCTTTTGCTTTTGTTTGGCCATGTTGTGTGCGCAGTCACTAGGATTATGTGAATTAATGTAGAGTCAGTTTCCCACTTCTCTGTTTTGGTGTAGTGGTAGGCTCTTTGCTTGGGCTATGAGAGGTTGTTGGTTCGACTCTGAGGCAAGGCCCATGGACTTTGTATGGCTGCATGTAATTGCCTAGTCAAATGGACTGTGTTGTCTATGAGTTTCCATTGGATTGATAGTCAAGGAACTATCTTTTGCTTTTGTTTGGCCATGTTGTGTGCGCAGTCACTAGGATTATGTGAATTAATGTAGAATCAATTTCCATCTTCTTTCTGTTGGTGTAGTGGTAGGCTCTTTGCTTGGGCTATAATAGGTTGTAGGTTTGACTTTGAGGCAAGGCCCATGGACTTTGTATGGCTGCATCTAATTGCCTAGTCCAATGGACTTTGTTACCTATGAGTGCCCATTGGATTGATAGGCCAGGTACTGTCTTTTGCTTTTGTTTGGCCATGTTGTGTGCGCAATCACTAGGATTATGTGAATTAATGTAGAGTCAGTGTACCACTTCTCTGTGTTGGTGTAGTGGAAGGCTCTTAGCTTGGGCTACGATAGGTTATGGGTTCGACTCTGAGGCAATGCCCATGGACTTTGTATGGCTGCATGTAATTGCGTAGTCCAATGGACTGAGTTGCCTATGAGTTTCCATTGGACTGGTAAGCCAGGTACTGTCTTTTGCTTTTGTTTGGCCATGTTGTGTGTGCAGTTACTAGGATTATGTGAATTAATGTAGTGTCAGTTTCCTACTTCTCTGTGTTGGTGTATTGGTAGGCTCTTTGCTTAGACTACGAGAGGTTGTGGGATTGATTCTGAGGCAAGGCCCATGGACTTTGTATAGCTGCATGTAATGTAATTTCCTAGTCCAATGGACTGTGTTGCCTATGAGTTTCCATTGGATTGATAGGCCAGGTACAGTCTTTTGCTTTTGTTTGGCCATGTTGTGTGCGCAGTCACTAGGATTATGTGAATTGATGTAGAATTGATTTCCCACTTATCTGTGTGGTAGGCTCTTTGCTTGGGCTGTGAGAGGTTGTGGGTTTGACTCTGAGGAAAGACCCATGGACTTTGTATGGATGCATGTACTTGCCTAGTCCAATGGCTGTGTTTCCTATGAGTTTCCATTGGATTGATAAGCCAGGTACTGACTTTTGCTTTTGTTTGTCCATGTTGTGTGTGCAGTCAATAGGATTACATGAATTAATGTAGAGTCAGTATCCCACTTCTCGGTGTTGGTGTCGTGGTAGGCTCTTTGCTTTGGCTGCGAGAGGTTGTGGGTTAGACTCAGAGGCAAGGCCCATGGACTTTGCATGGCTGCATGTAATTGCCTAGTCCAATGGACTGTGTTGCTTAGGAGTTTCCATTGGATTGATAGGCCAGGTTCTGTCTATTGCCTATGTTTGGCCATGTTGTGTGCGCAGTCACTAGGATTATGTGAATTAATGTAGAGTCAGTTTCCTACTTCCTTTTGTTGGTGTAGTGGTAGGCTCTTTGCTTGGGCTACGAGTGGTTGTGGGTTTGATTAGGAGGCAAGGCCCATGGACTTTGTATGGCTGCATGTAATGTAATTGCCTAGTCCAATGGACTGTGTTGCCTTCGAGTTTCTATTGGATTGATAGGCCAGGTACTGTCTATTGCTTTTGTTTGGCCATGTTGTGTGCGCAGTCAACAGGATTATGTGAATTAATGTAGAATCAGCTTCCTACTTCTCTGTGTTAGTGTAGTGGTAGGCTCTTTGCTTGGGCTGGGAGAGTTTGTGGGTTTTACTCTGAGGCAAGGCCCATGAACTTTGTATGGATGCAGGTAATTGCCTAGTCCAATGTACAGTGTTTCCTATGAGTCTCCATTGGATTGATAGGCCAGGTACCGTCTTTTGCTTTTGTTTGGCAAGGTTGTGTGTGCGCAGTCACTAGGATTATGTGAATTGATGTAGAATCAATTTCCCACTTATCTTTGTTGGTCTAGTGGTAGGCTCTTTGTTTGGGCTGCGAGAGGTTGAGGGATTGACTCTGAGGCAAGGCCCATGGACTTCGTAAGCTGCATGTAATTGCTTAGTCCAATGGACTTTGTTGCCTATGAGTTTCCATTGGATTGATAGGCCAGGTACAGTCTTTTGCTTTTGTTTGGCCATGTTGTGTGCGCAGTCACTAGGATTATGTGAATTGATATAGAATCAATTTCCCACTTATCTGTGTGGTAGGCTCTTTGCTTGGGCTGCGAGAGGTTGTGTGTTTGACTCTGAGGAAAGGCCCATGAACTTTGTATGGATGCATGTAATTACCTAGTTCAATGGACTGTGTTGCCTATGAGTTTCCATTGGATTGATAAGCCAGGTACTGACTTTTGCTTTTGTTTGTCCATGTTGTGTGTGCAGTCACTAGGATTACATGAATTAATGTAGTGTCAGTTTGCCACTTCTCTGTGTTGGTGTAGTAGTAGGTTCTTTGCTTGGGCTGCGAGAGGTTGTGGGTTTGACTCTGAGGCAAGGCCTATGGACTTTGTATGTCTGCATCTTATTGCCTAGTCCAATGGACTTTGTTACCTATGAGTGCCCATTGGATTGATAGGCCAGGTACTGTCTTTTGCTTTTGTTTGGCCATGTTGTGTGCGCAGTCACTAGGATTATGTGAATTAATGTAGAGTCAGCGTACCACTTCTCTGTGTTGGTGTAGTGGAAGGCTCTTAGCTTGGGCTACAATAGGTTATGGGTTCGACTCTGAGGCAATGCCCATGGACTTTGTATGGCTGCATGTAATTGCCTAGTCCAATGGACTGAGTTGCCTATGAGTTTCCATTGGACTGATAAGCCAGGTACTGTCTTATGCTTTTGTTTGGCCATGTTGTGTGTGCAGTCACTAGGATTATGTGAATTAATGTAGAATCAATCTTCCACTTCACTGTGTTGGTGTAGTGGTAGGCTCTTTGCTTGGGCTGCGAGAGGATGTGGGTTTGACTCTGAGATAAAGCCCATGGACTTTGTATGGCTGCATGTAATTGCCTAGTCCAATGGACTGTGTTGTTTATGAGTTTCCATTGGATTGATAGGCCAGGTACTGTCTTTTGCTTTTGTTTGGCCATGTTGTGTGCGCAGTCACTAGGATTATGTGAGTTAATGTAGAAGCAGTATCCCACTTCTCTGTGTTGTTGTAGTGGTAGGCTCTTTGCTTGGGCTATGAGAGGTTTTAGGTTTGTCTCTGAGGCAAGGCCCATGGACTTTGTATGGCTGCATGTAATTGCCATGTCGAATGGACTGTGTTGCCTATGAGTTTTTATTGGATTGATAAGCCAGGTACTGTCTTTTGCTTTTGTTTGGCCATGTTGTGTGCGCAGTCACTAGGATGATGTGAATTATTGTAGAATCAGATTCCCACTTCTCTGTGTTGGTGTAGAGGTAGGTTCTTTGCTTGGCTACGAGAGTGTGTGGGTTCAACTCTGAGGCAAAGCCCGCTGATTTTGCATGGCTGCATGTAATTGCTTACTCCAATGGACTGTGTTGCCTATGAGTTTCCATTGGATTGATAGGCCAGGTACTGTGTTTGGCCTTGTTGTGTGGGCAGTCACTAGGATTATGTGAATTAATGTAGAGACAGTTTCCCACTTCTCTGTGTTGGTGTAGTGGTAGGCTCTTTGCTTGGGCTACGAGAGGTTGTGGGTTCGACTCTGAGGCAAAGCCCATGGACTTTTTATGGCTGCATGTGATTGCCTAGTCCCATGGACTGTGTTACCTATGTGTTTCCATTGGATTGATAGGCCAGGTATTGTCTTTTGCTTTTGTTTGGCCATGTTGTGTGCGCAGTCACTAGGATTATGTGAATTAATGTAGAGTCAGCTTCCCACTTCTTTGTGTTAGTGTTGTGATAGGCTCTTTGCTTGGGCTGCGAGAGGTTGTGGGTTCGACTCTGAGGCAAGGCCCATGGACATTTTATGGCTGCATGTAATTGCTTAGTCCAATGGACTGTGTTGCCTGAGGCGGGCTTTGCACACTACGACATCGCAGGTGCGATGTCGGTGGGGGTCAAATTGAAAATGACGCACTTCCGGCATCGTATGTGACATCGTAGTGTGTAAATCGTATTTGTTACGATAAACGATCGCAAAAACGTCGTTGTTGTATGATTGGTGCAGGGTCGGGGCAAAGCATAATCTTGGAGTGTGATGATGCGATTTCCTTTCAAATCGTACGTTTTCTCCGCCTGTGTTTTGTGTGTAAAGTATGTTCGTACGACATGCAACCTCCTTTGTTTTAATTAATAAAATTATCTCAACGTCAATTCACGTATTATAATGACATGCTGCCTATCTCAGTTATAATTGGTTAACTCATCTGCGTATGGTAGTAGTTCCTATGCTTTAAAAGCGCTGTTTTTATGGGGTATGTTGTGGCGGTCGGTCACATCGTGTGGGTGAGCATTTTTCAGATAATAGTAATTTCCAGGACGCCACATGACAGCACGGTAGGAGTTGCTCCTTTGACCTTTACAGGGACAGGAAAACGCAAGAGGTTAAAAGCCCGTCCCCATCCCCCTTTCCTCAGTGTTTTTCCTGTCCCTGTACAGGACGGACGCAAGTCTTACCGTCGGTGGTACGGGGTCCAGGCGGATCGGGGGGGCTTGCTATCTCCTTCCTGCCGGTCAAGCAACCCCTGGCCGACACTTCTACTACAGAGGTCCCTCAGCCGGCCGGTGGAGTGAGATCTCCCGGCAACAAGCCGCTTCCCTCAGGTGAGGGCTCTCGGCAGCCCACCGTCTACTGCCGGCCATGGGGCACTTCCGGGTCTGCGCAGGCCATGCGTCCCAGCGTGACACGCACGCTGACGCATGCGCCGTGCGGAGATCGTTGCATTTCCGGGTATGGAATATGGCAATGGCCAGGAAGGCAGTGGGTGATCCCGGACGGAACACTGAATGCGGGAATGGACTCTGACGTCGCCCAAAACAGGTAATAAAACCGGGGGACCGGGGAATGGCTCAGTATTGTGTATTTCGCTTGTCATGGATGGGGATGACCGGTCAGATGCTGGAGCCCCTGCAGAGTCCCAGGGTCACGTAAGTGCAGGTGTACCTGGGTTCGGACCAGGTATCATAAGGGTAGTCCCTGATTCAGTCTACCCTTCATTTTAGGATTCTTCCACAACGCGCACCAGCACTATTTCTAAGAAAACTCAGAAGAAATCTGTCAGGACAAAAAAATGTGCAGTCTGCCATTCCCATTTGTCAGAGTCCTGTACAAAACAGTTATGTGACCCTTGTATAGCTGAATTGGTCTCCAGTGAACAAAATTCCCTGCTGACGGACATGAGGGCTATGATCCACGAGGAAGTACAGTCGGTCATTGCCAGTATATCGTCCCACCAGGAATGTCGAGACATTCCTCACAAACGACAGCGACAGGACTTGGGGATCTCTTCAGAAGAGGGAGAGATTTCTTATGACTCTGATTCTCAGTTAGAAGAGGAGACGGCAGGTCCGGCTCCAGAGGAGGGCCGTCGGTATCTCTTTTCCTTCTGTGATACGGATGAACTGCTTCGAGCTGTCAGAAAGACAATGATGGTGGAGGAGCAGGAGAAACCGAGGTCTGTCCAGGACGAAATGTTCGGTGGACTCAGGTCTCAACGCCATCGAGTGTTCCCTGTCAACTCCCATGTCAGAGCAATGATAATGGAGGAATGGCAGGAGTCTGAGAAAAAGTTAGTAATTCCCAGGGAATTTCGGGCTCGCCTCCCATTTGAACCGGATGATATTAAGGATTGGGAAGATGTACCTAAAATCGATGTCCCGGTGGCTAAGGTAGCTAGAAAGACTGCTATCCCATTTGAGGACTCATCTGGGTTGAAAGACCCAATGGACAGAAAGGCAGACAGCCTTCTGAAAAGGGCATGGGAAGCTGCAGCCACCACTATCAAGACTAACATTGCGGCTACTTCAGTGGCCAGGTCCATGTCCAGGTGGTTAGATAAACTAGAGTCCCTGTTTGTGGATAGGGCTCCCAGGGAGACTGTTCAGAATTCTATTTCCCTCCTGAAACTTGCCACAGGATTTATGGCAGATGCTTCAGCGGAATCAATTAGGTTTTCTGCCAGAAATAAAGCATTAACTAATTCTGCCCGCAGGGCCATATGGTTAAAAACGTGGTCAGGGGATTGTGCCTCTAAAAACAAATTGTGTACTATCCCATTTTCAGGTGTGAGAGTTTTTGGTCCCGCTCTTGATGATATACTAGAAAAAGCATCTGATAAGAAAGGAGGATTCCCCGAGGAAAGATCTCGTCGGGGACCTCCTACCCGTCGGTTTCGTTCCTTTAGGAATACTGACTACAAAAGTAGGGGTAAAACGGGTAGATGGAGTTATTATAAAGGAGGAAAAGAGAGGAATCCTTCCTTTGACACTAGAAAAAAGCAAAATCGGTCCTGACGCCAAGGTGGGCGGACGTCTGGTGGAGTTCCAAGCGGCATGGGAACGTATCACGTCCAATCCTTGGGTTCTCCAAGTGGTATCAGGAGGCCTCCTGATAGAATTCTCTCGGGTACCCCCCGACAGGTTTCTTGTCACACAATTTCGCTCCCCAGACTCGTCCTGCCATCTCTGGTCCGAGGTACAACCTCTGTTACGTACCCGAGCAATACGTCCGGTTCCTCATCGGGAACGCTTCAGGGGCCACTACTCCAGTCTCTTTACCGTCCTAAAACTGTCGGGAGATGTGCGCACCATTATCAATCTCAAGCCCCTGAATCGGTTTGTTCGCTACAAAAAATTCCGCATGGAATCCATCAGATCAGCCATCCCACTCATCAGTCAGCACTCGGTTATGGCCAAAATAGACCTATCAAGCGCATATTATCACATAGCTATACACCCCGCCTGTCAAAAATTCCTGAGATTTGCTTTGGAAAAACAGGGCGTAATCTATCACTACCAGTTCCGGTGTCTTCCTTTTGGCCTGTCATCCGCTCCCCGAACCTTCACAAAAGTTATGGCAGCGGTGGTGGTCCACCTAAGAACACTGGGTGTCACCATTGTTCCATACCTAGACGATCTCCTCCTCATTGCAGCCAACCCAAGAGAATTGTCCCACCAAGTGGGGATCGCTCTATTCCAACTCCAGAGTCTGGGGTGGATGGTGAACATTCGCAAATCAAATTTGCTGGCGGAATCCAGAAAGGTCTTCCTAGGCATACTTCTGGACTCGGACGCCAGAATGTCATTCTTACCGGCCCTGAAGGTAAGATTACTCCAACGCAGGATACGAGCCTTCCGAAGTCAGGAGAAGTGCACTATCCGGGAGGCTATGAGAGTGTTGGGTCTGATGACGTCCTGTATCCCATGTGTACGGTGGAGCCAGTTCCATTCAAGACCGCTTCAACAGCTGATCCTTTCAAGACCAGTGGGTCGCCACTGCTCGCTGACCAGCCACACCACCTTGAACCGCAAGATCATCCTTCCAGTGCGGCTCCAACACAGTCTGAAATGGTGGACAAACAAGGAGCAGCTATCGGTGGGAGTTCATTGGGACTACTCGCCATCAGTTACGCTCATTACCGACGCCAGCCAAACAGGTTGGGGGGCACACGTGGGCAAGGTTTCTTTCCAGGGGACATGGCCAAACCGGTTGATGGCCTACTCTTCCAACTACCGGGAGTTGAACGCAGTCTGGCAGGCCCTCAGCAGCAAACAGCACCTGTTCCTGGGTCAACATGTCCGTATCCTCTCGGACAATGTAACAACGGTGGCGTTCCTCAGACACCAGGGCGGCCCGAGACATCACCAGTTGCAAGCTTTGGCGCACCTCATCTTCCGCTTGGCCGAGACCTCTGTTCTGTCCATCTCGGCTGTCCATCTGAAGGGATCAGACAATTGTCTGGCGGATTATCTCAGCAGACACCGGCTCGACCCAGCAGGTTGGTGTCTCAACAACGCAGTGTTCCAGTCGCTGATTGCCCGGTGGAAGACGCCTCATTGGGACCTGTTCGCATCCAGGAACAACTCGAAGTGCAAGAACTTCTTCTCCCTCAATCCCAACGACCGACCGGCAGCAGTGGATGCGATGTCTCAACCGTGGGTCATGGAGCTGGCATATGCCTTCCCCCCTATTCCATTGATTTCCAGAGTCCTTCAGAAAATCCGGCAGGACAGGGCCACAGTCATCCTCATTGTTCCATTTTGGCCGCGAAGGAGCTGGTTCTCGCTCCTGAACAACATGGTGGTGGACGAGCCCGTTCTCCTTCCCCTACAGGAGGATCTGCTCAGCCAGGGTCCGGTGTTCCACCAGAATCTTCGCAATCTACATCTGTCTGCTTGGATCCTGAGGGGCGATTCTTGAAGAATAAGGGCTTATCCGCTGCGGTTATTACTACCCTGCAAGCCAGTAGGAAGCTGGTTACCCAGAAGATTTATCGGCGGATCTGGACTCGGTTTTGTGCCTTCCTAGGTGAGGAACCAAGGGACAGTGCCCGTCCGGATATTCCTCAGATCCTTGATTTCCTTCAAGAAGGTTTCCACCAGGGCCTGAAACTCAGTACTATTAGGGTATGTGCGCACGTTGCTTTTTACCTGCTTTTTACCTGCTTTTTTGCTGCTTTTTCTTCTGCGCTGTTTAATGCCAAAATGGATGTGTTCTTCTATTCAAGCAAAGTCTATGGGAATTTGGGTTTCTTGTTCACACTATGTTGTTCAAAATGCTGCCTTTTTGTGGCAGAACTTTGGTCAAAAACTCAGCTTTGCAGTGCAAAACCCAAATGGCAAAAACAATTGACATGTTGCTTCTTTGAAAAGCTGAGTTTTTGACCAAAGTTCTGCCTCAAAAAGGCAGCATTTTGAACAACATAGTGTGAACAAGAAACCCAAATTCCCATAGACTTTGCTTGAATAGAAGAACACATCCATTTTGGCATTAAACAGCGCAGAAGAAAAAGCAGCAAAAAAGCAGGTAAAAAGCAGGTAAAAAGCAACGTGCGCACATACCCTTAAAGTCCAGATCTCGGCACTCAGTGTGTTCTTCAATGCTTCCCTCGCTTCCCATCCTTGGATTGTCCGGTTTGTCAAAGGCCTTCAGAGATTGCGGCCTACTATTCGTTCCACAGTTCCTCCATGGGATCTGGGTCTAGTTCTTAATGGACTATGCGAGGTTCCGTTCGAGCCTCTGGATGACGTCTCAATTCAACAATTATCCTTTAAAACGGCTTTCTTAGTGGCCATTACCACCGCAAGGAGGATTGGAGAACTACAAGCTTTATCCATTCGTCCTCCATATCTCCAGGTCCTGCCTGACAGAATCATTTTGAAGCTTGATCCAAAGTTCCGGCCGAAGGTGGTGTCCGTGACTAATCTAGAACAAGAAGTGGTCTTGCCGGCGTTCTGTTCCGACTCTTCCACCCGCACAGAAGAATCCCTTCACTCTCTGGATGTCAGAAGAGCGGTACTGGCTTATTTGGAAGCTACCCGGAGCTGGCGTATAGATTCAACCCTTTTTGTGCAATTTGCGGGAAAAAACCGAGGGAAGACGGTGTCTAAGGCAACTCTGTCTCGGTGGGTTAGGTCTACTATTTCGGCTACTTACCAGTCCGCGGGTCGCGAACCCCCCACTCATCTTAGGGCTCACTCCACCAGGGCTCTGGCTACTTCATAGGCAGAAAGGGCGGGGGTTTCTCACTGATCTTCTCACTGATCAACAAACATTGTTCGGTAGGAAGGTTCTACAGGCTGTGGTCCCACCCTCATAGGGATTACTTTGGCATTCTCCTACCGTGCTGTCATGTGGCGTCCTGGAAAATAGGAATTACTACTTACCGGTAATGATGTTTCCAGGAGCCAACATGACAGCACGCTTATTTCCCTCCCGTCTGATTATGTACCGTGTGTTGTACGTTCTGCATTAATAAAATGGTGTTATCTCCCATCCTGGTGTGGTACTTTAAAAAACACTGAGGAAAGGGGGATGGGGAGGGGCTTTTAACCTCTTGCGTTTTCCTGTCCCTGTAAAGGTCAAAGGAGCAACTCCTACCGTGCTGTCATGTTGGCTCCTGGAAACATCATTACCGGTAAGTAGTAATTCCTATTGTTTCTTCTGTCTAGTTTTTCGACCATGTGCCCTTTTTGTTTGTTAAAATTTTATTGATTTAGATTTTAAAATATATTTACATTTTGTTTATATAGCACTTGTTTTTTTTTTTCCTCAAGACAAAATATGTAATAATGGTGCCTCCATAAACTGTTCATAAATAGTTATTTTGTTTATGTGTACAAAATGTTTTTTTAAGAATTTAACTAAAATTTAAGGCTAATAAGTTAAAATGGATAATATGTTTTTTAGATTCTCACACTGGTCACAATGCACGCGGATAATGAGCATAGTGTTGTTGGAGCTGCAATAGCTGCTGCAGCTGCGTCGGCTCTACAAGAAGCAAATGACGGAGGGCTGGCAAATGAAAGACACGGCCGCATATGGGCACGCCAGTGGCTGCTGCAAAGAGAACGCTACACACATATGCATCTTGTGCGAGATTTCCAGGAGAATAATCCTAAAGGTTTTCATAATTATCTGCGCATGTCGGAGGAATCTTTCAATCTCCTGCACGAAAGAGTTGCACCCTATATCACACGCAAAAACACCGTTATGCGAGCTGCTGTGCCCAGTGCAGACCGCCTCAGCGTCACCCTGCGTTTTCTGGCGACTGGAAGATCTCTCACTGACTTGCAGTATGCTTCGGCCATATCGCTTTCTCTGTTAAGCACTTTGATCTCAGAAACTTGCCAGGCAATTATTGAATCATTAAGAGACTTTATGCCATTCCCTAAAAATGTCAAGGAGTGGCTAGACATTGCCCAAGATTTCAACACAATGTGGCAGATTCCCACCTGTGAAGGGGCCATCGACGGAAAACACATCCGTATAACACAGCCACACAATAGTGGCTCATATTTCCACAACTATAAAAGCTTCTTCAGCATTATTCTTCTAGCATTAGCTAATGCTAATTATCAATTCATAATGGTCGACAGGATTAAATGGTCGTATATCTGATGGTGGGGCACTAGAGCACACACAATTTGGAAAACGTCTCGCCCAATTTCAATTGGGACTACCAGATAATACTGCAACTTATGGCAATATGAATTTTGTTTTTTTGGCGGATGAGGCCTTTCCCTTAAGAAAAAACCTATTAAGACCTTATCCCCAAATATCATTAACTCCTCAACGCCGTGTATTTAATTATCGCCTTTCTAGAGCCGGACGGGTGGTCGAAAGTGCTTTTGGCATACTAGCGACACGCTTTAGAATTTTTCATACTGCCATTAATCTAAAAATTGATTCCATAGATCGCGTGGTTTTGGCTTGCTGCATCCTGCACAACTTCCTCAGGAAAAGAGAGGGGCTAAATTACATACCTCCCGGTTATGCTGACACCATCAATCCTAGTACTGGGGAATTTGTTGCGGGGGAGTGGCGAGCTCATGATCCTCATTTATTGTCCCTAAACACGCACATCAGCAGTAGCAGGATGCACAATGATGTTATCGCCAACCGTGAAAATTACTGTTATTTTTTTAATGGTCCTGGTGCTGTGGCTTGGCAGCCTTCAACTTAGTTGTTATTGTCTCTATTTTTTTTTTTTTTTCTGGTTGACAATAGTTTGAATTAGTGTTTTTTTTTTAAAAAAAAACCTAGATATTTTTAAAAAAGTTCCTAGGACATTACATCAAAGTACTGATGCATTTAGTGTGTGTTTTTTTCAAAACTTCATAAAATGTTTATAATTTTAAAACAATATGCAGTGAAGTTTCTTATTTTAATTTTAAAATTTATGAAACTAATTTCAAAATAAAACTATACTAAATAACATTCTCTACCTGGCAATTTTATGTGAATCAGTGTTTTTTAGATTGTGATGTAAGTTTCCTTACTATCTTAATGGTTTAGCATCAGTAATGAAAACATTTTTACAAAAAACATTCTTACAAACTATAGTTTTAAACAAACAATAAGCTAATATATTTCTTGTAAAAATAGCATACATATTATAATGTTATAGAATATATTTTAAAAGGAACATAAACTATGTAAAATTTAGACACATAACAGGAATATAAATTGATAGGCAGACACAAGGATTCTTGCTTGGCATTGTGGGTAATGATAATGATAGTAATAGAATACAGTAGTTGTGTTTTTAAATATGGATAGACATTGCAGGGCTCCCGTCTGGGGTGAGGCCGAGGTCTCCATCCTCATCCACCAACTAGACATCCTGGATTATGGTGGTAATAGAGGATTATCGAAGACAAGGCGACGCCAAAAAAAAAATATTAAAACGGATACGAAGAGGATTATGTATTCGCTTTGGGATAAAAAGGTCAATACAACAAATTGGAAAAAAATGGTCCGATTTGCAGTATAGAAGTTCAAACAGAATCCAAAGATTACGAATGGAAATGGGTTATGAATCTGGTAAGTGTGTTTACATAATTTTTTCAACAAATGTTAGTTATTATTAGAAATTTTAAATACTTATATTTTAAATAATTTAAGTTATTTAAGGTAAACATGTATATCCAAATACCTATTTTTAACCCTAAATGGTACTCGTTCATGTGGTTCAGTTTATCTTATTTTTTAAATAAAAGGTATTCAACATATGTTTGTAAATTTTTGATTAAGGAAAATATTTGATAACATTTTTAATTGTTTTTTTGAATATTTTAAAAAATATGATTATTGTTGTGTACAATACACAAAAAGTAAATGGGAAGATATAGTTCACCATAAAACAAACATCAATTACATCTATCATGTTTAGCACAAAACATAAAAAAATAAAAAAAAAAAAACAAAAAAAACCCCGCATGTCGCTAACATAACCTCTCTTTGTTATGTCAATTGATCTTCCATGTATAGGGTCCCAAGCGGTTTTGGATGAATATAGGGTTTCCAATGATCTAACAACAATTCCGAATATCCCAGAGGACAACAGAGACATAAATGCAGGTGTGAATCACAGCAACTGTATTTCAATAACTATATTACATCTTTTTGTGTTAAATATGTAAAATTAAGTTATAACATATAGCTGACACAAAGAGAATGTTTTAGTAAAATGTATAAAACTTTGTATCCCTCCAGTTTCATTTTTTATTTTAATTAACTTTTTTTAAAAAAAAAAAAGAATTTTGTTAATCATTTTAAAAAAAATTTCACAAAATTGTGATTGTAAGTTTATTGTTTTTAGCTTTATCTAATAAATAACAGAACACCTCTTTCTTAACAGGTGGAGCTGAGAGAATAGGCTGGGCTATAAGTCCCTCAGTATCTGAAGGAGATGATCATGTGCCTGCTGAATCAGGTGTGTGTATGAAGATGGTTAATCTGACATTTGGTAATGTCATATTTTTGAATAGCAGAGAGTTTTTGTTTTTTTAAAAATAATTTAATTGTTCTTTTTTTCATGTTTCATTTATTTTGATCGCCAACATAATGTGAACCCAAACAGAACCCGTCTCAACAAACAACTTACAAGAGATTTTGAAGTGTGTTTCAACGATTCGTCAGGCTACAGAAAAAATGGAGCAGCTCATTAACAATCTTATACAAGCCTAATGTTTTGATGATGTTTGAAGTAATGCCAAATAATGGCATATGTTTTAACAAATTTTGTTTGTTTTTTTATTTAAAATACTTTTTTTAGTATATGTGTTCACATTATCAATCATCCTATATAGATAATTTATCTTGTAAGTTAATGTTAATTTAATATTTTTTTTGGTTTTAAAAATAGTTTATTAATACTTTTAAAGTAATGTTTTTATTATGTATGTAAATGTCAAGATATTTTTCCAATTATATTTGGAACTTTTGTTGGTAATAAAAAAGTTTTTTAAAATTAAAAAAACCTAATAATTTTTACAGAATCGCTGTTCACGAGGATTCTCTAACATTAATTGACAAATGAGATATTTGGTGTCCAAAAAATGTATAATTAGATGTGTTCACGTTCATAAACATAAGTCACATAATATAACAGGTGCATAAGACACATATTAATGCATTATTGATCAAATATTGTGTTGATTCCTTTTTCAAAGAATATAACTTAGAGATTATAAAGTAATATGATATTAAACAATAATTAAAACACAAAGAAACAACTTAAAAGCTGTTACCTAATGGCTATTGAACCAGATTTTTAACGGCATAAAAAAAACCGATTTTTATTTTTTAAAAAAAAAAAATATCAATCTATGTCATACGTTCAACACAAAATTCTGAACATATATTGAGCATGTTCAATCTCATTCTGTGCATAATTATTAGGCTCAACAATATTAAGCAATAAAAATCTTAACAGTTTGTAATTTTAACTATAAAATAATTAGATTTAAACGCAAAAAAATATACAATTATTCTTCAATATTTGATGAGAAACATCATGGATCAAAAACATCATTTGCGAAAAAATTTACGTTTACATAATCTTTTTTTACAAGGAGGATATTCACTATTAATGTGGCGCAAACGTTTACTGATGGGGGTCACAGGTACATCTACTATTTCCTGAGCCTCCATCTTAGCGGTTGCAGCTTGTACTTCCTCTGTTGTTGTAGGTACCGCTATTTGGGGTTCTGGCTTTTTCTTTAAAATGCTGCTATTGAAATTTCTTAAATTTCCTGTGTGGGCAGCATTGATCACTTCGAGCATCCAGTGTTCAGTCAAGTTTTGGGTATCACGATGTAAACCAATCATTTTTTCAGATACCAACTGTCCAAACGCAGAGATTGGGGGTCTATTATTGCGTTCCAAAAGGGTTTTGGCTATGCCAACCAGCTGTGAAACACCAGCAATGGGATGCATAACATTTTTTTTATTAAACAAATGTCTGCAATAATGCGATGATGGACCCGGAACTTCGTCATCTACAGCTGATGAAGCATTGTCCGGGGTGGCTGAGATTTCATCCGTACTGGGTTCATGATCTGCTATTGTGGTTGTAGGGACTGGATTACGAATCTGGCAGAGAAATAGAGATTGAGTTAAATTATCGTAGTATCAATTATTGTGTTGCTTTTTGTAACATTGGTCAATGTTTATAAACTACAATTGTTTTAAAAAAATAAAAAAATTGCACAGTGGACTACACGAAAAAATATTCGCCATTTTAGAATTTAATTTTTAAACATGAAAAAAAAAAGTTAAGGCAAAGATCATAACAAACCTAACAAAATCTCAATCAATGTTTTCTCTATTATGGTGACATTAAATATTAAATTAATTACTTCTGACAAGGAAGAGCCAGACTCTTTATCTTCTGTGGAAAGTGGTAGGGGAGGCAATAGAGTAGTGGAGGCACGGGGGAGCTCGTGGTCCCGAATAAACATCATATGCTCAAAATACCACAGTTTAGGGGCATATATGTCACCCGTGCCCGAGCCAGATTTTTTTGACTCCTCAACCTTGTTCAGTTCTTTTTTAAACACTGTGCGTAGTGCTTGCAATTTTTTCCGGACTATTTCTTCTGTGCCCTTTTCAGGATCGTGATGGCGATCATATACAGAAATTAATTTCACATATGCGGCTTTTTTCATATTTCGATTGCTGTAGTCAGCAGATTTTACTCGCCACAAACATGGATTATCTCTGTACTTAGCTATAAATTCTCGTATAAATTCCTCCTTCATATGAGCCATCCTCAGAATTTTGAATAATATTGGTAATTATATGAACTGTCACAAATGAAAAGGCAACTAAGATAAAAATAAAAAAAAAAAAAAGAAGATATCAACATCTTTGTTGAGTATGAAGCCAAAATATTTACAGATCTGATAAACGCAAACAAACATTTATGATAATGACTAGAGATGAGCGAACCGGTCGCGGTTCGGCTCGAGGTGGTTCGCCGAACGGAGGTCCCGTTCGAGTTCGGCTCGTCGAACGTTCGACGAACCGAACTCGAACGTATAGGCTATAATGGGAGGCAATCACAAACACATAAAAATGCATTATAAATGTACACAAACAGTTAATAAACATTGCCATAACACTTACCGGTCCTCGCGATCCCTTCTGCACTCTGTCTCCTGCCGCTATTCCATCCGATGATCGCTGAATCCTCCCGGTGACCTGCACTGCCAGCAGAGAAGCAGGACCTATCGTGACGTCAAAATAGCCATGTGACCAGTCACGTGGCTATTATCTCATTGGCTACAGACTGGTCACATGACTATGACACGTCATGTAGGACCTGCGAGTGCATCTCTCCGGTACACGGTGCACATATGTGTATCGCCGTGTACCGGCGACATGCTCTAGCAGACGGTCGACTCCCCGTTCCGTTAGGGACCGGCTGACACAGCCGGTCATTAACGGAGATCACCGTTGCGATAGCAACGCAGTTAGCGGTGACGTCACCGCTAACCGCGGCTCCGAGAGCACCGTTGCTATGGTAACGCGTCTGTCAGCGTTACCGCTAGCAGCCAGCAGTGATCACTCACGGAGTGAAGGCTGCACGCTGCTTCGCGATTGTAGTAAGCATTGTAGTGAGGATGGAGGTTCCCCAGCCCCAAGTGATGAGCTGGTGAATCTCATCCTTCCTCACTACAATCGTCACTACTACTACACTAGAAAGAAAGAAGACAGAAGAGCAGGATCGTGGATGGCTGACAGGGGGTAATAAAGATGGAGTCTCTAATGTGTCTGTGTATTTATTTCTATTAAAGTATTTTTTCTCTGTGTGGTGTCTTTTTTTTAACCCTTTATTGGAGATTCTTAATGGCCGGGTCAAACGTGCCTGACATTAAGAATCTCTGGCTTAATACTGGCTAGTAAAACAAAGCCAGTATTAACTCATGATTACCCAACAAGCCACCCGGCTCCAGGGCTGTTGGAAGAGTTGGATACAGCGCCAGATGATGGCGCTTCTATGAGAGCGCCATTTTCTGGGACGGCTGCGGACTGAAATCCGCAGCAGAGGCGCCCACAAACCTCGGGCTAACCTGTGCTGCGGATTCCAATCCCCAGCTGCCTAGTTGTACCCGGCTGGACACAAAAATAGGGCGAAGCCCACGTCATTTGTTTTTTAATTATTTCATGAAATAAGTGAAATAGTTAAAAAAAACGGGCTTCCCTATATTTTTGGTTCCCAGCCGGGTACAAATAGGCAACTGGGGGTTGGAGGCAGCCCGTGGCTGCCAGCTGTACCTGGCTAGCATACAAAAATATGGCGAAGCCCACGTAATTTTTTTGGTGGGCAAAAAACTTCTGCATACAGTCCTGGATGGAGTATGCTGAGCCTTGTAGTTCTGCAGCTGCTGTCTGCTCTTCTCCATACAGACAGACAGCAGCTGCAGAACTACAAGGCTCAGCATACTCCATCCAGGACTGTATGCAGAAGTTTTTTGCCCCCTGAAAAAATTATGTGGGCTTCGCCATATTTTTGTATGCTAGCCAGGTACAGCAGGCAGGTACGGCTGCCCCCAACCCCCAGTTGCCTATTTGTACCCGGCTGGGAACCAAAAATAAAGGGAAGCCCTTTTTTTATTATTTCATGAATTTCATGAAATAATTAGAAAACAAATGACGTAGGCTTTGCCCCATTTTTGTGTCCAGCCAGGTACAGCTAGGCAGCTGGGGATTGGAATCCGCACCACCGGTTGGCCTGAGCTTTCTGGGCCCCACTGCTGCGAATTGCAGTCTGCAGCCACCTCAGAAAATGGCATTTTCATAGAAGCGCCATCTTCTGGCGCTGTATCCAACTCTTCCAGCACCTGCCTGCTATACCTGGCTAGCATACAAAAATATGGCGAAGCTCACGTCCTTTTTTTGTAGTTTTTTGGCAAAAAAAATAAAAAATGCTTCCCTGGATTTTCCATTGCCAGTGAAGGTAACACCAAGCAGTGGGGGTTAGCAGCCAGTAGCTGCTTGGATTACCCTTAGCTAGCAATACAAAAAATGCAGCGGGAGCCCATATATATTTTTTTTAATTATTTATTTAAATAACTAAAAATAAAATGGGCTTCCCTGTATTTTGATTGCTGGACATCACAGTGCTGTAAAAATAAATCTTTAAAAAAATGACGTAGCGCTCCGTGGTATTTTTGATTCTCAGCGCAGATAAAGCAGACAGCTATGGGTTGCCACCCCCATCTGCCTGCCGTTACCTTGGTTGGCAATCAAAATACAGGGAAGCCCATTAATTTTTTCTATTTAAAAAATAGTTAAAAAAAAAAAATTACGTTGGGTCCCCCCATTTTTGATAGCCAGCTAGGGTAAAGCAGACGGCTGTAGCCTGAAAACCACAGCTGGCAGCTTTACCGTGGTTGGGGATCCAATGTGGAGGTCCCCTCAGGCTCTTTTTTATAATTATTTTATAAATATTAATAATTACACAATAAAAGTAGGGTCCCCCCCAAATTGGATCACCAGCCAAGGTAAAGCGGACAGCTGTGGTCTGGTATTCTCAGGGTGGGAAGGTCCATAGTTATTGGGCCTTCACAGCCTAAAAATAGCAGGCCGCAGGCACCCCAGACGTGGCGCATCCATTAGATGCGCCAATCCTGGCGCTTCACCCCAGCTCATCCCGTGCCCTGGTGCAGTGGCAAACGGGGTAATAAATCGGGTTGATACTAGCTGTAAAGTTACCTGAGATCAAGCCCAGCAGTTTGTGATGTCATGGCGTCTATTAGATACCCAACATCATAAACTGTCAGTACTAACAAAAACAAAAAATCGACAAAAGAAATTTATTTGAAAAAACAGTCCCCAAAACATTTCCTCTTTCACCAATTTATTGTAAGAAAAAAAATAAAGGGGTCCCACGACGACTCTGGACCGTCTAGAATATGGGGGGGAGACACTCAGGGAACGTATCCCCCATTTTCTAGGAGTGCGGACCCTTCATGTGAGGAGTGTGGGTGCAATGAATCTGCACTCACTCTCCCCGGGTCCACAGCAGCAGAGTCCATGTCGTAATGGTTGCTACCAAAGCTGCAATGCCCTGCTCATGAGGTAAGGGCATGCCTAATCAGGAGAACTACTGTAGAGGAAGCTCTGCTCACTGGTATATAGGTGCTCAGAGGTAATAATAGATAAAATTAGTGAGTAACCTCGGCACTCTATATCTCCCAGACTAAGTCAGTAAGTCACAATGGATAGTAATGCAAAATCACTCTTTATTGGTCCGTATTAAGACAATTTTTTTTTCATAAGCATATATGTTTTTGTCCAAAACAAGTTACAAATGACGTTTCGGCCTGAGCCTTCATCAGATTGGACTTATCTGCATGTAATCATGAAAAATGACAATAATCAGTATCACATAAGAGTGAGAGAACAATAACATAAACTCGAACAATGTAGAGGTACAATTGGGATGCAGCAAAAAAATTGCAACACAGCAAGAAATGAAACACATGATACAAATGTCATAATACAGTACAAGGACAATATAGTAATGACAAATATGGGGTCAGAGTAGGCTTAGACAGCTCTGGTACGAAAGAGATGTCAATCATAAAGTAACATGTGCAGTAGGTGTAGAGCTACAGTATGCATGGCAGAGCTAATGGGTAGACCGACCATAGAAAAAGAACGGAGAAAAAGTGGAGAAAAAAGTGGAGAAAAAAGTGGAGAAAAAAGTGGAGAAAAAGTGGAGAAAAAGTGGAGAAAAAGTGGAGCATAAGAGGAGAAAAAGTGGAGAAAAAGTGGAGAAAAAGTGGAGAAAAAGTGGAGCATAAGAGGAGAAAAAGTGGAGAAAAAGTGGAGAAAAAAGTGGAGAAAAAAGTGGAGAAAAAGTGGAGAAAAAGTGGAGAAAAAAGTGGAGAAAAAGTGGAGAAAAAGTGGAGCATAAGAGGAGAAAAAGTGGAGAAAAAGTGGAGAAAAAAGTGGAGAAAAAGTGGAGAAAAAGTGGAGCATAAGAGGAGAAAAAGTGGAGATTAAGAGGAGAAAAAGTGGAGAAAAAGTGGAGCATAAGAGGAGAAAAAGTGGAGCATAAGAGGAGAAAAAGTGGAGAAAAAGTGGAGAAAAAAGTGGAGAAAAAGTGGAGCATAAGAGGAGAAAAAGTGGAGAAAAAGTGGAGAAAAAGTGGAGAAAAAGTGGAGATTAAGAGGAGAAAAAGTGGAGAAAAAGTGGAGCATAAGAGGAGAAAAAGTGGAGCATAAGAGGAGAAAAAGTGGAGAAAAAGTGGAGAAAAAAGTGGAGAAAAAGTGGAGCATAAGAGGAGAAAAAGTGGAGAAAAAGTGGAGAAAAAGTGGAGAAAAAGTGGAGAAAAAGTGGAGAAAAAGTGGAGCATAAGAGGAGAAAAAGTGGAGCATAAGAGGAGAAAAAGTGGAGAAAAAGTGGAGCATAAGAGGAGAAAAAGTGGAGAAAAAAGTGGAGAAAAAGTGGAGAAAAAGTGGAGCATAAGAGGAGAAAAAGTGGAGATTAAGAGGAGAAAAAGTGGAGAAAAAGTGGAGCATAAGAGGAGAAAAAGTGGAGAAAAAGTGGAGAAAAAGTGAAGCATAAGAGGAGAAAAAGTGGAGAAAAAAGTGGAGAAAAAGTGGAGAGAAAGTGGAGAAAAAGTGGAGAAAAAGTGGAGAAAAAGTGGAGAAAAAGTGGAGCATAAGAGGAGAAAAAGTGGAGAAAAAGTGGAGCATAAGAGGAGAAAAAGTGGAGCATAAGAGGAGAAAAAGTGGAGATTAAGAGGAGAAAAAGTGGAGAAAAAGTGGAGCATAAGAGGAGAAAAAGTGGAGAAAAAGTGGAGAAAAAGTGGAGTAAAAGTGGAGAAAAAGTGGAGAAAAAGTGGAGCATAAGAGGAGAAAAAGTGGAGAAAAAGTGGAGAAAAAGTGGAGTAAAAGTGGAGAAAAAGTGGAGAAAAAGTGGAGAAAAAGTGGAGCATAAGAGGAGAAAAAGTGGAGAAAAAGTGGAGAAAAAGTGGAGAAAAAGTGGAGCATAAGAGGAGAAAAAGTGGAGACTAAGAGGAGAAAAAGTGGAGAAAAAGTGGAGCATAAGAGGAGAAAAAGTGGAGCATAAGAGGAGAAAAAGTGGAGAAAAAGTGGAGAAAAAAGTGGAGAAAAAAGTGGAGAAAAAGTGGAGCATAAGAGGAGAAAAAGTGGAGAAAAAGTGGAGAAAAAGTGGAGCATAAGAGGAGAAAAAGTGGAGAAAAAGTGGAGAAAAAGTGGAGCATAAGAGGAGAAAAAGTGGAGATTAAGAGGAGAAAAAGTGGAGCATAAGAGGAGAAAAAGTGGAGAAAAAGTGGAGAAAAAAGTGGAGAAAAAAGTGGAGCATAAGAGGAGAAAAAGTGGAGAAAAAGTGGAGAAAAAGTGGAGCATAAGAGGAGAAAAAGTGGAGAAAAAAGTGGAGAAAAAGTGGAGAAAAGGTGGAGCATAAGAGGAGAAAAAGTGGAGATTAAGAGGAGAAAAAGTGGAGAAAAAGTGGAGCATAAGAGGAGAAAAAGTGGAGAAAAAGTGGAGAAAAAGTGGAGTAAAAGTGGAGAAAAAGTGGAGAAAAAGTGGAGAAAAAGTGGAGCATAAGAGGAGAAAAAGTGGAGAAAAAGTGGAGAAAAAGTGGAGAAAAAGTGGAGAAAAAGTGGAGCATAAGAGGAGAAAAAGCGGAGATTAAGAGGAGAAAAAGTGGAGCATAAGAGGAGAAAAAGTGGAGAAAAAGTGGAGAAAAAAAGTGGAGAAAAAAGTGGAGCATAAGAGGAGAAAAAGTGGAGAAAAAGTGGAGAAAAAGTGGAGCATAAGAGGAGAAAATGTGGAGAAAAAGTGGAGAAAAAGTGGAGAAAAAGTGGAGAAAAAGTGGAGCATAAGAGGAGAAAAAGCGGAGATTAAGAGGAGAAAAAGTGGAGCATAAGAGGAGAAAAAGTGGAGAAAAAGTGGAGAAAAAAAGTGGAGAAAAAAGTGGAGCATAAGAGGAGAAAAAGTGGAGAAAAAGTGGAGAAAAAGTGGAGCATAAGAGGAGAAAAAGTGGAGAAAAAAGTGGAGAAAAAGTGGAGAAAAGGTGGAGCATAAGAGGAGAAAAAGTGGAGATTAAGAGGAGAAAAAGTGGAGAAAAAGTGGAGCATAAGAGGAGAAAAAGTGGAGAAAAAGTGGAGAAAAAGTGGAGAAAAAGTGGAGAAAAAGTGGAGAAAAAGTGGAGCATAAGAGGAGAAAAAGTGGAGAAAAAGTGGAGAAAAAAGTGGAGAAAAAGTGGAGAAAAAGTGGAGCATAAGAGGAGAAAAAGTGGAGATTAAGAGGAGAAAAAGTGGAGAAAAAGTGGAGCATAAGAGGAGAAAAAGTGGAGCATAAGAGGAGAAAAAGTGGAGAAAAAGTGGAGAAAAAAGTGGAGAAAAAAGTGGAGAAAAAGTGGAGCATAAGAGGAGAAAATGTGGAGAAAAAGTGGAGAAAAAGTGGAGAAAAAGTGGAGAAAAAGTGGAGCATAAGAGGAGAAAAAGCGGAGATTAAGAGGAGAAAAAGTGGAGCATAAGAGGAGAAAAAGTGGAGCATAAGAGGAGAAAAAGTGGAGAAAAAGTGGAGAAAAAAGTGGAGAAAAAAGTGGAGAAAAAGTGGAGCATAAGAGGAGAAAAAGTGGAGAAAAAGTGGAGAAAAAGTGGAGAAAAAGTGGAGAAAAAGTGGAGCATAAGAGGAGAAAAAGTGGAGAAAAAGTGGAGAAAAAGTGGAGAAAAAGTGGAGCATAAGAGGAGAAAAAGTGGAGAAAAAAGTGGAGAAAAAGTGGAGAAAAAGTGGAGCATAAGAGGAGAAAAAGTGGAGATTAAGAGGAGAAAAAGTGGAGAAAAAGTGGAGCATAAGAGGAGAAAAAGTGGAGCATAAGAGGAGAAAAAGTGGAGAAAAAGTGGAGAAAAAAGTGGAGAAAAAAGTGGAGAAAAAGTGGAGCATAAGAGGAGAAAAAGTGGAGAAAAAAGTGGAGAAAAAAGTGGAGAAAAAGTGGAGAAAAAGTGGAGAAAAAGTGGAGAAAAAGTGGAGCATAAGAGGAGAAAAAGTGGAGAAAAAGTGGAGAAAAAGTGGAGCATAAGAGGAGAAAAAGTGGAGAAAAAGTGGAGCATAAGAGGAGAAAAAGTGGAGAAAAAAGTGGAGAAAAAGTGGAGAAAAAGTGGAGAAAAAAAGTGGAGAAAAAAGTGGAGCATAAGAGGAGAAAAAGTGGAGAAAAAGTGGAGAAAAAGTGGAGCATAAGAGGAGAAAAAGTGGAGAAAAAAGTGGAGAAAAAGTGGAGAAAAGGTGGAGCATAAGAGGAGAAAAAGTGGAGATTAAGAGGAGAAAAAGTGGAGAAAAAGTGGAGCATAAGAGGAGAAAAAGTGGAGAAAAAGTGGAGAAAAAGTGGAGAAAAAGTGGAGAAAAAGTGGAGAAAAAGTGGAGAAAAAGTGGAGCATAAGAGGAGAAAAAGTGGAGAAAAAGTGGAGAAAAAAGTGGAGAAAAAGTGGAGAAAAAGTGGAGCATAAGAGGAGAAAAAGTGGAGATTAAGAGGAGAAAAAGTGGAGAAAAAGTGGAGCATAAGAGGAGAAAAAGTGGAGCATAAGAGGAGAAAAAGTGGAGAAAAAAGTGGAGAAAAAGTGGAGAAAAGGTGGAGCATAAGAGGAGAAAAAGTGGAGATTAAGAGGAGAAAAAGTGGAGAAAAAGTGGAGCATAAGAGGAGAAAAAGTGGAGAAAAAGTGGAGAAAAAGTGGAGAAAAAGTGGAGAAAAAGTGGAGAAAAAGTGGAGAAAAAGTGGAGCATAAGAGGAGAAAAAGTGGAGAAAAAGTGGAGAAAAAAGTGGAGAAAAAGTGGAGAAAAAGTGGAGCATAAGAGGAGAAAAAGTGGAGATTAAGAGGAGAAAAAGTGGAGAAAAAGTGGAGCATAAGAGGAGAAAAAGTGGAGCATAAGAGGAGAAAAAGTGGAGAAAAAGTGGAGAAAAAAGTGGAGAAAAAAGTGGAGAAAAAGTGGAGCATAAGAGGAGAAAATGTGGAGAAAAAGTGGAGAAAAAGTGGAGAAAAAGTGGAGAAAAAGTGGAGCATAAGAGGAGAAAAAGCGGAGATTAAGAGGAGAAAAAGTGGAGCATAAGAGGAGAAAAAGTGGAGCATAAGAGGAGAAAAAGTGGAGAAAAAGTGGAGAAAAAAGTGGAGAAAAAAGTGGAGAAAAAGTGGAGCATAAGAGGAGAAAAAGTGGAGAAAAAGTGGAGAAAAAGTGGAGAAAAAGTGGAGAAAAAGTGGAGCATAAGAGGAGAAAAAGTGGAGAAAAAGTGGAGAAAAAGTGGAGAAAAAGTGGAGCATAAGAGGAGAAAAAGTGGAGAAAAAAGTGGAGAAAAAGTGGAGAAAAAGTGGAGCATAAGAGGAGAAAAAGTGGAGATTAAGAGGAGAAAAAGTGGAGAAAAAGTGGAGCATAAGAGGAGAAAAAGTGGAGCATAAGAGGAGAAAAAGTGGAGAAAAAGTGGAGAAAAAAGTGGAGAAAAAAGTGGAGAAAAAGTGGAGCATAAGAGGAGAAAAAGTGGAGAAAAAAGTGGAGAAAAAAGTGGAGAAAAAGTGGAGAAAAAGTGGAGAAAAAGTGGAGAAAAAGTGGAGCATAAGAGGAGAAAAAGTGGAGAAAAAGTGGAGAAAAAGTGGAGCATAAGAGGAGAAAAAGTGGAGAAAAAGTGGAGCATAAGAGGAGAAAAAGTGGAGAAAAAAGTGGAGAAAAAGTGGAGAAAAAGTGGAGCATAAGAGGAGAAAAAGTGGAGAAAAAGTGGAGAAAAAGTGGAGCATAAGAGGAGAAAAAGTGGAGCATAAGAGGAGAAAAAGTGGAGAAAAAGTGGAGCATAAGAGGAGAAAAAGTGGAGAAAAAAGTGGAGAAAAAGTGGAGCATAAGAGGAGAAAAAGTGGAGAAAAAGTGGAGCATAAGAGGAGAAAAAGTGGAGAAAAAGTGGAGCATAAGAGGAGAAAAAGTGGAGATTAAGAGGAGAAAAAGTGGAGAAAAAGTGGAGAAAAAGTGGAGTAAAAGTGGAGCATAAGAGGAGAAAAAGTGGAGCATAAGAGGAGAAAAAGTGGAGAAAAAGTGGAGAAAAAGTGGAGTAAAAGTGGAGAAAAAGTGGAGCATAAGAGGAGAAAAAGTGGAGAAAAAGTGGAGAAAAAGTGGAGTAAAAGTGGAGAAAAAGTGGAGAAAAAGTGGAGAAAAAGTGGAGCATAAGAGGAGAAAAAGTGGAGAAAAAGTGGAGAAAAAGTGGAGAAAAAGTGGAGCATAAGAGGAGAAAAAGTGGAGATTAAGAGGAGAAAAAGTGGAGAAAAAGTGGAGCATAAGAGGAGAAAAAGTGGAGCATAAGTGGAGAAAAAGTGGAGAAAAAGTGGAGAAAAAAGTGGAGAAAAAGTGGAGCATAAGAGGAGAAAAAGTGGAGAAAAAGTGGAGAAAAAGTGGAGAGAAAGTGGAGAAAAAGTGGAGAAAAAGTGGAGAAAAAGTGGAGAAAAAGTGGAGAAAAAAATGGAGAAAAAGTGGAGAAAAAGTGGAGAATAAATGGAGAAAAAGTGGAGAAAAAGTGGAGAATAAATGGAGAAAAAGTGGAGAATAAGTGGAGAATAAGTGGAGAAAAAGTGGAGAAAAAGTGGAGAAAAAGTGGAGAAAAAGTGGAGAAAAAGTGGAGAAAAAGTGGAGAAAAAGTGGAGCATAAGAGGAGAAAAAGTGGAGAAAAAGTGGAGAAAAAGTGGAGCATAAGAGGAGAAAAAGTGGAGAAAAAGTGGAGCATAAGAGGAGAAAAAGTGGAGAAAAAAGTGGAGAAAAAGTGGAGAAAAAGTGGAGCATAAGAGGAGAAAAAGTGGAGAAAAAGTGGAGAAAAAGTGGAGCATAAGAGGAGAAAAAGTGGAGCATAAGAGGAGAAAAAGTGGAGAAAAAGTGGAGCATAAGAGGAGAAAAAGTGGAGAAAAAAGTGGAGAAAAAGTGGAGCATAAGAGGAGAAAAAGTGGAGAAAAAGTGGAGCATAAGAGGAGAAAAAGTGGAGAAAAAGTGGAGCATAAGAGGAGAAAAAGTGGAGATTAAGAGGAGAAAAAGTGGAGAAAAAGTGGAGAAAAAGTGGAGTAAAAGTGGAGCATAAGAGGAGAAAAAGTGGAGCATAAGAGGAGAAAAAGTGGAGAAAAAGTGGAGAAAAAGTGGAGTAAAAGTGGAGAAAAAGTGGAGCATAAGAGGAGAAAAAGTGGAGAAAAAGTGGAGAAAAAGTGGAGTAAAAGTGGAGAAAAAGTGGAGAAAAAGTGGAGAAAAAGTGGAGCATAAGAGGAGAAAAAGTGGAGAAAAAGTGGAGAAAAAGTGGAGAAAAAGTGGAGCATAAGAGGAGAAAAAGTGGAGATTAAGAGGAGAAAAAGTGGAGAAAAAGTGGAGCATAAGAGGAGAAAAAGTGGAGCATAAGTGGAGAAAAAGTGGAGAAAAAGTGGAGAAAAAAGTGGAGAAAAAGTGGAGCATAAGAGGAGAAAAAGTGGAGAAAAAGTGGAGAAAAAGTGGAGAGAAAGTGGAGAAAAAGTGGAGAAAAAGTGGAGAAAAAGTGGAGAAAAAGTGGAGAAAAAAATGGAGAAAAAGTGGAGAAAAAGTGGAGAATAAATGGAGAAAAAGTGGAGAAAAAGTGGAGAATAAATGGAGAAAAAGTGGAGAATAAGTGGAGAATAAGTGGAGAAAAAGTGGAGAAAAAGTGGAGAAAAAGTGGAGAAAAAGTGGAGAAAAAGTGGAGAAAAAGTGGAGCACCCTTTGGTGCCTTTCATGTGGCACTAAGGGGTGCTTAGCTTTGTATTTAGCCAAAAAAATGAAAAAAAAAATGACGTAGGGTTCCCCCTAGTTTTGTAGCCAGCTAGGGTAAAGCAGACGGCTGCAGCCTGCAGACCACAGCTGGCAACCTCACCTTGGCTGGTAATCCAAAACTGAGGGCACCCCACGCTGTTATTTTAAATTAAATAAATAATTTAAAAAAAAAACCACGTAGGGGTCCCCCAAAATTGGATCACCAGCCAAGGTAAAGCAGACAGCTGGGGCCTGATATTCTCAGACTAGGGAGGTCCATGGTTATTGGACTCTCCCAAGCCTAAAAATAGCAGGCCGCAGCCGCCCCAGAAGTGGCGCATCCATTAGATGCGCCAATCCTGGTGCTTCGCCCCAGCTCATCCCGCGCCCTGGTGCGGTGGCAAACGGGGTAATATATGGGGTTAATACCAGATGTGTAATGTCACCTGGCATCAAGCCCTGGGGTTGGTGAGGTCAGGCGTCTATCAGATACCCGACATCACCAACCCAGTCAATAATAAAAAAAAATAGACGACAAACACATTTTTATTTGAAAAAACACTCCCCAAAACATTCCCTCTTTAACCAATTTATTAGAAAGAAAAACAAATCCAGGTCTGGTGTAATCCAAGGGGTTGCCATGACGATCCACACTGTCCCAGTCAATGAAGAGCAGGATGTTCCCCATTGGCTGGGAGAGCAATGCAGTGACCTGAGCTAACATCAATGGGTCAGCCCAGGTCACTGCAGGGGATGACAAGTGCTGCTGTCAGCGAGGTACATTACCTGCGCTGATCTCCAGCACACTGACAGCCCCTGTCACTGAGCTCAATGACCGGCGCCTTCACAGCAAGTATCGCGAGAGGTCCGTGACCTCACCGCCAGTGTCAGTCTCGGGTCGGAAGCGATAGGTGATGTGACAAGCGGCGGCCATGGAGGACAGTGACAGCGCTGAGGTCGGGATGGTGGGACTTCATCACCGCAGGTAAGCCGAGCGGGGGGTGTGGGGTGTGTGTGTGTGTGTGTGTGTGTGCGTGTGTGTATATGTATGTATACATGCCGCGGGCAGGAGGGGGCTGAGCGAGCTGAGCGGGGAGTGTGGGCTTCCTGCACGTAACTAAGATAAACATCGGGTTACTAACCAAAGCGCTTTGCTTGGATACCCGATGTTTATCTTGGTTACCAGCTTGTGGCAGGCTGCCAGCGATGCCTCCTGCACACTGTAGCTGGGAGGGGGGGGGGGGGTGTGCATGAGTGAGAGTGTGTGTGTGTGTGTGTGTGTGTACATGCCGCGGGCAGGAGGGGGCGGAGTGAGCTGAGCGGGAAGTGTGGGCTTCCTGCACGTAACTAAGATAAACATCGGGTTACTAACCAAAGCGCTTTGCTTGGATACCCGATGTTTATCTTGGTTACCAGCTTCTGGCAGGCTGCCAGCGATGGCTCCTGCTCACTGTAGCTGTAAAAAGCCCTGCTTTTTGCTGCTAGAACCGTTCTCGAACGTATCTAGAACTATCGAGCTTTTAGCAAAAAGCTCGAGTTCTAGTTCGATCTCGAACAGCCCAAAAATCACTCGAACCGCGAACTGGAGAACCTCGAACCGCGAACCGCGCTCAACTCTAATAATGACCTTTTCAAATATATCATACTTTTGAATTACAAAAAATAATAACTTTAGCACATTTTTTAAATATTTAAACAACCAAAAAAACATGTACAAATAATGACATCTCGGATCTACAAGATTATAAGCTATGATATAAAGCAAAATATGCTGAAGCCAATTAACACACCACAAAAAGTGGCTTAATTAAACATAGTTAATAACAACCAGACTTACCACACGTGCGACCGAAGTGGAACTCACACATGCATTTGTGGATCTCCCATCGGAGCCTTTTTATTCACAACATCACCAATCAAAAATGTTGAGCACACATGAACATTATACGAGTTGTAGTATGTGTGTGTAGTATTTCATAATTGCTACTATGACGGCAGTCACATGATCACAAGTAAATGTGGTTGACTTAATTTAAAAAAAAAAAAATGGATACTCATTAGAGATGGTATGATTAGTAACAACATATACAAACATTTGTGCGATCGTTAAAAGCAAGTTTATGCATGTATGGTCAGTTACATCGCAAGAGCAATTGTATAATGTGAAGGTAGAACAACAATAAAGGAGCTATTAACGCATATCGCTGCTGCGACGGGGGCGGGGACTGTCGCGTGCGATATCGCAGCATCGGCTTACGATGTCGCAACGTGCAAAGTACCCCTAAGAGTTTCCATTGGATTGATAGGCCAGATACTTTTTTTTGCTTTTGTTTGGAAATGTTGTGTGCGCAGTCACTAGGATTATGTGAATTAATGTAGAATCAGTTTCCCACTTCTTTGTGTTGGTGTAGTGGTAGGCTGTTTGCTTGGGCAGCGAGAGGTTGTGGGTTTGACTCTGAGGCAAGGCCCATGCACGTTGGCTGCTTGTTATTGCCTAGTCCAATGGACTGTGTTGCCTATGAGTTTCCATTGGATTGATAGGACAGGTACTGTCTTTTGCTTTTGTTTGGCCATGTTGTGTGCGCAGTCACTATGATTATGTGAATTAATGTAGAATCAGTTTCCCACCTCTCTGTGTTGGTGTATTGGTAGGCTCTTTGCTTGGGCTGTGAGAGGTTGTGGGTTCAACTCTGAGGCAAGGCCCATGGGCTTTGTATGGCTTCATGTAATTGCCTAGTCCAATGGACTGTGTTACCTATGCGTTTCCCATGGATTCATAGGCCAGGTACTGTCTTTTGCTTTTGTTTGGCCATGTTGTGTGCGCAGTCACTAGGATTATGTGAATTAATGTAGAGTCACTTTGCCACTTCTCTGTGTTGGTGCAGTGGTAGGCTCTTTGCTTGGGCTACGAGAGGTTGTGTGTTCGGCTCTGATGCAAGGCCCATGGACTTTGTATGGCTGCATGTAATTTCCTAGTCCAATGTACTGTGTTGCCTATGAGTTTCCATTGGATTGATAGGCCAGGTACTGTATTCTGATTTTGTTTGGAAATGTTGTGTGCGCTGTCACTAGGATTATGTGAATTAATGTAGAATCAGTTTCCCACTTCTTTGTGTTGGTGTAGTGGTAGGCTCTTTGCTTGGGCTGCAAGCGGTTGAGGGTTTGACTCTGAGGCAAGGCCCTTGCACTTTGGCGGCTTGTTATTGCCTAGTCCAATGGACTATGTTGCCTATGAGTTTCCATTGGATTGAGAGGCCAGATACGGTATTTTGCTTTTGTTTGGCCATGTTGTGTGCACAGTTACTAGGATTATGTGAATCATTGTAGAGGTAATTTCCCACTTCTCTGTGTTGGTGTAGTGGTAGGCTCTTTGCTTGGGCTATGAGAGGTTGTGGGTTCATTTCTGAAGCAAGGCCCATGGACTTTGTACGGCTGCATGTAATTGCCTAGTCCAATGGACTGTGTTGCCTTTGAGTTTCCATTGGGTTGATAGGCCAGGTACCGTCTTTTGCTTTTGTTTGGCCATGTTGTGTGCGCAGTCACTAGGATTATGTGAATTAATGTAAAGTCAGTTTTCCATTTCTCTGTGTTGGTGTAGTGGTAGGCTCTTAGCTTGGGCTGCAAGAGGTTGTGGGTTCGACTCTGAGGCAAGGCCCATGGACTTTGTATGGCTGCATATAATTGCCTAGTCCAATGGACTGTGTTGCCTATGAGTTTCCATTGGATTGGTAGGCCAGGTTCTGTCTTTTGCTTTTGTTTAGCCATGTTGTGTGTGCAGTCACTAGGATTATGTGAATTAATATAGAAGCAGTTTCCTACTTCTCTGTGTTGGTGTAGGGGTAGGCTCTTTGCTTGGGCTGCAAGAGGGTGTGGGTTCGACTCTGAGGCAAGGCCAAAGGACTTTGTATGGCTGCACGTAATTGCCTAGTCCAATGGCCTGAGTTTCCATTGGATTGATAAGCCAGGTACTGTCTTTTGCTTTTGTTTGGCCATGTTGTGTGCGCAGTCACTAGGATTATGTGAATTAATGTAGAATCAATTTCTCACTTCTCTGTGTTGGTGTAGTGGTAGGCTCTTTGCTTGGGCTGAGAGAGGTTGTGGATTTGACTCTGAGGCAAGGCCCATGGACTTTGTATGGCAGCTTGTAATTGATTAGTTGAATAGACTGTGTTGCTTATGATTTTCCATTGGATTGATAGGCCAGGTACAGTCTTTTGCTTTTGTTTGGCCATGTTGTGTGTGCAGTCACTAGGATTATGTGAATTAATGTAGAGTCAATTTCCTACTTCTCTGTGTTAGTGTAGTGGTAGGCTCTTTGCTTGGGCTGCGAGAGGTTGTGGGTTCGACTCTGTGACAAGGCCCACAGACTTTGTATGGCAGAATGTAGTTACCTAGTCCAATGGACGGTGTTGCCTATGATTTTTCATTGGATTGATAGGCCAGATACAGTCTTTTGCTTTTGTTTGGCCATGTTGTGTGCGCAGTCACTAGGATTATGTGAATTAATGTAGAGTCAGTTTCTCACTTCTCTGTGTTGGTGTAGTGGTAGGCACTTTGCGTGGGTTACGAGATGTTGTGGGTTCGACTCTGTGACAAGGCCCACAGACTTTGTATGGCAGAATGTAGTTACCTAGTCCAATGGACTGTGTTGCCTATGATTTTTCATTGGATTGATAGGCCAGGTACAGTCTTTTGCTTTTGTTTGGCCATGTTGTGAGCGTAGTCACTAGTAGAGTTGAGCGCGATTCGAGGTTCTCCAGTTCGCGGCTCGAGTGATCTTGGGGGCTGATCTAGATTAAACTAGAACTCGAGTTTTTTGCTAAAGCTCGATAGTTCTAGATACGTTCGAGAACGGTTCTAGCAGCAAAAGGACCAGCTAATTACTAGCTGGCTTTCTGCTGTAATAGTGTAAGTTTTTTTTTTTCCCTGTCTTCCTTCCCTAAGCGCGGGCATGTAGTGGGGCGGGCCAGCATGTCAGCCAATCCCAGACACACACACAGCTAAGTGGACTTTTAGCCAGAGAAGCAACGGCATGTGTGATAGGATGTCCATGTCACATGTCCCTGCACGGACATTTTCCTCCAGCACGCCATTATCTGCCTTCTGCGTCCTTGGTGTCAGACACCGCTGGCGCAGCTCCTATCTCCGATACTGCTGTGTACGCTCTATACACAGCGCTGTACAGAATAGGGATAGAAGTTTCTATCAGTCCTTTTAAGGGCTCATACCGGCAGGGTCAGAGCCATAGGTGACAGAGTTTATAATAGAGTTTAACAGCTACACAAGATGACAGCGTCTGTGTAGCTAAGGTCAGGGATTTCCTCGCTGCATTTCCCCATTAGGAGGGATAGAAAGGCAGGCTTCCTTTCCTCTACCCAGACCCACAACCCTGCCACTGTACCCTCCTGCCCTTTGCACACTCAAGCTCATTGTTACTAAGCCATTATACTAGCAAACACTGAGTGAACTTAGTGGCATCCTAAACGTGGCTGTTGGACTTCTGTATTGTCTGACTAGTGCAAAATATTTGCAGCTTGTCTGCCTGCATTGCACACTCAAACTCATTGTTACTAAGCCATTATACTAGCAAACACTGAGTGAACTTAGTGGCATCCTAAACATGGCTGTTGGACTTCTATATTGTCCCACTAGTGCAAAGATATTTTTTAGCACGCCTGCCTGCATTGCACACTCAAACTCATTGTTACTAAGCCATTATACTAGCAAACACTGAGTGAACTTAGTGGCATCCTAAAAGTGGCTGTTGGACTTCTGCATTGTCCCACTAGTGCAAAGATATTTGCAGCACGTCTGCCTGCATTGCACACTCAAACTCATTGTTACTAAGCCATTATACTAGCAAACACTGAGTGAACTTAGTGGCATCCTAAACGTGGCTGTTGGACTTCTGTATTGTCCCACTAGTGCAAAGATATTTGCAGCACGTCTGCCTGCATTGCACACTCAAACTCATTGTTACTAAGCCATTATACTAGCAAACACTGAGTGAACTTAGTGGCATCCTAAACGTGGCTGTTGGACTTCTGTATTGTCCCACTAGTGCAAAGATATTTGCAGCACGTCTGCCTGCATTGCACACTCAAACTCATTGTTACTAAGCCACTATACTAGCAAACACTGAGTGAACTTAGTGGCATCCTAAAAGTGGCTGTTGGACTTCTGTATTGTCCCACTAGTGCAAAGATATTTGCAGCACTTCTGCCTGCATTGCACACTCAAACTCATTGTTACTAAGCCATTATACTAGCAAACACTGAGTGAACTTAGTGGCATCCTAAACGTGGCTGTTGGACTTCTGTATTGTCCCACTAGTGCAAAGATATTTGCAGCACGTCTGCCTGCATTGCACACTCAAACTCATTGTTACTAAGCCATTATACTAGCAAACACTGAGTGAACTTAGTGGCATCCTAAACGTGGCTGTTGGACTTCTGTATTGTCCCACTAGTGCAAAGATATTTGCAGCACGTCTGCCTGCATTGCACACTCAAACTCATTGTTACTAAGCCATTATGCTAGCAAACACTGAGTGAACTTAGTGGCATCCTAAACGTGGCTGTTGGACTTCTGTATTGTCCCACTAGTGCAAAGATATTTGCAGCACGTCTGCCTGCATTGCACACTCAAACTCATTGTTACTAAGCAATTATACTAGCAAACACTGAGTGAACTTAGTGGCATCCTAAACGTGGCTGTTGGACTTCTGTATTGTCCCACTAGTGCAACGATATTTGCAGCACGTCTGCCTGCATTGCTCACTCAAACTCATTGTTACTAAGCCATTATGCTAGCAAACACTGAGTGAACTTAGTGGCATCCTAAAAGTGGCTGTTGGACTTCCATTATTGTCCCACTGGTGCCAAGCTATTTCTAGCACCTGTGCAGGACACCCTCCTGCTCTGTTTTTAATAAGCTATAATGATAGCAAAAATTGCTGCCATTTAGTGGCATACAAGAAGTGATTGTTGGACTTCCATTAGTGTCCCACTGGTGCAAATCTATTTGCAGCACCTCTGCATGACACCCTCATGCACATTTTGCTACGCTAATTTTATAGCAAACTCAGGGAATTCCTTGCTGCATTTGATCATTCGGACGGATAGAAAGTGAGGCTTCCTTTAGCTTTTCCTTCTGTTCATAGACAGCATCTCCAAGTCCACACCCGAAGAGAAATTTCTCCTCCACGTCTAAGTGTGGAGAGGCAGCTAGTGCGCATGCGTGTGCCGATTTACCCCAGCCGCAGCCTAACTACAGTGTTTCGCCTAGTGAGTATGCTCAGCCTGACTGTGCCATTCCTGAGGCTAAGTCTTCATTTCGGGATACAGCGCATGCTCCCACACTTAGTGCAAAAAGCCTCTTTGCACGGGTACTTGCATTCCGTGCCGGGTCTAAGTCCTGTTTTGTGCCTAGACACCATGCTAAAGCTGATAGTCTTTTTTCAGAGACTGTATTTCATGCTACTGAGCATGCTCAGGCACTTACTGCATCAGAGACTAGGTCCAGTAATGAACTCTTTGGCCCTGCCCCTGATGTGGGGGGCCCATATAGACCACAGGGCATCAGGTGTCCTGACGATGTGGCCAGGCCACTCCCAAATGGCTTGCAGAGGCCCGCCCCTATGACTTGTCACCTCATTATTGATGGTCAGACGATGACTGGTGAGGTGTTTGTGTTGTGGCAGCCATCAGGTCATTATTGAAGTTGCGGATAAAAAGAGGACGCTAGTTATGCCACTCATGACGTGTCACTCTGCTTTTGTCTCCAGGAGGTGCATTGTGGTCCACCCTGGTTTGGGGCGGACCCAGGTTATAAAACGGGCTGGAGCCAACAAGGAGGTGCGCAGTCTTCTATTATGCTCCGAAAGAGCACACCTCCATGTGTTGAACCCATTGCAGCTTTAGGCCAGACGTAGGCAGTGATAGGGCGTCGATGCAGGCCGCCACCACAGTTGGTAACGCAGAACGGTTAAGACCAGTTCCTGTACTACAAGTCCTGCTTGTGCAGCCCAGTGGCATTAACAGGCCTGCTGCTGCTGATGCGCCTGCTGTCCACAGGTGTGGCCCCAATGCACACAGTCAGCGTACTGAATGGCCCCTGTGATGTTAACAGGGAGTTCCTGGGCTGGGTGGGCGTGTGGACCCTGTGACGCTAACAGGGCTCCCAGTCTCCAGATCCGAGTGGCGTCTAACTCGGTTCAGGCAACTATTAGTTTCATAGCCACACAGATCTGTATCCTCCACCTAACCTTCCAGTTGCCAACCTCTCCTTTTCCATCTGGGAGCACGGTGGACATTGACTGCTGATGGGGATATATACCTTTCTCTTTCTTTTCTTATTAATTTTCGTTATATAGGGGTAACATAGTATATACCACCTTATCCAAATCTGCCAGTCCCCCTGTAACAGATGGTGTTTCTTCAGCAAATGTTACTGTTGCTTAACCACCAAATCCACGGACAAAAACTTTTTTCCCCTTTCCAACACAACTGTTCCTCTTTCCACCAGCATCTGTCCTTTTTCAACTCATTTGGTATATGACCAAAAGTGCAACTCTGCAGGGACACCGTACTCAATGCCATCTCAGCCCAGCAGCAAGCCCTCGGTCCCTCAGATGTGGACAAGTAAAAGCCCATTTCCTCCTATCCATGACAAAGCATTGAGATTCACTCTGTGCAGCACTGGTGTTTACTAGAAAAGCAGATCTAAGAATCCGTACCACCTTCTGCAGATACTCCTGTATACGTGCGTCCCTTTCTATGGCAGGAATTATTTCGCCAAATTTTGTCTTGTACCAGAGATCGAACACTGTGGCAACCCAGTACTGAGCATTACTTCGAATTCGTACAATCCGAGGGTCATGTTGTAGATAGTGCAGCAAGAAGGCGCTCATGTGTCTTGTGCATCCAGGAGGACCAAGTCCTTGGTGTGTTGGTGGCAGAGAGGTAAGAATCATGCCTCCTTCCTCTGCCCTTCCCCCCCCCCCAACCTCGCACAACCGAAATGTGAGCAAGCTCTCACTCATCTGCTGAGTCTTCCATGGCCATCGCCAGTTCGTCCTCCATTTCTTCATGGGCTCCTGCACCTTCCTCAACAATTTTTGCTGATACTATGCGCCCTTGTTAATCCCTCTCCCCCACCGTCCCTTGACTTCCGCCTAGGTACCGCTCACCGTCTGGACCTTGTAGATCTTATTATCCCTTCTGCATATGACTCCTCCTGTACTTCCTCCTCTTCCTCTTGAACCAACACCTGACTCCGAATAATGCTTACAGTGTGCTCCATCTTGTAGATGACCAGAATTGTCACGCTGAGAATGACATTGCCAGTGCTAAACATCTTTGTCGACATTTGTAAACTGTGTAGAAGGGTGCATAGGTCCTTGATCTGACACCACTCCAGCAGCGTGATCTGCACCACCTCTGGATCAAGTTAGCCCAGGGTATACGTCATATCGTATTTCAGCAGGGCTCTGCGGTGCTGCCACAGACTCTGCAACATGTGCAGATTCCAATTCCTGCATGTCAGAACATTGCATTTCCGGCGTTTAACCGCCAGACCCTAAGACTTCAGGAGCGATGAAAGTTGTTGAGCTGCTAGGTGCGAAGGATGAAAGTGAGCACATAGCAGCGTGCCCGCTGCACAAGGCCATGTAGGCCGGGATGGTATTTTAAAAATTGCTGGAGATTAAGATTCAACACGTGAGCCATACAAGGCACGTGTGTCACAAATTGCCCTGACGAAGGGCCGCAGACAGGTTTGCATCATTGCCGCACACGGCTGTTAAGTCACCAACGTAGTCCACTCAATCAATTTGTACTCGGGTCGCCAGGTGACAACGTGTTCCTTTCGTGCATAGTGCTGATGATGGGAAAGGAGTCTATGCCAGCTGCACGGGTGGATGCAGGTTATGGTCACCCACTGGGTTGCGTTACCTTGACAGATACAGAACCACAGGCTGAATGTAGGTGGTGGGTATCTCACAGATGAAGTACCATCATTCAGCTACAACCAATGGGAAGACACCACACCCTTTTTTAGGCCCCTCCTGTCTGCAGACCACTGCCAGACAAAGCTATGAACCTCTTGTTACTGTTACCCCCAGTTCAGTTTTATGATTTTGTGTGCTTGTAACCTGACTACTTTTCCTGCTTGCTGTTTATGTACCTCGTTGGCCGAGCCGCATTTCACATCTGCTTGTTTTCTGATTAAGTCCTGGCCATCCCATTCTGTTCCTCTTCCTCAATTAATGTTTTTGACCCTGCATGACTACTATTCTCTTGAACTGCAGACTTCTTCAGATATTGATCAACTTGGGCCCTGTGTAATTCCAAATCACTGGGGTTAAAGGGTTTCAGGGTTCTGGGTGTCCAGCTTGGTGAGTGGCTTGCCTCTAGCCTATCCTTTACAGCCCATCTGAGCGTGTCGTTCCAGGCAGGCGTTACACCGTGCCCTCTGCAGAAGGCCATGTAGGCCGGGATAGTGTTTTAAAAATTGCTGGACAACCAGGTTCAACACGTGAGCCATACAAGGCACGTGTGTCACATTGCCCTGAAGAAGGGTCGCAGACTGGTTTGCATCATTGTCGCACCCGACCTTCCCTGGCTGCTGGTTGAGTGGAGACAACCATTGATGAAACTTGGTCTCACTCTCCAGAGCTTACCGTCCACAACTCCTCAGCGGTGTGACTCACATTTCCCAGACATTTCTAAGTAAAGAGTCGACCGCATCATGCGGTTGAGCTGTGCTGCCAGCATAGTAAGGAGGTGTGTGGGCTTCCTTGGGCGCAGTTACAAGGAAGGGTGGCCTGACCACACAGGGTTTGGGCCGAGGTGGAGGACCCACACGAGGTTGAGGAGGCAGAAGCAGTGGAGGAACTTGTACATACAGAGGAAGGATTGACACACAAGTCGTGGGGACGGCAAGACTTGTACAGCAAACCCTTCTCCATCTCTCACCATAGTTACCCAGTGCCCAGTCAGCAACATGTAACTCCCCTGTCCATGCTTACTGGTCCAAGTATCTGTGGTGAAATGCACCCTGTCACACACAGAGTTTCTTAAGGAATCGGTGAGGTTGTGTGCGACCTGCTGTGGTAGCGCGGGCAAGCCTTTCTTGGAAAAGGAGTGACGACTGGCCATCGGCTCTTGGGGCACTGGAATGGGCATAAGGTCTCGAAAATCCTCGGTTTCAAAAGGGTGTAAAAGCAGCCTTTCTGTTGCCAAAAAGTTGCAGATGATGAAACTCAACCTCTTAGGCATGTCATGCTCTTTGAATATCATGTAAAACACAGCGAGGGGACTCCAACCACAGTCTCCCTCGTTGCCACTAATTGGGCCACACACACCCCACTTGACTGGCATCAGTTGACCCCCCTTTTGAAAAAGAAAAAGATGCTTTGCATGAAGCACTCTCAAAAATATGCGTGCCTTTCGCCTCCCCTGGCTGACCCAGGGGAAGAAAAGTCCTCTGAGAGCCATGTCCACATTGTCAGTGGACAGACACGTGTGCTTATCTGCCAGCAGACCCCCAGCAGCACTGAAGACAGGTTCCGAGAGAACGCTGGCTGCAGGACACGACAAGATCCCCAAGGCGTATGTGGCAAGCTCAGGCAATTTATCCAGATTGGAAGCCTAAAATGAGCAGGGCTCAAGTTGCACAGTAATGGCATCGATGTTTCCTTGCATATACTCATATATCTGTGTGTCCTCTTCTTTTTCCTTGTCCAGCTCTTTTGTATTCGCATGAGTATATGTCCTTGTCATTTTCCCACGTGTTTGTGTTGTGTTGTGAGTTGTTTGTCACCTTTTTGACACCTTTGATGGTGTTTTCTAGGTGTTTTTCTGTGTTTGTGATTGCCTGCCATTGTTTCCTATGCGGTTCGAGTTCGGTTCGTCGAACGTTCGACGAACCGAACTCGAACGAGACCTCCGTTCGGCGAACCGAACTCGAGCCGAACCGGGACCGGTTTGCTCATCTCTAGTCACTAGGATTATGTGAATTAATGTAGAGTCAGTTTCTCACTTTTCTGTGTTGGTGTTGTGGTAGGCTCTTTGCTTGGATTGCTATAGGTTGTGGGTTAGACTCTGAGGCAAAGCGATGGACTTTGTATGGCTGCATGTAATTGCCTAATCCAATGGATTGTGTTACCTATGAGTTTCCATTGGATTGCTAGGCCAGGTATTGCCTTTTGCTTTTGTTTGGCCGTGTTGTGTGCGCAGTCACTAGGATTATGTGAATTAATTTAGACTCAGCTTCCTACTTCTTTGTGTTGGTGTAGTGTTAGGCTCTTTGCTCGATCTGCGAGAGATTGTGGGTTTGACTCTGAGGCAAGGCCCATAGACTTTGTATGGCTGCATGTAATTGCCTAGTCCCATGGACAGTGTTGTCTATGAGTTTCCATTTGATTGATAGTCAAGGTACTGTCTTTTGCTTTTGTTTGGTCATGTTGTGTGCGCAGTCACTAGAATTATGTGAATTAATGTAGAAACAGTTTCTCACTTTGCTGTGTTGGTGTAGTGGTAGGCTCTTTGCTTGGGCTACGAGAGGTTGTGGGTTTGACTCTGAGGCAAGGCCCGTGTATTTTGTATGGCTGCATGTAATTGCATAGTCTATTGGACTGTGTTGCCTATGAGTTCCTCTTGGATTTATAGCCTAGGTACTGTCTTTTGTTTGGCCATGTTGTGTGCGCAGTCACTAGGATTATGTGAATTAATGTAGAGTAAGTTTCCCACTTCTCTGTGTTGGTGTGGTGTTAGGCTCTTTGCTTGAGCTGCGAGAGGTTGTGGGTTTGATTCTGAGGCAAGGCCCATGGACTTTTTATGGCTAAATGTAATTGCCTAGTCCAATGGACTTTGTTACATGTGAGTTTCAATTGGTTTGATAGGCCAGGTTTTGTCTTTTGCTTTTGTTTGGCCATGTTGTGTGCGCAGTCACTAGGATTATGTGAATTAATTGTAGAATCAGATTCATCGTAGGCTCTTTGCTTGGGCTGCGAGAGGTTGTGGGTTCGACTCTGAGGCAAGGCCCATGGACTTTGTATGGCTGCATGTAATTGCCTAGTCCAATGGACTGTGTTGCTTATGAGTTTCCATTGGATTGATAGGCCAGGTACTGTCTTTTGCTTTTGTTTGGCCATGTTGTATGCGCAGTCACTGGGATTATGTGAATTAATGTAGAGTTAGTTTACCACTTCTCTGTGTTGGTGTAGTGGTAGGCTCTTTGCTTGGGCTGTGAGAGGCTTTATATGACTGCATGTAGTTGCCTATGAGTTTCCATTGGATTGATAGGCCAGATACTTTCTTTTGCTTTTGTTTGGCCATGTTATGTGTGCAGTCGGTAGGATTATATGAATTATTGTAGAATCAGATTCCCACTTCTCTGTGTTGGTGTAGTGGTAGGCTCTTTGCTTGGGCTGCGAGAGGTTTTAGGTTTGACTCTGAGACAAGCCCCATGGACTTTGTATGACTGCATGTAATTGCCTAGTCCAATGGACTGTGTTGCCTATGAGTTTTCATTGGATTGATAAGCCAGGTAATGTCTTTGCTTCTGTTTGGCCATGTTGTGTGCACAGTCACAAGGTTTATGTTAATTTTTGTAGAGTCAGATTACCACTTCTCTGTGTTGGTGTAGTGGTAGGCTCTTTGGTTCTCTACGAGAGGTTGTGGGTTCAACTCTGAGGCAAGGCCCATGGGCTTTGTACGGCTGCATGTATTTGCCTAGTCCACTTGACAGTGTTGCCTGTGAATTTCCATTAGATTAGTAGGCAAAGTACTGTCTTTTGCTTTTGTTTGGCCATGTTGTGTGCGCTGTCAATAGGATTATGCTAATTAATGTAGAGGCAATTTCCCACTTCTCTCTGTTGGTGTAGTGGTAGGCTATTTGCTTGCGCTGCGATAGGTTGCTGGTTTGACTCTAAGGCAAGGCCCATGGACATTGTATGGCTACATATAATTGCCTAGTCCGATGGACTGTGTTACCTATGTGTTTCCATTGGATTGATAGGCCAGGTACTATCTTTTGCTTTTGTTTGGCCATGTTGTGTGCGCAGTCACTAGGATTATGTGAGTTAATGTAGAATCAATTTCCTACTTCTCTGTGTTGGTGTAGTGGTAGGCTCCTTGCTTGGGCTACGAAAGGTTGTGGATTTGACTCTGAGGCAAGGCCCATTGACTTTGCATGGCTGCATGTAATTGCCTAGTCCAATGGACTGTGTTGCCTATGAGTTCCTATTGGATTGATAGGCCAGTTAATGTATTTGCTTTTGTTTTGCCATGTTGTGTGCTCAGTCACTATGATTAGGTGAATTAATGTAGAGTCAGTTACCTACTTCTCTGTGTTGGTGTAGTGGTAGGCTCTTTGCTTGGGCTGCGTGAAGTTGAGGGTTTGACTCTGAGACAAAGCCCATGGAATTTGTATGGCTGCATGTATTTGCCTAGCCAATGGACTGTGTTGACTATGAG
This sequence comes from Anomaloglossus baeobatrachus, assembly GCF_048569485.1. Taxonomy (NCBI): domain Eukaryota; kingdom Metazoa; phylum Chordata; class Amphibia; order Anura; family Aromobatidae; genus Anomaloglossus; species Anomaloglossus baeobatrachus. The sequence goes on along the minus strand of NC_134353.1, from coordinate 410,001,375 downwards.
TTTCCTTTGGATTGAAAGGCCAGGTACTGTCTTTTACTTTTGTTTGGCCATGTTATGAGCGCAGTCACTAGGAATATGTGAATTATTTGTAGAGTCATTTTCCCACTTCTCTGTGTTGGTGTAGTGGTAGGCTCTTTGCTTGGGCTACAAGAGGTTATGGGTTCGACTCAGAGGCAAGGCTCATGGACTTTTTATGGCTGCATGTAATTGCCTAGTCCAATGCACTGTGTTGCCTATGAGTTTCCATTGGATTGATAGGCCAGGTACTGTCCTTTGCTTTTGTTTGGCCATGTTGTGTGCGCAGTCACTAGGATTATGTGAATTAATTGTAGAGTCACTCCTCCACATCTCTGTGTTGGTGTAGTGGTAGGCTTTTTGCTTGGGCTACGAGAGGTTGTGAGTTTGACTCTAAGGCAAGGCCCATGGACTTTGTATGGCTGCATGTAATTTCCTAGTCCAATGGACTGGGTTGCCTATGAGTTCCCATTGGATTGATAGGCCAGGTACTGTATTTGCTTTTATTTGGCCATGTTGTGTGCGCAGTCACTATGATTAGGTGAATTATTGTAGATTCAGTTTACTACTTCTCTGTGTTGGTGTAGTGGTAGGCTCTTTGCTTTGGCTGCGAGAAGTTGTGGGTTTGACTCTGAGACAAGGTCCATGGAATTTGTATGGCTGCATGTAATTGTCTAGCCAATGGGCTGTGTTGCCTATGACTTTCCTTTGGATTGATAGGCCAGGAACTGTCTTCTGCTTTTGTTTAGCCACATTGTGTGCGCAGTACCTAGGATTATGTGAATTAATATAGAATCAGTTACCCACTTCTTTGTGTTGGTGTAGTGGTAGGCTCTTTGCTTGGGCTGCGAGAGATTGTGGGATCGACTCTTAAGCAAGGCCCATGGTCTTTGTATGGCTGCATGTAACTGCTTAGTCCAGTGGACTGTGTTGCCTATGAGTTTCCTTTGGATTGAAAGACCAGGTACTGTCTTTTACTTTTGTTTGGCCATGTTATGAGCGCAGTCACTAGGAATATGTGAATTAATGTAGAGGCAGCTTCCCACTTCTCTGTGTTGGTGCAGTGGAAGGCTCTTTGCTTGGGCTAAGAAAGGTTATGGGTTCGACTCAGAGGCAAGGCTCATGGACTTTGTATGACTGCATGTAATTGCCTAGTCCAACAACTGTGTTACCTATGAGTGCCCATTGGATTGATAGGCCAGGAACTGTCTTCTGCTTTTGTTTAGCCACATTGTGTGCGCAGTCACTAGAATTATGTGAATTAATATTGAATCAGTTACCCACTTCTTTGTGTTGGTGTAGTGGTAGGCTCTTTGCTTGGGCTGCGAAAGATTGTGGGATCGACTCTTAGGCAAGGCTCATGGTCCTTGTATGGCTGCATGTAACTGCTTAGTCCAGTGGACTGTGTTGCCTATGAGTTTCTATTGGATTGATAGGCCAGGTACTGTCTTTTGCTTTTGTTTGGCCATGTTATGTGCGCAGTCACTAGGATTATGTGAATTAATGTAAAGTCAGTTTCCTACTTCCTTGTGTTGGTGTAGTGGTAGGCTCTTTGCTTGGGCTATGAGAGGTTGTGGGTGCATTTCTGAGGCAAGGCCCATGGACTTTGTCTGGCTGCATGTTATGTAATTGCCTAGTCCAATGAATTGTGTTGCCTTTGAGTTTTCATTGGATTGATAGGTCAGGTACTTTCTTTTGCTTTTGTTTGGCCATGTTGTGTGCGCAGTCACTAGGATTATGTGAATTAATGTAGAGTCAGTTTCTCACTTCTCTGTGTTGGTGTAGTGCTAGGCTCTTTGCTTAGGCTACGAGAGGTTGTGGGTTCGATTCTGAAGCAAGGCCCATGGTCTTTGTATGGCTGCATGTAACTGCTTAGTCCAATGGACTGTGTTGTCTAGGAGATTGCAAAGAATTAGTAGGTCGGGTACTGTCCTTTGCTTTTGTTTGGCCAAGTTGTGTGCGCAGTCACTAGGATTATGTGAATTAATGTAGAGTCAGTTTCTCACTTCTCTGTGTTGGTGTAGTGCTAGGCTCTTTGCTTAGGCTACGAGAGGTTGTGGGTTCGATTCTGAAGCAAGGCCCATGGTCTTTGTATGGCTGCATGTAACTGCTTAGTCCAATGGACTGTGTTGTCTAGGAGATTGCTGTCCTTTGCTTTTGTTTGGCCAAGTTGTGTGCGCAGTCACTAGGATTATGTGAATTAATTGTAGAGTCAATCCTCCACATCTCTGTGTTGGTGTAGTGGTAGGCTCTTTGCTTGGGCTACGAGATTTTGTGGGTTTGACTCTGAAACAAGGCCCATGGACTTTGTATGGCTGCATAAAATTGCTTAGTCCAATGGACTGTGTCGACTATGAGTTCACATTGGATTGATAGGCCAGGTACTGTCTTTTGCTTTTGTTTGGCCATGTTGTGTGCGCAGTCACTAGGATTATGTGAATTATTGTAGACTCAGCTTCCCACTTCTTTGTGTTGGTGTAGTGGTAGGCTCTTTGCTTGGGCTACGAGAGGTTGTGAGTTTGACTCTGATCCAAGGCCCATGGATTTTGTATGGCTGCATGTAATTGTTTAGTCCAATGGACTGTGTTGCCTATGAGTTTCCATTGGATTAATAGGCCAGGTACTGTCTTTTGCTTTTCTTTGGCCATGTTGTGTGCGCAGTCACTAAGATTATGTGAATTAATGTAGAGTCAGTTTCCCACTTCTCAGTGTTGATGTAGTAGTAGGCGCTTTGCTTATGCTGCAAGAGGTTGTGGGTTTGACTCTGAGGCAAGGCCCATGGACGTTGCATGTAATTGCCCAGTCCAATGGACTGTGCTGCCGATGAGTTTCCATTGGATTGATAGGTAAGGTACTGTCTTTTGCTTTTGTTTGGCCATGTTGTGTGCGCAGTCACTAGGATTATGTGAATTATTGTAGAGTCAGTTTCCCACTACTCAGTGTTGGTGTAGTAGTAGGCTCTTTGCTTATGCTGCAAGAGGTTGTGGGTTTAACTCTGAGGTAAGGCCTATGGACTTTGTTGGTGCAAAGGTAGTCTCTTTGCTAGGGCTGCGAGAGGTTGTGGGTTTGACTCTGAGGCAAGGCCCATGGACTTTGTATGGCTGCATGTTATTGCTTAGTCAAATGGACTGTGTTGCCTATGAGTTTCCATTGGATTGATAGGCCAGGTACTGTATTTTGCTTTTGTTTGGCCATGTTGTGTGCGCAGTCACTAGGATTATGTGAATTAATGTGGAGTCAGTTTCCCACTTCTCTGTGTTGGTGTAGTGGTAGGCTCTTTGCTTGGGTTGCGAGAGGTTGTGGGTCTGACTCTGAGGCAAGGCCAATGGACGTTGCATGTAATTGCCTAGTCCAATGGACTGTGCTGCCTATGAGTTTCCATTGGATTGATAGGTCAGGTACTGTCTTTTGCTTTTTTTTGGCCAATTTGTGTGCGCAGTCAGTAGGATTATGTGAATTATTGTTGAGTCAGTTTCACACTTCTCTGTGTTGGTGTAGTGGTAGGCTCTTTGCTTGGGCATTAAGATGTTGTGGGTTTGACTCTGAGGTAAGGCCTATGGACTTTGTATGGCTGTATGTAATTGCTTTGTCCAATGGACTGTGTTGCCTACGAGTTTCCATTGGATTGATAGGCCAGGGACAGTTTTTTGCTTTTGTTTGGCCATGTTGTGTGCGCAGTCACTAGGATTATGTGAATTAATGTAGAGTCAGTTTCCCACTTCTCTGTGTTGGTGTAGTGGTAGGTTCTTTGCTTGGGCTACGATAGGTTGTGGCTTCGACTCTGAGGCAAGGTCCATGGACTTTGTATGGCTGCATGTAATTGCCTAGTCCAATGCACTGTGTTGCCTATGAGTTTCCATTGGATTGATAGGCCAGGTACTGTCTTTTGCTTTTGTTTGGCCATGTTGTGTGCGCAGTCACTAGGATTATGTGAATTAATGTAGAATGAATTTCCCACTTCTCTATGTTCGTGTAGTGGTAGGTAGTGATGAGCGAGTATGCTTGTTACTACTCGGTACTTGCACGAGTATCACTGTACTCGGGCTACTCGGCGGGTACTGAGTAATTTCGCGATACTAGTGCTGTACTCGTGGTCTTCATCCCTGCATGTTGGCGCTCTTTTGAGAGCCAGCCCTCATGCAGGGATTGGCTGGCAGACCACTGCAATGCCGCAGCCCTGTTAGTTGTGGAATTGCAGTGATTGGCCGGACCGCACAGCGTGACCGAGCCCTTATACCGGCGGGTGCGCTGTGCTCTGCACACAGCCATCTCATATTCCCTGCTTTCCCCGCCCACAGGCGCCTATGATTGGTTGCAGTGAGACACGCCCCCACGCTGAGTGACAGGTGTCTCACTGCACCCAATCACAGCAGCCGGTGGGCGTGTCTATACTGTGCAGTAAAATAAATAAATAATTAAAAAAAACGGCGTGCGGTCCCCCCAATTTTAATACCAGCCAGATAAAGCCATACAGCTGAAGGCTGGTATTCTCAGGATGGGGAGCTCCACGTTATGGGGAGCCCCCCAGCCTAACAATATCAGTCAGCAGCCGCCCAGAATTGCCGCATACATTAGATGCGACAGTTCTGGGACTGTACCCGGCTCTTCCCGATTTACCCTAGTGCGTTGGCAAATCGGGGTAATAAGGAGTTAATGGCAGCCCATAGCTGCCACTAAATCCTAGATTAATCATGTCAGGCGTCTCCCCGAGATACCTTCCATGATTAATCTGTAAATTACAGTTAAAAAACACACACCAGAAAAATCCTTTATTAGAAATAAAAAACAATAACAAAGTCCCTCATCACCAATTTATTAACCCCGACAGCCTCCATGTCCGGCGTACTCCACATTCCTCCAGCGTCGCATCAAGCTGTGCTGCATGAAGGTGACAGGAGCTGCAGAATACACCGCCGCTCCTGTCAGCTTCACACAGCAACTGAGGTGAGTAGCGCGATCAGCTGCTGTCAGTCAGGTAACTCACGGCCACCGCGGTCACGGTGGCCGCGATTAACCTCAGTGACAGCTCAGCTGATCGCGATAGTGCCACACAATATTTTTACGTAAAATCTTTCATGTAATAATCTCAAAAAGTAACATACACCAGCTCTATCTCACTATTGGGTATGTGCCCTTAACATTTCCGCCATGAAAATTCATTTTGGTGTCATTTTGGAAGGTTTTCTGGTGAGTCCGTAAAAATGGCGTAAAACTCGGACAAAATTGTTCACAGCTGTGACTTTTGAGTAATAAATGCTTCAAGGGGTCTTCCCCATGCTGTTGCCATGTCATTTGAGTACTCTTCTGAGACTTTTGTGACATTTTTAGGGTTTCTACATGCTGCTGGGGGTCATTTCAGAAAAATTCTCGGGTCTCCCATAGGATAACATTGGGCTCGGTGCTCGGGCCGAGTACACGAGTATCTTGGGATGCTCGGCCCGAGCCTCAAGCACCCGAGCTTTTTGATACTCGCTCATCAATAATAATTATGTGAGAATTTTATGTTACATGGATTATTGTTCATATAAAAATGAATTTGTCTATACTTCTTTCCTCCCCTTTTTCCATACTTATCTCACCCCACAGGCTGCCCCTTTTTCATGTAGATCCCATGCCATGCAGACCCTTTTTCTATAAAGATTTCCCCCAAGGTTGCCCATTTTTCCATATAGATCCCACCTTGCATGCTGCCCCCTTACTCATACAGCTCCCACCCCCAATGGCTGCCCCCTTATTCATACAGATACCACGGCACAGACTGCCCCCTTTTCTTTACAGACGCAAGCACGTAGGCTGCCCACTTTTCTATACCGATCAAACCCCAGATGCTGCCCCCTTAACCATACAGATTCCACATGCAGGCTGCCCCATTTGCAATTCCCACCCAACAGGCTGCCCACTTTGCCATACAGATTCCATCCTGCAGGCTGCCCCCTTTGTCATACAGATCCCACCCAGCAGGTTTCCCCCTGTACCAAACAGGTCCCTCCTCGCAGACTGCCTCCTTTGCCATACAGATCCCACCCTGCAGGCTGCCCCCTTTTCCATAATCATTCCACCCAATCCTGCCCCTTTCCATACTCATCCCAGCGCACAGGCTTCCCCATGTTGATCCCACCCCATGCAGCCCCCTTTTCCATACAGATTTACTCCCAGTTTGCCCCTTTTTTCCATACAAATCCAACCTTTCAAGCTGCCTCCTTATTAATACAGATCCCATCCCGCAGTCTGCCCCCATTTCTATATAGATCCCATCCTGCAGGGTGCCCCCTTTGCAATACAGATCTCACCTCGCAGACTGCCCGCTTTGCTATACAGATCGCACCCACCAGGCTGCTCCTTTTTCTATACTCATCCCAGCCAATGCTGCTGCCTTTACATATTCATCCCATCCCACAGGCTGCCCCCTTTTCCATGCACATTCCACCCCATGCAGCCCTCTTTTTCCATACAGATTTACCTGAAAGCTGACCCTTTTTCCATATAAATTCCACCTTGCAGGCTGCCCCCTTGTTCACATAGATCCTATCCCACAGGCTGCCAACTGTTCTATACAGATACAACCCCACAGGCTGTCCCCTTAGCCATACATATCCCACTTGCAGGCTACCCCTTTGCCACACAGATCCCTTTATACTGCCCCCTCTTCCATGCAGATCCCACCCTATGCAGCCACTTTTCTATACAGATCCCCCCATACTGCCCTCTTTCCCATGCAGATCCCATCACATGCAGCCCCCTTTTCCATACAAACCCCACTCAAGCTGCCCCTTTTTCCATACAGTTCCCAAACCACAGCTCTCAGTATGTTTAGCACAAGGAGTGCTTACCTGCTCCTGGCTCCAGCGACCTCTCCTCCTCAGTGGCACTCTGCAGAGATGCTGGCAGCGTGATTATGTAAACTCATCACGCTGCCATGACCTTTGGAGGGTGCGCACCTCACCGCATGTCAGGTGACAGAACTGATTGGAGCTCCACTGAACCCGGAAATGACGGAGGTACAGAGGTTAATTTGTATTAGACGCTAAAACAAATGAACTTAGTATTTTATTAGAGTAGATATGACAGAAGACAATTATCACCAAAACAAAGGAGGCGATGTAATAATCTTTATCAAGTTAGTTTACAAGCTCAAGGTGTATAAATTAATTCCCTGATCTGTCATTTCTGAGATTGGTTATAAACTACTTGTGCCAGCCGCTGTGCATGATGTCGGCCGACTCACACTGTAAGGTGCTGGGCTCCATGACATTGTATGTAGCAGCAGTGTCAGAGCTGGTAGGCAGCAGCGGTTCAACTAACAGCAGCAGAGCAGTGGGCAGAACTCTGACAGGTATCCAATTATGTCTCTGTCAGGGTCAAATAGGAGGAGTAAGTTGGTAGACATGGGGGACCTTAGCCATTAGCACCTGCAATCTCATCGCTGGGAAGCCATTGAGTGTAGAGATCGCCCTCTCCTGAGTAACCACCTAGATGCGGACTCAGGGTATGTGCGCACGTTGCTTTTTACCTGCTTTTTACCTGCTTTTTTGCTGCTTTTTCTTCTGCGCTGTTTAATGCCAAAATGGATGTGTTCTTCTATTCAAGCAAAGTCTATGGGAATTTGGGTTTCTTGTTCACACTATGTTGTTCAAAATGCTGCCTTTTTGTGGCAGAACTTTGGTCAAAAACTCAGCTTTGCAGTGCAAAACCCAAATGGCAAAAACAATTGACATGTTGCTTCTTTGAAAAGCTGAGTTTTTGACCAAAGTTCTGCCACAAAAAGGCAGCATTTTGAACAACATAGTGTGAACAAGAAACCCAAATTCCCATAGACTTTGCTTGAATAGAAGAACACATCCATTTTGGCATTAAACAGCGCAGAAGAAAAAGCAGCAAAAAAGCAGGTAAAAAGCAGGTAAAAAGCAACGTGCGCACATACCCTTAGGGTACCGTCTCACTAAATGACGTGTCAGCGATTCCAACCATGATTTGACCCGGTCAGGATCGCTGGTGCGTCGCTACATGGTCGCTGGTGAGCTGTCAGTCAGGCAGATCTCACCAGCGACCAGCCACTAACGACGACTCTGCGCTTGGTAACCAAGGTACACATTGGGTTACTAAGCAAAGCGCTTTGCTTAGTTTCCCGATATTTACCCTGGTTACGTGTACAGGGAGCCAGCACTAAGTGGTGTACGCTGGTAACCAGGGTAAATATTGGGTAACCAAGCAAAGCACTTTGCTTAGTTACCCGACATTTAACCTGGTTACGTGTGCAGGGAGCCAGCGTTTAGCTGTGTATGCTAGTAACCAGGGTAAATATTGGGTAACTAAGCAAAGCGCTTTGCGTAGTAACCCGATGTGTACCCTGGCTACGTGTGCAGGGAGCCAGCGCTGGCAGCCTGTAAGCGTGTACGCTTGTAACCAGGGTAAATATCGGGTAACAAAGCAAAGCGCTTTGCTTAGTTACCCGATATTTACCCTGGTTACCAGCGTACGCTGCTTACAGAGAGTCAGTGCTTGTTGGTCTCCCGCCGTCAAATACGCCAATGTGTGCTGCACAGCGGGAGACCAACGAGCAAAAAATGAACCGGAACACTGTGTAACGATCAGTGATTTCATAGCGGGGCCCAGGTCGCTGCTTAGTGTCACACACAGCGAGATCGCTGATGAGGTAACTGGTACGTCACAAAACCTGTGACTCAGCAGCGATCTCGCTAGCGATCTCGCTATGTGAGAAGTACCCGTTAGGCATATGAGGGGTTAGGGTGAACAAAGGAATGATCCAGTGTCACGTTTTGCATAAAAAGACAGCTTTAATAAAGAACTTCTTTAAAATACAAAGAATATTTTTTTTGGTATACTTTGGTGGCTTATCTTTATTACAACAAAAATATTCTTTGTATTTTAAAAAAGTTCTTCATTAAAGCTGTGCTTTTATGCAAAACGTCAAGCTGGATCATTCCTTTGTTCACCTGTGCCTCAGACGCTGAACAGCAGTGGGATCTCGTGCTTCAACACCGCCAAGAGTGCGGACGTCTTGGGGTGAGCTGTATATTTGTTTCTCTGCACATCTGAGGGATTAAGCTGCCAGGATCTCTATATAGATACTATATTTTCTCTAAAAATGCATGTGAGGTTCTTAGCAAACAATATGATCAAATTGTGTGAGCCCATCTGCCAACGTCAAGGCGACCTCTTCAGATGGGTCCCTACACTAACTTATCACTAAACTACTAACTAACTGGGACTAAGTCACATCTGATATTATTACTACCATTTTTACTATTACTACACTATTACTTTTTTAAATGTCCATCTGTTATTATAATTTTCTTTATTTTTTTTATTATTTTTCTTACCTTTGTTCAAATTATATTAAAAAGATCCTAATAAATTATGCCTAATGCTTTTTGATCCAGAAGAAGGCAAAAACCCCTGTGACCCATTCAGCCAATTTGTGTCACAGGGGGAAAATTCCTTCTCGACCCCGGGAAAAGGCGATCAGTCCTAGAACCCTGGATCAAAGCTAATGATGCTATTTCTATCTAAGTAATTAATATTGAATTGCTAATTAAACTAGTACTGTAGTGTTTATATATTTTAGATGTTATACTATTCTTATCCTGCTCTCTCATTACAGTATTATTCTAACTTTTATATATTTTTTTTAAGTTAGTGTTTTATTTTAATAGATATAACTTTTTTTTTACTATTATTATCCTGCTATCTTATTATAGCATAATTCTAACTATTCTATAACTATTTGTACTACACTAATCTACAATGTTGATCCAGAAGAAGGCAAAAATCCCTGTGACACATTCAGCCAATTTGTGTCACAGGGGAAAAATTCCTTCTCGACCCCGGGAAAAGGCGATCAGTCCTAGAACCCTGGATCAAAGCTAATGATGTTATTTCTAGCTAAGTAATTAATATTACATTGCTAATTAAACTAGTACTATAGTGTTTATATATTTTAGGTGTTATACTATTCTTATCCTGCTCTCTTGTTACAGTATTATTCAAACTTTTTTTTTTTCTAAGTTAGTGTTTTATTTTAATAGATATAACGATTTTATTACTATTATTATCCTGCTATCTTATTACAGCATAATTCTAACTAGTCTATAACTATTTGTACTACACTAATCTACAATGTTGATCCAGAAGAAGGCAAAAACCCCTTCTCGACCCCGGCAAAAGGCGATCAGTCCTAGAACCCTGGATCAAACTGCAGTTCTACCTATTACTACTGTTATTTTCTTCATATTTTTACTACTTTCTTATTAACACTCATATTATTGTTCTTATTATTATACTTACCACCGCCATGTTTGATGTTTCAGTGTTCAGGCCCCAGCAGGATGGTCCATATGATGTTCCTCCTTCCTCTCAAGAACCAGTTGACGTATTGGTGGTTGTTTTCCTGCTGGATCCTTCTTTGTTGTGTCCTCTGTGCAGGGATCTTGATGTCCAGTTTTATCTTCTTTACCGACTTTTTTGGCATGTGATCTTCTTCTTCTTCATCCAGGTAGCTGCATAATTCTCTCCAAATTTTTTTTTTTTCATATTCTTCTCTCCTCTTCCTTTTTTCTCTGACATCGATTATTCTGGATGGCTTAGGCTGTTTTTCTCGCCGAACTCTATACATTTTCTGGGCCTCGGGGCTTGTCGGCATCAGGCGCTAGGAAGACAAGAGATTACGTTACAAGGATTAATAGGAACATCTGAATACACAACCACCTTATTATAAAAGAAACATCAATGTTGTCCTTAGTTTTCTCACTGACCTCCTTCTTGAAGATTGGTGATGGTAGCAGCATCATACAATAGGACAATCTTCTTAGTTTTTCCTCCGGTGTAATGTAAACTAAAGGAAACAACCAGATATTAGGCTCTGATTAGAGACTAAAGCCTCCCCTTAAAAAAAAAAAAAAGCCACAGTGAGAACTGCAAGATTTTTAAGTGCTGTTTCCATTAAAGATTGTGATATGGATAAAAAAAAAAACACAATGACAAATATTATTAAAAAATAGATTAAGCGCAAAAACCTGATTTAAATAATAGGTGATTTCTGATCACAAATTCAAAGGTCCAAAGTCTAACAATGAATGGATAACCCCTTTAACACTAAAACTACCACATGTTTCATAATACCTATAACTACCATTAGGGGTCATTTTGACCCCCATTCAAAAGTACTGACTCTGGAGTAAAAATAACTTTTTTGTTGCCAACAAATTAAAGAACATTTATTTTAACTTAGTAGGAACAGTGTTCAGATCAAGTATGTCCATCATCCTCTCCAGAATCTTCGGTATCGTCCATTATATCTGATTCTTCGGAAATATCATGAGGAAAATATTCTTCCATCGGACTCTGAGTCTATTTGTTCCTGATTTTCTTCTTCTGACTCATTTTCAGATAAAATTTCATCACTTGTCAGACTCCTCTGCTTACTCATGCTTCAAATATACAGTGCTGGCCAAAAGTATTGGCACCCCTGCAATTCTGTCAGATAATACTCAGTTTCTTCTTGAAAATGATTGCAATCACAAATGCTTTGGTATTATTATCTTCATTTATTTTGCTTGCAATGAAAAAACACAAAAGAGAATGAAACAAAAATCAAATAATTGATTATTTCACACAAAACTCCAAAAATGGGCCAGACAAAAGTATTGGCACCCTTAGCCTAATACTTGGTTGCACAACCTTTAACCAAAATAACTGCGAACAACCGCTTATGGTAACCATCAGTGAGTTTCTTACAATGCTCTGCTGGAATTTTAGACCATTCTTCTTTGGCAAACTGCTCCAGGTCCCTGAGATTTGAAGGGTGCCTTCTCCAAACTGCCATTCTGAGATCTCTTAACAGGTGTTCTATGGGATTCATGTCTGGACTCATTGCTGGCCACTTTAGTAGTCTCCAGTGCTTTCTATCAAACCATTTTCTAGTGCTTTTTGAAGTGTGTTTTGGGTCATTGTCCTGCTGGAAGACCCATGACCTCTGAGGGAGACCCAGCTTTCTCACACTGGGCCCTACATTATGCTGCAAAATTTGTTGGTAGTCTTCAGACTTCATAATGCCATGCACACGGTCAAGCAGTCCAGTGCCAGAGGCAGCAAAGCAACCCCAAAACATCAGGGAACCTCCGTCATGTTTAACTGTAGGGACCGTGTTTTTTTCTTTGAATGCCTCTTTTTTTTCCCTGTAAACTCTATGTTGATGGTTTTTCCCAAAAAGCTTTACTTTTGTCTCATCTGACCAGAGAACATTCTTCCAAAACGTTTTAGGCTTTCTCAAGTAAGTTTTGGCAAACTCCAGCGTGGCTTTTTTATGTCTCGGTGTAAGAAGTGAGGTCTTCCTGGGTATCCTACCATACAGTCCCTTTTCATTCAGACGCTGATGGATAGTACGGGTTGACACTGCTGTACCCTCGGACTGCAGGGCAGCTTGAACTTGTTTGGATGTTAGTCGAGGTTCTTTATCCACCATCCGCACAATCTTGCGTTGAAATATCTCGTCAATTTTTCTTTTCCTTCCACATCTAGGGAGGTTAGCCACAGTGCCATGGGCTTTACACTTCTTGATGACACTGCGCACCATAGACAAAGGAACTTTCAGGTCTTTGGAGATGGACTTGTAGCCTTGAGATTGCTCATGCTTCCTCACAATTTGGATTCTCAAGTCCTCAGACAGTTCTTTGGTCTTCTTTCTTTTCTCCATGCTCAATGTGGTACACACAAGGACACAGGACAGAGGTTGAGTCAACTTTAATCCATGTCAACTGGCTGCAAGTGTGATTTAATTATTGCCAGCACCTGTTAGGTGCCACAGGTAAGTTACAGGGGCTGTTAATTACACAAATTAGAGAAGCATCACATGATTTTTCAAACAGTGCCAATACTTTTGTGCACCCCCTTTTTTATGTTTGGTGTGGAATTATATCCAATTTGGCTTTATGACAATTTTTTTTTTAATTTTTTTTCATTGAAGACAAATTAAATGAAGATAATAATACCAAAGAATTTGTGATTGCAATCATTTTCAAGAATAAACTGAGTATTATCTGACAGAATTGCAGGGGTGCCAATACTTTTGGCCAGCACTGTACGTCGCAAAAAAGGGACTTGTAAGATCGCAGAAGTAATAAAACAACACTGTACAAACATTCAGAGTTGTAGCTTGAACTGTAATCTTTGCTACTGAAGTGCAGACCGAAATCGCTACAAGAGACATGGATCAAACATGTTTAGACAAAGCAAAATGCTGAATCATCCCTGATATGCAAAGATACAATTACACTTTACAACTAGGGAGAATCACTGTGATTTTCTGTACTCTGTAATATTAGGTGACTTGCCTACTACTACTTTTATGTATGGGGTCAAATTGACCCCTTCAGTACTTATTGGTATGAATTGTAAAATCCGGGCCCCTGAAAAAGTTACAATTCATTTTTGTGTCCTAAAATATACACTACCATGAATAAATAAAAGTCACAAAAACTCAGAACTCATTTGTTAAAATTTTTGAAATTATAGGAAAAAGAAATAGCAAAAGGGTCAAAATGACCCCCTCCGGTAGTAGTGGAAATCCTAAATCTAGGAAACAGTCGACCCTCACAGACTGATGATACTACCTGGTCCAACGCTGGCACAAGATCCAGTCCAATTAATGGCATCTGATGACATCTTCGTTTTGCTGAAATGTATCAAAATCCTATAAAAAAGGAGCAGAGGTTGTAGGGACCTGATCCATATTTGTATGACTTGGGTGACAGTTCCTGAAAACACTGAAGAACATTGTCTCTATATTCAGGGGCTGTTGTGGACGGGCGAGATTGGGAGATGGAAAGATATTTCCTGTTACATATGAGATCAATTTCACTAAAGGGGCTGCCTGATGGGACAAGTGATGGCCGATCCCCCTGGAGTGAGTGCGGGTGATGGATGTATCGCCGCCCGGTATCTGGTGTGAGTGCTAGTAATGGATGTATCGCCGCCCGGTATCTTGTGTGAGTGCGGGTGATTGATGTGTCGCCGCCCGGTATCTTATATTATGTCTTATACCTGATATCGCTCGCTGATCGCTGGTGTCTGTCTTCACTCTCTGATGAGGTGTAACAAACTGAGGATAAACAATTTTTTTTTTCTCTCATTCAAAGTGAGCAGTGCTATTGGCTGCTTATCAATGCAGTTACCATGGTGACAGAGGCATCTGCAGATTTAAAGGGACAGTATGCAGTAATTGCACTATAGTACATTTTACCATAGATTTCAGATTTCATATAACACTGTATATTACATGGAGCTGCTCCGATAATGTGTGGGCAGACGCTCCTGTATCTCTTCATATATTATGCACATTTACTTAGAAGAGCTGTATTGATATCTGGGGTAAAATTACTTGTGTTGTCAATTGTACGTGTATAAAGAAGGCCTGGTAGTGTCTGTAATGGGCTGAAAATTGTGGTTTTATGTTCAGAACAAATCTAAGTGTTTTATTCTCAGTGTTCCTATCAACTTTCTGCCGTATTTCCATCACAGAACATTGGTACATATAGCAAGGAGATGCCATAGCAATCAGACCATTGGGGTCAAATCAGGGGGCAGAGCACTGAGGTCCCTTTTGGCTTTTCTCCTGCAGTCAGTCCTCCTGGCTATAATACTTTATGTGACAAAAGTGAGTACACCCCTCACAGTTTTGCAAATATTGTGTTATATCTTTTAATGGGATAACACTGAAGATAGGACACTTTGATATAATGTAAAGTAGTCTGTGTACAGCTTGTATAACAGTGTAAATTTAATGTGCACTCTAAGTCAACACACAGCCAATAATGTCTAAACCACTGGCAACAAAAGTGAGTACACCCCTATGTGAAAATGGCCAAATTGTGCCCAAAGTATCAATATTATGTGTGGTTACCAGTTATTTTCAAACACTAAATAAATAAATAAATAAATTCCACCAAGCGCTGTGAAAAGTAATTATACTTTTTATTATATTGCAAAAAATTAAATGGAAGTAGCCGCTGGTAGAAGACAGATTCCGTGTCGAGATCTGTCAGATAATGGAAAAAAAGACAACCAAATAAGTACAACCGTGCTACTAAAGGCTGGAGTCCAAACCATATGAATTAGGAGGTGTGGACCCAACAGACAAAAGGGCGTTAGTAAGAAATATAGTATATCCGGGGCGTAATTACGGCGGTCGCAGAGGTCGCCATTGCGACCAGACCTGGCAGGTTACGGACCCGAGGCTGCCCTGCAGATCAGCAGCCAGCTCTTTCTTGTGAGAGAGGAGCTGCGCTGTTCTGTCGCATACCACGCACCGCTATATGACACCGGCACCAGTGGCAGCAGCGGGCCCCCTCCCCTGTCATCGCACACTGCAATGATAAAGCATCAAGCAACCTGCGCCGCTCCATCATTCTTCCCTTGCCTGGGTGGTGACATCACTCCTGTGCAACTGCTGTGCTGAGGCATGCAGAGTGCAGGACGGGAGGATGCTGACCGGAGCAGCAGGGGAACGAGGAGAGAGGTGAGTACTTGTTGTTTTTTTTTTATTATTTTTTTTTTTTCATATAAATCAGTGAGTGGCCAGAGACCTGGGGGGGGGCTGCCTTATAAATAGAGGCCTGGGTGTACTGCATTATACAGGGAGGCCTGGTGGGCTTGCTGCATTATACATGGAGGCCTGGGGGTGCTGCATTATACATGGAAGCCTGTGGACTGGCTGCATTATACATGGAGGCCTGGTGGGCTGGCTGCATTATACATGGAGCTCTGGGGGTGCTGCATTGTACATGGAGGCCTGAGGGTGCTGCATTATACATAGAGGCCTGGTGGGCTGTATTATACATGGAGGTCTATGGGGCTGCTTTATACATGGAGATCTATGGGGGTGCATTATACAACATGAAGGACACCTTAAACAAGGACTATAGGGGTGCATTATACATGGAGAAGTTGTAGGCTGCATAATACAATATGAAGGACACCTTATAAATGGAATATAGGCTTGCATTATACATGGAGGAGTATGGGGCTGCATAATACAATATGAAGGTTTATGGGGCTGCATTATAATACATATAGGACTATGGGGGCTACATTATATTATATGGAGGACAATGGAGGCTACCTTATGCATGGACTATGGGTGTGCATTATAAAACATGGAGGACTATGTAGTGCAGTATAATATATGGAGTATTATGGGGTAAATTATAATACATGAAGAACTATGGAAAGTGCATTATTACATGGAGGACTATGGAGGTGCATTCTAATATATGAAGGGTTATATGGGACCCGCTATACTATATGGAAGGCTATCTGGGGGCCATTATAGTCTTTGGAGAACTATATATGAGGGGGGACAAAGATATAAGCATGGCATGGGAACGTTTTGTGCTGAGGGAAAAAGGCTCTTTCCCTCAGCACCCAGCTTTCCCATACTCTGCTATACATCTTCTCTCAGCACCCAGCTTTCCCCTGCTCTGATATAGGAAAGCTGGGTGCTGAGGGAAAGATGTATAGCAGAGCATGGGGAAGCTGGGTGCCGAGGACAAGATGGATATCAGAACATAGGCAAGCTGGGTGCTGATAGAGGGATTTCAGAGCATGGGAAACCTGGGTGCTGAAGGTAAGAGCCAAGTGTCAGCGTCATTATCCTGTACCCGAGTGTCAGTGTCATTATCCCGTACCCCAAGTGTCGTTGTACGTGGAGGGAACCCCAGGTCCGAACTATGCACCGGGGCCCATCAAACTCTAGTTACATTAGTGGTAAAGACTGATTGATACTCCATGCTCACCAAGGCTTTTTTAAAAAAATCTGGTTCGATCTCCCATCATATGTGTTTCAGAGTGACATATAATCCCTGCCTGAAATTGATGGAGCCTTGAAAACACAGAGCACCCCTTTACTGGAGTCCCCAGCCCTCTAAAGTTACATGCTATGATATTAATTATGGTTGCCATAACAGGTGTAGTGCATTATCAAGTCAGGGAATAATGACTCGCCCACCCCAGGGCTATGGGACACCCGGTGCCGGGCCGGACTAGTCCGGTGGTAGTCAGTGGTGGCTGGGCCCGGCTCCGTGGCCCTGGTGGGTGTCAGTTGAATATGTGGCTTGCTTGTTAATGGTTGTGTTCGTGACGCCACCTGTGGCATGCGGCTATTAAGCCGCCGCTGCTGTGTGAGGCCTCCGGGATGATGATATAGCAGCTATGGTAGTACTGCTCCCCACAGGTGGAGCAATGCCCGGGGCACAGTTGGTGCTTGTGAAAGTCTATGGTGCTGTGTGACTAACACGGTGCAGGGCCGACAGGCGAGGAAAGAACCAGGCACAAACAACAGTCTCTTTACCTTTTCCTCTTTTACTCTGGGAACAGTCCAGTCCTGGGAGACCGTTACAGGTGGTGATGGGGATCCGGTCGGCCTGGAAGTACTTGGGGTGATCTTTCTGGCCAGCTGAGTATGAGGCCTACTCCTGTACCTTTCCTGGTGATGATAGGACCCTGCTTCTCTGAATCCAGCAATGGCCCTCTTCGCTGCTGGGACCAATGGCACGTCCCTTCCCTCTGTAGGTGGCTGCGCAGGCCCACTCTCTGGTGCTTCTCCGCTGGGGTCCACACCGGGCCCTGATGCTGCAGCTGTACCTTGGATGTGTCTGGGCCAGGGGCTTGCAGCTCCCCTGCCCTTCGGATTCGGCTACCAGGGACGGATTTTATACCCTGGCAACCACAGACTCCGATGTCCGAGTCTCTCTGCTGCCTCTCAGCTACTCCTGCTTCTCTGGGCCAAACTGCTCCAGCTCTAGGCCCCAGATTCACAGGACAGCTCACTCTGTGTCTGTTCACTTCTGCTGCTCCCTACAGACTAACTAACTCCTCCCCCAGGTCAGGCTTAAGGAAGCTCCCTGAAACTTCAGGTTCAGAGCTCCCCCTACTGGCCTGAGGGAGAAACTGCGGTGGATGTTAACTTACTGGCCAGTAGATTTCCCCATTACCTCCAGGCTCAGCATTAACCCTCAGGAGGGCAATGCCGTTGTGGCGACCAGGTCCTAGGGCGCCACACTCCCCCTTAGTTAAATTCAGTACTCCCGGACTGTAGAAACAAAACATAACATGTCATACATTTCATCCCAATATGGGAGGCACATTCTCTTTAACGTTACAATCTTAAACATTTCTATAAGAGTCCAGTGTGGCTCCCTGCCGGGTGTCCATTACACTGCTCCATGGGGGACCCGCCGCGATCAAACCCCCAACGTAGGCTCTGGGCGTGCGTCAGAGCATTGATGACCCCACTCTATGCACGCCGGACGGGTTTTTCTTCAGGGGTGTTTGAGCACACTGGTGCTAACTATGAACAATTTAGGTGTTGGCCACCCATAGTCCAGTGGCCCAATTGTCCATTTTCGCAATCAAAGAAAAAGAAAACATTTTGTACACAACATGACAGACATTTTGCATAACTATTTACACTCTAATAAGTACTCTTTACTTTATACAGTAGACTCCCTATACCTTAGAGGGGGTTGTCCCCGAGTGCTGCGCTGGGACCTACGTAGCTCTGGTGTTTGCCCCTGACTACGTGGTGCGTCTTCTATCTCAGCACTACAGGTGGGCCTAACCCCAATAGGTAAGCGTGATGGTTGCCTTTGTGGTCTAGGAGTCGCCAAGGGTATGACAGGTTCACCACTGACAGGGGGTTGATCCTCCTGTTCCACTGCTGGCGTGTCATCTCGTGCTGGAGCGGACGATTCTTTAGGTGGATCCGGAACCTTTTCTGTTTCTGGCTCGACCAACTGCGGAAACGCCAAAACTGGTACCACTATGGCATTGTTGATTCGGGTCCAAGTTTTGGGGAACTTCCCAAGGATGGTTTGAATCATCTCCCCTTCTTTCTCTTGACTTTGGGGACTTCCTTGTACTCCTTCCATTTCTCTTTGGATTCGGCACCGTTCAGGGCACGCTTTCAGGCGGTCTCGGGAAATTGCTTGACAGGTCTTGCCTTCATCTTTGCTTATGAGGCATACCTTACTATTGTCAAAGTTGGAGGGGATAATGGTGTAGGGCTCGTTTTCCCACTGATCATCCAACTTATGCGTCTTCCGCTTCTTCTTGAGGACTTGTTCTCCAGGTGCTAAGGGAGTTGCTGGGGCTGTTTGATTGTAATGCTGTTCTTGTCTCGTTCTTGCTTGAGACAGGCTCCTTTCCACGCACTCCTGGACCTTACGGTACCGCTGCTGCCGTTCTGCATCCCAATCCTCTATTTCTTGAACCGCCTCAGGCGACACAGTCCCCATCTCAAAGTCTACAGGCAACTTGCCTGGTCTGGCTCGCATCAGGTAAGCGGGGCTGCAGTTGGTCGAATTCACTGGGATGTGGTTGTACAAGTCTACCAGATCTGGCAACTTTTCTGGCCATTGGTTCCTCTCTTCCAGCGGTAGGGTCTTCAGCATATCAATAACCACATGGTTCATTTTCTCGCACAGTCCATTGGTCTGGGGGTGGTACGGTGTGGTTCGAATTTTCTTACAACCGTACATGTTACAGAACTCTTGGAACACTTCAGCCTCGAATGCAGGACCCTGATCCGTCAGTACCCTTTCCGGATAGCCGTGCGGTCGACAAAAGGATGCCTGGAACGCTCTAGCTGCCGTCCTGGCTGTCTGGTCCTTCACAGGCACTACTACCAGGAAACGAGAGTAATGGTCCACAATGGTGAGGGCGTACACATAGCCTGACCGGCTTGGTGTTAACTTCACGTGGTCCAGGGCCACCAACTCCAGGGGCTGCTTCGTGACAATTGGCTGTAGGGGAGACCTTTGGCTGGCATCATCCTTCCGCCTCAAGTTACACGGGCCACAGTCTCGGCACCATTTCTCGATCATCTTTCTCATGTGCACCCAGTAGAACCGATCACGAAGTAAGGCCTCCAACTTCTTCCACCCGAAGTGCCCTGCGTTATCATGATACGCTGCTAGGACCATTGGAGCATCCCTCTGCGGAACCACTATCTGCCAGACAAGTTCATTTGTTCGATAGTTGACATATCTCTTGCAGAGCTTGCCCTGGTAGGTGAACAGTCGTCCCCTCTCCTTCCACAGCTGCTGGGCTTCCTCTGGAGCGTCTGGGCCAAGATGGGTCTCAGCTTGCGCTAGCTTCTCTTTGACCAATCGCACGGCCGGGTCACCATTCTGTGTTTCTTCCCAATTATGGTGGAGTAATGGATTGACCGAGACCTCGTGCTGGTTTAAGCGCTTCACTCCCACAGCATGCTCACACTGTGAAACACCCTGGTGATGGAAAGCCGGTAACTCTATCTCTTCGAGTTCATCCAGGTCTTCTCCAGACTCGGGTAAGTGAGGCATTCTGGACAGCGCATCAGCATTGTTATTCTTCTTGCCAGCCCGATACTTGATGGTAAAGTCAAAGTTAGACAGCCGGGCCATCCATCGCTGTTCCATCGCACCTAACTTGGCTGTTGCCAGGTGTGTCAACGGATTGTTGTCCGTGAAGATGGTAAACTTGGCCGATGCCAGATAGTGCTTGAAGCGTTCAGTCACTGCCCACACAATAGCGAGGAACTCCAGCTTGAAGGAACTGTAGTTTTCTGGATTCCTTTCCGTGGGCCGAAGCTTCCTACTGGCGTACGCTATTACCCTCTCTCTGCCTCCCTGTACCTGGGACAGAACTGCTCCCAGTCCCACGTTGCTGGCGTCTGTGTACAGTATAAACGGTTGGCTGTAGTCAGGGTAGGCCAGAATTTCTTCTCCCGTGAGAGCCCCTTTCAGCCGGACAAAGGATGTTTCCAGTTGGCTGCTCCATTCAAATGGAGGGCTCTGCTTCTTAGCCTGCTTCGGCTGGCCCACCAGGAGATCTTGAAGGGGCGCTGCTATCTTGGTGAACCCATCAATGAACCTTCGGTAGTAGCCCACCAGTCCAAGGAACTGCAGCACCTCCTTCACCGTGGTGGGTCTTGGCCAGTCCTTGATTACCGTGACTTTCTCCGGATCAGGTGCCACGCCTTCTGCGCTGACCACATGACCCAGGTACTGTACCTTTGGCTTCAAGAGGTGACATTTGGACGGCTTGATCTTCAGGCCATATTTCGACAAGGACTCAAACACTTCTGCTAAGTGCTTCAGGTGGTCCTCATAAGTCTTGGAGTAGACTATTACGTCATCCAGGTACAGCAGCACGGTTTCGAAGTTGTGGTGGCCCAAGCAGCACTCCATCAACCTTTGGAATGTCCCTGGGGCGTTGCAGAGCCCGAATGGCATACAATTGAACTCACAGAGACCCATTGGTGTCGTGAATGCAGTCTTCTCCTTGTCCGCCTCTGCCACGGGAACCTGCCAATACCCACTGGTGAGATCCAAGGTGGAGAAATAGTTAGCTGACTTTAAGGCTGTTAGTGACTCCTCTATTCTGGGTAGTGGATAGGCATCTTTATGTGTAATGCGGTTAATTTGCCTGTAATCTACACACATTCTCATTGTACCATCTTTTTTCTTTACGAGCACTAGTGGAGCTGCCCAGGGGCTACAACTATCTCTGATAACCCCAGCCTCCTTCATTTCCCGTAACATTTCCTTGGCACACTGATACTGTGCGGGGGGTACAGGGCGGTATCTTTCTTTAATGGGATGATGATCACCCGTGGGGATTTGATGTTGAACCCCTTTCACCTGCCCAAAATCTAGGGGGTGTTTGCTGAAGACCCGCTCGTACTCCTGTACCACCCGGTAAACCCCATGCTTTTGGTGTGAGGGGGTGGAGTCGGTGCCCACATGTAATTTTTGGCACCAGTCTTCCGGCTGCCCCTTGGAGCCATTGTCTTCCGCCTGGTCGGACGGGATCAAGGGTTCCACTGCTTTAATGGTATTGTTGCTGACAGTGTACAATTTTGCCACAGTGGCATACCGGGGCAATTTGGCCTCCTCCTCCCCACAATTCAGGACACGGACGGGCACTCTCCCCTTGCGGACGTCCGCTACCCCTCTGGCTATCAGGACTCCAGGCCTACTGTCTGAATACATTGGTTCTACCAAGGCATGGTAATCCTGACCCTTGAGGCCTATTGCTGCCCGACACCATATCAACATTTCACTTCTTGGGGGTATTACAATGGGGAGGGGGTCACTTACCCTCACACTGCCAATTTCTCCTCCGGCCAGCTCTACCTGCTGCCTCCTCATCAGGGCTCTGATCTCCCTCTGTAGGACACGCTGCTGCCCGGAGCTGGCAGTTTCAGACGCCTGTTGTAACAAAATTATCACTTCGGCAATACAATTTTCTATCACATTTGTACCAAGAGTTAGCAGTGGGTCAGATTCTTTGCGATCAATATCTACAATTATCATCCCCTGACATGGCAATTCCACCCGCCCCACTTTAATGGTTACTTCTTTGTACCCAATCTGAGGTAAGGGCTGACCATTACTGGCCACAATTGTTAAATCATCATCTGGGCCATGGTCAATGTCTGAATCGGCCCAATATCTTTTGTACAGTTTGTGGGGGATGGTTGTTACCTGGGACCCCGTATCCAGGAGGGCATTCAAAGGGATCCCATCCAGCACAATAGGAAGGACCGGTCGTCCTCCCACATACTTGCTGCGGCTGGGGGTTGAGCCGGGCTTCCTTACACCTGGGGGTCGGCTCCTGGCCCCAGGCTCGGCCCATTTAAAGGACAGCGTCGTGCAATGTGGCCCGCCTGGTTGCAGTTGCGGCAGATCGGTTGTCCTGTTGAATCGTACCGGTCTGTGTCTCTGCCTCGGGTCGGCGGAATCCTTCTCTGTCGCATCCATGGGACGTCCTCTGGGCTGGAGGCCAACTCGATTTTCGCAGGCGAGGGGGTCATTTGTAGAGACTGCACGGTCTTGGCAAGGGCAGCCACAGTCTTGGTCAGCTCCTGGACCTGTTGTCTGAGCTCCGCAGTGGGATCCTTATCCAGGGACTGCGCCTCAGCCCCTGCAGTGGCTCGTGTTGCAGGCACCACCCCGGGGTACGTGATAGCAGGAGGCCGGAGGGGTACTGGGTCATTCGGCGTAGATTCTCTCAGTACCCTGATGGCCTGGTCCTTAAACTTGGCAAAGTCCAGAGCAGGGTTCTGCAGGACCAGGATACGCAGCTGGGTCCTGTGGGCATCTGACAGGAGCCCCTCTATGAACTGCTCAGTTAGGAGTTTGTCTTCTTCACGTACACCCTCTGGGTCCACCTGTTTAACTGCTTTCAGGGCCTCTTGCAGGTTTAGGGCATAGTCCCTTATGCTGTCTGTGGCCCGCTGCTTGCACCCAAAGAATCTCATCTTTATCTCTGCTGCGGTGCGAGTGTCAAACGTACTCTTTAGCTTGGCCAGTATCTGGGCTGCTGTCCCTTTATCTGTATCAGGCCATGACTTTGCTTCACGCTGGGCTGCGCCGGCTAGCTGTCCCATTAATATGCCCACCTTCTGGCTCTCAGTCAGCGGATACACCCGGAATAAGCTGTGCAGGCTTTCTCTGAAGTCACTCAAGGTATGGGACTCCCCGGAGTATTGCGGCAGCCATTCTGCTCCCGGTATGTATGGCATGGTGATCGGCATTACCGGCGCTACAGTGGGGGCCGGGGCGACGGCGACTGGGATTGCTTCTGCTGGTGCTGCGGCGTCTCGGGCTATGGCAGCCACCTGCCCTCCCTCTGAGTCGGACATCTTCCTCCCCCTTAGTGAACCTTACCAGGCTCCGTTCACTTTTCAAATTTTCTTCCGGGTCGCGCGGGGTTAACAGCGCTCTGCTCTGATGGCGCGCTCCCTTCGCGCTCTTTGTCAGGCACGCCCCCCTTCTTCCTGCGCTCGGCGAGGCTAATGGCGGCGGTGGTCTGCAGCCAGTACACAGTCTTTTAAGCACAATTCCGGCAGGCGCACAGTACCCGGTGGGACCGGGCACGAAATCCTGTTCGTGACGCCAAAATTGACTCGCCCACCCCAGGGCTATGGGACACCCGGTGCCGGGCCGGACTAGTCCGGTGGTAGTCAGTGGTGGCTGGGCCCGGCTCCGTGGCCCTGGTGGGTGTCAGTTGAATATGTGGCTTGCTTGTTAATGGTTGTGTTCGTGACGCCACCTGTGGCATGCGGCTATTAAGCCGCCGCTGCTGTGTGAGGCCTCCGGGATGATGATATAGCAGCTATGGTAGTACTGCTCCCCACAGGTGGAGCAATGCCCGGGGCACAGTTGGTGCTTGTGAAAGTCTATGGTGCTGTGTGACTAACACGGTGCAGGGCCGACAGGCGAGGAAAGAACCAGGCACAAACAACAGTCTCTTTACCTTTTCCTCTTTTACTCTGGGAACAGTCCAGTCCTGGGAGACCGTTACAGGTGGTGATGGGGATCCGGTCGGCCTGGAAGTACTTGGGGTGATCTTTCTGGCCAGCTGAGTATGAGGCCTACTCCTGTACCTTTCCTGGTGATGATAGGACCCTGCTTCTCTGAATCCAGCAATGGCCCTCTTCGCTGCTGGGACCAATGGCACGTCCCTTCCCTCTGTAGGTGGCTGCGCAGGCCCACTCTCTGGTGCTTCTCCGCTGGGGTCCACACCGGGCCCTGATGCTGCAGCTGTACCTTGGATGTGTCTGGGCCAGGGGCTTGCAGCTCCCCTGCCCTTCGGATTCGGCTACCAGGGACGGATTTTATACCCTGGCAACCACAGACTCCGATGTCCGAGTCTCTCTGCTGCCTCTCAGCTACTCCTGCTTCTCTGGGCCAAACTGCTCCAGCTCTAGGCCCCAGATTCACAGGACAGCTCACTCTGTGTCTGTTCACTTCTGCTGCTCCCTACAGACTAACTAACTCCTCCCCCAGGTCAGGCTTAAGGAAGCTCCCTGAAACTTCAGGTTCAGAGCTCCCCCTACTGGCCTGAGGGAGAAACTGCGGTGGATGTTAACTTACTGGCCAGTAGATTTCCCCATTACCTCCAGGCTCAGCATTAACCCTCAGGAGGGCAATGCCATTGTGGCGACCAGGTCCTAGGGCGCCACAATAACTCTTTGAAGCATATATCATATCCTCTCTACCCGTTCGTCATTCAGACAAACCACAGCAAACAGTAGACAGCATTTCTCTGGAAAATTCCCTCCCAACCCATTCAAAATTATACAAACAAGAACATTGAGAAATTCCTCTTACATTAGGAAACATAAGGCCAGTCAACACCATGAGCGCACCCCAAGAAGTTATCCAAAAATATACATTTTCAACAACGTTACCCTCGTTTCAAATAGCATCCTCCCACTCATGATCAGCAGAGTATAAAAAAAGATAGCTGTTAGCCAGTCAGGATTCAGAAAAGAAGGAAACAAAGGAGAAAATAGAGACAAAAAGAGAACTAGAGTAAAGAAGAAAGAGGAGATAAAAGAGAAGGAAAAGGAGAGGAAAAAAGGTGGGAGAAAGGGTTGAAAGATTGTAATTACTCCACATCTATGTTCATAGATAAAACAATTAAACAGGAAAAAGTCCTTCAATTCATTGCCTAAGAAAAAGTCCTTTCACTAAATATCACATGGGAAGTCCCTTCATTCAGCTCCTTTCTCATGAGACTATTCATTAGAATCCAAACATGCTAAGGTTTCTGAGTAGTGATGGGCAGACCTGGACTGTAAGTCTGGATCTGTGCAGGTTCAAAAGTACCCAAACACCAGGCCTGGAGTTATAAGGGAGTACTGGTGACCTAGTGTCTGTGATTGGTTGCAGTCAGACGCACCACCAGCCTGTGTGACAGCGTGTCTGACTGCTTGCAATCACAGACCCTGTCTACAGGTTTATATTGGTGTAAAAATAAATAATAAAAAAAAATCATGTATGGTCCCTTCATATTATGATAACCAGCACAGATAAAGCATACAGATACAGGCTGCAGCCCCCAGCCACATGCTAATCTTGGCTGTCTATCAAAATAAGAGGAACCGCATACAGCTTTTTTTTTTTAAAAAAAAAAAAAATATATACATTTCATTTTAAAAACGCTGTGCGGTCCCCCAAACTTTGATACCCAGCCATGATAAAGCCCGACAGCTGGTGACTGGTATTCTCAGGCTGGAGAGACCCATGCTTATTGGGCCCCCTAACCTAAAAATAGCAGCCTGCAGGTACCTAGGATTGTCACATCCATTAGATGCAACAATCCTGGAACTTTACCCAGCTCATCCTGATGAACCAGCCCAATCATTCAACTTCATGGATTCATCCACAGCCCCCACGAAGTACACCAAAGAGGATGCCTCCACCAAGCTTGCACCTTGACCTCCCCCCACAGTATCCCCCCCACAGTATCCCCCCCCACAGTATCCCGTTTATTCAAATTAATCATTTTTATCCCAACTGTCGTCTCCCACCCGGCTAGGATATGCCACCCGATATGAAGAGGGCAACTAAAGTTTGTTATTTGTGTGTAATTTTAATTGATTGTTTCATTTTGATTGTAATAATAAATTTATGTTGGTTCAATCTTGCAGCCTGCTTTACTTAATTCAGCATATGGTTGTGACGCCCTGGCAAAACACGGTAGTTACAGAGGTTGTACCATACTCCACCCTCATTGGCATACCACCACACAACCCACAACCAGTAAAACCTAGTCACCCCCTCGTGACAATAAGGACATAGCAGTGGACGGGACCAGGCAGATGGGAGCGCCCACCTAGGGGTCCTGAGATGTCAGGGGCGGGACCACTGTAGTCAAGTTCTGACAGTTGAAGTGGAGTAGTCTGAAGCATAGCGGAGTCAGGTGTTGGGGCCCATGGACTACTGGACTAGGTGACAGATGGCAAGCAGGCTCACAGGCGACATAGATCCGGGCGCGGGTGAGTACACCGGTACAACCCTGCATGTCACCTTCCACAGTCATTTAGCCCATACACCAGGGCCCAGGGACTACGCCTCCCCTAACCGTCCCACCATCAGTCACCGCAGCACCCGGTTGGCCTTACCAACAACTCACTCCCCAGTAAATAATCCCTTTCTACGGTATACTGTACAGACGGCCGCACGAGCCCGGGTCCGGCCAGCACTTGTTACTACCTGGCCAAAGACGGGATAATGGGATTGGTGCATCTATACAGATGCATACATGTAATATAATGTTTGTGAGTGTTAATTAACCCGATGTGTACTCTGGCTAGGAGGGCAGGGAGCCAGCGCTAAGTGGTGTGCGCTGGTGACCAAGGTAAATATTGGGTAACAAGCGCTTGGTTACTCGATGTTTACCGTGGTTACCAGTGTCCTCAGCTTCCAGACGCCGGCTCCCTTAAAGCGCAGCATCGTTTCCAAGTCGCTGCTGGCTGGGGACTGGTCGCTGTTGAGATCTGCCTGATTGACAGCTCACCAGCGACCATGTAGCGACGCACCAGCGATCCTGACCAGGTCAGATCGCTGGTGGGATCGCTGCTGCGTCGCTAAAGTGTGACGGTACCCTTATACCTTTACTATCAGTTAAAGCTCGCGGTTCACTAATGTTCAGTGTTCCGTCTTCAAGTTCCTCTGGCGATGGTATTCTGTCATCGGATTCCTCAGGCAATGGTATTTGGTCTTGGGGTTTCTCCGACGATGGTATTCAGATTTCAGGTTCCACTGGTAATCGTATGCAGTCTTTGTGTTCGTCTGGGGCTCAGCACACTTCCTGATCATTCCACTGCAGGCAACATGAGCCTGACCTACTGCACACACGTCTTCTTCCTTGGTAATCTTGGCATCAACTCCACCTTCTTGCTACCGGCCCAGCCTTTTATATATTGCCCACTGCACCACAGTTGTCACCTGACTCGACATCCTGCTCTGCCAAAGGCGGAAAAATGAGGTTGGTGCATCTATACAGATGCATACATGTAATATAATGTTTGTGAGTGGTGATAGATGTTAACTTGCTTTTTGAAATCACACGTAACAAGCAGCAGATATCAATTTCAAAGTCTTTATAAAACAACATGTACTTCAGAGGGTTCAAGGCCCGAAAGAAGCCATTGAAGACAGCCATACAAAGCCAAGCGTAACATAACCGATTCTAAACTTGGGACATTGTAAAATGAGTATGGCATACAATGAGGGATTACAATAACATATACAGTCATATTAAAAAATTTGGCCACACCTATTAATGTTAACATTTTCATTTATAAAAAATTGGGTTTTTGCAACAACTATTTCAGTTTCATATATTTAATAACTGATGGACTCAGTAATATTTCTGGATTCAAATGAGGTTTATTGTAGTAACATAAAATGTGCAGCTCGCATTTCCAAAAAATTTGACCGGTGCAATAATATGGGCAACCTTATCAATTTCTTGATTTGAACCCTCCTAACAAATTTTTACTAAAGCACTAAATTGGTTGGGTAACCTCATTGAGCTTTCAAATTCATAGGCTGGTGTATCTTATTAAAAGCTACTGAAAGCAAGAAGAGGCTGTTATTTCTGCAAAAGGAGGATCTACAATATATTAAGGTCACTTTTATGTTGCGGTGCCCATACTTTTGCATCGGTCAAATTTTCTTTCAATGCGGATTGCACATTTTCTGTTTGTACAATAAACCTCATTTCAATCCAGAAATCTTACTCAGTCCATCAGTTACTACATATATGAAGCTGAATTAGCTGTGGCAGAAACCCACATTTTTAGAAAGGATTAAAAGGTTAGCATTAATAGGGGTGCCAAAAAATTACCATATGACTGTATGTTCCTCCAGTTTACAAATTGATTACTGGCTGCTGCCCTCCCCTTGGCCAGCCACATAATGGGCCAGCATCGCTGCATGATGCTCCACTTTGGCCATCAGTGTCCTCTGGGCTGAGATGATTCGTCTCTGTGAAGCCCTGATGTTCGCTTGAGAAGCGACGAGGTCTGCCAAAGTGGGGATGCCTATGGAGGGAATGGTAAAAGTTTACAATCATAATTTTTATTTCTGCTTATTATAATGAAGTAGGAGATTCATGTTTAAGACTTACGGCTTTCCCCCTCGTCCGATATTGAGGGACTGATGGAGCCCGTTGGAATACTATCTATGAAAACAAAAAACACTTTATAGTACTCAACAGCTTTATGTTTTGCAATTTATATGGAGTTTATTTTATATGAAACAATTACAGGGAGCCGATCCAGCCGATGCCTCATGCGGGTGCTCCTCCTTCTCTGGTGGCTGTAGCTTCACCGGGTGCTCTGGATCCTCCAGGGGCACATGCTCCTGTGGGGGCTCTTGACCCTCTATGGCTCCTTGCTCCTCTGGGGGTTCTTAATAAAATATGAAGTTTTATGGGGTTATGTTATGATACATATAGGACTGTGGGGGGTACATTATAATATATGGCGGACTATGTAGCCTACCTTATACATGGACTATGGGGGTGCATTATAAAACATTGGGGACTATGTGGTGCAGTATAATATATGGAGAACTATGGGGTGAATTATAATACATGGAGAACTCTAGGAAATGCATTATAGTACATGGAGGACTATGGGGTGCATTCTAATATATGAAGGGTTATGTGCGACCCTTTATACTATATGGAAGGCTATGTGGGGGCCATTATTGTATTTGGAGAACTATATACGAGGGGGGACAAAGATACAAGCAGGAGATGGAAACATTTTATGCTGAGGGAAAAAGGCTCCTACCCACAGCACCCAGCTTTCCCATGCTCTGATATGGGAAAGCTGGGTGCTGAGGTAATGATGTTTAGCCAAGCATGGGGAAGCTGGGTGCCGATAGAGGGATTTCAGATCATGGGAAATCTGGGTGCTGAGTGGGTGCTATCTATAGAGATATATATTTATATATATATATAGATATATACATATAAATATTAGTGATGAGCGAGTATGCTTGTTACTACTCGGTACTCGCACGAGTATCACTGTACTCTAGCTACTCAGCGGGTACCGAGTAATTTCGCGATACTCGTGCTGTACTCGTGGTCTTCATCCCTGCATGTTGGCGCTCTTTTGAGAGCCAGCCCTCATGCAGGGATTGGCTGGCAGACCACTGCAATGCCACAGCCCTGTTAGTTGTGGAATTGCAGTGATTGGCCGGCCTGAACAGCATGACCGAGCCTTTATACCGGCGGGCGCGCTGTGCTCTGCACGCAGCCATCTCATATTCCCTGCTTTCCCCGCCCACAGACGCCTATGACTGGTTGCAGTGAGACACGCCCCCACGCTGAGTGACAGGTGTCTCACTGCACCCAATCACAACAGCCGGTGGGCGTGTCTATACTGTGCAGTAAAATAAATAAATAAATAATTAAAAAAAAAACGGCGTGCGGTCCCCCCAATTTTAATACCAGCCAGATAAAGCCATACAGCTGAAGGCTGGTATTCTCAGGATGGGGAGCCCCACGTTATGGGGAGCCCCCCCAGCCTAACAATATCAGTCAGCAGCCGCCCAGAATTGCCGCATACATTAGATGCGACAGTTTTGGGACTGTACCCGGCTCTTCCCGATTTACCCTAGTGCGTTGGCAAATCGGGGTAATAAGGAGTTAATGGCAGCCCATAGCTGCGACTAAATCCTAGATTAATCATGTCAGGCGTCTCCCCAAGATTCCTTCCATGATTAATCTGTAAATTACAGTTAAAAAACACACACACCCGAAAAATCCTTTATTAGAAATAAAAAACAATAACAAAGTCCCTCATCACCAATTTATTAACCCCGACAAAGCCTCCATGTGCGGCGTACTCCACAGTCCTCCAGCGTCGCGTCCAGCTCTGCTGCATGCAGGTGACAGGAGCTGCAGAATACACTGCTGCTCCTGTCAGCTTCACACAGCAACTGAGGTGAGTAGCGCGATCAGCTGCTGTCAGTCAGGTAACTCACGGCCACCGCTGGATCCAGGTAACCTCAGTGACAGCTCAGCTGATCGCTATACTCACCTCAGTTGCTGTGTGGAGCTGACCGGTACGGCGGTGAGT
The DNA here is from genome assembly GCF_048569485.1 of Anomaloglossus baeobatrachus. Classification (NCBI taxonomy): domain Eukaryota; kingdom Metazoa; phylum Chordata; class Amphibia; order Anura; family Aromobatidae; genus Anomaloglossus; species Anomaloglossus baeobatrachus. Next base: position 409,970,411 of record NC_134353.1, on the reverse strand, counting down.
AGCGCGATCAGCTGAGCTGTCACTGACGTTACCCGCGGCCACCGCTGCATCCACCGCTGGATCCAGGTAACCTCAGTGACAGCTCAGCTGATCGCGCGGCTGTCTTCAGTTGCTGTGTGAAGCTGACAGGAGCGGCAGTGTATTCTGCTGCTCCTGTCACCTTCATGCAGCACAGCTGGATGCGACGCTGGAGGAATGTGGAGTACGCCGCACATGGAGGCTTTGTCGGGGTTAATAAATTGGTAATGAGGGACTTTGTTAGTGTTTTTTATTTCTAATAAAGGATTTTTCGGGTGTGTGTGTTTTTTAACTGTAATTTACAGATTAATCATGGAAGGAGTCTCGGGGAGACGCCTGACATGATTAATCTAGGATTTAGTGGCAGCTATGGGCTGCCATTAACTCCTTATTACCCCGATTTGCCAACGCACTAGGGTAAATCGGGAAGAGCCGGGTACAGTCCCAGAACTGTCGCATATAATGTATGCGGCAATTCTGGGCGGCTGCTGACTGATATTGCTAGGCTGGGGGGCTCTCCATAACGTGGAGCTCCCCATCCTGAGAATACCAGCCTTCAGCCGTATGGCTTTATCTGGCTGGTATTAAATTTGGGGGGACCGCACGACGTTTTTTTTAATTATTTAATTATTTATTTCACTGCACAGTATACACACACCCACCGGCTGCTGTGATTGGGTGCAGTGAGACACCTGTCACTCAGCGTGGGGGCGTGTCTCACTGCAACCAATCATAGGCGCCGAAAAGCAGGAAAACAGGGAATACGAGATTGTTTAATGAGCGGCCGGCTTTTTCAAAAGAGGAAAAGCCACCGGAGTTTAGTGAACAGCTGTGCAGCGCCGCGGCAGTGATCGGGGAACGGTAAGTAAGAGAGAGGGGGGAGAATGACCGACAGACTGTGAGAGGGGGACAGACAAGACAGAGAGAGACCGACAGAGCGAGACCGACTGACGGGAGATAGAATGAAAAAAAAATGACCGACATCGCTAGTAAAAAGCACAAAACGTGCGTTTTGTACATCGGAGTGCCACACAATGTTTTACGTAAAATCTTTCATGTATTAATCTCAAAAAGTAACATAGACCAGCTCTATCTCACTATTGGGTATGTTCCCTTAACATTTCCGCCATGAAAATTCATTTTGGTGTCATTTTGGAAGGTTTTCTGGTGAGTCCGTAAAAATGGCGTAAAACTCGGACAAAATTGTTCACAGCTGTGACTTTTGAGTGATAAATGCTTCAAGGGGTCTTCCCCATGCTGTTGCCATGTCATTTGAGCACTCTTCTGAGACTTTTGTGACATTTTTAGGGTTTCTATATGCTGCTGGGGGTCATTTCAGAAAAATACTCGGGTCTCCCATAGGATAACATTAGGCTAGGTGCTCGGGCCGAGTACACGAGTATCTTGGGATGCTCGGCCCGAGCCTCGAGCACCCGAGCTTTTTGGTACTCGCTCATCACTAGTGGTAGGCTTTTTGCTTGGGCTGCGAGAGGTTGTGGTTTTTGACTCTGAGGCAAGGCCCATGGACTTTGTATGGCTGCATGTAATTGCATAGTCCAATGGACTGTGTTGCCTTTTGAGTTTCTATTGGATTGATAGGCCAGGTACTGTCTTTTGCTTTTGTTTGGCCATGTTATTTGTGCAGTCACTAGGATTATGTGAATTAATGTAGTATCAGTTTTCTCACTTCTCTGTGTTGGTGTAGTGGTATGCTCCTTGCTTGGGCTGAGAGAGGTTGTGGGTTTGACTCTGAGGCAAGGTCCATGGACTTTGTATGTCTGCATGTAATTGCTTAGGCTACTTTCTCACCTCCGGTTTTTACTATGCGGCACAATCCGGCACTTTGCAGGAAAATCGCAACCAGTTTTTTTTGCTGCCGGTTGCGATTTTCCTGCATAGACTTTAATTAGTGCCGCATTGTGCCGCTTGGCCTTGCGTTCCGTCCGGTTTTTGCTGCATGCGGCAGATTTAGCCGATGCGGCGGCCGGATGGAACGTTGCCTGGCACGTTTTTTCGTGCGGCAAAAAAACCGCATCGCGCCGCATTCGGCCGATGCGGCGCATTTTTCAATGCATGCCTATGGCGGCCGGATGCGGCGCGATGCGGCAATAACCGCATCCGGACGTCGCATGCGGTTTTTGCCACTGCGCATGCTCAGTAGCATGCCGCAAGCGGCAAAAACCGGACTGGCCGCAAAGGAAAAACTTATGCAAAGGATGCGGTGTTTTCACCGCATCCGTTGCATAGCTTGCACAGCCGGATTGAGCCGCAGAGCTCAAGCCGAATGTGTGAAAGTAGCCTTAGTCCAATAAACTGTGTTGCCTTTGAGGTTCCATTGGATTGATAGGCCAGGTACAGTCTTTTGCTTTTGTTTGGCCATGTTGTGTGCGCAGTCACTAGGATTATGTGAATTATTGTAGAATCAGTTTCCTGCTTCTCTGTGTTGGTGTAGTGGTAGGCTCTTTGCTTGGGCTACGAGAGGTTGTGGGTTTGACTCTGAGGCAAGGCCCATGGACTTTGTATGGCTGCATGTAATTGCCTAGTCCAATGGACTGTGTTGCCTATGAGTTTCCATTGGATTGATAGACCAGGTACTGTCTTTTGCTTTTGTTAGGCCATGTTGTGTGCGCAGTCACTAGGATGATGTGAATTAATGTAGAGTCATTTCCTACTTCCTTGTGTTGGTGTAGTGATAGGCTCTTTGCTTGGGCTATGAGAGGTTGTGGGTTTGATTCTGAGGCAAGGCCCATGGACTTTGTATGACTGCAAGAAATTGCCTAGTCCAATGGACTGTGTTGCCTATGAGTTTCCATTGGATTGATAGGCCAGGTACTGTCTTTTGCTTTTGTTTGGCCATGTTGTGTATGCAGTAACTAGGATTATATGAATTAATGTAGAATCAGTTTCCCACTTCTCTGTGTTGGTGTAGTGGTAGGCTCTTTGCTTGTTTTTCAAAAGTTTGTGGGTTCGACTCTGAGGCAACGCCCATGGACTTTGTATGGCTGCATGTAATTGCCTAGTCTAATGGACTGTGTTACCTATAAGTTTCCATTGGATTGATAGGCCAGGTACTATCTTTTGCTTTTATTTGGCCATGTTATTTGTGCAGTCACTAGGATTATGTGAATTAATGTAGCATCAGTTTCCCAATTCTCTGTGTTGGTGTAGGGGTAGGCTCTTTGCTTGGGCTGAGAGAGGTTGTGGGATTGACTCTGAGGCAAGGCCCATGGACTTTGTATGGCTGCATGTAATTGCCTAGTCCAATGGACTGTGTTGCCTATGAGTTTCCACTGGATTGATAGACCAGGTACTGTCTTTTGCTTTTGTTTGGCCATGTTGTGTGCGCAGTCAATAGGATTATGTGAATTAATGTAGAATCAGTTTTCCACTTCGCTGTGTTGGTGTAGAGATAGGCTCTTAGGTTGGGCTGCGAAAGGTTGTGGGTTCGACTCTGAGGCAAGACCTATGGACTTTGTTGGTGTTGTGGTAGGCTCTTTGCTTGGGCAGTGAGAGGTTGTGGATTTGACTTTGAGGCAAGGCCCATGGACTTTGTATGGCTGCATGTAATTGCCTAGTCCAATGGACTGTGTTGCCTATGAGTTTCCACTGGATTGATAGACCAGGTACTGTCTTTTGCTTTTGTTTGGCCATGTTGTGTGCACAGTCACTAGGATTATGTGAATTAATGTAGAGTCAGTTTCTCACTTCTCTGTGTTGGTGTAATGGTAGGCTCTTTTCTTGGGCTACGAGACGTTGTGGGTTCAAATCTGAGGCAAGGCCCATTGACTTAGTATGGCTGCATGAAATTGCGTAGTCCAATTGACTGTGTTGTCTATGAGTTTCCATTGGATTGATAGGCCAGGTACTGTCTTTTGTATGGCTGCATGTAATTGCCTAGTATACAATTAATTGTGAATTAATGGAGATTAGGTTTCCCACTTCTCTGTGTTGGTGTTTTGGTAGGCTCTTTGCTTGGGCTGCGAGAGGTTGTGGGTTCGACAATGAGGCAAGGCCCATTGACTTTGTATGGCTGATGTAATTGCCTAGTCCAATGGACTGTGTTGCCTATGAGTTTCCATTGGATTGATAGGCCAGGTACTGTATTTTGCTTTTGTTTGGCCATGTTGTGTGCGCAGTCACTAGGATTATGTGAATTAATGTAGACTAAGCTTCCCACTTCTTTGTGTTGGTGTAGTGGTAGGCTCTTTGCTTGATCTGCGAGAGATTGTGTGATCGACTCTGAGGCAAGGCCCATGGACTTTGTATGGCTGCATGTAATTGTCTAGTCCAATTGACTGTGTTGCCTATGAGTTTCCATTGGATTTATAGGCCAGGTATTGTCTTTTGCTTTTGTTTGGCCATGTTGTGTGCGCAGTCACTAGGATTATGTGAATTAATGTAGAGTCAGCTTCCTACTTCTCTGAGTTGGTGTAGTGGAAGGCTCTTTGCTTGGGCTACGAGAAGTTATGGGTTTGACTCTGAGGCAAGCCCCATGGATTTTGTATGGCTGCATGTAATTGCCTAGTCTAATGGACTGTGTTGCCAATGAGTTTCCATTGGATTGACAGGCCAGGTACTGTCTTTTGCTTTTGTTTGGCCATGTTGTGGGCGCAGTCACTAGGATTATGTGAATTAATGTAGACTCAGTTTCCCACTTCTCTGTGTTGGTGTAGTTGTAGGCTCTTTGCTTGGGCTGCGAGAGATTGTGGGATCGACTCTGAGGCAAGGCCCATGGACTTTGTATGGCTGCATGTAATTGCCTAGTCCAATGGACTGAAAAAACCCTATAGCCTTTAGCGGGGGTTGCCATCGTCGCACAGGCATTTTCATGATTGTAGTTTTAAATAATGAGGGTGTGTAAATGGTTAATTCATTTATTTACAGGGAGGTAAGGTGACGTAACGCGGACAGCTGAGTGAGCTGGTTTAAACCAGCTGTTGCGCGCCTTTTTTCCTTTGAATATGATTGGCTGTTAATAATTTTATGCGGGAAATTCAAGTATAAATGTGAGTGACTGACCTGTCAGCTGGCAGTCCAGCTGATGAAGATTGAAGAGACAAGACATGGAAGATCTCCTGCAGCAGCTGTTAAGAAGAGCCGGAGAACGAGGCGGCGAGGAGTGGCTGAAAGCATGCCTGGAAGTCGCAGCTCCATCGGCATCGTCAGAGTCGGCTGAAGCGGAGCGGCCGGCGGAGGCGCCGCCGGTCGTGAATACAGTGTCGGCGGCGGAGGAGTCGGCTGACAAGAGTCTACGGAGGAAGAGGACAAGAAAGGAGGCATACTCACCTCCAGCGGCGTCATCGCGGAAGAGCGCAGCAGAGCGGAGGAAGACGTCGGGACCCAAGTCTCACGGGGCGGCATCGTGAGATCAACAACGTCATCGCTCCGGGACGTGCGCCGCTACAGGAAGTGGCGCTGGGTCAGCTGATCCGAAGGACAGGAAGAAGATGGCGGCGCCCATGGAACGGGGGCGCAGCAGAGGCCGGAGTGTTCAGCCGCTGCCCAGGCAAAAGAGCAATTCTAGGGCAGCGGCGGTGCTCGGGGCCTGGGTGGGCGGAACGCCTACTCCAGCGGCAGGGCAGGAAGAGGAGCCGATAGTCCGGCGTTGCCCCGAAGACGAGCCGTATGCTGTCGGGACTGGATCCAGCGATGAGGGGTCGGATGGAAGCCTCCAGCATCAGGACGTCAGGAGGGGTGAGAAGCCTTCTACCCCTTTCCCTGCGCATAACATTTTCCTGAATAACATTAGAGATGCAGTGTTCAGTACATTAAGGGACATTTTTAAAGGTAATAGTCAGGAGTTACCTTTAGTAAATTCATTGGGCAGTAATAGAGTTCAAGGGATTCCTGATTCTTTCCTTAAGGAGGCTATTACATTCGATTTATCGCCACTTGGCTTTCATTTGAGTGTTTCTGTTAAGGAAAGAATTTGGAATGGGGAGTTTATTGATGTATTCACATTGTTACCAGTTACTAGGGAACAGCAGCATAGATTGGATAGGAAGGATGACAAGCAGGAGAATGTGGATAGAAAAAAGCCTTTTAGGTATTTTATTAATTGGATCCAATCCTTTTCTATATATGCTGCTGTTCTTGGGGAAAGGAGATCCGACTTATGTAGTGGTCTCTTTCAGCACGCAGACATCATACTGGAAGCCTTTTTTGGGGGCACGGCATGGCTGATCTACGATGAATCGTTTAGGTAAAAAATGGCAGTACACTCTCACATTAAATGGGGGGTGAAGGATGTGGGGCTCTGGTTGAATTTGATGCTTCCACAGAGAAATACCGTGGTCAGACATAACACTCAGGGTTTGAAAAAAGGGGTGTGTTTCGCATATAATGAGACGTCATGTAAATGGTTAAACAATTGTCGTTTTCGACACGAGTGCTCATTTTGTGGGGGAACACATCCCATGGCTAAATGCTTTAAAAAGAATGCCCAATCTAGTGCTCAGGGATCTTCACTCAAAGAGCAGCTTAATAAAAGCATTGACGCCAGTGAAGGTGGAAAAAATGCATCCATGGCTCGGCCTTTTCCCAGACAAGGCGAAGCGTGAGTTGGTCTTAAAGGGTTTTACGGAGGGGTTTTTTGTGCCAGAATTTAAAGGGTTAGGTTGTAGTATGTTTGAAAATTTGGTTTCAGTTAAAGAGTTTCCTGAAGTGGTAAGGGAGAAAATTGAGAAGGAAGTTGAGGCCGGCAGAGTTGCTGGGCCATTTAGTTCTCCTCCTTTTAATAATTTCAGAGTGTCCCCATTAGGTTTGGTACCCAAAAAAGAGGTCGGCAGTTACAGACTTATCCATCATTTGTCACACCCAGTAGGTGGGTCACTAAATGATGAGATTGTCCCTGCCAGTACGTCTGTGAAATACGCGTCCTTTGATATGGCAGTTAATTTGGTAAGACGGTTTGGTAGGAATGCCTTATTATCGAAAGCTGATATTAAGGCGGCTTTTCGGCTGTTGCCGGTGAATCCAGCAGGTTTTAATTCGTTAGGTTTTTGTTTTGACGGGAAGTTTTATTTTGACATGTGTTTATGACTCGCCCACCCCAGGGCTGTGGGACACCCGGTGCGGGGCCAGACTAGTCCGGTGGTAGTCAGTGGTGGCTGGGCCCGGCTCCGTGGCCCTGGTGGGTGTCAGTAGAATATGTGGCTTGATGAATAAAGTTTGTGTTCGTGACGCCACCTGTGGTATGCGGCTAATAAGCCGCCGCTGCTGTATGAGGCCTCCGGGGGATGATATGGCAGCAATGGTGGTACTACTCCCCACAGGTGGAGCAATGCCCCGGGGCACAGTTGGTGCTTGTGAGTGTCTATGCTCACAATTCTTGTCAAGGCCGGCAGGAACCCTTGGACTGCTGGGACCACTGTCAGGGACCTCCGCCGTTTCTGGGTGATTCTTGGAGCAAAACCCGGTACCCTTCTCTTAAGTGTCACTGTCTTCAGCTGCCTCCTTAAACCTTGCCTTTGTAGGATAAACCTGGCTCGGCCTCCACAACAGCCTCCAGGCTGGGGGGTCACCTGTTGGCTGATTACCCCTTTTCTAGAAGTTCTGCTGTGGGCTGTGGCCCGGGGAGTTTCCAACATTCCCTGGGCCTCGGTTTTTACTGTTTGGAGATGATTTTGCACTCCTCCGGTTTCTAGGGTCCGTCCCCTGTTGCAGCTTGATCCCTCCACCGATGTTCCTGTGGAACAGGCCACCGCAGCTCTACAGCTACCCGTGGCCCTGGAATCCCTTCTGTTCTCTGCTTGGTGTCACCTGGACCCTCTGAGTCCCAGGATCTTCACCAGGAAGCGTCTCTTTCTTTCCTTAGCTCCTGACTGACTTGGAGCTCTTTTTCCTTTCACTTCTCCTCCTTGCCTGCCTCCGGCAGGCCTCCTCCTCCTTCCCCACTCTCTCTCTATCTGCTCACACTAGACTTTCCTTTCTGTGTCTGCACTCTTGTGGCTCCTCCCACCTCCCCAGTTGCTCTGATCTACCCTATAGGAGCAGGGATGGGTCTTACGGCCCCTCCCAGCATGCAGCATGGGAGGGTAACTGCCACTATCCCTGGTCCCAGTATGTTCCTAGCAATGGGTGTAGTGTGGATTTACCAGGGGACCGGTGTTCACTCCCTTCCTCACCCAGAATGGGGCATCACACCGCTGAATGGGGTGCAATGACCTGTGGCGACGGAAGCCTCAGGGGCGCCACACTCCCCCACAGCGAATCCCAGCACGTCCTAGGGCTGAAAAGACAACAAAACATGTGGGAGAAACTGCAAAAACATTTTTGTTATGCATAACATAAAACAATAAAACATTTCTTCCCGTTATGGGAGGCATAGGTACTTGAACGTTGCAAACTTCTTATAAATAAACATCTAACTGTGCACTTTCAGTCTATTGCACAGTTTGGGCACATCCCCCATAATTCTGGTAGGGGGCACAACGGGTGCAACTATTTACATTTCTTGGCTACAACAAGTCCAGTATTCTGGCAGTTCGTTTCTTTTTCAATCTACAGAAGTGCAAAAACTAAACCAGCCACTAAGTCCAGTGGCCTGGTTACACAGGACACATTTATACATTCACATACACCAGGGACCACATTCCAGTTCCGTGGCCCGGTACATATAAACATGGGGGTTGACTTCTTCAAAAAGTACACGGGGCAGTAAGGCAGGGTAGGGTGTCATCTTCGAAAAACACATTAGGGCTGCACAAAAGGGACATCTTCACAAAGAATGAGGGGCAGACAGGGGCTATTTACAGTTCAGCTTCTTTTCTTCACTTTCACTTTTACTTCTTTACATGTAGGGATTCTTCTCCGGCTCCCCACCTGGCAGCAGGTAGACAGCGGCCAGCACAGTCTGCGTCTGCTGGTCTTGGCGGGCCGCGCCTGGCATGGCGGTGGCCTGTATTGGAGTCGCTGCTGTGACCGATTCTTGACGGGCCTCACCTGGCGTGGCTGCGGCCTGGGCTTGGCGGGCCGCATCTGCGGCGTGGATTAACGTCGCCGCTGCGGCGGGATCTTGCTGGTCCGAGCGGGGTATCGCTGCTGGGGCCTGAGCTGGACGGGCCGGGTTTGGCGTCGCTGCTGCGGTGTGGATGGGCGTCGCTCCGGCGGCGAAATCTTGGCGGGCCGCACCTGGCGTGGCTGCGGCCCGGATCGATGTCGCCGTGCCGGGCGTCTCTCCAGGGACCGCGGGCATGACAGCGGGGGTTGGGGCACTCGCGCCAGCAGGGGCAGCATGGGACTCACCCAGATATAGGCCGGAGATGCTCTGCAGCAGGATCTGCATCGCCAGTGTGGACTCTGGATGGACGTGGGCATCACCCCGACGCAGGCCTCGCTGCACAGCCTTCTGCAGACTCCTCATGGCCAGCACCATCTCCTTCCCCCACACGGCTGTCTCCCGTCCGCTCTGCTTCTTCATCCAGTCAGCCATCCTTCCGACCTCAGCCTCCAGCTCAGCGGCGGTCACAGGCCTGATCCAGGTGAGCTCCCCCTGGCCTCCGCTTACAGGAGCCATTTTCTCTCTCCTCCGCTCTGCATAGCGGGCACTGCTTTGCGCTCTTTCTGGGCAAGACCAAGGGGGCGGGGCTTCTCTTCGCGCCCTTTCTTCTGGCACGGCCCCCTTCTTTCCGCTCTCTGTAGCGCTAATGGCGGCAGTTTTCACAGTGAAACACGCAGTAACACAGTCTTTTAAGCACAATTCTTCAGGCGCACAGTACCCGGTGGGACCGGGCACGAAATCCTGTTCGTAACGCCAAAATTGACTCGGACACCCGGTGCCGGGCCGGACTAGTCCGGTGGTAGTCAGTGGTGGCTGGGCCCGGCTCCGTGGCCCTGGTGGGTGTCAGTAGAATATGTGGCTTGATGAATAAAGTTTGTGTTCAAGACGCCACCTGTGGTATGCGGCTAATAAGCCACCGCTGCTGTATGAGGCCTCCGGGGGATGATATGGCAGCAATGGTGGTACTACTCCCCACAGGTGGAGCAATGCCCCGGGGCACAGTTGGTGCTTGTGAGTGTCTATGCAGATGAAATAACAGAGGCAACTCCAAGGGTGCAGTTTCAAGTTCTTTACTCACAATTCTTGTCAAGGCCGGCAAGAACCCTTGGACTGCTGGGACCACTGTCAGGGACCTCCGCCGTTTCTGGGTGATTCTTGGAGCAAAACCCGGTACCCTTCTCTTAAGTGTCACTGTCTTCAGCTGCCTCCTTAAATCTTGCCTTTGTAGGATAAACCTGGCTCGGCCTCCACAACAGCCTCCAGGCTGGGGGGGTCACCTGTCGGCTGATTACCCCTTTTCTAGAAGTTCTGCTGTGGGCTGTGGCCCGGGGAGTTTCCAACATTCCCTGGGCCTCGGTTTTTACTGTTTGGAGATGATTTTGCACTCCTCCGGTTTCTAGGGTCCGTCCCCTGTTGCAGCTTGATACCTCCACCGATGTTCCTGTGGAACAGGCCACCGCAGCTCTACAGCTACCCGTGGCCCTGGAATCCCTTCTGTTCTCTGCTTGGTGTCACCTGGACCCTCTGAGTCCCAGGATCTTCACCAGGAAGCGTCTCTTTCTTTCCTTAGCTCCTGACTGACTTGGAGCTCTTTTTCCTTTCACTTCTCCTCCTTGCCTGCCTCCGGCAGGCCTCCTCCTCCTTCCCCACTCTCTCTCTATCTGCTCACACTAGACTTTCCTTTCTGTGTCTGCACTCTTGTGGCTCCTCCCACCTCCCCAGTTGCTCTGATCTACCCTATAGGAGCAGGGATGGGTCTTACGGCCCCTCCCAGCATGCAGCATGGGAGGGTAACTGCCACTATCCCTGGTCCCAGTATGTTCCTAGCAATGGGTGTAGTGTGGATCTACCAGGGGCCGGTGTTCACTCCCTTCCTCACCCAGAATGGGGCATCACACCGCTGAATAGGGTGCAATGACCTGTGGCGACGGAAGCCTCAGGGGCGCCACATTTACCAATGGGTTTTTCGTTGTCCTGTTTATATTTTGAAGCTTTTTCCTCCTTTTTTGCAATGGGTGTTAGAATTTGAGTTACAAGTAGGTGGTGTTATTCATTATTTAGATGATTTTTTGTTTGTTGGTTTTAGTCAGTCTTCAGTTTGTATGGATTTATTATTAAAATTTATGGATTTGGTTCAGTTGTTCGGTGTCCCATTAGCACCTGAGAAGACGGTGTATCCGTGTTGTAGGTTAGAATTCCTCGGGATTGTTATTGACTCTACTAGAATGGAATGTATGTTACCGGAGGAGAAGGTCATAAAATTAAAATGCTTGATTGGTGTGATGTTATTAAAGGAGAAGACAGTTTTGAAAGATTTGCAATCGTTGCTTGGATCATTGAACTTCGCACTCAGGATCATTCCAATGGGCCGGGTGTTTTCCAGAAGCCTTTATGATGCGACAAAAGGGGTTAAGTCTCCTCGGTCTCATATTAGGCTTTCTGTAGGCATGAAGGAAGACTTGGCTATTTGGTTTGAATTTCTCCAAGATTTTAATGGTATTACTTGTTGGCAAGAGGACTTTCGGTCATCAGAGTCTCTATCCTTCTTTATAGGTGTGGATTGTTTGTGTGGTTTTGGGTTAGTCCTTTTTAACCATTGGTCTGCTGGTGTCTGGCCAGAGTCATGGGTACTGAGTAGGGTAACAAAAAACAAGATAGTGTTAGAATTTTTTTCAATTCTGGTTTCAGTGGTACTCTGGGGTCCAAGTTTGGCTAATAAAAGGATAATTTTTCTTTCTGACAATCAGGGGTTGGTTTTTTCTATCAACACATTGTCCTCAAAATGTGTGTGGTCAGCAAATATTTTGAGACATTTAGTATTAATGTGCTTAAAGTTTAATATATGGTTAAAAGCAGCACTTGATATGAATAAGAGTAAGAGCACTGTGGCCGATTGTCTTTCTCGCCAGCAGTGGTTGCAGTTTCGGCATCTTCTTCCAGATGCCGACCAAGACGGAGCACCTTGCCCTCCTCACCTTTGGGATATTCTAGGGGTGTGATTGGTGGGGCAATCAAGAATTCAGTGGCTAATAGAACATGGGCTGGCTATTCAGTTGCATGGAAGAGATGGTGTGATTTTTGTGAAGCTAGGAACTCGAGGTTTTCTGAAATTAATAGGGAGGTTGCGTTATTATTCATAGAGGGTTTATTAAATGAGAATATTAGATATGCTTCACTGGCAAGGATTATTGCTGGGGTTTCATTTTTTCTGAAGCTGCATGGCAGTCCCCCATTGAATAGTTACTTTGCAGTGAAACAAGTGTTAAAAGGATTAAAAAGATCAGGTTGCTGCCCAGACAAGCGTTGTCCAATTTCTTTTCATTTACTTGAGAAGTTATGGAAAACACTACCACTTGCATGTTATGATCCTTTGGAAACATGTTTATTCCAAACAGGTTTTGTGCTTATGTTTTTTGGTGCATTAAGGATCAGTGAGTTGGTAGCTATTAACAGGAAACAGTTGTCTGGTTTAGCTGTCAGTGATGTAGTCGTTTTAAATGATCAATTATTGATCACTATTCGGAAATCCAAAACGGATCAATTGGGCAAGGGTCGGGTCATTTCATTAAATAAAGTGCTGGGTTCGGAGGTATGTCCAGTGAGTAATGTAAATAGTTGGCTTCATTGCCGCCCTATGGTACCTGGTTCCTTTTTGATACATGCTAATGGGGATCCAGTTACCATATTCCAGTTTAATAGCGTGTTAAGAAAATGCCTTCTGGAGTTAAACATAAGCACCCCAAAAAGCTCTTCTCACTCATTCAGGATCGGAGCTGCCACTGAAGCGGCAATGCTCGGGTTAGGCGATGACACAATAAAGTGCATTGGCCGTTGGAAATCAAGGAGGTTTAAGACATATATTCGGCCTAACTTATTGTTTTAATCATTTTAATTTTAGGACCTTTGTCGGTATGGATTGTAGGACTCCTATATTTTTTGGGCTCAGAAGAGAGCTAGGCACAGGAACTACACTGAGAATCTGTCATTTCAACGGGATTCTATTCAAATTTTTTGGTTTGGATACAGGGGCCTTAGGTGGTTAGACCTGGGTGAGGTGCTGAATGATTTGAATTCCAGAGCACCTTTCCCTGATTTAATCATTATACATGTGGGTGGGAATGATATTGGGAAAATTAATACGCTTGAAATGCTATTTAGGATGCGTAGAGATGAGTTTAATATTAAAAACAGGTTCCCTAAATCTACATTGGTATATTCTGAGATGATATCTCGGTTAGTTTGGAACATCGATGGTTGTTCTTTTATGAACAAGATCAAAAAGAGGATTAATACGGAGATGGAAAAAATGTTTAAAGCCATAGGTGGTTTTTCTTACCGACACATAGATTTGGAGGATTTTTCTCCGGGGTTATTCAGACAGGACTGGGTTCATCTGTCTGACATAGGTTTAGATATTTTTAATGTAGGGTTACAGTCTGTGGTGGAGAGGTGGCTGTGTGGTTTGGGGGGGGCCACGACTTGTTAGTCGTGTCCTTGTGGGAAAAATCACCCAGGTTCCCTGGTTGGATTTGCTTGGTAATGGTGTAGTAGTGGTTGCATGATTGTGTAACATTATGCATTTAGAATTTTAAATATGTTGATGAGTTTATTGGTAATTTTTGTGTTGATTAATGGATGTATTGGTTACTCTTAATAAACCATTACGGCTACTTTTCTTCCACACACTGTCTGTGTCTATTTATTACATTAATTTATTAAATAGTTAAGTATGTGGTTTTTGAATATGCCTTGTGCTACCATGTGTTGCCTATGAGTTTCCATTGGATTGATAGGCCAGGTACTGTCTTTTGCTTTTGCTTGGCCATGTTGTGTACGCAGTCACTAGGATTATGTGAATTAATGTAGAATCAGTTTCCCACGTCTCTGTGTTGGTGTAGTGGTAGTCTCTTCGCTTTTTCTTCAAGAGGTTGTGGGTTCGACTCTGAGGCAAGGCCCATGGACTTTGTATGGCTGCATGTAATTGCCTAGTCTAATGGGCTGTGTTACCTATGAGTTTCCATTGAATTGATAGGCCAGGTACTGTCTTTTGCTTTTGTCTTGCCATGTTGTGTGCGCAGTCACTAGGATTATGTGAATTAATGTAGAGTCAGTTTCCTACTTCCCTGTGTTGGTGCAGTGGTTGGCTCTTTGCTTGGGCGGCGAGAGGTTGTGGGTTTGACTCTGAGGCAAGGCCCAAGGACTTTGTATGGCTGTACATAATTTCCTAGTCCAATGCACTGTGTTGCCTATGAGTTTCCATTAGATTGATAGGCCAGGTACTGGCTTTTGCTTTTGTTTGGCCATTTTGTGTGCGCAGTCACTAGGATTATGTGAATTAATGTAGAACCAGTTTTCCACTTATCTCTGTTGGTGTAGTGGTAGGCTCTTTGCTTAGGCTGCGAGAGGTTGTGGGTTTGACTCTGAGGCAAGGCGCATGGACTTTTTATGGCTGCATGTAATTGCCTAGTCCAGGGGACTGTGTTGCCTATGAGTTTACATTGGATTGATAGACCAGGTACTGTCTTTTGCTTTTGTTTGGCCATGTTGTTTGCGCAGTCACTAGGATTATGTGAATTAATGTAGAATCAGTTTCCCACTTCTCTGTGTTGGTGTAGTGGTAGGCTCTTTGCTTGGGTTGAGAGCGGTTGTGGGTTTGACTCTGAGGCAAGGCCCATGGACTTTGTATGGCTGCATGTAATTGCTTAGTCCAACTTACTGTGTTGCTTATGAGTTTCCATTGGATTGATAGGTCAGATACTGTCTTTTGCTTTTGTTTGGCCATGTTGTGTGCGCAGTCACTAGGATTATATGAATTAATGTAGAGTCAGTTTCCTACTTCCCTGTGTTGGTGCAGTGGTTGGCTCTTTGCTTGGACTGCAAGAGGTTGTGGGTTTGACTTTGAGGCAAGGCCCATGTACTTTGTATGGCTGCACTTAATTTCCTGGCCCAATGGACTGTGTTGCCTATGAGTTTCTATTGGATTGATAGGTCAGATGCTGTCTTTTGCTTTTGTTTGGCCATGTTGTGTGCGCAGTCACTAGGATTATGTGAATTAATGTAGAATCAATTTTCCTCTTCTTTGTGGTGGTGTAGTGGTAGGCTCTTTGCTTAGGCTGCGAGAGGTTGTGGGTTTGATGCTGTGGCAAGGCCCATGGACTTTGTATGGTTGCATGTAATTGCTTAGTCCAATTTACTGTGTTGCTTATGAGTTTCCATTGGATTGATAGGTCAGATACTGTCTTTTGCTTTTGTTTGGCCATGTTGTGTGCGCAGTCACTAGGATTATGTGAATTAATGTAGAAACAGTTTTCCACTTTTCTGTGTTGGTGTAGTGATAGGCTCTTTGCTTGGGCTGCAAGAGGTTGTGGTTTCGACTCCAAAGGCCAGGCCCATGGACCTTCTATGGCTGCATGTAATTACCAAGCCCAATGGACTGTGTTGCCTATAAGTCACTAGGATTATGTGAATTAATGTGGAGTCAGTTTCTTACTTCACTGTGTTGGTGTAGTGGTAGGCTCTTTGCTTTGGCTGCGAGAGGTTGTGGGTTCGACTCTAAGGCAAAGCCCATGGCCCATATGGCTGCATGTAATTGCCTAGTCCAATGAACTGTGTTACCTATGAGTTTCCATTGGATTGATAGGCCAGATAATGTCTTTTGCTTTTGTTTGGACATTTTGTGTGCGCAGTCACTAGGATTATGTGAATTAATATAGAGTCAGTTTCTTACTTCTCTGTGTTGGTGTAGTGGTAGGCTCTTTGCTTGGGCTGCGAGCGGTTGTGGGTTTGGCTCTGAAGCAAGGCCCATGGACTTTGTTTGGCTGCATGTAATTGCATAGTCCAATTGTTTGTGTTAACTTTGAGTTTCCATTGGATTGAGAGGCCAGGTACTGTCTTTTGCTTTTGTTTGGCCATGTTGTGTGCGCAGTCACTAGGATTATGTGAATTAATGTAGAGTCAGTTTCTAACTTCTCTGTGTTGGTGTAGTGGTAGGCTCTTTGCTTATGCTGCAAGAGGTTGTGGGTTAGACTCAGAGGCAAGGCCCATGGACTTTGTATGGCTGCATGTAAGTGCCTAGTGCAATGGACTGTGTTGCCTATGAGTTTCAATTGGATTGATAGGCCAGATACTGTCTTTTGCTTTTATTTGGCCATGTTGTGTGCGCAGTCACTAGGATTATGTGAATTATTGTAGAGTCAGTTTCCCACTTCTCTGTGTTGTTGTAGTGATAGGCTCTTTGCTTGGGCTGTGCGAGGTTGAGGGTTTGACTCTGTGGCAAGGCACATGGACTTTCTATGGCTGCATGCAATTGCCTAGTCCAATGGACTGTGTTACCTTTGAGTTTCCATTGGATTGATAGGCCAGGTACTGTCTTTTGCTTTTGTTTGGCCATGTTGTGTGCGCAGTCACTAGGATTATGTGAATTAATGTAGAGGCAGCTTCCCACTTCTCTGTGTTGGTGTAGTGGAAGGCTCTTTGCTTGGGCTGCAAGAGGTTGTGGTTTCAATGCTGAGGCAAAGCCCATGGACTTTGTATGGCTGCATGTAATTACCTGTTCCAATGGACTGTGTTGCATATAAGTCACTAGGATTATGTGAATTAATATAGAGGCAGTTTCCCACTTTTCTTTGTTGGTGTAGTGGTATGCTCTTTGCTTGGGCTGAGAGAGGTTGTGGGTTTGACTCTGAGGCAAGGCCCATGGACATTGTATGGCTGTATGTAATTGCCTAGACCAATGGACTGTGTTACCTATGAGTTTCCATTGGATTGATAAGCCAGGTACTTTCTTTTGCTTTTGTCTTGCCCATCCCAGGGCTATGGGATACCCGGTGCCGGGCCGGACTAGTCCGGGGGTCGTCAGTGGTGGCGGGGCCCGGCTCCGTGGCCCTGGTGGGTGTCAATTAATATGGCTGGTGACTTGGGAGTAATTAAAGTCTTTATTTCGTGACGCCACCTGTGGTTTGCGGCTATTAAGCCGCCGCTGCTGTGTGAGGCCTCCGGGGTGATGATATGCCAGCAATGGTGGTACTGCTCCCCACAGGTGGAGTGGTGCCCCGGGGACACTGTTGGTGCTTGTGAGAGTCTATGGTGTTGTGTGGATAACACGGTGCAGGGCCGACAGGCAATGAAAGAAACAGGCACAAACAACAATCTCTTTACCTTCTCCTCTTTTACTTCACAAACGGTTAGTCCTGGGAGACCGTTACAGGTGGTAGAGGGCTCCGGCCGGCCTGGAAGTAACTGAGGTGTCGTTTTGGCCAGATGAGTATGAGGCCTACTCCTGTTCTTTTCCTTACTGTGATAGGACCCTGCTCTCTGAATTTAGCAATGGCCCTCTTGCTGCTGGGACTGGTGGTACGTCTCTGTCGCGGGCGGGGAGGAGGGTGTCAGCACTGCGCTCACCCCTCTGCTCGGGTCCGGCTGCTGCTGCTCAGTGGTGGCTCGAGCGGTGGGCCGGATCCCGGGGGTCTCGAGCGGCGCTCCTCGCCCGTGAGTGAAAGGGGATTGGGTTTTGGGATATAGTCTATTGTCCGTGACGCCACCCACGGTTGTGGTGATTTGTTGACACCACTGCTGCTCTGTATGGGAATCCCGGGAGTGATGGTGTGGAGCAGCAAGTTGTTGTGTTGCCCCTCCGTGGGTAGGGGTTGGTGTTCCCGGGGCCCAGTGATGAGGTGGGAGATGCAGGGCCTGGTGGGCGCAGGGATGCGGGGGCAGCGCTGTGCCTTGCGGCACTGTGGTACTCACTCAGCCTGAGACGGTGACACAGTTCTCGGTAAAACAGACGGCTGGAAAGACAGTTCCCACGGACGGCTGCACTTGCTCTTCCCCAGTAGTTGACGGTGACGGTCCCTTTTCCTGCACCTAAGTTGATGATGGTTGCGATGGGTTCCCACCGGTAACCCGCTCCCCGGCTTCAAGCTGGACCGGAGGAGCTCTACTCTTTGCCCGCAGGCGCTGGCCCTCAGAAACTGGTGCCCTGGCGGTGGCGGTGTCTCTTCTTTAATGGTTGGGCTGTTGCCTTCAATCGGGACTTGGTTGTTTGGAGACAGTCGTCCCCTTCACTGACGGATTTGGCAAATTATGGCGACTCCTAGCTTTGCCGGGATCCGAAAGGCCCCTGCCCTGGTGCTGACTGTTCTTTGTACACTGTTCCAGACCGCCGGGTCACCACCCGTCCGCGGTCCTTCCAGTAACCTCCGAGCAGTCACCCCTGTGGACAATCACTGCCGTCTGCTGACCTTGCTGTCTCCCGGCCCGGGGCACACACCCGGACCAACTTCAGGCTTTACTACTGTCACTCTTTCTTTACTTCAGCTTTTCTCCTAAGCTCCTCTACCACTTCACTTCCTTCACTTCACTACTTGTTTACTCCTTCACGTCCCTAGCTGGACTCCACTCTCAAGCTTTTCCCTGAGCTAAACTGCCTGGTTCTTCCCGCCTCCAAAGCTGTGAACTCCTCGGTGGGCGGAGTCAACCGCCTGGCCCACCCTCTGGTGGGAACATCAGCCTCTGGAGGAAGGCAACAAGGATTTTAGTAGCTTTGGTGTTCCTAACTGGGATGTAGGGTGTGGTGGTGTGATGACCTGTGACCCCTGGCTTGCCCAGGGCGTCACATCTCTTTCCCTCTGTGGTAGGCTGTGCAGGCCCTCTCTGGTGCTTCTCTGCTGAAGTCCACACCGGGCTCTGATGATGCAGCTGTACCTTCGGGCTGTTTATAGGCCAGGTGCTTGCAGCTCTCCTGCCCTTCGGATTCGGCTACCAGGGAGTATTTTAGGCCCTGGTGGCCACAGACTCCGATGTCTGAGTCTCTTCTGTGCCTCTCTGCTCCTCCTGCTTCCCTGGGCCAAGCTGCTACAGCTCTAGGCCCCAGTTCCACAGGACAGCACACTCTGCGTCTGTACTCTCTGCTTTCTCCTACCAACTGAACACTAACCCCTCCCTCATGTCAGGCTTAAGGAATGCTCCCTGGAATTCCAGGTTCAGAGCTCCCCCTGCTGTTCTGAGGGAGGAACTGCGTTGGATGTTAAACTTACTGGCCAATAGACCTCCCAATTACCTCCAAGCTCAGCATTAACCCTTTGGAGGGGCAATGCTGTTGTGGCGACCAGGTCCTGGGGCACCACACTCCCCCTTAGTTAAACTCAGTTCTCCCGGACTGAAGAAAACAAAACAAAACATGTTACAACCTTAACCCCATTACGACCGCATTACGTTTTAAAACGGCACCAAAAAAGGGTACTTATTCCTTTCTGCCGTTTTAAAACGGCGGGCAGAAATAAGTGTATAGCGCCCCCCAGCGTCAGAAAATCTCCAGGGTTTCAGCTACCGGGGGTAGCTGAGACCCTGGAGATCATGATTCGGGCCGGTTTTTCCGGTCCCCAGTCACGAGATGACCGGTATACACCGTATACCGATCATCAAGTTATAGTAAATGACCGCGCCGGTAAAAAATTATTTATCTCCCATCTTACATGATCAAACATGTCAGATGGGAGATAAATCTCTTTCCCGGTTCCCTCCGGTCCCCCAGTGTCCCCAAAGTGCCCCCCCCGACCCCCAACCCCCTCCCGAAAATCCAAGATGGCCGCGCGCACCGGCGAGCACAGCAGCGCGCTGGTCACATTCACACTGTTCCTATGGTTTCTGAAACCTGCTCCCCAGGCCCTGCCAAGTCACCCCCTATCCCCACCCCGGTGTTCCCCGGTGTCCTACATACCTGTCGGAGCGCTGATCCCCCGCGGCCCCCTTCTCCGGCTCCTTCACAGCAGACGCCGGTCACATGTGCAGAGCGCGGCTGTCAGCTTCCTGTGTTCAGGACGCTGGCTGCTGCTGCTGCTCGGCACTGTGCAGCTGTGACCCAGGGAGAGTGGGTGCAGATTCTTTGCACCCACTCTCCTCAAATGGAGGGTCTGCACTCCTAGAAAATGGGGGATACGTTCCCTGAACGTGTCCCCCATATTCTAGAAGGTCCAGAGGCGACGTGGGACGTCCAAATGGATTACAGCGGATTTTTTTTTCTTTTCAATAAACTGGTGAATCAGGGAATGTTTTTGGGGAGTGTTTTTTCAAATAAATTTTTTTTTTGTTGTCAATTTTTTTTTTTTTATTACTGTCAATTAGTTATGTCTGGTATCAAATAGACGCCGTGACATAACTAATTGCTGGGCTTGATGCCAGGTGACATTTCACATCTGGTATCAACCCAATTTTTTACCCCGTTTGCCAACGCACCAGGGCGCGGGATGAGCTGGGGCGAAGCGCCAGGATTGGCGCATCTAATGGATGCGCCACTTCTGGGGCGGCTGCGGCCTGCTATTTTTAGGCTGGGAAGAGTCCAATAACCATGGCTCTTCCCACCCTGAGAATACCAGAGCCCAGCTGTCAGCTTCACCTTGGCTGGTGATCTAATTTGGGGGGACCCCACGTTTGTTTTGGTTTTTTTTAATTATTTATTTATAAATAATTAAAAAAAAAAACAGCTTGGGGAGCCCTCCAAATTAATCACCAGACAAGATGAAGCTGTCAGCTGTGGTTTGCAGGCTACAGCTGTCTGCTTTACCCTAGCTGGCTATCAAAAATAGGGGGGACCCCACGTCATTTATTTTAATTATTTTTTTTTTTTTGTGCTAAATACAAGGCTAGGCATCCTTTAGTGCCACATGAAAGGTACTAAAGGGCGCCAGCTTAGAATATGCAAGGGGTGGGACGTTATATATGTTTGACATCTATCCAATCATCCACTGTAGCATTTTAGGCTATGTTCCCACAATCAGGGTTTGCAGCGTTTCGGGCGCAGAGTGTTTTCCCTGCATCCATAGCGCTGCGTTGTGCAGTAGAAGCACAGTGGAAGGAGTTTTAGAAATCCCATGCCCACTGTGTTTCTTTTCTCCGCAGCATACACTGACCTGTGGCGCAGCTTCCCGAACCTCAGCATGTCAATTTATGCTGCGGAGACAAGAGTGTTCTCTGCAGGTAGAATAGAACTAAAGTCCACAGCAGCCTGAACCCAAATCGTGGGCATGGGCAGCTGCGTTCTCCCGTGGACAACACTCACATCTCTGCAGGAAGGCTGACACTGTGTACTAGATGCCGTGTCGCTGGATCATGGCCACATAGCCTAAAAATGAGAAATTTGTTGCTACAGCAACATTTTTGTGAAGTACCTGTGGATTCAAAATGCTTACTATACTCCTGAATAAAATCCTTGAGGGGTCCAGTTTCCAAAATGAGGTCACTTGTGGGGGGTTTCTGATGTATAGGTACCCAAGGGGCCCTGCTAATGTGACATGGTGCGCACAATTTACTTCAACTTTTCCAAAATTCAAATGGTGCTCCTTCCATTCCAAGCCCTCCCATTTATCCAAACAAAGGTTTTTGGCCACATGTGGGGTATCCCTGCACTCAAAAGAAATTAGATAACAACCTGAGGGGTACACGTTTTGTTGTTGCCTCTTGAAAAAGTGAGAAATATGTCGCTAAATCAACATTTTTGTGAAAAAAATGAAAATTTCAATATGGCAACCTAAGCTTATCAAATTCTGTGAAGTATTCGTGGATTCAAAATGCTCAATATACACCTAGATAAAAGCCTTGAGGTGTCTTGTTTCCAGAATGGGGTCACTTGTGGGGGACCTCCACTGTTTAGGCACCTTAGGGGCTTTCCAAATGCGACATAGCGTCCGCTAATTATTCCAGCCAATTGTTCAGTCAAATGGCACTTTTTCCCTTCCAAGCCCTGCTGTGCATCCAAACAGTTGATTTCCACCACACATAAGGTATCAGCATACTCAGGAGAAATTGCACAATAAATTTTATGCTGATATTTTTCCGTGTACTCTTGTTAAAAAAAAAAGCTATCTGGTTGAAGTAACAATTTTGTGGTAAAAATATATTTTTTTTATTTTCACAGCTCAACATTATAAACTTCTGTGAAGCACCTGGGGGTTCAGGGTACTCACCAAACATCTAGATAAATTCCTTGAGGAGTCTACTTTCCAGAATGGGGTCACTTGTGGGGGACCTCCACTGTTTAGGCACCTCAGGGGCTCTCCTAATGCAACATGGCGTCCGCTATTGATTCCAGCCAATTTTGCAGTCAAATTGCACTCCTTCTCTTCCGAGCCCTGCAGTGTGCCCAAACAGTTGATTTCCACCATGTACAAGATATCACCAAACTCAGGAGAAATTGCGCAATAAATTTCATGGTGATGTTTTTCCTGTTACCCTTGTGAAAAAAAGCTACCTGGTTGAAGTAACAATTTTGTGGTAAAATTTTATTTTTTTATTTTCATGGCTCAACATTATAAACTTCTGCAAAGCACCTGGAGGTTTAGGGTACTCACCAAACATCTAGATAAATTCCTTGAGGGGCCTAGTTTCCAATATGGGGTCACTTGTGGGGCTTTTTTTGCTGTTTACGTACCTTAGGGGTCCTCCAAATGCAACATGGTGCCCGCAATCTTTTTCAGCAAAATTTCCTTTCCAAAATTCAAATATTGCTCCTTTCGTTCCAAGCCCTCCCATTTCTCCAAACAAAGGTTTCAGACCACAAGTGAGGTATCACTACGCTCATAAAAAAGTGGGTAACAAACATTCGGGTCAAATGTTTGGAATTACCTCTTGAAAAAGTGAAAAAATTGATGCTAAAGCAACATTTTTGAGAAAAAAATTAACATTTTCAATGTGACAATGTAGCGTTATCAAAATCTGTGAAGTACCTGTGGGTCCAAAATGCTCACTATACCCCTAGATAGAAGCCTTGAGCGGTCTAGTTTCCAAAATGGTGTCACTTGTGAGGGGTTTCTGCTGCTTAGGTACCTTAGCGGACCTGTAAATGCAACATGGTGCCCGCAATCTATTTCAGCCATATTAGCTTTCCAAAATTCAAATATTGCTCCTTCTGTTCCGAGCCCTCCCATTTGTCCAAACAAAAGTTTCTGACCACATGTGGGGTATCGGCGCGCTCATAAGGAAGTGGGTAACAAGTTTTGGGGTTCATTTTGTTGTGTTATTTCTTCTAAAAGTGAATAAATTTGGGGTAGAGCAACATTTTAGGTAAAATTTTATTTTTTGCTTTTTTTCATTCCACTTTGCTTTAGTTCCTGTGAAGCACCTGAAGGGTTAATAAACTTCTTGGATGTGGTTTTGAGTACTTTGAGGGGTGCTGTTTTGAGAATGGTGTCACTTTTAGGTATTTTCTGTCACTTAGGCCTCTCAAAGTCACTTCAAATGGGATGTGGTCCCTAAAAAAATGGTTTTGTGAATTTTGTTGAAAAAATGAGAAATTGCAGATGAACTTTGACCCCTTCTAACTTCCTAACCCCAAAAAATTTTGTTTCAGAAATTGTGCTGATGTAAAGTAGACAAGTGGGAAATGTTATTTATTAACTATTTTGTGTGACATAACTCTCTGGGTCAAGGGCATAAAAATTAAAAGTTTGAAAATTGCAAAATTTTCAAAATTTTCATCAAATGTCCGATTTTTTCACAAATAAAAGCAAAAAATATCGTTCTAAATTTATAACTATCATGAAGTCCAATATGTCACGAAAAAACAATGTCAGAATCATTGGGATCCGTTGAAGCGTTCTAGAGTTATAACCTCATAAAGGGACACTGGTCAGAATTGCAAAAAATGGCCTGGGCATTAAGGACAAAACTGGCTTCGTCCTTAAGGGGTTAAACAACTATAAGAGTCCAGTGTGGCTCACTGCTGGGTGTCCATTACACTGCTCCATGGGGGACCCGCCGCGATAAAACCCCCAACGTAGGCTCCGGGCGTGCGTCAGAGCATTGATAACCCCACTCTATGCATGCCGGACGGGTTTTTCTTCAGGGGTGCTGAGCACACTGGTGCTAACTATGTACAATTAGAGTGTTGGCCACCCATAGTCCAGTGGCCCAATTGTCCATTTACTTAATCACCTAAAACAAAACATTACATACAAGACATTTTCACATAACTATATACATTCTAATAGGTACTTTTTCTTTTTATGTTTATACCTTGGAGGGGGCTGTCCCCGAGTGCTACGTTGGGACCGGCGTAGCTCTGGGGTTTGTCCCTGACTACTTGGAGTGTCTGCCCCCTCCGTGTTACTGGTAGGCCTAACCCTGACAGGTATGCGTGTTGGTTGCCTACGGGGTCTCAGATTCGCCAAGGGTACGACAGGTTCACCACTGGCAGGGGGTTGATTCTCCTGTTCTACTGCTGGTGTGTCATCTTGTGTTGGGGCGGACAGTTCCTTAGATGGATCTGGAACCTCTTCTGTCTCTGGCTCGACCAACTGCGGGAACGTCAAGACTGGTACCACTATGGCATTATTTATTCGGGTCCAAGTTTTGGGGAATTTGCCAAGGATTGTTTGTATCATCTCTTCCTCTTTTTCTTGAATTTCTTCCACTTCTTTTTGGATTTTGCACCGCTCAGGGCACGCTTTCAGGCGGTCTCTGGACACTGTTTGATAAGTCTTGCCTTCATCTTTGCTTATGAGGCATACCTTACTATTGTCAAAGTTGGAGGGAATAATGGTGTAGGGTTCATTCTCCCACTGATCATCTAATTTATGCGCCCTACGCTTTTTCTTGAGGACCTGTTCTCCAGGTGCTAAGGGAGTTGCTGGGGCTGTTTGATTGTAGTTCTGCTCTTGTCTCGTTCTTGCTTGGGACAGGCTCTTTTCTACGCATTCCTGGACTTTGCGGTACTGCTGTTGTCGCTCTGTATCCCAATCTTCTATCTCTTGAACCGCTTCAGGTGACACAGTTCCCATCTCAAAGTCTACAGGTAACTTGCCAGGTCTTGCTCGCATCAAGTAAGCAGGGCTGCAGTTGGTCGAGTTTACTGGGATATGGTTATATAGATCTACCAGATCTGGTAACTTCTCTGGCCATTGGTTTCTTTCTTCCAGAGGTAGAGTCTTGAGCATATCAATAACCACATGGTTCATCTTCTTGCACAATCCATTGGTTTGGGGGTGGTACGGTATTGTTCTGATTTTCTTACAGCTGTACATGTTACAGAACTCTTGGAACACTTCTGCCTCGAATGCAGGACCTTGATCAGTCAGTACCCTTTCCGGATAACCGTGAGGTCGACAAAAGTATGCCTGAAATGCTCTAGCTGCTGTTCTGGCTGTCTGGTCCTTCACAGGCACTACTACCAGGAAACGAGAATAATGGTCCACAATGGTGAGGGCGTACACATAGCCTGACCGGATTGGTGTTAACTTCACGTGGTCCAGGGCCACCAACTCCAGGGGCTGCTTCGTGACAATTGGCTGTAGGGGAGACCTCTGGCTGGCATCATCCTTCCGCCTCAGGTTACACGGACCACAGTCTCGGCACCACTTCTCGACTGTCTTTCTCATGTTTACCCAGTAGAACAAATCGCGGAGTAGGGTCTCCAACTTCTTTTACCCGAAGTGTCCTGCTTTATCATGGTAAGCTGCTAGGACCATTGGAGCATCCCTCTGTGGGACCACTATCTGCCAGACGAGTTCATTCGTTCGCCAGTTGACATATCTCTTGCAGAGCTTGCCTTGGTAGGAGAACAGTCGTCCCCTCTCCTTCCACAACTGCTGGGCTTCTTGCGGAGCGTCTGGACTGAGATGGGTCTCAGCTTGTGCTAGCTTTTCTTTGACCAATCGCACGGCCGGATCACCGTTCTGTGTCTCTTCCCAATTATGGTGGAGTAATGGGTTGACCGAGACCTCGTGCTGGCTCGAGCGCTTCACTCCTACAGCATGCTCACACTGGGAAACACCTTGGTGATGGAAAGCCGGTAACTCTATCTCTTCGAGTTCATCCAGGTCTTCTCCAGACTCGGGTAAGTGAGGCATTCTGGACAGCGCATCAGCATTGTTATTCTTCTTGCCAGCCCGGTACTTGATGGTAAAGTCAAAGTTAGACAGCCGGGCCATCCATCGCTGCTCCAACGCACCTAACTTGGCTGTTGCCAGATGTGTCAATGGGTTGTTGTCCGTGAAGATGGTGAACTTGGCCGATGCCAGATAGTGCTTGAAGCGTTCAGTCACTGCCCAAACAATAGCGAGGAACTCCAACTTGAAGGAACTGTAGTTTTCTGGATTCCTTTCTGTGGGACGAAGCTTCCTACTGGCGTAAGCTATCACCTTCTCCCGGCCTCCCTGCACCTGGGACAGAACTGCTCCCAGTCCCACGTTGCTGGCGTCTGTGTACAGTACAAACGGCTGGCTGTAGTCAGGGTAGGCCAGAATTTCTTCTCCCGTGAGAGCTTCTTTCAGCCGGACAAAATATGTTTCTATTTGACTGTTCCATTCAAATGGAGGGCTTTGCTTCTTAGCCTTCTTTGGCTGCCCCACCAAGAGATCTTGAAGAGGCGCTGCTATCTTGGTGAAACCATCAATGAATCTTCAGTAGTAGCCCACCAGCCCAAGGAACTGCCGCACCTCCTTTACCGTGGTGGGTCTTGGCCAGTCCTTGATTACGGTGACTTTCTCCGGATCAGGTGCCACACCTTCTGCGCTGACCACATGACCCAGGTACTGTACCTTTGGCTTCAAGAGGTGACATTTGGACGGCTTTATCTTCAGGCCATACTCCGACAAGGACTCAAACACTTCTGCTAAGTGCCTCAGGTGGTCTTCGTAGGTCTTGGAGTAGACTATGACGTCATCCAGGTACAATAGCACGGTTTCAAAGTTGTGATGGCCCAAGCAGCACTCCATCAATCTCTGAAATGTCCCTGGGGCATTGCAGAACCCGAACGGCATACAATTGAACTCGCAGAGACCCATTGGTGTCGTGAATGCAGTCTTCTCCTTGTCCGCCTCTGCCACGGGAACCTGCCAATACCCACTGGTGAGATCCAGGGTGGAGAAATAATTAGCTGATTTTAAGGCTGTTAGTGACTCTTCTATTCTGGGTAGTGGATAAGCATCTTTATGTGTAATGCGGCTAATTTGTCTGTAATCTACGCACATTCTCATTGTACCATCTTTTTTCTTTACGAGCACTAGTGGAGCTGCCCAGGGGCTAAAACTATCTCTGATAACCCCAGCCTCCTTCATTTCCCGTAACATTTCTTTGGCACGCTGATACTGTGCTGGGGTTACAGGGCGGTATCTCTCTTTAATGGGATGATGATCACCCGTGGGGATTTGATGTTTAACCCCTTTTACCTGTCCAAAATCTAGGGGGTGTTTGCTGAAGACCCGCTCGTACTCCTGTACCACCCGGTAAACCCCATGCTTTTGGTGTGAGGGGGTGGAGTCGGTGCCCACATGTAATTTTTGGCACCAGTCTTCCAGCTTTCCCTTGGACCCATTGTCTTCCGCCTGGTCGGACGGGATCAAGGGTTCCACTGCTTTGATGGTATTGTTACTGACAGTGTACAGTTTTGCTACAGTGGTGTACCGGGGCAATTTGGCTTCCTCCTCCCCACAATTCAGGACACGGACGGGCACTCTTCCCTTGCGGACGTCTGCTACCCCTCTGGCTATCAGGACTCCAGGCCTGCTGTCTGAATACACCGGTTCTACCAAGGCCTGGTAATCTTGACCCTTGAGCCCAGCCTATTGCTGCCCGACACCATATCAACATTTCACTTCTTGGGGGTATTGCAATGGGGAGGGGGTCACTTACCCTCACACTGCCAATTTCTCCTCCGGCCAGCTCTACCTGCTGCCTCCTCATCAGGGCTCGGATTTCCCTCTGTAGAGCACGCTGCTGCCCGGTGCTGGCAGTTTCAGACGCCTGCTGCAACAAAATTATCACTTCGGCAAAACAATTTTCCATCACATTTGTACCAATGGTTAGCAGTGCGTTAGATTCCTTGCGATCAATATCTACAATTATCATCCCCTGACACGGCAATTCTACCCGCCCCACTTTAATGGTTACTTCCTTGTACCCAATTTGAGGCAAGGGCTGACCATTACTGGCCACAATTGTTAAATCATCATCTGGGCCATGGTCAATGTCTGAATCAGCCCAATATCTTTTGTACAGTTTATAAGGGATGGTTGTTACCTGGGACCCCGTATCCAGGAGGGCATTCAAAGGGATCCCATCCAGCACAATAGGAAGGACCGGGCATCCTCCCACATACTTGCTGCGACTGGGGTTTGAGCCGGGTTTCCTTACACCTGGGGGTTGGCTCCTGGCCCCAGGTTCGGCCCGTTTAAAGGACAGTGTCTTGCAATATGGCCCACCTGGCTGCAGCAGCGGCAGATCGGTTGTCCCGTTGAATCCTCCTCTGTCGCATCCATGGGACGTCATCTGGGCTGGAGGCCAACTCGATTCTTGCAGGCGATGGGGTCACTTGTAGAGACTGCACGGTCTTGGCAAGGGCAGCTACAGTCTTGGTCAGCTCCTGGACCTGCTGTCTGAGCTCTGCAGCGGCATCCTTATCCAGGGACTGCGCCTCAGCCCCTGCAGCGGCTCGTGTTGCAGGCACCATCCCTGGGTACGTGATAGCAAGAGGCCGGAGGGGTACTGGGTCATTCGGTGTAGATTCTCTCAGTACCCGGATGGCCTGGTCCTTAAACTTTGCAAAGTCCAGAGCAGGGTTCTGCAGGACCATGATACGCAGCTGGGTCCTGTTGGCATCTGACAGGAGCCCTTCTATGAACTGCTCAGTTAGGAGTTTGTCTTCTTCACGTACACTCTCTGGGTCCACCTGTTTAATTGCTTTCAGGGCCTCCTGCAAGTTTAAGGCATAGTCCCGTATGCTGTCTGTGGCCCGTTGTTTGCACCCAAAGAATCTCATCTTTACTTCTGCTGCGGTGCGGGTGTCAAAAGTACTCTTTAACTTGGCCAGTATCTGGTTTGCTGTCCCTTTATCTGTATCAGGCCAGGACTTCACTTCACGCTGGGCCGCGCCGGCTAGCTGCCCCATTAATATGCCCACCTTCTGGCTCTCAGTCAGCGGATACACTCTAAACAAGCTGTGCAGCCTTTCTCTGAAGTCGCTCAGGGTATGTGACTCCCCGGAGTACTGCGGCAGCCATTCTGCTCCCGGGATGTTCGGCATTGTGATCGGCATTACCGGCGCTACAGCGGGGGCTGGGGCGACGGCGACTGGGATTACATCGGCCGGTGCTGCTGCGTCTTGAGCTACTACAGCCACCTGCTCTCCCTCTGTGTCGGGCCCTGATGATGCAGCTGTACCTTCGGGCTGTTTATGGGCCAGGTGCTTGCAGCTCTCCTGCCCTTCGGATTCGGCTACCAGGGAGTATTTTAGGCCCTGGTCTCTTCTGTGCCTCTCTGCTCCTCCTGCTTCCCTGGGCCAAGCTGCTCCAGCTTTAGGCCCCAGTTCCACAGAACAGCACTACTCTGCGTCTGCACTCTCTGCTTTCTCCTACCGACTGAACACTAACCCCTCCCTCAGGTCAGGCTTAAGGATTGCTCCCTGGAATTCCAGGTTCAGAGCTCCCCCTGCTGGCCTGAGGGAGGAACTGCATTGGATGTTAAACTTACTGGCCAATAGACCTCCCAATTACCTCCAAGCTCAGCATTAACCCTTTGGAGGGGCAATGCTGTTGTGGCGACCAGGTCCTGGGGCGCCACACTTTTGTTTGTCCATGTTGTGTGCGCAGTCGGTAGGATTATGTGAATTAATGTAGAATCAGTTCCCCATTTCTCTGTGTTGGTGTAGTAGTAGGCTCTTTGCTTGGGCTGTGAGAGGTTGTGGGTTTGACTCTGAGGCAAGGCCCATGGACTTTGTATGGCTGCATGTAATTGCCTAGTCCAATGGACTGTGTTGCCTATGCGTTTCCAATGGATTGATAGGTCAGGTACTGTCTTTTGCTTTTGTTTGGCCATATTGTGTGCGCAGTCACTAGGATTATGTGAATTAATGTAGAATCAGTTTCCCACTTCTCTGTTTTGGTGTAGTGCTGCAAATATCTTTGCACTAGTGGGACAATACAGAAGTCCAACAGCTACTTTTAGTATGCCACTAAGTTCACTCAGTGTTTGCTAGTATAATGGCTTAGCAACAATGAGTTTGATTGTTTGATTGTGCAATGCAGGCAGACGTGCTGCAAATATCTTTGCACTAGTGGGACAATACAGAAGTCCAACAGCCACGTTTAGGATGCCACTAAGTTCACTCAGTGTTTGCTAGTATAATGGCTTAGTAACAATGAGCTTGAGTGTGCAAAGGGCAGGAGGGAACAGTGGCAGGGTTGTGGGTCTGGGTAGAGGAAAGGAAGCCTGCCTTTCTATCCCTCCTAATAGGGAAATGCAGCGAGGAAATCCCTGACCATAGCTACACAGACGCTGTCATCTTGTGTAGCTGTTAAACTCTATTTTAAACTCTGTCACCTATGGCTCTGACCTTGCCGGTATGAGCCCTTAAAAGGACTGATAGAAACTTCTATTCCTATTCTGTACAGCACAGTATATAGAGCGTACACAGCAGTATCGGAGATAGGAGCTGCGCTAGCGGTGTCTGACACCAAGGACTAGAGATGAGCAAACCGGTCGCGGTTCGGCTCGAGGTCGGTTCGCCGAACGGAGCTCCCGTTCGAGTTCAGTTCGTCGAACGTTCGACGAACCGAACTCGAACTGCATAGGAAACAATGGCAGGCAATCACAAACACATAAAAACACCTAGAAAACACCCTCAAAGGTGTCCAAAAGGTGATAAACAATTCACAACACAACACAAACACATGGGAAAGTGACAAGGACATATACTCATGCAAAAACAAAAGAGCTGGACAAGGAAAAAGAGGAGGAGACACAGATATATGAGTATATGCAAGGAAACATCGATGCCATTACTGTGCAACTTGAGCCCTGCTCATTTTAGGCTTCCAATCTGGATAAATTGCCTGAGCTCGACACGTACGCCTTGGGGATCTTGTCGTGTCCTGCAGCCAGCGTTCTCTCGGAACCTGTCTTCAGTGCTGCTGGGGGTCTGCTGGCAGATAAGCACACGTGTCTGTCCACTGACAATGTGGACATGGCTCTCAGAGGACTTTTCTTCCCCTGGGTCAGCCAGGGGTTGGGAAAGGCACGCTTATTTTTAAGAGTGCTTCATGCAAAGCATCTGTTTCATCTTGAAAAGGGGGATCAAGTGATGCCAGTCAAGTGGGGTGTGTATGGCCCAATTAGTGGAAACAAGGGAGACTGTGGTTGGAGTCCCCTCGCTTTTGAAAAAAGAACCAAGATGAACAAGTCATGGCTCTCAGAGGACTTTTCTTCCCCTGGGTCAGCCAGGGGACGGGAAAGGCACGCGTATTTTTGAGAGTGCTTCATGCAAAGCATCTTTTTCTTTTTCAAAAGGGGGGTCAACTGATGCCAGTCAAGTGGGGTGTGTGTGGCCCAATTAGTGGCAACGAGGGAGACTGTGTTTGGAGTCCCCTCGCTGTGTTTCTAAAAGAACCAAGATGAACAAGTCATGGCTCTCAGAGGACTTTTCTTCCCCTGGGTCAGCCAGGGGACGGGAAAGGCACGCGTAATTTTGAGAGTGCTTCATGCAAAGCATATTTTTCATCTTGAAAATTGGGTCAACTGATGCCAGTCAAGTGGGGTGTGTGTGGCCCAGTTAGTGGAAACGAGGGAGACTGTGTTTGGAGTCCCCTCGCTGTGTTTCTAAAAGAACCAAGATGAACAAGTCATGGCTCTCAGAGGACTTTTCTTCCCCTGGGTCAGCCAGGGGACGGGAAAGGCACGCGTATTTTTGAGAGTGCTTCATGCAAAGCATCTTTTTCTTTTTCAAAAGGGGGGTCAACTGATGCCAGTCAAGTGGGGTGTGTGTGGCCCAATTAGTGGCAACGAGGGAGACTGTGTTTGGAGTCCCCTCGCTGTGTTTCTAAAAGAACCAAGATGAACAAGTCATGGCTCTCAGAGGACTTTTCTTCCCCTGGGTCAGCCAGGGGATGGGAAAGGCACGCGTATTTTTGAGAGTGCTTCATGCAAAGCATCTTTTTCATCTTGAAAATTGGGTCAACTGATGCCAGTCAAGTGGGGTGTGTGTGGCCCAGTTAGTGGAAACGAGGGAGACTGTGGTTGGAGTCCCCTCGCTGTGTTTCTAAAAGAACCAAGATAATCAAGTCATGGCTCTCAGAGGACTTTTCTTCCCCTGGGTCAGCCAGGGGATGGGAAAGGCACGCGTATTTTTGAGAGTGCTTCATGCAAAGCATCTTTTTCTTTTTCAAAAGGGGGGTCAACTGATGCCAGTCAAGTGGGGTGTGTGTGGCCCAATTAGTGGCAATGAGGGAGACTGTGTTTGGAGTCCCCTCGCTGTGTTTCTAAAAGAACCAAGATGAACAAGTCATGGCTCTCAGAGGACTTTTCTTCCCCTGGGTCAGCCAGGGGATGGGAAAGGCACACGTATTTTTGAGAGTGCTTCATGCAAAGCATCTTTTTCATCTTGAAAATTGGGTCAACTGATGCCAGTCAAGTGGGGTGTGTGTGGCCCAGTTAGTGGAAACGAGGGAGACTGTGGTTGGAGTCCCCTCGCTGTGTTTCTAAAAGAACCAAGATGAACAAGTCATGGCTCTCAGAGGACTTTTCTTCCCCTGGGTCAGCCAGGGGACGGGAAAGGCACGCGTATTTTTGAGAGTGCTTCATGCAAAGCATCTTTTTCATCTTGAAAATTGGGTCAACTGATGCCAGTCAAGTGGGGTGTGTGTGGCCCAATTAGTGGCAACGAGGGAGACTGTGGTTGGAGTCCCCTCGCTGTGTTTCTAAAAGAACCAAGATGAACAAGTCATGGCTCTCAGAGGACTTTTCTTCCCCTGGGTCAGCCAGGGGACGGGAAAGGCACGCGTATTTTTGAGAGTGCTTCATGCAAAGCATCTTCTTCATCTTGAAAATTGGGTCAACTGATGCCAGTCAAGTGGGGTGTGTGTGGCCCAGTTAGTGGAAACGAGGGAGACTGTGTTTGGAGTCCCCTCGCTGTGTTTCTAAAAGAACCAAGATGAACAAGTCATGGCTCTCAGAGGACTTTTCTTCCCCTGGGTCATCCAGGGGAGGCAGAATGCACGCGTATTTTTGATAGTGCTTCATGCAAAGCATCTTTGTAAGCTTGAAAATGGGGGTCAACTGATGCCAGTCAAGTGGGGTGTGTGTGGCCTAGTTAGTGGAAACGAGGGAGACTGTGGTTGGAGTCCCCTCGCTGTGTTTCTAAAAGAACCAAGATGAACAAGTCATGGCTCTCAGAGGACTTTTCTTCCCCTGGCTCAGCCAGGGGAGGCGAAAGGCACGCGTATTTTTGATAGTGCTTCATGCAAAGCATCTTTGTAAGCTTGAAAATGGGGGTCAACTGATGCCAGTCAAATGGGGTGTGTGTGGCCCAATTTTTGGAAACAAGGGAGATTGTGGTTGGAGTCCCCTTACTGTGTTTTACATGCTTTTAGAAGGGCATGACATGGCTTAGAGGTTGACTTTCAGCATCTGGAAACTGTTGGCTACCAAAATGCTGCCTTTCCAACCTTTTTAACCGAGGATTTTCGAGACCTTATGCCCATCGCAGTGCCCCAAGAGCCGATGCCCAGGCCCCACTCCTTCTCCAACAAAGGCGTGCACGCGCTACACCAGCATGTCGCACTAAACATCACTGATTCCTTGAGAAACTCTATGTGACAGGGTGCATTTCACCACAGATTATTGGCCCAGTAAGCATGGACAGGGGCGTTACATGTCGCTGACTGGGCAATGGGTTACTGTGGGGAGAGATGGAGAAGGGTCTGCTGTACAAGTCTTGCCGTCCCCACCAGTTGTGTCAATCCTTCTTCTGTATGTAGAAGTTAATACACTGCTTCTGCCTCTTCAACCTCGTGTGGGTCCTCCACCTTGGCACAAACCCTGTGTGGTCAGGCCACCCTTCCTTGTAACTGCGCACAAGGAATACCACACACCTCCTTACTATGCTGGCAGCAGAGCTCAATGCCATCAGCCGGTCAAAGGTTTACTTTGAAATGTATGGGAAATGTGAGTCACACCGCTGAGAAGTTGTGGACGGTAAGGGTATGTGCACACGTTGCTTTTTTTTCCGCGCGGAAAAAAAACGCACCCTCTGGCAGAGGGGAGAATTGTAAACAATGCTTTTTGAGAAACAACGCATCGAAAACGCATGCGTTTTTCATGCGTTTTCCATGCGTTTTTTTAGGTGCCTTTTTTAAGACTTGGGTACCTATACGTCAGAAAACCCCCACAAGTGACCCCATTTTGGAATCTGCACCCCTCAAGGATTTTATTCAGGAGTATATTAATCATTTTGAATCCACAGCTACTTCCCCCAAAATGTAGCTGTAGCAACAATATTCTCACTGTTAGGCTATGTGGCCATGATCCAGCGACACGGCGTCTAGTACACAGTGTCAACCTTCCTGCAGAGATGTGAGTGTTTCCCACGGGAGAACGCAGCTGGCCATGCCCACGATTTGGGTTCAGGCTGCTGTGGAGCTCTATGCTACCTGCAGAGAACACTCATCTACGCAGCATAAATTGACATGCTGAGGCTCGGGAAGCTGCTTCACAGGTCGGTTTATGCTGCAGAGAAAAGAAGCACAGTGGGCATGAGATTTCTAAAAATCCTTCCACTGTGCTTCTACTGCACAACGCAGCGTCATGGACGCAGGGAAAACACTCTGCGCCCAAAACGCTGCAAACCCCAATTGTGGGCATCCAGCCTAAAAAGCGTCAATGGAGGTCAAATATATATACAACGTCCCACCCCCCCCTGCATATTCTAAGCTGGCACCTTTAGTACCTTTCATGTGGCACTAAAGGGTGCCTAGCCTAGTTTTTATCACAAAAACAAAAAAAAAAAATGGCGTGGGGTCCCCCCTATTTTTGATAGCCAGTCAGGGTAAAGCAGACAGCTGTAGCCTGCAAACCACAGCTGGCAGCTTCATCTTGTCTGGTGATCAATTTGGAGGGCTCCCCAGGTTTTTTTTTTTTATTTATAAATAAAAATAATAAAAAAAAAATAACATGGGGTCCCCCCAAATTAGATCACCAGCCAAGGTGAAGCTGACAGCTGAGGTCTGGTATTCTCAGGGTGGGAAGAGCCATGGTTATTGGACTCTTCCCAGCCTAAAAGTAGCAGGCCACAGCCGCCCCAGAAGTGGCGCATCCATTAGATGCGCCAATCCTGGCGCTTCGCCCCAACTCATCCCGCGCCCTGGTGCGTTGGCAAACGGGGTAATAAATGGGGTTGATACCAGATGTGTAATGTCACCTGGCATCAAGCCCAGCAATTAGTGATGTCACGGCTAGAGTTGAGCACGGTTCGTGGTTCGAGGTTCTCCAGTTCTAGGCTCGAGTGATTTTGGGGCCTGTTCTAGATCGAAGTAGAACTCGAGCTTTTTGCAAAAGCTCGATAGTTCTAGAAACGTTCGAGAACGGTTCTAGCAGCAAAAAAACAGCTAAATCCTAGCTTGGTTTCTGCTGTAATAGTGTAAGTCACTCTGTGAATCACACTATTATGACATTTCAGTGTATAGTGTGCGTGAACAGCGCCTTCAGATCACTGCTGTTTCTATAATGGCGATCGCCATTTTTTTTTTTTTTTTCCTTGTCTTCCTTCCCTAAGCGCGCGCGTGTATTGGGGCGGGCCAGCATGTCAGCCAATCCCAGACACACACACAGCTAAGTGGACTTTTAGCCAGAGAAGCAACGGCATGTGTGATAGGATGTCCATGTCACATGTCCCTGCATTATAAAACCGGACATTTTCCTCCAGGACGCCATTATCTCTTCTGCGTCTTTGGTGTCAGACATCACTGTCGCAGCTACGTCCTCCTGAGTCCTATCGCCGATACAGCTGTATGCGCTCCATACACAGCGTTAGACAGCTTAGGGAGAGCACTTTCTATCAGTCCTTTTAAGGGCTCAAACCGGCAGGGTCAGAGAGCCATAGGTAACAGGTCCTGAAAACAGAGACAGCGTCTGTGTAGCCAAGGTCAGGGATTTCGTCGCTGCATTTCACCATTAGGAGTGAATATAAAGGCAGGCTTCCATTCCTCTACCCAGAGCCCCACAATCCTGGCACTGTACCCTCCTGTCCTCTGCACACTCCAACTCATTATAACTAAGCCATTATACTAGCAAACACTCAGTGTACCTAGTGGCATCCTAAACGTGGCTATTGGACTTTGCTATAGTCCCACTAGTGCAAAGACATTTGCAGAGCACGTCTGCCTGCATTGCACACTCCAACTCTTTTTAACTAAGCCATTATACTAGCAAACACTCAGTGTACCTAGTGGCATCCTAAACGTGGCTATTGGACTTTTGGCTATTCACACTATTGTAAAGATATTTGCAGAAAGTCTGCCTGCATTGCACACTCCAACTTTTTTTAACTAAGCCATTATACTAGCAAACAGTCAGTGTACCTAGTGACATCCTAAACGTGGCTATTGGACTTTGCTATAGTCCCACTAGTGCAAAGACATTTGCAGAGCACGTCTGCCTGCATTGCACACTCCAACTTTTTTTAAGTAAGCCATTATACTAGCAAACAGTCAGTGTACCTAGTGGCATACTAAACGTGGCTATTGTACTTTTGTCTACTCAAACTAGTGGAAAGATATTTGCAGCACGTCTGCCTGCATTGCACACTCCAACTTTTTTTAACTAAGCCATTATACTAGCAAACAGTCAGTGTACCTAGTGGCATCCTAAACGTGGCTATTGTACTTTTGTCTACTCAAACTAGTGGAAAGATATTTGCAGCATGTCTGCCTGCATTGCACACTCCAACTTTTTTAACTAAGCCATTATACTAGCAAACAGTCAGTGTACCTAGTGGCATCCTAAACGTGGCTATTGTACTTTTGTCTATTCACACTATTGTAAAGATATTTGCAGCACGTCTGCCTGCATTGCACACTCCAACTTTTTTTAACTAAGCCATTATACTAGCAAACAGTCAGTGTACCTAGTGGCATCCTAAACGTGGCTATTGTACTTTTGTCTATTCACACTATTGTAAAGATATTTGCAGCACGTCTGCCTGCATTGCACACTACAACTTTTTTTAACTAAGCCATTATACTAGCAAACAGTCAGTGTACCTAGTGGCATCCTAAACGTGGCTATTGTACTTTTGTCTACTCAAACTAGTGGAAAGATATTTGCAGCATGTCTGCCTGCATTGCACACTCCAACTTTTTTTAACTAAGCCATTATACTAGCAAACAGTCAGTGTGCCTAGTGGCATCCTAAACGTGGCTATTGTACTTTTGTCTATTCACACTATTGTAAAGATATTTGCAGCACGTCTGCCTGCATTGCACACTCCAACTTTTTTTAACTAAGCCATTATACTAGCAAACAGTCAGTGTACCTAGTGGCATCCTAAACGTGGCTATTGTACTTTTGTCTATTCACACTATTGTAAAGATATTTGCAGCACGTCTGCCTGCATTGCACACTCCAACTTTTTTTAACTAAGCCATTATACTAGCAAACAGTCAGTGTACCTAGTGGCATCCTAAACGTGGCTATTGTACTTTTGTCTATTCACACTATTGTAAAGATATTTGCAGCACGTCTGCCTGCATTGCACACTCCAACTTTTTTTAACTAAGCCATTATACTAGCAAACAGTCAGTGTACCTAGTGGCATCCTAAACGTGGCTATTGTACTTTTGTCTATTCACACTATTGTAAAGATATTTGCAGCACGTCTGCCTGCATTGCACACTCCAACTTTTTTTAACTAAGCCATTATACTAGCAAACAGTCAGTGTACCTAGTGGCATCCTAAACGTGGCTATTGTACTTTTGTCTATTCACACTATTGTAAAGATATTTGCAGCACGTCTGCCTGCATTGCACACTCCAACTTTTTTTAACTAAGCCATTATACTAGCAAACAGTCAGTGTACCTAGTGGCATCCTAAACGTGGCTATTGGACTTTTGTCTAGTCACACTACTGCAAATTTATGTGCAGCACCTCTGCATGACACCCTCCTGCTCTGTTTTTAATAAGCTATAATGATAGCAAAAAATACTGCCATTTAGTGGCATCATAGAACTGGCTGTTGTATTCCATTAGTGCCCCACTGGTGACAAGCTATTTATAGCACCTCTGCATGACACCCTCCTGCTCTGTTTTTAATAAGCTATAATGATAGCAAAAAATACTGCCATTTAGTGGCATCATAGAACTGGCTGTTGTATTCCATTAGTGCCCCACTGGTGACAAGCTATTTATAGCACCTCTGCATGACAACCTCGTGCTCTGTTTTTAATAAGCTATAATGATAGCACAAAATACTGCCATTTAGTGGCATCATAGAACTGGCTGTTGTATTCCATTAGTGCCCCACTGGTGACAAGCTATTTCTAGCACCTCTACATCACACCCTCATGCACATTTTGCTACGCTAATGTTATAGCAAACTCATGGAATTCATTGATGCATTTCATAATTCGGAGGGATAGAAAGTCAGGCTTCCTTTAGCTTTTCCTTCTGTTCATAGACAGCTTCTCCAAGAGCAATTTCCCCTCCACGTCTAAGTGTGGAGAGGCAGCTAGTGCGCATGCGTGTGCCGATTTACCCCAGCTGCAGCATAATTACAGTGTTTCGCCTAGTGAGTATGCTCAGCCTGACTGTATTATTCCTGACGCTAAGTCTTCATTTCGGGATACAGCGCATGCTCCCACACTAAGTGTGAAAAGCCTCTTTGCACAGGTGCTTGAATTCCGTGCCGGGTCTAAGTCCTGTTTTGTGCCTAGACACCATGCTAAAGCTGATAGTCTTTTTTCAGAGACTGTATTTCATGCTACTGAGCATGCTCAGGCACTTACTGCATCAGAGACTAGGTCCGGTAATGAACTCTTTGGCCCTGCCCCTGATGTGGGGGTCCCATATAGACCACAGGGCATCAGGTGTCCTCCCAAATGGCTTGCAGAGGCCCACCCCTATGACTTGTCACCGCATTATTGATGGTCAGACGATGACTGGTGAGGTGTTTGGGTCATGGCAGCCATGAGGTCATCATTGAAGTTGCGGTTCCAAATAGGATGCTAGTTATGCCACTCATGACGTGTCACTCTACTTTTGTCTCCAGGAGGTGCATTGTGGTTCACCCTGGTTTGGGGAGGACCCAGGTTATAAAAGGGGCTGGAGCCAACAAGGAGGTGCGCAGTCTTCTATTATGCTCTGAAAGAGCACACCTCCATGTGTTGAACCCATTGCGGCTTTAGGCCAGAGGTAGGTAGGGATAGGGTGTCGATGCAGGCCGCCACCTCAGTTGGTAACGCAGAACGGTTAAGACCAGCTCCTGTCCTACCAGTCCTGCTTGTGCAGCCCAGTGGCATTAACAGGCCTGCTGCTGCTGATGCGCCTGCTGTCCACAGGTGTGCCCCTACGCACACGGTCAGCGTACTCAATGGCCCCTGTGTTGTTAACAGTGAGTTCCTGGGCTGCGTGGGCATGTGGACCCTGTGACGCTAACAGGGCTCACAGTCTCCAGATCCGAATGGCGTCTAACTCGGTTCAGGCTACTATTAGTTTCATAGCCACACAGCTCTGTATCCTCCACCAAACCTTCCAGTTGCCAACCTCTCCTTTTCCAACTGGGAGCACGGTGGACACTGACTGCTGATGGGGATATATACCTTTCTCTTTCTTTTCTTATTAATTTTCGTTATATAGCGGTAACATAGTATATACCACTTTATCCAAATCTGCCAGTCCCACTGTAACAGATGGTGTTTCTTCAGCAAATGTTACTGTTGCTTAACCACAAAATCCACGGACCAAAACTTTTTTCCCCTTTCCAACACACCTGTTCCCCTTTCCACCAGCATCTGTCCTTTTTCAACTCATTTTGGTATATGACCAAAAGTGCAACTCTGCAGGGACACCGTACTCAACGCCATCTCAGCACAGCAGCCAGCCCTCGGTCACTCAGATGTGGACAAGTAAAAGACCATTTCCTCCTATCCATGACAAAGCGTTGAGATTCACTCTGTGCAGCATTGGTGTTTAGTGGGAAAAGTAGATCTAAGCTTGCGTACCACATTCTGCAGATACTCCTGTATACGTGCGTCCCTTTCTATGGCAGGAATTATTTCGCCAAATTTTGTCTTGTACCGGGGATCTAACAGTGTGGCAACCCAGTATTCAGGATTACTTCGAATTCGTACAATCCGAGGGTCATGTAGGTAGTGCAGCAAGAAGGCGCTCATGTGTCTTGTGCATCCAGGAGGACCAAGTCCTTGGTGTGTTGGTGGCAGAGAGGTGAGAATCGTGCCTCCTTCCTCTGCCCTCTCCCCACAACCTCGCACAACCGAAATGTGAGCAAGCTCTCACTCATCTGCTGAGTCTTCCATGCCCATCGCCAGTTCGTCCTCCATTTCTTCATGGGCTCCTGCACTTTCATCAACACTTTTTGCTGATACTATGCGCCCTTGTTAATCCCTCTCCCTCACCATGAATGCCGCATAGGTGCCGCTGACCATCTGGACCTCGTAGATCTTGTTATCCCTTCCGCATATGACTCCTCCTGTACTTCCTCCCCTTCCTCTTGTCCCAACACCTGACTCCGAATAATAATTACAGTGTGCTCCATCATGTAGATGACCAGAATTGTCACGCTGAGAATGACATTGCCAGTGCTAAACATCTTCGTCGACATTTGTAAACTGTGTAGCAGGGTGCATAGGTCCTTGATCTGACACCACTCCAGCAGCGTGATCTGCACCACCTCTTGATCAAGTTATCCCAGGCTATATGTCATACCGTATTTCAGCAGGGCTCTGCGGTGCTACCACACACGCTGCAACATGTGCAGATTCCAATTCCTGCGTGTCGGAACATCGCATTTCCGGCGTTTAACTGCCAGACCCTAAGACTTCCGGAGTGATGAAAGTTGTTGAGCTGCTGTGTGCGCACGATGGAAGTGAGCACATAGCGAGCGTGCCCACTGCACAAGGCCATGTAGGCCGGGATGGTGTTTTAAAAATTGCTGGAGAATTCGGTTCAACACGTGAGCCATACAAGGCACGTGTGTCACATTTCCCTGACGATGGCCCGCAGCCAGGTTTGCATCATTGCCGCACACGGCTGTTAAGTCACCAACGGAGTCCGCTCCGTCAATTTGTACTCCGGTCGCCAGGTGACAACGTGTTCCTTTCATGAATAGTGCTGATGATGGGAGAGGAGTCGATGCCAGCGGCGCAGGTGGACGCAGGTTATGCTCACCCACTGGGCTGCATTACCTTGACAGATGCAGAATCTCTGGCTGAATGTAGCTGGTGGGTATCTCACAGATGAAATACCATCATTCAGCTACAACCAATGGGAAGACACCACACCCTTTTTTATGCCCATCCTGTCTGCAGACCACTGCCAGACATAGCTATGACCTCTGGTTACTTTTACCCCCAGTTCAGTTTTATGATTTTGTGTGCTTGTTACCTGACTACTTTTCCTGCTTGCTGTTTATGTACCTTGTTGGCCGATCCGCATTTCACCTCTGCTTGTTTTCTGATTAAGTCCTGGCCGTCCCATTCTGTTCCTGTTCCTCAATTAATGTTTTGACCCTGCCTGACTACTATTCTCTGGAACTGCAGCCTTCCACAGGTATTAATCACCTTGGGCCCTGTGCAATTCCTAATCCCTGTATAGGGGTTAAAGGGTTTCAGGGTTCTAGGGGTCCTGCTTGGTGAGTGGCTTCCCTCTAGCCTATCATTAACAGCCCATCTGAGTGTGTGGATCAAGGAAGGCGTTACACCGTGCTCTCTGCAGAAGGCCATGTGGTCCAGGATAGTGCTTTAAAAATTGCTGGACAACCAGGTTCAACACGTGAACCACACAAGCCATGTGTGTCACATTGTCACAGCGAAGGGCCGCACCCATGTTTGCATCATTGTCGCACCCGGCCTTCCCTGGCTGCTGGTTGAGTGGAGACAACCATTGATGAAACTCGGTATCCAGAGCTAACCGTCCACAACTTCTCAGCGGTGTGACTCACATTTCCCATACATTTCAAAGTAAAACTTTGACCGCCTGATGGCATTGAGCTCTGCTGCCAGCATAGTAAGGAGGTGTGTGGTAGTCCTTGTGCGCAGTTACAAGGAAGGGTGGCCTGACCACACAGGGTTTGCGCCAAGGTGGAGGACCCACACGAGGTTGAAGAGGCAGAAGCAGTGTATTAACTTCTACATACAGAAGAAGGATTGAAACAACTCGTGGGGACGGCAAGACTTGGACAGCAGACCCTTCTCCATCTCTCACCATAGTTTGCCAGTGCCCAGTCAGTGACATGTAATGACCCTGTCTATGCTTACTGGTCCAAGTATCTGTGTTGAAATGCACCCTGTCGCACACAGAGTTTCTCAAGGAAGTGGTGATGTTGTGTGCGACATGCTGGTGTAGCGCGGGCATGCTGTTCTTGGAGAAGCAGTGGTGATTGGGCATCTTGTACTGGATCACAGCGACAGACATAAGGTCTCTAAAATCCTGTGTGTCCACTAGGCGGAAAGGCAGCATTTCGGTAGCCAACAGCTTACAGAGGGATAGAGTCAACCTCTTCGCTTTGTCATGGGTCGCAGGAAGTGGCCTTTTATTTGACCACATCTGAGGGACAGAGATCTGGCTGCTGTGTGTAGACGATGTTGAGTAGGGTGTCCCTGGAAAAATGCAGGTTTGTGAGGAAAGTGCAGGCGGAGACATGATGTTGCCTTCATCCAATGTTGGTGCTATCGATGTCTGAGAGAGCTGTACACACTCACTTGTTTCCCCTTCCAAACCAACTGACGACCTACCAAGCAAACTGCCTGTCGCGGTTACAGTGGTGGAAGTTGTGGGTGGAAAAACAGGTGTGACAGCTGTCCCCACAGTCCTAGAAGATGACGAGCGCACGGATGCACTGGAAGGGGCAGGCGGTGGATGGTTCGCTCCGCTAGGCCGCATTGCAGCACGGTGAGCTTCCCACCGGTCCATATGATATTTATTCATGTGACGATTCATGGAAGAAGTTGTCAAACTGCTGAGGTTTTGACCTCTACTAAGAGAACCATGACAAATTTTACAGATCACATAATTTGGGCGATCTTTTTCTATGTCAAAAAAGGACCAGGCTAGGCAAGGCTTAGAGGCCATGCGACCTGTTGATCCACCCCGAATAATGCTCAGAGGCAGAGTGGTGGCTGAGGATGCAGTTGTAGACGTGCTACCAGTGCTCCGACTCTGTCCAGGAAGGCACAAGGTAACTTCGTCGTCGGTTGCATCCTCCTCCACCGCCTCTGTTGACCTCCTCGAGTGTCTGACTGTGGGTTGACAGTAGGTGGGATCTAGAACTTCATCATCAATTGTTGTGTTTGCACTCCCCTCCCCCTCAGAACGAGCCTCTTCTTGCCCTGACCGAATATTTAAGTTGTCATCCCAATCGGGTATCTGCGTCTCATCTTCATCAGTATGTTCCTCATTGTCTATAACCACAGGTGTTGGAAAGGCAGCATTTTGGTAGCCAACAGTTTGCAGATGCTGAAAGTCAACCTCCAAGCCATGTCATGCTCTTCTAAAAGCATGTAAAACACAGCGAGGGGACTCCAACCACAGTCTCCCTCGTTACTACTAACTGGGCCACACACACCCCACTTGACTGGCATCGGTTGAGCCCCCTTTTGAAAAAGAAAAAGATGCTTTGCATGAAGCACTCTCAAAAATACGCATGCCTTTCCCGTCCCCTGGATGACCCAGGGGAAGAAAAGTCCTCTGAGAGCCATGACTTGTTCATCTTGGTTCTTTTAGAAACACAGCGAGGGGACTCCAACCACAGTCTCCCTCGTTGCCACTAATTGGGCCACACACACCCCACTTGACTGACATCGGTTGATGCCCCTTTTCAAAATGAAAAAGATGCTTTGCATGAAGCACTCTCAAAAATACGCGTGCCTTTCCCGTCCCCTGGCTGACCCAGGTGAAGAAAAGTCCTCTGAGAGCCAGGACTTGTTCATCTTGGTTCTTTTAGAAACACAGCGAGGGGACTCCAACCACAGTCTCCCTCGTTTCCACTAAATGGACCACACACACCCCACTTGACTGACATCAGTTGATGCCCCTTTTCAAAATGAAAAAGATGCTTTGCATGAAGCACTTTCAAAAATACGCGTGCCTTTCCCGTCCCCTGGCTGACCCAGGGGAAGAAAAGTCCTCTGAGAGCCATGACTTGTTCATCTTGGTTCTTTTAGAAACACAGCGAGGGGACTCCAACCACAGTCTCCCTCGTTTCCACTAAATGGGCCACACACACCCCACTTGACTGACATCAGTTGATGCCC
Organism: Anomaloglossus baeobatrachus; assembly: GCF_048569485.1. NCBI lineage: Eukaryota > Metazoa > Chordata > Amphibia > Anura > Aromobatidae > Anomaloglossus > Anomaloglossus baeobatrachus. The sequence goes on along the minus strand of NC_134353.1, from coordinate 409,926,150 downwards.
CTTTTCAAAATGAAAAAGATGCTTTGCATGAAGCACTCTCAAAAATACGCGTGCCTTTCCCGTCCCCTGGCTGACCCAGGGGAAGAAAAGTCCTCTGAGAGCCATGACTTGTTCATCTTGGTTCTTTTAGAAACACAGCGAGGGGACTCCAACCACAGTCTCCCTCGTTTCCACTAAATGGGCCACACATACCCCACTTGACTGACATCAGTTGATGCCCCTTTTCAAAATGAAAAAGATGCTTTGCATGAAGCACTCTCAAAAATACGCGTGCCTTTCCCGTCCCCTGGCTGACCCAGGGGAAGAAAAGTCCTCTGAGAGCCATGACTTGTTCATCTTGGTTCTTTTAGAAACACAGCGAGGGGACTCCAACCACAGTCTCCCTCATTTCCACTAAATGGGCCACACACACCCCACTTGACTGACATCAGTTGATGCCCCTTTTCAAAATGAAAAAGATGCTTTGCATGAAGCACTCTCAAAAATACGCGTGCCTTTCCCGTCCCCTGGCTGACCCAGGGGAAGAAAAGTCCTCTGAGAGCCATGACTTGTTCATCTTGGTTCTTTTAGAAATACAGCGAGGGGACTCCAACCACAGTCTCCCTCGTTGCCACTAATTGGGCCACACACACCCCACTTGACTGGCATCAGTTGACCCCCATTTTCAAGATGAAAAAGATGCTTTGCATGAAGCACTCTCAAAAATACGCGTGCCTTTGCCGTCCCCTGGCTGACCCAGGGGAAGAAAAGTCCTCTGAGAGCCATGACTTGTTCATCTTGGTTCTTTTAGAAACACAGCGAGGGGACTCCAACCACAGTCTCCCTCGTTGCCACTAATTGGGCCACACACACCCCACTTGACTGGCATCAGTTGACCCCCATTTTCAAGATGAAAAAGATGCTTTGCATGAAGCACTCTCAAAAATACGCGTGCCTTTCGCCTCCCCTGGCTGACCCAGGGGAAGAAAAGTCCTCTGAGAGCCATGTCCACATTGTCAGTGGACAGACGCGTGTGCTTATCTGCCAGCAGACCCCCAGCAGCACTGAAGACAGGTTCCGAGAGAACGCTGGCTGCAGGACACGACAAGATCCCCAAGGCGTACGTGGCGAGCTCAGGCAATTTATCCAGATTGGAAGCCTAAAATGAGCAGGACTCAAGTTGCACAATAATGGAATCGATGTTTCCTTGCATATACTCATATATCTGTGTGTCCTCCTCTTTTTCCTTGTCCAGCTGTTTTGTTTTCGCATGAGTATATGTCCTTGTCACTTTCCCATGTGTTTGTGTTGTGTTGTGAGTTGTTTGTCACCTTTTGGACACCTTTGAGGGTGTTTTCTAGATGTTTTTATGTCTTTGTGATTGCCTGCCATTGTTTCCTATGCAGTTCGAGTTCGGTTCGTCGAACGTTCGACGAGCCGAACTCGAACGGGACCTCCGTTCGGCGAACTGGCCTCGAGCCGAACCGGGACCGGTTCGCTCATCTCTAGTCACGGCGTCTATCAGACACCCGACATAACTAATTGACAGTAAACAAAAGCAAAAAAACACAACAAAAAATTTTTTATTAGAAAAAACACTCCCCAAATCATTCCCTTGTTCTCCAATTTAATCAAAAAAATTGAAAAAAATGGGTCCGCAGAAATCCATATGGACGTCCCACGTCGGCTCTGGACCTTCTAGAATATGGGGGCACGTTCAGGGAACGTATCCCCCATTTTCTAGGAGGGCAGACCCTCCATTTGAGGAGAGTGGGTGCAAAAATCTGCACCCACTCTCCCCGGGTCACAGCTGCAGAGTGCCGAGCTGCCAGCACAGCTCACACTGAACACAGTGCTGGCTTTCAGCTGCTCGGCACATGTGACCGGCCGGCGTCTGCTGTGAAGGAGGAGGGGGTCGCGGGGATCAGCGCTGCGACCGGACAGGTATGTATGACACCGGGGGGAATTGGGGTGAACGGGCAGGGCCTGGGTGCATTTTTCTGTCGCATGTCTCAAGGCACATGCGACAGATAACATAGGAGCAGGGCGGCCGGTGCGCTACTGTGCGCGCGGCCATGTTGGATTTTGTTGGGTCAGGGCGGGCACTTTGGCGACACCGGGGGTTTTCCTGAACTTTGCCAGGAAGTGAGGTCAACAGGAAACCTCTTGACCTCACTTCCAGGTAAATGCCTGCGTTCTGGCGTGCCGACAAAGCCCGCGGACCGCAACAAAAAAGCAGGTCCATGCGGTGTAGCTGCGTTCTGACCCCACATCATTGATTTCAATGGGGGAGAGAACGCAGCCACAACGCACAAAAGAAGTGACATGCTGCTTTTCTTTCCGCACCGATTTTTGGCATCAAAAAGGTTGCGTTTAGAAACGCAGCGTGTGCACTGATTTTTCAGCTTTCCCATACACTTTGCTGAGAAAGCTGAACGCATGCAATTTGCCACTGAAACGCTGCGGTTCAAAACGCAGCGTTTCCGCGGTAAAAAACGCAACGTGTGCACACAGCCTTAGCTCTGGAGACCGAGTTTCATCAATGGTTGTCTCCACTCAACCAGCAGCCAGGGAAGGCCGGGTGCGACAATGATGCAAACATGGGTGCTTCCCTTCGCTGTGACAATGTGACACACGTGCCTTGTGTGGCTCACGTGTTGAACCTGGTTGTCCAGCAATTTTTAAAGCACTATCCTGGCCCACATGGCCTTCTGCAGAGAGCACGGTGTAACGCCTTCCTTGATCCACACACTCAGATGGGCTGTAAATGATAGGCTAGAGGGAAGCCACTCACCAAGCAGGATCCCTAGAACCCTGAAACCCTTTAACCCCTATACAGGGATTAGGAATTACACAGGGCCCAAGGTGATAAATACCTGTGGAAGGCTGCAGTTCCAGAGAATAGTAGTCAGGCAGGGTCAAAACATTAATTGAGGAACAGGAACAGAATGGGACGGCCAGGACTTAATCAGAAAACAAGCAGAGGTGAAATGCGGATCGGCCAACAAGGTACATAAACAGCAAGCAGGAAAAGTAGTCAGGTAACAAGCACACAAAATCATAAAACTGATCTGGGGGTAATAGTAACCAGAGGTTCATAGCTATGTCTGGCAGTGGTCTGCAGACAGGATGGGCATAAAAAAGGGTGTGGTGTCTTCCCATTGGTTGTAGCTGAATGATGGTACTTCATCTGTGAGATACCCACCAACTACATTCAGCCAGAGATTCTGCATCTGTCAAGGTAATGCAGCCCAGTGGGTGAGCATAACCTGCGTCCACCTGCGCCGCTGGCATCGACTCCTCTCCCATCATCAGCACTATTCATGAAAGGAACACGTTGTCACCTGGCGACCGGAGTACAAATTGACGGAGCGGACTCCGTTGGTGACTTAACAGCCGTGTGCGGCAATGATGCAAACCTGGCTGCAGGCCATCGTCAGGGCAATGTGACACACGTGCCTTGTATGGCTCACGTGTTGAACCTAATTCTCCAGCAATTTTTAAAACACCATCCCGGCCTACATGGCCTTGTGCAGCGGGCACGCTCGCTATGTGCTCACTTCCATCGTGCGCACACAGCAGCTCAACAACTTTCGTCGCTACAGAAGTCTTTAGGTCTGGTGGTTAAACGCCTGAAATGCGATGTGCCGACACGCAGGAATTTGAATCTGCACATGTTGCAGCGTTTGTGGCAGCACCGCCGAACCCTGCTGCAATACGTTATGACATATGGCCTGGGATAACTTGATCCAGAGGTGGTGCAGATCACGCTGCTGGAGTGGTGTCAGATCAAGGACCTATGCACCCTTCTACACAGTTTACAAATGTCGACGAAGATGTTTAGCACTGGCAATGTCATTCTCAGCGTGACAATTCTGGTCATCTACATGATGGAGCACACTCTAATTATTATTCGGAGTCAGGTGTTGGGATAAGAGGAAGGGGAGGAAGTACAGGAGGAGTCATATGCGGAAGGGATAACAAGATCTACGAGGTCCAGATGGTCAGCGGCACCTAGGCGGCAGTCATGGTGAGGGAGAGGGATTAACAAGGGCGCATAGTATCAGCAAAAAGTGTTGAGGAAGGTGCAGGAGCCCATGAAGAAATGGAGGACGAACTGGCGATGGGCATGGAAGATTCAGCAGATGAGTGAGAGCTTGCTCACATTTCGGTTGTGCGAGGTTGTGGGGAGAGGGCAGAGGAAGGAGGCACGATTCTCACCTCTCTGCCACCAACACACCAAGGACTTGGTCCTCCTGGATGCACAAGACACATGAGCGCCTTCTTGCTGCACTACCTACAACATGACCCTCGGATTCTACGAATTCAAAGTAATCCTGACTACTGGGTTGCCACACTGTTAGATCCCCGGTACAAGACAAAATTTGGCGAAATAATTCCTGCCATAGAAATGGACGCACGTATACAGGAGTATCTGCAGAAGGTGGTACGCAATCTTAGATCTGCTTTTCCACTAAACACCAGTGCTGCACAGAGGGAATCTCAACGCTTTGTCATGGATAGGAGGAAATGGTCTTTTACTTGTCCACATCTGAGGGACCGAGGGCTGGCTGCTGTGCTGAGATGGCGTTGAGTACGGTGTCCCTGCAGAGTTGCACTTTTGGTCATATACCAAAATGAGTTGAAAAAGGACAGATGCTGGTGGAAAGGGGAACAGGTGTGTTGGAAAGGGGAAAAAAGTTTTGGTCCGTGGATTTGGTGGTTAAGCAACAGTAACATTTGCTGAAGAAACACCATCTGTTACAGTGGGACTGGCAGATTTGGATAAGGTGGTATATACTATGTTACCGCTATATAACGAAAATTAATAAGAAAAGAAAGAGAAAGGTATATATCCCCATCAGCAGTCAGTGTCCACCGTGCTCCCAGATGGAAAAGGAGAGGTTGGCAACTAGAAGGTTTGGTGGAGGATACAGAGCTGTGTGGCTATGAAACTAATAGTAGCCTGAACCGAGTTAGACGCCATTCGGATCTGGAGACTGTGAGCCCTGTTAGCGTCACAGGGTCCACATGCCCACGCAGCCCAGGAACTCCCTGTTAACAACACAGGGGCCATTGAGTACGCTGACCGTGTGCGTAGGGGCCACACCTGTGGACAGCAGGCGCATCAGCAGCAGCAAGCCTGTTAATGCCACTGGGCTGCACAAGCAGGACTGGTAGGACAGGAGCTGGTCTTAACCGTTCTGCGTTACCAACTGTGGTGGTGGCCTGCATCGACACCCTATCCCTGCCTACCTCTGGCCTAAAGCCGCAATGGGTTCAACACATGGAGGTGTGCTCTTTCGGAGCATAATAGAAGACTGCGCACCTCCTTGTTGGCTCAAGCCCCTTTTATAACCTGGGTCCGCCCCAAACCAGGGTGAACCACAATGCACCTCCTGGAGACAAAAGCAGAGTGACACGTCATGAGTGGCATAACTAGCGTCCTATTTGGAACCGCAACTTCAATGATGACCTCATGGCTGCCATGACCCAAACACCTCACCAGTCATCGTCTGACCATCAATAATGCGGTGACAAGTCATAGGGGTGGGCCTCTGCAAGCCATTTGGGAGTGGCCTGGCCACATCGTCAGGACACCTGATGCCCTGTTGTCTATATGGGACCCCCACATCAGGGGCAGGGCCAAAGAGTTCATTACCGGACCTAGTCTCTGATGCAGTAAGTGCCTGAGCATGCTCAGTAGCATGAAATACAGTCTCTGAAAAAAGACTATCAGCTTTAGCATCGTGTCTAGGCACAAAACAGGACTTAGACCTGGCACGGAATGCAAGTACCTGTGCAAAGAGGCTTTTCGCACTAAGTGTGGGAGCATGCGCTGTATCCCGAAATGAAGACTTAGCCTCAGCAATGGCACAGTCAGGCCGAGCATACTCACTAGGCGAAACACTGTAGTTAGGCTGCGGCTGGGATAAATCGGCACACGCATGCGCACTAGCTGCCTCTCCACACTTAGACGTGGAGGAGAAAGTAGCCAGCTGGACAACCCAAGGCACAGCCCTAAATGGCAGCTGACGCCTGGGCGCAAATGAAACCGCAGCAGGCTTCAGGTTACAGGTTTTGTAACAACAAATACCATCCAAAAGAACAGGTGTACTTCTTCCCATGGATAATCTGATATGATCCATTTTTTCACGGACACAACCATCGCTAACAAATGTAGATGAGGCCAAAACAGCAGCTGCTTCAATGGATCTCAAGTGCTCCATAAAGTGGCCTCTCCTCCACCCCAATTTCAAGATCCCAAATACTCCATTCCTCTGTGGTGTCAATCCAATCGCACTTGCTTCCTAACAGCTCTCAAGTTTCCACCAGCCCTGCTGAGTATGGGGTAACAGAGATGGTTGAGTTTGCATAGCTGTTCAGTCGCACTATAGCCTGGGAATCAGAGGTCTGCTCCAAAGCTGCAATGAGTACAGACAAGGAAGTTATTATTATTTTTATTATTATTGATTTATAGAGCACCATTGATTCCATGGTGCTGTACATGAAAAGGGGGTTACATACAGAATACATATACAAGTAACTATAGACAGACTGGTACAGAGGGAAGAGGGCCCTGCCCTTGCGGGATTACATTCTAAAGGATTTTTGGGAGGAGACAGTAGGAGTGGTTTAGGTTGAGCGTCAAGTACGTATGGTGGTGGTGTCATTGAAGGTTATAGTCATTTCTGAACAGATGAGTTTTCAGATTCAGTTTGAAGCTTGCGGGTGTAGCAGATAATCTGACGTGTTGAGGTAGCGAGTTCCATGAGACAGGGGAAATGATCTGCGCAGATGGCCAGAAGCTTTGTGAGTGGGATCCAGGCCCCGATGAAGAAGGTGCTGAGCCTAATCTACACCCTCATTTCCAAAAAGTAAATCCTCCTGGTGGAGACAATGGGGAACATGATGAGGAGCACAGATACCATATTGGAATGACAACTTTACTATTCGGTCAGGGCAGGAAGAGGTTGTCTCGGAGGACTCAGGACGAGGGGAATGAAAACACACAGGGTTATTGATGAGGTTGGAGACCACACTTACCGCCAAACCAAAGTCAGCCAGTCGATGAGGTCAGCAGAGGAGGTGGAGGAGGATGCTACTGACGACGAGGTGTGGTTGCATCTTCCTGACCAGAGACAAAGTACTGGAAGCACGTCAACAACTGAATCCTGGACCACAACTTTGACTCTGAGCAGAAGTCGTGTTGGCTATGCAGGTCGCATGGGCTGTAAGCCTTGCCTAGCCTGTGAATTTTTGGACATCGCAAAGGATCACCCAAGTCATGGAATCTGTAAGATTTGTCAACAATCTGTAAGTAGAAGGCAAAAACTCACACCTTTGAGTAGTTCCTCCATGAAGTGTCACATGGATATGAATTGATAGCGTGAAGGTGTATTGCTCAGCTTTAGCAACTGTCAACGCAATATGCTTATTTGCCGTTCATTGCATGCATTGTTGCAGACTACACACAAGGGGCTGCTGTTATTTTGGATCTGCCTTTGTTTGGTCACTATAGCAATATCAAATTGTTCTTCGGGTGTGGACTTGGAGATGCTGTCTATGAACAGAAGGAAAAGCTAAAGGTGTGTGTTACAGCAAGAAGCCACCGCGGAAACACTTCGTTCAATTGTGAGGGGAGTCATGTTGTACTTTGATGATGAGCCCCGTAATGCCAGTGAGCAGCATCCTGTGCCACAGACCAACATTCTTACAGTGCTGTCTATACTATTTACCGTGAGAGGAGCGTAAAGTCTGTATTTCTGGCAACTGGACATCAGAGTACCCGGGTACGGTAGGCTGTGCCCAGACAATAATGCGGGCACGCAACACTTAGCTAACTAGCAACACTGCTAACCACATTGATCAGTCATAATTATAATTTCATAGACAACATGTAAATCCGATATACGGTATAAAGATCGATCAGTGGAGCAGTGCAACCATATGCAGCAAGAGAGCCCACGCATACCTCGTTAGGGGGATCCCATCACTGGTAATCTATGTAAAAAGTGACCAGATCATATTATTGCACCAACAGGGATTAATTCAATATGTGCAAACAGACACAAAAGTATTGCATCAAAGAGGATTATGCATGATGCTCAAATCACATATCGCAGACACTGCTGACCATATTAATTGAACACATGAGAGGGCATAAATTGTAATAAACAAGCCTCGGTACAGCAGTGTGAGCATATATCCCAAAAAGAGCCCCCACACACCTCATTAGAAAAATCCCAACACTGGAGCTATTTCATAAAGCCATATATCAGTAAAGGCAGTCATGCAGGGGTCCCATCCGCATAATGCCAAAATGCTGCAACGATAGTCACAATGATAATCATAAGAGCAAGGACATCAATATGCTGTAACATTAATATGTCTAATACTCCATCATAACAGCAAATAGGCATATGCAAGAAGAGAGCCAACTACATACCGCAATGTACTGTTATCTCGTGGGAGGAAAACCGGCAGGCAGGAAAATCAGGTAAGGAGGGGGTTAAAACCCAAGGATAGACTCCAACGTACGTTTCACAAGGAATATGTACTCATGCTTCATCAGGGAGTAGTTAGTCCCAGTAACCGGCAGGTTTAAATAGCCGGAAACAGCCCGTGATCAGCTGTATTCAGTCAATGAATCATTACGGCGCATGCGCGCGCGGCGCTCCCAGATCCCAGAAGCCCTCACAAGCCGTCATGGCGCCAGCGCATGCGCGGGAGCGGGGACGCGTCACCATAGCTCCCGAGCATGCGCCGACGCCAACCAGAGACGGCCAGGAGGAGGACGGCCCAGAGGCACAGCACGTGCACGCGCACCATCCACGACAGATATGAAAACATCCGGTATTTGTGCTGCAAAGCGCGCATAGATACTAAGTTAGATGTAACCCATCAATATGGACACTACCAATGATAAATACAATACAGTAAACAGAAAGTGCAGAAATGCAATATAACATCATCTGTATTAGATCCGATTCTTCGGTCCATTTCAATGGTAGGTACATCAGAAATTAATTCCAATATGTCCAATATGTCGTGTTTTAGCCAGTTCAGACGGAAAACAAACGGATCCAAGCTGCTTTAAAGGGACATGTGAAGGAAGGAAAAAAGACAAATAAATATGATAAAAAAACAAACAATTGACATTAAAAACATTAATCCCTCAAACACTTAGGGTATGTGCGCACGTTGCTTTTTACCTGCTTTTTACCTGCTTTTTTGCTGCTTTTTCTTCTGCGCTGTTTAATGCCAAAATGGATGTGTTCTTCTATTCAAGCAAAGTCTATGGGAATTTGGGTTTCTTGTTCACACTATGTTGTTCAAAATGCTGCCTTTTTGAGGCAGAACTTTGGTCAAAAACTCAGCTTTTCAAAGAAGCAACATGTCAATTGTTTTTGCCATTTGGGTTTTGCACTGCAAAGCTGAGTTTTTGACCAAAGTTCTGCCTCAAAAAGGCAGCATTTTGAACAACATAGTGTGAACAAGAAACCCAAATTCCCATAGACTTTGCTTGAATAGAAGAACACATCCATTTTGGCATTAAACAGCGCAGAAGAAAAAGCAGCAAAAAAGCAGGTAAAAAGCAGGTAAAAAGCAACGTGCGCACATACCCTTAAGAGGGAGATAACCCAAAAGGGGAGATGTCAGAGGAAAGAGGCAAAACTTAAAGCCTCATTAAGGCCCGAGGGGGTGACTGTACCCAATGTCACCATCCATCTCGTCTCACGCTGGGCAAGCCTTTTCTTAACATTGCCTCCTCTGATACCACCACGAACCACCTCAATTCCACGTACAGATAAGGATTTCGAATCCCATCCGTGGTGGATCTTGAAGTGGCGTGGAATGGTCTTCAGAGAGGCAATATTATCCACAGTCCGGGCCGCAGCAATGTCCCTTACGTGTTCGCGGACGCGGATACGCAACTCACGCGAGGTCAGGCCAATGTAAATCAGTGGACACCCACAAACGGCATAATATATGACGTTTGAGGTGCCACATGACACATAATCCCTGATCTGAAACTCGCGCGTCCCGTCCGCTGATGAAAATACTGAGCTCCGCAAAACATTACTGCAGGCCAGGCAGTGGCCACATGGAAAGCAGCCAACACGAGGATTCCTCAGGCCCAAAAAGCCAGATACTGGTGGAACGTAATGACTCTTAACAAGCACATCACAAAGATTGGCCGATCTTGTGGCCGTCATCATAGGATAGTCTGAGAGGGAACCCTTCAGAAGTGGGTCAGTATTCAGTATGGGCCAGTGTCGGTTCAAGATGGCTCTAATGTTATGCCATTCATGATTAAAGGTGGTAATGAACCTGACCATTGAGCCATCTGATTTATCTTTCTGTCTTGCCAGGAGGAGTTGGGATCTTGGAGTATTTTTAGCCCTAAGGTAGCCCTTCTTGATACTGCGATTGCTATACCCCCTTTCCCGGAAACGTGACATGAGGTCGGCGGCCTGTTCCTCAAACTTTTGATCCGAAGAACAAATTCTTCTCACTCTCAGGAACTGTCCGGTAGGGACAGCGCGAATGGTAGACATATTGTGGGCAGACGAGGCATGAAGTAAGGCATTGACAGATGTTGATTTCCGAAAAACATCAGTTTGGATGAAATTATCCTCATCCACCGTGATAAGTATGTCCAGAAAGTCAATGCATTTGTTATGGTATTTAAATGTCAATTTGATGTTAAATGGATTCATGCCAAGTCTACCCACAAAGGTCTCAAGCTGCTCCGCCGTACCCTGCCAAAAAATCAACAAATCATCTATATACCTCAACCAGCACTGCACATGGGATGCGGCCTGGTCGCCCCCGTCGCTAAAAACAGATCTCTCCCAGAACCCTAGGAAGAGATTGGCGTACGAGGGCGCGCAAGCCGCACCCATCGCAGTGCCGCGTTGTTGCAGGTAAAAAGAATCCTTAAACGTAAAACAGTTATGGGTAAGGATAAAGCAGAGCAGCTGGAGAATCAAGTCACACATCGCGCTGTCCCGCCCGGAGGTCCCAAGAAAAAATTGAACAGCCGCCAAACCATCGTCATGGCGGATGCAGGTGTACAGGGACTCTACATCCGCCGTGACGATCAACATGACAGGCTCCATGTAGATGCCATTGACCCTATTGAGAACGTCCGTCGTGTCTTTTATGTAGGAGGGAAGTGCTTCGACCAGAGGTTTCAGATAAAAATCAATAAACTTACACACTGGATCGCACATTCCCTCCAATCCAGACACGATCGGACGGCGATAGAGATGTAGTATATTACAGATGTAGTATATGGGGTGTAGTGATGTAGTATATTACAGGTGTATATAGGGGTGTAGTGATGTAGTATATTAAAGGTGTACTATATGGAGTTGTAGTATATTACAGGTGTGCTATATGGAGGTGTAGTATATTACAGGTGTGCTATATGGAGGTGTAGTATATTACAGGTGTACTATATGGAGGTGTAGTATATTACAGGTGTGCTATATGGAGGTGTAGTATATTACAGGTGTACTATATGGAGGTGTACTATATTACAGGTGTAGTATATGGGGTGTAGTGATGTAGTATATTACAGGTGTAGTATATAGGGGTGTAATGATGTAGTATATCGGAGGTGTATTATATAGTGGTGTAGTATAATACAGGTGTATATGGGGGTGTAGTATATTACAGGTATATGGAGGGAGTTTAGTATAATACAGGTGTAGTATATAGGGGTGTAGTGGTGTAGTTTATTACAGGTGTAGTATATGGAGGGGGTGTAGTGATGTAGTATATTGGGTAGAACTGAGGTAATTATATTAGTCCGGCCCTCTAAACCAATCCCAATTTCTCATGCGGCCCCATGGGAAAATTAATTGCCCACCCCTGCCCTACACTGTATGAGAAACCCCAAAGTAGTTCCCACAGTATAAGACAGCCCCCCACATTAGCTCCTATACTCCCCATAAGCTCCCACACTGTATAAGTGCCCCCCACACCAGTGGTATAACTATAGTCCGGTGCACCCTGGTGCAAGAGTTGGATCTGCCCCCCCCCCCATTCCCACCCCCCTGCATGTTAATGTCAGATGTATGGTCCTTGTAGCTTTCTAAATCCTATAAAGACATACGTGTTGCTCCCGCTTTATTATGTAGTAATGTCCCGCCTCCTAGTATACAGTATATGTCGCCATCCTGGTATATACAGTATATGCTCCCTAGCCTGGGCTCATCCTGGTATATATATATATATATATATATATATAAAAGAAGGTGGCCCGATTCTAACGCATCGGGTGTTCTAGAATGTATTGTGTAGTTAATGTATGATTTTTGTTACATATATAGATATTGTTGTCTGTAGTTGCCAAATGTTTGTGTAGGGGCTGTAAATGTTCTGGGTGTTGTCTGGGTGTGTGAGAGTGGTGTTGTTTGTGTGTTGCGTTGTGTGTGTTGCATTGTTTGTGGAACGCTGTGTGTCTGTAGCGTTGTGTGTGTGTGTGTTGCGTGGTTTGTGTGGGTGTGTGTGTCTTTTGGGGGGAGGTATGTTTTGTGCAGTGTGTGTGTGTGTGTGTGTGTTGGAGGAGTAGTCCTGGGGGGAGAGGAGTATAATAGGAGGAGTCGGCCTGGGGGGAGAGGAGTATAATAGGAGGAGTAGTCCTGGGGAGAGGAGTATAAAAGGAGGAGTAGTCCTAAGGGGAGAGGAGTATAATAGGAGGAGTAGTCTTGGGGGGAGAGGAGTATAATAGGAGGAGTAGTCCTAAGGGGAGAGGAGTATAATAGGAGGAGGAGTCCTGGGGGGAGAGGAGTATAATAGGAGGAGTAGTCCTAAGGGGAGAGGAGTATAATAGGAGGAGTAGTCTTGGGGGGAGAGGAGTATAATAGGAGGAGTAGTCCTGGGGGGAGAGGAGTATAATAGGAGGAGGAGTCCTGGGGGGAGAGGAGTATAATAGGAGGAGTAGTCCTGGAGGGAGAGGAGTATAATAGGAGGCGTAGTCCTGGGGAGAGAGGAGTATAATAGGAGGAGTAGTCCTGGGGAGAGGAGTATAATAGGAGGAGTAGTCCTGGGGAGAGGAGTATAAAAGGAGGAGTAGTCCTAAGGGGAGAGGAGTATAATAGGAGGAGTAGTCTTGGGGGGAGAGGAGTATAATAGGAGGAGGAGTCCTGGGGAGAGGAGTATAAAAGGAGGAGTAGTCCTAAGGGGAGAGGAGTATAATAGGAGGAGTAGTCTTGGGGGGGAGGAGTATAATAGGAGGAGGAGTCCTGGGGGGAGAGGAGTATAATAGGAGGAGTAGTCCTAAGGGGAGAGGAGTATAATAGGAGGAGTAGTCTTGGGGGGAGAGGAGTATAATAGGAGGAGTAGTCCTGGGGGGAGAGGAGTATAATAGGAGGAGGAGTCCTGGGGGGAGAGGAGTATAATAGGAGGAGTAGTCCTGGAGGGAGAGGAGTATAATAGGAGGCGTAGTCCTGGGGAGAGAGGAGTATAATAGGAGGAGTAGTCCTGGGGAGAGGAGTATAATAGGAGGAGTAGTCCTGGGGAGAGGAGTATAAAAGGAGGAGTAGTCCTAAGGGGAGAGGCGTATAATAGGAGGAGTAGTCTTGGGGGGAGAGGAGTATAATAGGAGGAGGAGTCCTGGGGGGAGAGGAGTATAATAGGAGGAGTAGTCCTGGGGGGAGAGGTGTATAAAAGGAGGAGTAGTCCTAAGGGGAGAGGAGTATAATAGGAGGAGGAGTCCTGGGGGGAGAGGTGTATAAAAGGAGGAGTAGTCCTAAGGGGAGAGGAGTATAATAGGAGGAGTAGTCTTGGGGGGAGAGGAGTATAATAGGAGGAGGAGTCCTGGGGGGAGAGGAGTATAATAGGAGGAGTAGTCCTGGGGGGAGAGGAGTATAATAGGAGGAGTAGTCTTGGGGGGAGAGGAGTATAATAGGAGGAGGAGTCCTGGGGGAGAGGAGTATAATAGGAGGAGTAGTCCTGGGGAGAGAGGAGTATAATAGGAGGAGTAGTCCTGGGGAGAGAGGAGTATAATAGGAGGAGTAGTCCTGGGGAGAGAGGAGTATAATAGGAGGAGTAGTCCTGGAGGTGAGGAGTATAATAGGAGGAGTAGTCCTGGGGAGAGAGGAGTATAATAGGAGGAGTAGTCCTGGAGGTGAGGAGTATAATAGGAGGAGTAGTCCTGGGGAGAGGAGTATAATAGGAGGAGTAGTCCTGGGGGGAGAGGAGTATAATAGGAGGAGTAGTCTTGGGGGGAGAGGAGTATAATAGGAGGAGGAGTCCTGGGGGGAGAGGAGTATAATAGGAGGAGTAGTCCTAAGGGGAGAGGAGTATAATAGGAGGAGTAGTCCTGGGGAGAGAGGAGTATAATAGGAGGAGTAGTCTTGGGGGGAGAGGAGTATAATAGGAGGAGTAGTCCTGGGGTGAGAGGAGTATAATAGGAGGAGTAGTCCTGGAGGTGAGGAGTATAATAGGAGGAGGAGTCCTGGGGGGAGAGGAGAATAATAGGAGGAGTAGTCCTGGGGAGAGAGGAGTATAATAGGAGGAGTAGTCCTGGGGGAGAGGAGGATAATAGGAGGAGTAGTCCTGGGGGGAGGAGTATAATAGGAGGAGTAGTCCTGGGGGGAGAGGAGTATAATAGGAGGAGTAGTCCTGGGGTGAGAGGAGTATAATAGGAGGAGTAGTCCTGGAGGTGAGGAGTATAATAGGAGGAGGAGTCCTGGGGGGAGAGGAGAATAATAGGAGGAGTAGTCCTGGAGGTGAGGAGTATAATAGGAGGAGGAGTCCTGGGGAGAGAGGAGTATAATAGGAGGAGTAGTCCTGGAGGTGAGGAGAATAATAGGAGGAGGAGTCCTGGGGAGAGAGGAGTATAATAGGTGGAGTAGTCCTGGAGGTGAGGAGTATAATAGGAGGAGTAGTCTTGGGGAGAGAGGAGTATAATAGGAGGAGGGTGGTATATATGTTTTGTGCCTACTTCGATAGATTTGATGTTCCTTGTGCCTGTTTTGTCCTGAGGAAGGGAGCAGAGACTCCTGAAATGCGTAGACCTGGAGTAAAGTGACATTAATCTCACAACGTTCATCAGTGGTCATTGGCGCGGTATGAAAAGCCCGTCTCTATCTTTCTCTGTTATCTATTGATGGTACGCCACGGCCTGTACGTCAACAATCAATTTAAAGGGGTTCAGGCTCGTTGTTGCAATACATGGTTAGCTCAAAGTCCATAGAGCTTCTAATATGTAACTTAAGATTTTTTTCAGGCTGGCAGTCTGGGTAAGAAAGAGAAGGAAAAAGAATTGCTAAGGATATGAAAACCTAAGTACATAAGAGGAAACAAAAGTGAGGTATAGTTAGCAAAGCGATATAAGAGCATACCTGATGCAAACTGCAGGTGTATAGTGATATGATGGAAAAGACCCCAAAGGGGTATGGTACTGAAAAGAAAATGGGGATAATGAAATAATAAAGGGGAAGGGGAGAGTAGAACAGAGGATCACTGCACCGCCTCTCCAGGGTACCTACCAATTCCTGTGTGTGTGAGCGCCGGCCGTGTGCGTCTCGCAGTGGACATGTGTAGCCACGGTGAAGGTTTTAAACTGGCTTTTGATGGCGTCATTTCCGGTATTGTGAATCAGGAAGTGGACAGGTGGAACGCAATGTGACGTATGCGTTCCATCTGTCACATGACACCCGACGTCGCTCTGAATCTCGGAGCGGAACATCACTTCACGTTAAAGAAACCAGCAAATAATGCTGGAGACATAAATGATAAAGGTGAATAGAGCGCTGGCGCAAGGGGCATTACAAACATATGGTGTAAGTGAACTAATAAAGGTGAAGGGCTGTTCACCTGTTGATTATGGAGCAATGTACTTTAATGACCACCAGATGGCACTTTACATCTTTGTACTGCTCTGCCATGATATTATTGATGGTGTAATGTTCTTTACTGACCATCAGATAGCACTATAATTCTATGCAATCTTCTGACATGATGTTAATTATGGTGTATTATTCCATTCTGACCACCAAATAGCACTATATTGCTTGGCAATGTTATGACACTGTTAATTGTGGTGGAATGTACTTTAAGGACCACCAGATGGCACTAGAATTATATTCAATGTTCTATTATAATATATACTAATGCGTAATGTTCTTTACTGACCACCAGATGGCACTGTAATTTTTGCAATATTCTGCCATGATATTATTGATGGTGTAATGTTCTTTACGGACCACGAGATGGCACCAGAACTCTATGCAATGTTCTGACATGATATTAATTATTGTGTAATGATCTTTACTGACCACTAGATCGTACTGTAATTCTTTGTAATATTCTGACATGTGAAGATGGTGTAATATTCTTTACTGACCACCAGATGGTGCTAGACCTTTATGCAATGTTTTGCCATAATATTTACTGTGGTGTAAAAGTTCTTTACTGACCACCGGATGGCACTAAAATTCCATGCAATGTTCTGACACTATGGTAAATATGGTGTAATATTCTATACTGACCACCAGATAGCACTATATTTCTTGGCAATGTTATGACACTGTTTAGTATGGTATAATGTTTACTGACCACCAGATGGTACTAGAATTCTATGCAATGTTCTGCGATATTATTAATTAAGGTGTAATGTTCTTTACTGGCCACCAGATGGTACTAGAATTCTATGCAATGTTCTGTGATATTATTAATTAAGGTGTAATGTTCTTTTATGGCCACCAGATGGCAATAGAATTCTATGCAATGTTCTGCGATATTATTAATTAAGGTGTAATGTTCTTTACTGGCCACTAGATGGTACTAGCATTCTATGCAATGTTCTGCGATATTAATTAAGGTGTAATGTTATTTACTGGCCACCAGATGGTACTAGAATTCTATGCAATGTTCTGCGATATTATTAATTAAGGTGTAATGTTATTTACTGGCCACCAGATGGCACTAGCATTCTATGCAATGTTCTGCGATATTAATTAAGGTGTAATGTTCTTTACTGGCCACCAGATGGCACTAGCATTCTATGCAATGTTCTGCGATATTAATTAAGGTGTAATGTTATTTACTGACCACCAGATGGCACTAAAATTCTATGCAATGTTCTGCGATATTAATTAAGGTGTAATGTTCTTTACTGGCCACCAGATGGTACTAGAATTCTATGCAATGTTCTGCGATATTAATTAAGGTGTAATGTTCTTTACTGGCCACCAGATGGTACTAGAATTCTATGCAATGTTCTGCGATATTAATTAAGGTGTAATGTTATTTACTGGCCACCAGATGGTACTAGAATTCTATGCAATGTTCTGTGATATTATTAATTAAGGTGTAATGTTCTTTTATGGCCACCAGATGGCAATAGAATTCTATGCAATGTTCTGCGATATTATTAATTAAGGTGTAATGTTCTTTACTGGCCACCAGATGGTACTAGCATTCTATGCAATGTTCTGCGATATTATTAATTAAGGTGTAATGTTCTTTACTGGCCACCAGATGGCACTAGAATTCTATGCAATGTTCTGCGATATTATTAATTAAGGTGTAATGTTCTTTACTGGCCACCAGATGGTACTAGAATTCTATGCAATGTTCTGCGATATTATTAATTAAGGTGTAATGTTCTTTACTGGCCACCAGATGGTACTAGAATTCTATGCAATGTTCTGCGATATTATTAATTAAGGTGTAATGTTCTTTACTGGCCACCAGATGGTACTAGAATTCTATGCAATGTTCTGCGATATTAATTAAGGTGTAATGTTCTTTACTGACCACCAGATGGTACTAGAATTCTATGCAATGTTCTGCGATATTAATTAAGGTGTAATGTTCTTTACTGGCCACCAGATGGTACTAGCATTCTATGCAATGTTCTGCGATATTATTAATTAAGGTGTAATGTTATTTACTGGCCACCAGATGGTACTAGCATTCTATGCAATGTTCTGCGATATTATTAATTAAGGTGTAATGTTATTTACTGGCCACCAGATGGCACTAGCATTCTATGCAATGTTCTGCGATATTAATTAAGGTGTAATGTTATTTACTGGCCACCAGATGATACTAGAATTCTATGCAATGTTCTGCGATATTAATTAAGGTGTAATGTTCTTTACTGGCCACCAGATGGTACTAGAATTCTATGCAATGTTCTGCGATATTATTAATTAAGGTGTAATGTTCTTTACTGGCCACCAGATGGTACTAGAATTATATGCAATGTACTGCGATATTATTAATTAAGGTGTAATGTTATTTACTGGCCACCAGATGGCAATAGAATTCTATGCAATGTTCTGCGATATTATTAATTAAGGTGTAATGTTCTTTACTGGCCACCAGATGGCACTAGCATTCTATGCAATGTTCTGCGATATTAATTAAGGTGTAATGTTATTTACTGGCCACCAGATGGTACTAGAATTCTATGCAATGTTCTGCGATATTAATTAAGGTGTAATGTTCTTTACTGGCCACCAGATGGTACTAGAATTCTATGCAATGTTCTGCGATATTAATTAAGGTGTAATGTTCTTTACTGGCCACCAGATGGTACAAGAATTCTATGCAATGTTCTGCGATATTATTAATTAAGGTGTAATGTTCTTTACTGGCCACCAGATGGCACTAGAATTCTATGCAATGTTCTGCGATATTATTAATTAAGGTGTAATGTTCTTTACTGGCCACCAGATGGCACTAGAATTCTATGCAATGTTCTGCGATATTATTAATTAAGGTGTAATGTTCTTTACTGGCCACCAGATGGCACTAGAATTCTATGCAATGTTCTGCGATATTATTAATTAAGGTGTAATGTTCTTTACTGACCACCAGATGGTACTAGAATTCTATGCAATGTTCTGCGATATTATTAATTAAGGTGTAATGTTCTTTACTGGCCACCAGATGGCACTAGAATTCTATGCAATGTTCTGCGATATTATTAATTAAGGTGTAATGTTCTTTACTGGCCACCAGATGGCACTAGAATTCTATGCAATGTTCTGCGATATTAATTAAGGTGTAATGTTCTTTACTGGCCACCAGATGGTACTAGAATTCTATGCAATGTTCTGTGATATTATTAATTAAGGTGTAATGTTCTTTTATGGCCACCAGATGGCAATAGAATTCTATGCAATGTTCTGCGATATTATTAATTAAGGTGTAATGTTCTTTACTGGCCACCAGATGGCACTAGCATTCTATGCAATGTTCTGCGATATTAATTAAGGTGTAATGTTATTTACTGGCCACCAGATGGTACTAGAATTCTATGCAATGTTCTGCGATATTAATTAAGGTGTAATGTTCTTTACTGGCCACCAGATGGTACTAGAATTCTATGCAATGTTCTGCGATATTAATTAAGGTGTAATGTTCTTTACTGGCCACCAGATGGTACTAGAATTCTATGCAATGTTCTGTGATATTATTAATTAAGGTGTAATGTTCTTTTATGGCCACCAGATGGCAATAGAATTCTATGCAATGTTCTGCGATATTATTAATTAAGGTGTAATGTTCTTTACTGGCCACCAGATGGCACTAGAATTCTATGCAATGTTCTGCGATATTATTAATTAAGGTGTAATGTTCTTTACTGACCACCAGATGGTACTAGAATTCTATGCAATGTTCTGCGATATTAATTAAGGTGTAATGTTCTTTACTGGCCACCAGATGGTACTAGAATTCTATGCAATGTTCTGCGATATTAATTAAGGTGTAATGTTCTTTACTGGCCACCAGATGGTACTAGAATTCTATGAAATGTTCTGTGATATTATTAATTAAGGTGTAATGTTCTTTTATGGCCACCAGATGGCAATAGAATTCTATGCAATGTTCTGCGATATTATTAATTAAGGTGTAATGTTCTTTACTGGCCACCAGATGGCACTAGAATTCTATGCAATGTTCTGCGATATTATTAATTAAGGTGTAATGTTCTTTACTGACCACCAGATGGTACTAGAATTCTATGCAATGTTCTGCGATATTATTAATTAAGGTGTAATGTTCTTTACTGACCACCAGATGGCTCTAGAATTCTATGCAATGTTCTGCGATATTATTAATTAAGGTGTAATGTTCTTTACTGGCCATCAGATGGTACTAGAATTCTATGCAATGTTATGCGATATTATTAATTAAGGTGTAATGTTCTTTACTGGCCACCAGATGGTACTAGAATTCTATGCAATGTTCTGTGATATTATTAATTAAGGTGTAATGTTCTTTACTGGCCACCAGATGGTACTAGAATTCTATGCAATGTTCTGTGATATTATTAATTAAGGTGTAATGTTCTTTACTGGCCACCAGATGGTACTAGAATTCTATGCAATGTTCTGCGATATTATTAATTAAGGTGTAATGTTCTTTACTGGCCACCAGATGGCACTAGAATTCTATGCAATGTTCTGCGATATTATTAATTAAGGTGTAATGTTCTTTACTGGCCACCAGATGGTACTAGAATTCTATGCAATGTTCTGCGATATTATTAATTAAGGTGTAATGTTCTTTACTGGCCACCAGATGGTACTAGAATTCTATGCAATGTTATGCGATATTATTAAATAAGGTGTAATGTTCTTTAATGGCCACCAGATGGTACAAGAATTCTATGCAATGTTCTGCGATATTATTAATTAAGGTGTAATGTTCTTTACTGGCCACCAGATGGCACTAGAATTCTATGCAATGTTCTGCGATATTATTAATTAAGGTGTAATGTTCTTTACTGGCTACCAGATGGCACTAAAATTCTATGCAATGTTCTACGATATTATTAATTAAGGTGTAATGTTCTTTACTGGCCACCAGAGGGCACTAGAATTCTATGCAATGTTCTGCGATATGTATTAATTAATGTGTAATGTTATTTACTGGCCACCAGATGGCACTAGAATTCTATGCAATGTTCTGCGATATTATTAATTAAGGTGTAATGTTCTTTACTGGCCACTAGATGGTACTAGAATTCTATGCAATGTTCTGCGATATTATTAATTAAGGTGTAATGTTATTTACTGGCCACCAGATGGTACTAGCATTCTATGCAATGTTCTGCGATATTATTAATTAAGGTGTAATGTTCTTTACTGGCCACCGGATGGTACTAGAATTCTATGCAATGTTCTGCGATATTATTAATTAAGGTGTAATGTTCTTTACTGGCCACCAGATGGCACTAAAATTCTATGCAATGTTCTGCGATATTATTAATTAAGGTGTAATGTTATTTACTGGCCACCAGATGGTACTAGAATTCTATGCAATGTTCTGCGATAATATTAATTAAGGTGTAATGTTCTTTACTGGCCACCAGATGGCACTAGAATTCTATGCAATGTTCTGCGATATTATTAATTAAGGTGTAATGTTCTTTACTGGCCACCAGATGGTACTAGAATTCTATGCAATGTTCTGCGATATTATTAATTAAGGTGTAATGTTCTTTACTGGCCACCAGATGGTACTAGAATTCTATGCAATGTTCTGCGATATTATTAATTAAGGTGTAATGTTATTTACTGGCCACCAGATGGTACTAGCATTCTATGCAATGTTCTGCGATATTATTAATTAAGGTGTAATGTTCTTTACTGGCCACCAGATGGCACTAGACTTCTATGCAATGTTCTGCGATATTATCAATTAAGGTGTAATGTTCTTTACTGGCCACCAGATGGCACTAAAATTCTATGCAATGTTCTGCGATATTATTAATTAAGGTGTAATGTTCTTTACTGGCCACCAGATGGCACTAAAATTCTATGCAATGTTCTGCGATATTATTAATTAAGGTGTAATGTTATTTACTGGCCACCAGATGGTACTAGAATTCTATGCAATGTTCTGCGATATTATTAATTAAGGTGTAATGTTCTTTACTGGCCACCAGATGGCACTAAAATTCTATGCAATGTTCTGCGATATTATTAATTAAGGTGTAATGTTATTTACTGGCCACCAGATGGTACTAGAATTCTATGCAATGTTCTGCGATAATATTAATTAAGGTGTAATGTTCTTTACTGGCCACCAGATGGCACTAGAATTCTATGCAATGTTCTGCGATATTATTAATTAAGGTGTAATGTTCTTTACTGGCCACCAGATGGCACTAAAATTCTATGCAATGTTCTACGATATTATTAATTAAGGTGTAATGTTCTTTACTGGCCACCAGATGGCACTAGAATTCTATGCAATGTTCTGCGATATTATTAATTAAGGTGTAATGTTCTTTACTGGCCACCAGATGGCACTAAAATTCTATGCAATGTTCTGCGATATTATTAATTAAGGTGTAATGTTCTTTACTGGCCACCAGATGGCACTAAAATTCTATGCAATGTTCTGCGAAATTATTAATTAAGGTGTAATGTTATTTACTGGCCACCAGATGGTACTAGAATTCTATGCAATGTTCTGAGATAATATTAATTAAGGTGTAATGTTCTTTACTGGCCACCAGATGGCACTAGAATTCTATGCAATGTTCTGCGATATTATTAATTAAGGTGTAATGTTCTTTACTGGCCACCAGATGGCACTAGAATTCTATGCAATGTTCTGCGATATTATTAATTAAGGTGTAATGTTCTTTACTGGCCACCAGATGGCACTAGAATTCTATGCAATGTTCTGCGATATTATTAATTAAGGTGTAATGTTCTTTACTGGCCACCAGATGGCACTAAAATTCTATGCAATGTTCTACGATATTATTAATTAAGGTGTAATGTTCTTTACTGGCCACCGGATGGTACTAGAATTCTATGCAATGTTCTGCGATATTATTAATTAAGGTGTAATGTTATTTACTGGCCACCAGATGGTACTAGCATTCTATGCAATGTTCTGCGATATTATTAATTAAGGTGTAATGTTCTTTACTGGCCACCAGATGGCACTAGAATTCTATGCAATGTTCTGCGATATTATTAATTAAGGTGTAATGTTCTTTACTTGGCCACCAGATGGCACTAAAATTCTATGCAATGTTCTGCGATATTATTAATTAAGGTGTAATGTTATTTACTGGCCACCAGATGGTACTAGCATTCTATGCAATGTTCTGCGATATTATTAATTAAGGTGTAATGTTCTTTACTGGCCACCAGATGGTACTAGAATTCTATGCAATGTTCTGCGATATTATTAATTAAGGTGTAATGTTATTTACTGGCCACCAGATGGCACTAGAATTCTATGCAATGTTCTGCGATATTATTAAGTAAAGTGTAATGTTCTTTACTGGCCACCAGATGGTACTAGAATTCTATGCAATGTTCTGCGATATTATTAATTAAGGTGTAATGTTCTTTACTGGCCACCAGATGGCACTAAAATTCTATGCAATGTTCTGTGATATTATTAATTAAGGTGTAATGTTCTTTACTGGCCACCAGATGGTACTAGAATTCTATGCAATGTTCTGCGATATTATTAAATAAGGTGTAATGTTCTTTACTGGCCACCAGATGGCACTAAAATTCTATGCAATGTTCTGCGCTATTATTAATTAAGGTGTAATGTTATTTACTGGCCACCAGATGGCACTAAAATTCTATGCAATATTCTGCGATATTATTAATTAAGGTGTAATGTTCTTTACTGGCCACCAGATGGTACTAGAATTCTATGCAATGTTCTGCGATATTATTAAATAAGGTGTAATGTTCTTTACTGGCCACCAGATGGCACTAAAATTCTATGCAATGTTCTGCGCTATTATTAATTAAGGTGTAATGTTATTTACTGGCCACCAGATGGCACTAAAATTCTATGCAATGTTCTGCGATATTATTAATTAAGGTGTAATGTTCTTTACTGGCCACCAGATGGCACTAGAATTCTATGCAATGTTCTGCGATATTATTAATTAAGGTGTAATGTTCTTTACTTGCCATCAGATGGTACTAGCATTCTATGCAATGTTCTGCGATATTATTAATTAAGGTGTAATGTTCTTTACTTGCCATCAGATGGTACTAGCATTCTATGCAATGTTCTGCGATATTATTAATTAAGGTGTAATGTTATTTACTGGCCACCAGATGGTACTAGAATTCTATGCAATGTTATGCGATATTATTAATTAAGGTGTAATGTTCTTTACTGGCCACCAGATGGCACTAAAATTCTATGCAATGTTCTGCGATATTATTAATTAAGGTGTAATGTTCTTTACTGGCCACCAGATGGTACTAGAATTCTATGCAATGTTCTGCGATATTATTAATTAAGGTGTAATGTTCTTTACTGGCCACCAGATGGCAGTAGAATTCTATGCAATGTTCTGCGATATTATTAATTAAGGTGTAATGTTCTTTACTGGCCACCAGATGGTACTAGAATTCTATGCAATGTTCTGCGGTATTATTAATTAAGGTGTAATATTTCTTTACTGGCCACCAGATGGCACTAGAATTCTATGCAATGTTCTGCGATATTATTAATTAAGGTGTAATGTTCTTTACTGGCCACCAGATGGCACTAAAATTCTATGCAATGTTCTGCGATATTATTAATTAAGGTGTAATGTTCTTTACTGATGGTACTAGAATTCTATGCAATGTTCTGCGATATTATTAATTAAGGTGTAATGTTATTTACTGTCCACCAGATTGTACTAGAATTCTATGCAATGTTCTGTGATATTATTAATTAAGGTGTAATGTTCTTTACTGGCCACCAAATGGCACTAGAATTCTATGCAATGTTCTGCGATATTATTAATTAAGGTGTAATGTTCTTTACTGGCCACCAGATGGCACTAGAATTCTATGCAATGTTCTGCGATATTATTAATTAAGGTGTAATGTTATTTACTGGCCACCAGATGGTACTAGCATTCTATGCAATGTTCTGCGATATTATTAATTAAGGTGTAATGTTCTTTACTGGCCACCAGATGGTACTAGAATTCTATGCAATGTTCTGCGATATTATTAATTAAGGTGTAATGTTCTTTACTGGCCACCAGATGGCACTAAAATTCTATGCAATGTTCTGCGATATTATTAATTAAGGTGTAATGTTCTTTACTGGCCACCAGATGGTACTAGAATTCTATGCAATGTTCTGTGATATTATTAATTAAGGTGTAATGTTCTTTACTGGCCACCAGATGGCACTAGAATTCTATGCAATGTTCTGTGATTTTATTAATTAAGGTGTAATGTTCTTTACTGGCCACCAGATGGTACTAGAATTCTATGCAATGTTCTGCGATATTATTAATTAAGGTGTAATGTTCTTTACTGGCCACCAGATGGTACTAGAATTCTATGCAATGTTCTGTGATATTATTAATTAAGGTGTAATGTTCTTTACTGGCCACCAGATGGCAGTAGAATTCTATGCAATGTTCTGCGATATTATTAATTAAGGTGTAATGTTCTTTACTGGCCACCAGATGGCACTAAAATTCTATGCAATGTTCTGCGATATTATTAATTAAGGTGTAATGTTCTTTACTGGCCACCAGATGGTACTAGAAATCTATGCAATGTTCTGCGATATTATTAATTAAGGTGTAATGTTCTTTACTGGCCACCAGATGGTTCTAGCATTCTGTGCAATGTTCTGCGATATTATTAATTAAGGTGTAATGTTATTTACTGGCCACCAGATGGTACTAGCATTCTATGCAATGTTCTGCGATATTATTAATTAAGGTGTAATGTTCTTTACTGGCCACCAGATGGCACTAGAATTCTATGCAATGTTCTGCGATATTATTAATTAAAGTGTAATGTTCTTTATTGGCCACCAGATGGCACTAGAATTCTATGCAATGTTCTGCGATATTATTAATTAAGGTGTAATGTTATTTACTGGCCACCAGATGGCAGTAGAATTCTATGCAATGTTCTGCGATATTATTAATTAAGGTGTAATGTTATTTACTGGCCACCAGATGGTACTAGAATTCTATGCAACGTTCTGTGATATTATTAATTAAGGTGTAATGTTCTTTACTGGCCACCAGATGGCACTAGAATTCTATGCAATGTTATGCGATATTATTAATTAAGGTGTAATGTTCTTTACTGGCCACCAGATGGCACTAGAATTCTATGCAATGTTCTGCGATATTATTAATTAAGGTGTAATGTTCTTTACTGGCCACCAGATGGCACTAAAATTCTATGCAATGTTCTGCGATATTATTAATTAAGGTGTAATGTTCTTTACTGGCCACCAGATGGCACTAGAATTCTATGCAATGTTCTGCGATATTATTAATTAAGGTGTAATGTTCTTTACTGGCCACCAGATGGCAGTAGAATTCTATGCAATGTTCTGCGATATTATTAATTAAGGTGTAATGTTCTTTTCTGGCCACCAGATGGCACAAGAATTCTATGCAATGTTATGCGATATTATTAATTAAGGTGTAATGTTCTTTACTGGCCACCAGATGGCACTAGAATTCTATTTAATGTTCTGTGATATTAGTAAGTAAGGTGTAATGTTCTTTACTGGCCCCCAGATGGCACTAAAATTCTATGCAATGTTCTGCGATATTATTAATTAAGGTGTAATGTTCTTTACTGATGGTACTAGAATTCTATGCAATGTTCTGCGATATTATTAATTAAGGTGTAATGTTATTTACTGGCCACCAGATGGTACTAGAATTCTATGCAATGTTCTGTGATATTATTAATTAAGGTGTAATGTTCTTTACTGGCCACCAAATGGCACTAGAATTCTATGCAATGTTCTGCGATATTATTAATTAAGGTGTAATGTTCTTTACTGGCCACCAGATGGCACTAGAATTCTATGCAATGTTCTGCGATATTATTAATTAAGGTGTAATGTTGTTTACTGGCCACCAGATGGTACTAGAATTCTATGCAATGTTCTTCGATATTATTAATTAAGGTGTAATGTTCTTTACTGGCCACCAGATGGCACTAAAATTCTATGCAATGTTCTGCGATATTATAAATTAAGGTGTAATGTTCTTTACTGGCCACCAGATGGTACTAGAATTCTTTGCAATGTTATGTGATATTATTAATTAAGGTGTAATGTTCTTTACTGGCCACCAGATGGCACTAGAATTCTATGCAATGTTCTGTGATATTATTAATTAAGGTGTAATGTTCTTTACTGGCCACCAGATGGCACTAAAATTCTATGCAATGTTCTGCGATATTATTAATTAAGGTGTAATGTTCTTTACTGGCCACCAGATGGTACTAGAAATCTATGCAATGTTCTGCGATATTATTAATTAAAGTGTAATGTTCTTTACTGGCCACCAGATGGTACTAGAATTCTATGCAATGTTCTGCGATATTATTAATTAAGGTGTAATGTTATTTACTGGCCACCAGATGGTACTAGAATTCTATGCAATGTTCTGCGATATTATTAATTAAGGTGTAATGTTCTTTAATGGCCACCAGATGGCACTAGAATTCTATGCAATGTTCTGCGATATTATTAATTAAAGTGTAATGTTCTTTATTGGCCACCAGATGGCACTAGAATTCTATGCAATGTTCTGAGATATTATTAATTAAGGTGTAATGTTATTTACTGGCCACCAGATGGCAGTAGAATTCTATGCAATGTTCTGCGATATTATTAATTAAGGTGTAATGTTATTTACTGGCCACCAGATGGTACTAGAATTCTATGCAATGTTCTGCGATATTATTAATTAAGGTGCAATGTTATTTACTGGCCACCAGATGGCACTAGAATTCTATGCAATGTTCTGCGATATTATTAATTAAGGTGTAATGTTATTTACTGGCCACCAGATGGCACTAGAATTCTATGCAATGTTCTGTGATATTATTAATTAAGGTGTAATGTTATTTACTGGCCACCAGATGGTACTAGAATTCTATGCAATGTTCTGCGATATTATTAATTAAGGTGTAATGTTATTTACTGGCCACCAGATGGTACTAGCATTCTATGCAATGTTCTGCGATATTATTAATTAAGGGGAATGTTATTTACTGGCCACCAGATGGCACTAGAATTCTATGCAATGTTCTGCGATATTATTAATTAAGGTGTAATGTTCTTTACTGGCCACCAGATGGCACTAGAATTCTATGCAATGTTCTGCGATATTATTAATTAAGGTGTAATGTTATTTACTGGCCACCAGATGGCACTAGAATTCTATGCAATGTTCTGCGATATTATTAATTAAGGTGTAATGTTATTTACTGGCCACCAGATGGTACTAGCATTCTATGCAATGTTCTGTGATATTATTAATTAAGGTGTAATGTTCTTTACTGACCACCAGATGGCACTAGAATTCTATGCAATGTTCTATGATATTATTAATTAAGGTGTAATGTTCTTTACTGGCCACCAGATGGTACTAGAATTCTATGCAATGTTCTGTGATATTATTAATTAAGGTGTAATGTTCTTTACTGGCCACCAGATGGCACTAAAATTCTATGCAATGTTCTGCGATATTATTAATTAAGGTGTAATGTTATTTACTGGCCACCAGATGGCACTAGAATTATATGCAATGTTATGCGATATTATTAATTAAGGTGTAATGTTATTTACTGGCCACCAGATGGCACTAGAATTCTATGCAATGTTATGCGATATTATTAATTAAGGTGTAATGTTCTTTACTGGCCACCAGATGGCACTAGAATTCTATGCAATGTTCTGCGATATTATTAATTAAGGTGTAATGTTCTTTACTGGCCACCAGATGGTACTAGAATTCTATGCAATGTTCTGCGATATTATTAATTAAGGTGTAATGTTCTTTACTGGCCACCAGATGGCACTAGAATTCTATGCAATGTTCTGCGATATTATTAATTAAGGTGTAATGTTCTTTACTGGCCACCAGATGGTACTAGAATTCTATGCAATGTTCTGCGATATTATTAATTAAGGTGTAATGTTCTTTACTGGCCACCAGATGGCACTAGAATTCTATGCAATGTTCTGCGGTATTATTAATTAAGGTGTAATGTTCTTTACTTGCCACCAGATGGTACTAGCATTCTATGCAATGTTGTGCGATATTATTAATTAAGGTGTAATGTTCTTTACTTGCCACCAGATGGTACTAGAATTCTATGCAATGTTCTGTGATATTATTAATTAAGGTGTAATGTTCCTTACTGACCACCAGATGGCACTAGAATTCTATGCAATGTTCTGCGATATTATTAATTAAGGTGTAATGTTCTTTACTGGCCACCAGATGGCACTAAAATTCTATGCAATGTTCTGCGATATTATTAATTAAGGTGTAATGTTCTTTACTGGCCACCAGATGGTACTAGAATTCTATGCAATGTTCTGTGATATTATTAATTAAGGTGTAATGTTCTTTACTGGCCACCAGATGGCACTAGAATTCTATGCAATGTTCTGAGATATTATTAATTAAGGTGTAATTTTCTTTACTGGCCACCAGATAGCAGTAGAATTCTATGCAATGTTCTGCGATATTATTAATTAAGGTGTAATGTTCTTTACTGGCCACCAGATGGCACTAAAATTCTATGCAATGTTCTGCGATATTAATTAAGGTGTGATGTTCTTTACTGGCCACCAGATGGTACTAGAATTCTATGCAATGTTCTGCGATATTATTAATTAAGGTGTAATGTTCTTTACTGGCCACCAGATGGTACTAGAATTCTATGCAATGTTCTGCGATATTATTAATTAAGGTGTAATGTTCTTTACTGACCACCAGATGGTACTAGAATTCTATGCAATGTTCTGCGATATTATTAATTAAGGTGTAATGTTCTTTACTGACCACCAGATGGTACTAGAATTCTATGCAATGTTCTGCGATATTATTAATTAAGGTTTAATGTTCTTTACTGGCCACCAGATGGTACTAGAATTCTATGCAATGTTCTGCGATATTATTAATTAAGGTGTGAAGTTATTTACTGGCCACCAAATGGCACTAAAATTCTATTCAATGTTCTGCGATATTAATAATTAAGGTGTAATGTTCTTTACTGGCCACCAGATGGTACTAGAATTCTATTCAATGTTCTGCGATATTATTAATTAAGGTGTAATGTTCTTTACTGGCCACCAGATGGCACTAGAATTCTATGCAATGTTCTGCGATATTATTAATTAAGGTGTAATGTTCTTTACTGGCCACCAGATGGTACTAGAATTCTATTCAATGTTCTGCGATATTATTAATTAAGGTGTAATGTTCTTTACTGGCCACCAGATGGTACTAGAATTCTATTCAATGTTCTGCGATATTATTAATTAAGGTGTAATGTTCTTTACTGGCCACCAGATGGCACTAGAATTCTATGCAATGTTCTGCGATATTATTAATTAAGGTGTAATGTTCTTTACTGGCCACCAGATGGTACTAGAATTCTATTCAATGTTCTGCGATATTATTAATTAAGGTGTAATGTTCTTTACTTGCCACCAGATGGTACTAGAATTCTATGCAATGTTCTGCGATATTATTAAATAAGGTGTAATGTTCTTTACTGGCCACCAGATGGTACTAGAATTCTATGCAATGTTCTGCGATATTATTAATTAAGGTGTAATGTTATTTACTGGCCACCAGATGGCACTAGAATTCTATGCAATGTTCTGCGATATTATTAATTAAGGTGTAATGTTCTTTACTGGCCACCAGATGGCAATAGAATTCTATGCAATGTTCTGCGATATTATTAATTAAGGTGTAATGTTCTTTACTGGCCACCAGATGGCACTAGCATTCTATGCAATGTTCTGCGATATTAATTAAGGTGTAATGTTATTTACTGGCCACCAGATGGTACTAGAATTCTATGCAATGTTCTGCGATATTAATTAGGGTGTAATGTTCTTTACTGGCCACCAGATGGTACTAGAATTCTATGCAATGTTCTGCGATATTAATTAAGGTGTAATGTTCTTTACTGGCCACCAGATGGTACTAGAATTCTATGCAATGTTCTGTGATATTATTAATTAAGGTGTAATGTTCTTTTATGGCCACCAGATGGCAATAGAATTCTATGCAATGTTCTGCGATATTATTAATTAAGGTGTAATGTTCTTTACTGGCCACCAGATGGCACTAGAATTCTATGCAATGTTCTGCGATATTATTAATTAAGGTGTAATGTTCTTTACTGACCACCAGATGGTACTAGAATTCTATGCAATGTTCTGCGATATTAATTAAGGTGTAATGTTCTTTACTGGCCACCAGATGGTACTAGAATTCTATGCAATGTTCTGCGATATTAATTAAGGTGTAATGTTCTTTACTGGCCACCAGATGGTACTAGAATTCTATGCAATGTTCTGTGATATTATTAATTAAGGTGTAATGTTCTTTTATGGCCACCAGATGGCAATAGAATTCTATGCAATGTTCTGCGATATTATTAATTAAGGTGTAATGTTCTTTACTGGCCACCAGATGGCACTAGAATTCTATGCAATGTTCTGCGATATTATTAATTAAGGTGTAATGTTCTTTACTGACCACCAGATGGTACTAGAATTCTATGCAATGTTCTGCGATATTATTAATTAAGGTGTAATGTTCTTTACTGACCACCAGATGGCACTAGAATTCTATGCAATGTTCTGCGATATTATTAATTAAGGTGTAATGTTCTTTACTGGCCATCAGATGGTACTAGAATTCTATGCAATGTTATGCGATATTATTAATTAAGGTGTAATGTTCTTTACTGGCCACCAGATGGCACTAGAATTCTATGCAATGTTCTGTGATATTATTAATTAAGGTGTAATGTTCTTTACTGGCCACCAGATGGTACTAGAATTCTATGCAATGTTCTGCGATATTATTAATTAAGGTGTAATGTTCTTTACTGGCCACCAGATGGCACTAGAATTCTATGCAATGTTCTGTGATATTATTAATTAAGGTGTAATGTTCTTTACTGGCCACCAGATGGTACTAGAATTCTATGCAATGTTCTGCGATATTATTAATTAAGGTGTAATGTTATTTACTGGCCACCAGATGGTACTAGAATTCTATGCAATGTTCTGCGATATTATTAATTAAGGTGTAATGTTCTTTACTGGCCACCAGATGGCACTAGAATTCTATGCAATGTTCTGCGATATTATTAATTAAGGTGTAATGTTCTTTACTGGCCACCAGATGGTACTAGAATTCTATGCAATGTTCTGCGATATTATTAATTAAGGTGTAATGTTCTTTACTGGCCACCAGATGGTACTAGAATTCTATGCAATGTTATGCGATATTATTAAATAAGGTGTAATGTTCTTTAATGGCCACCAGATGGTACTAGATTTCTATGCAATGTTCTGCGATATTATTAATTAAGGTGTAATGTTCTTTACTGGCCACCAGAGGGCACTAGAATTCTATGCAATGTTCTGCGATCTGTATTAATTAATGTGTAATGTTATTTACTGGCCACCAGATGGCACTAGAATTCTATGCAATGTTCTGCGATATTATTAATTAAGGTGTAATGTTCTTTACTGGCCACTAGATGGTACTAGAATTCTATGCAATGTTCTGCGATATTATTAATTAAGGTGTAATGTTATTTACTGGCCACCAGATGGTACTAGCATTCTATGCAATGTTCTGCGATATTATTAATTAAGGTGTAATGTTCTTTACTGGCCACCGGATGGTACTAGAATTCTATGCAATGTTCTGCGATATTATTAATTAAGGTGTAATGTTATTTACTGGCCACCAGATGGTACTAGAATTCTATGCAATGTTCTGCGATAATATTAATTAAGGTGTAATGTTCTTTACTGGCCACCAGATGGCACTAGAATTCTATGCAATGTTCTGTGATATTATTAATTAAGGTGTAATGTTCTTTACTGGCCACCAGATGGTACTAGAATTCTATGCAATGTTCTGCGATATTATTAATTAAGGTGTAATGTTCTTTACTGGCCACGAGATGGCACTAGAATTCTATGCAATGTTCTGTGATATTATTAATTAAGGTGTAATGTTCTTTTATGGCCACCAGATGGCAATAGAATTCTATGCAATGTTCTGCGATATTATTAATTAAGGTGTAATGTTCTTTACTGACCACCAGATGGTACTAGAATTCTATGCAATGTTCTGCGATATTATTAATTAAGGTGTAATGTTCTTTACTGACCACCAGATGGCACTAGAATTCTATGCAATGTTCTGCGATATTATTAATTAAGGTGTAATGTTCTTTACTGGCCATCAGATGGTACTAGAATTCTATGCAATGTTATGCGATATTATTAATTAAGGTGTAATGTTCTTTACTGGCCACCAGATGGCACTAGAATTCTATGCAATGTTCTGTGATATTATTAATTAAGGTGTAATGTTCTTTACTGGCCACCAGATGGTACTAGAATTCTATGCAATGTTCTGCGATATTATTAATTAAGGTGTAATGTTCTTTACTGGCCACCAGATGGCACTAGAATTCTATGCAATGTTCTGTGATATTATTAATTAAGGTGTAATGTTCTTTACTGGCCACCAGATGGTACTAGAATTCTATGCAATGTTCTGCGATATTATTAATTAAGGTGTAATGTTATTTACTGGCCACCAGATGGTACTAGAATTCTATGCAATGTTCTGCGATATTATTAATTAAGGTGTAATGTTCTTTACTGGCCACCAGATGGCACTAGAATTCTATGCAATGTTCTGCGATATTATTAATTAAGGTGTAATGTTCTTTACTGGCCACCAGATGGTACTAGAATTCTATGCAATGTTCTGCGATATTATTAATTAAGGTGTAATGTTCTTTACTGGCCACCAGATGGTACTAGAATTCTATGCAATGTTATGCGATATTATTAAATAAGGTGTAATGTTCTTTAATGGCCACCAGATGGTACTAGATTTCTATGCAATGTTCTGCGATATTATTAATTAAGGTGTAATGTTCTTTACTGGCCACCAGATGGCACTAGAATTCTATGCAATGTTCTGCGATATTATTAATTAAGGTGTAATGTTCTTTACTGGCCACCAGATGGCACTAGAATTCTATGCAATGTTCTGCGATATGTATTAATTAATGTGTAATGTTATTTACTGGCCACCAGATGGCACTAGAATTCTATGCAATGTTCTGCGATATTATTAATTAAGGTGTAATGTTCTTTACTGGCCACTAGATGGTACTAGAATTCTATGCAATGTTCTGCGATATTATTAATTAAGGTGTAATGTTATTTACTGGCCACCAGATGGTACTAGCATTCTATGCAATGTTCTGCGATATTATTAATTAAGGTGTAATGTTCTTTACTGGCCACCGGATGGTACTAGAATTCTATGCAATGTTCTGCGATATTATTAATTAAGGTGTAATGTTCTTTACTGGCCACCAGATGGCACTAAAATTCTATGCAATGTTCTGCGATATTATTAATTAAGGTGTAATGTTATTTACTGGCCACCAGATGGTACTAGAATTCTATGCAATGTTCTGCGATAATATTAATTAAGGTGTAATGTTCTTTACTGGCCACCAGATGGCACTAGAATTCTATGCAATGTTCTGCGATATTATTAATTAAGGTGTAATGTTCTTTACTGGCCACCAGATGGTACTAGAATTCTATGCAATGTTCTGCGATATTATTAATTAAGGTGTAAAGTTATTTACTGGCCACCAGATGGTACTAGCATTCTATGCAATGTTCTGCGATATTATTAATTAAGGTGTAATGTTCTTTACTGGCCACCAGATGGCACTAGAATTCTATGCAATGTTCTGCGATATTATTAATTAAGGTGTAATGTTCTTTACTGGCCACCAGATGGCACTAAAATTCTATGCAATGTTCTACGATATTATTAATTAAGGTGTAATGTTCTTTACTGGCCACCAGAGGGCACTAGAATTCTATGCAATGTTCTGCGATATGTATTAATTAATGTGTAATGTTATTTACTGGCCACCAGATGGCACTAAAATTCTATGCAATGTTCTACGATATTATTAATTAAGGTGTAATGTTCTTTACTGGCCACCAGAGGGCACTAGAATTCTATGCAATGTTCTGCGATATTATTAATTAAGGTGTAATGTTCTTTACTGGCCACTAGATGGTACTAGAATTCTATGCAATGTTCTGTGATATTATTAATTAAGGTGTAATGTTATTTACTGGCCACCAGATGGTACTAGCATTCTATGCAATGTTCTGCGATATTATTAATTAAGGTGTAATGTTCTTTACTGGCCACCGGATGGTACTAGAATTCTATGCAATGTTCTGCGATATTATTAATTAAGGTGTAATGTTCTTTACTGGCCACCAGATGGCACTAAAATTCTATGCAATGTTCTGCGATATTATTAATTAAGGTGTAATGTTATTTACTGGCCACCAGATGGTACTAGAATTCTATGCAATGTTCTGCGATAATATTAATTAAGGTGTAATGTTCTTTACTGGCCACCAGATGGCACTAGAATTCTATGCAATGTTCTGCGATATTATTAATTAAGGTGTAATGTTCTTTACTGGCCACCAGATGGTACTAGAATTCTATGCAATGTTCTGCGATATTATTAATTAAGGTGTAATGTTCTTTACTGGCCACCAGATGGTACTAGAATTCTATGCAATGTTCTGCGATATTATTAATTAAGGTGTAATGTTATTTACTGGCCACCAGATGGTACTAGCATTCTATGCAATGTTCTGCGATATTATTAATTAAAGTGTAATGTTCTTTACTGGCCACCAGATGGCACTAGAATTCTATGCAATGTTCTGCGATATTATTAATTAAGGTGTAATGTTCTTTACTGGCCACCAGATGGCACTAAAATTCTATGCAATGTTCTGCGATATTATTAATTAAGGTGTAATGTTATTTACTGGCCACCAGATGGCACTAGAATTCTATGCAATGTTCTGCGATATTATTAATTAAGGTGTAATGTTCTTTACTGGCCACCAGATGGCACTAAAATTCTATGCAATGTTCTGCGATATTATTAATTAAGGTGTAATGTTATTTACTGGCCACCAGATGGTACTAGAATTCTATGCAATGTTCTGCGATAATATTAATTAAGGTGTAATGTTCTTTACTGGCCACCAGATGGCACTAGAATTCTATGCAATGTTCTGCGATATTATTAATTAAGGTGTAATGTTCTTTACTGGCCACCAGATGGCACTAAAATTCTATGCAATGTTCTACGATATTATTAATTAAGGTGTAATGTTCTTTACTGGCCACCAGATGGCAGTAGAATTCTGTGCAATGTTCTGCGATATTATTAATTAAGGTGTAATGTTCTTTACTGGCCACCAGAGGGCACTAGAATTCTATGCAATGTTCTGCGATATTATTAATTAAGGTGTAATGTTCTTTACTGGCCACCAGATGGCACTAGCATTCTATGCAATGTTCTGCGATATTATTAATTAAGGTGTAATGTTCTTTATTGGCCACCAGATGGTACTAGCATTCTATGCAATGTTCTGCGATATTATTAATTAAGGTGTAATGTTCTTTATTGGCCACCAGATGGTACTAGCATTCTATGCAATGTTCTGCGATATTATTAATTAAGGTGTAATGTTCTTTACTGGCCACCAGATGGCACTAGAATTCTATGCAATGTTCTGCGATATTATTAATTAAGGTGTAATGTTCTTTACTGGCCACCAGATGGCACTAAAATTCTATGCAATGTTCTGCGATATTATTAATTAAGGTGTAATGTTCTTTACTGGCCACCAGATGGCACTAAAATTCTATGCAATGTTCTGCGATATTATTAATTAAGGTGTAATGTTATTTACTGGCCACCAGATGGTACTAGAATTCTATGCAATGTTCTGCGATAATATTAATTAAGGTGTAATGTTCTTTACTGGCCACCAGATGGCACTAGAATTCTATGCAATGTTCTGCGATATTATTAATTAAGGTGTAATGTTCTTTACTGGCCACCAGATGGCACTAGAATTCTATGCAATGTTCTGCGATATTATTAATTAAGGTGTAATGTTCTTTACTGGCCACCAGATGGCACTAGAATTCTATGCAATGTTCTGCGATATTATTAATTAAGGTGTAATGTTCTTTACTGGCCACCAGATGGCACTAAAATTCTATGCAATGTTCTACGATATTATTAATTAAGGTGTAATGTTCTTTACTGGCCACCAGAGGGCACTAGAATTCTATGCAATGTTCTGCGATATTATTAATTAAGGTGTAATGTTATTTACTGGCCACCAGATGGTACTAGCATTCTATGCAATGTTCTGCGATATTATTAATTAAGGTGTAATGTTCTTTACTGGCCACCAGATGGCACTAGAATTCTATGCAATGTTCTGCGATATTATTAATTAAGGTGTAATGTTCTTTACTGGCCACCAGATGGTACTAGAATTCTATGCAATGTTCTGCGATATTATTAATTAAGGTGTAATGTTCTTTACTGGCCACCAGATGGCACTAAAATTCTATGCAATGTTCTGCGATATTATTAATTAAGGTGTAATGTTCTTTACTGGCCACCAGATGGTACTAGAATTCTATGCAATGTTCTGCGATATTATTAATTAAGGTGTAATGTTATTTACTGGCCACCAGATGGCACTAGAATTCTATGCAATGTTCTGCGATATTATTAAGTAAAGTGTAATGTTCTTTACTGGCCACCAGATGGCACTAAAATTCTATGCAATGTTCTGCGATATTATTAATTAAGGTGTAATGTTCTTTACTGGCCACCAGATGGTACTAGCATTCTATGCAATGTTCTGCGATATTATTAATTAAGGTGTAATGTTCTTTACTGGCCACCAGATGGCACTAAAATTCTATGCAATGTTCTGCGATATTATTAATTAAGGTGTAATGTTATTTACTGGCCACCAGATGGTACTAGAATTCTATGCAATGTTCTGTGATATTATTAATTAAGGTGTAATGTTCTTTACTGACCACCAGATGGTACTAGCATTCTATGCAATGTTCTGCGATATTATTAATTAAGGTGTAATGTTCTTTACTGGCCACCAGATGGCACTAAAATTCTATGCAATGTTCTGTGATATTATTAATTAAGGTGTAATGTTCTTTACTGGCCACCAGATGGCACTAAAATTCTATGCAATGTTCTGCGATATTATTAATTAAGGTGTAATGTTATTTACTGGCCACCAGATGGTACTAGAATTCTATGCAATGTTCTGTGATATTATTAATTAAGGTGTAATGTTCTTTACTGGCCACCAGATGGCACTAAAATTCTATGCAATGTTCTGCGATATTATTAATTAAGGTGTAATGTTATTTACTGGCCACCAGATGGTACTAGAATTCTATGCAATATTCTGCGATATTATTAATTAAGGTGTAATGTTCTTTACTGGCCACCAGATGGTACTAAAATTTTATGTAATGTTCTGCGATATTATTAATTAAGGTGTAATGTTCTTTACTGGCCACCAGATGGTACTAGCATTCTATGTAATGTTCTGCGATATTATTAATTAAGGTGTAATGTTCTTTACTGGCCACCAGATGGTACTAGCATTCTATGCAATGTTCTGCGATATTATTAATTAAGGTGTAATGTTCTTTACTTGCCACCAGATGGTACTAGAATTCTATGCAATGTTATGCGATATTATTAATTAAGGTGTAATGTTATTTACTGGCCACCAGATGGTACTAGCATTCTATGCAATGTTCTGCGATATTATTAATTAAGGTGTAATGTTATTTACTGGCCACCAGATGGTACTAGCATTCTATGCAATGTTCTGCGATATTATTAATTAAGGTGTAATGTTATTTACTGGCCACCAGATGGTACTAGAATTCTATGCAATGTTATGCGATATTATTAATTAAGGTGTAATGTTCTTTACTGGCCACCAGATGGCACTAAAATTCTATGCAATGTTCTGCGATATTATTAATTAAGGTGTAATGTTCTTTACTGGCCACCAGATGGCACTAGAATTCTATGCAATGTTCTGCGATATTATTAATTAAGGTGTAATGTTCTTTACTGGCCACCAGATGGCAGTAGAATTCTATGCAATGTTCTGCGATATTATTAATTAAGGTGTAATGTTCTTTACTGGCCACCAGATGGTACTAGAATTCTATGCAATGTTCTGCGGTATTATTAATTAAGGTGTAATGTTCTTTACTGGCCACCAGATGGCACTAGAATTCTATGCAATGTTCTGCGATATTATTAATTAAGGTGTAATGTTCTTTACTGGCCACCAGATGGCACTAAAATTCTATGCAATGTTCTGCGATATTATTAATTAAGGTGTAATGTTCTTTACTGGCCACCAAATGGCACTAGAATTCTATGCAATGTTCTGCGATATTATTAATTAAGGTGTAATGTTCTTTACTGGCCACCAGATGGTACTAGAATTCTATGCAATGTTCTGCGATATTATTAATTAAGGTGTAATGTTCTTTACTGGCCACCAGATGGCACTAAAATTCTATGCAATGTTCTGCGATATTATTAATTAAGGTGTAATGTTCTTTACTGGCCACCAGATGGTACTAGAATTCTATGCAATGTTCTGCGATATTATTAATTAAGGTGTAATGTTCTTTACTGGCCACCAGATGGCACTAAAATTCTATGCAATGTTCTGCGATATTATTAATTAAGGTGTAATGTTCTTTACTGGCCACCAGATGGTACTAGAATTCTATGCAATATTCTGTGATATTATTAATTAAGGTGTAATGTTCTTTACTGGCCACCAGATGGCACTAGAATTCTATGCAATGTTCTGTGATATTATTAATTAAGGTGTAATGTTCTTTACTGGCCACCAGATGGCAGTAGAATTCTATGCAATGTTCTGCGATATTATTAATTAAGGTGTAATGTTCTTTACTGGCCACCAGATGGCACTAAAATTCTATGCAATGTTCTGCGATATTATTAATTAAGGTGTAATGTTCTTTACTGGCCACCAGATGGTACTAGAAATCTATGCAATGTTCTGCGATATTATTAATTAAGGTGTAATGTTCTTTACTGGCCACCAGATGGTTCTAGCATTCTGTGCAATGTTCTGCGATATTATTAATTAAGGTGTAATGTTATTTACTGGCCACCAGATGGTACTAGAATTCTATGCAATGTTCTGCGATATTATTAATTAAGGTGTAATGTTCTTTACTGGCCACCAGATGGCACTAGAATTCTATGCAATGTTCTGCGATATTATTAATTAAAGTGTAATGTTCTTTATTGGCCACCAGATGGCACTAGAATTCTATGCAATGTTCTGCGATATTATTAATTAAGGTGTAATGTTATTTACTGGCCACCAGATGGCAG
This sequence comes from Anomaloglossus baeobatrachus, assembly GCF_048569485.1. NCBI lineage: Eukaryota > Metazoa > Chordata > Amphibia > Anura > Aromobatidae > Anomaloglossus > Anomaloglossus baeobatrachus. The sequence continues at coordinate 409,885,762 of NC_134353.1, read as the reverse complement.
TAGAATTCTATGCAATGTTCTGCGATATTATTAATTAAGGTGTAATGTTCTTTACTGGACACCAGATGGTACTAGAATTCTATGCAATGTTCTGTGATATTATTAATTAAGGTGTAATGTTCTTTACTGGCCACCAGATGGCACTGGAATTCTATGCAATGTTCTGTGATATTATTAATTAAGGTGTAATGTTCTTTACTGGCCACCAGATGGCACTAGAATTCTATGCAATGTTATGCGATATTATTAATTAAGGTGTAATGTTATTTACTGGCCACCAGATGGTACTAGAATTCTGTGCAATGTTCTGCGATATTATTAATTAAGGTGTAATGTTATTTACTGGCCACCAGATGGCACTAGAATTCTATGCAATGTTCTGCGATATTATTAATTAAGGTGTAATGTTCTTTACTGGCCACCAGATGGCACTAAAATTCTATGCAATGCTCTGCGATATTATTAATTAAGGTGTAATGTTCTTTACTGGCCACCAGATGGCACTAGAATTCTATGCAATGTTCTGCGATATTATTAATTAAGGTGTAATGTTCTTTACTGGCCACCAGATGGCAGTAGAATTCTATGCAATGTTCTGCGATATTATTAATTAAGGTGTAATGTTCTTTACTGGCCACCAGATGGCACTAGAATTCTATGCAATGTTCTGTGATATTATTAATTAAGATGTAATGTTCTTTACTGGCCACCAGATGGCACAAGAATTCTATGCAATGTTCTGCGATATTATTAACTAAGGTGTAATGTTCTTTACTGGCCACCAGATGGCACTAGAATTCTATGCAATGTTCTGTGATATTAGTAAGTAAGGTGTAATGTTCTTTACTGGCCCCCAGATGGCACTAAAATTCTATGCAATGTTCTGCGATATTATTAATTAAGGTGTAATGTTCTTTACTGATGGTACTAGAATTCTATGCAATGTTCTGCGATATTATTAATTAAGGTGTAATGTTCTTTACTGGCCACCAGATGGTACTAGAATTCTATGCAATGTTCTGCGATATTATTAATTAAGGTGTAATGTTCTTTACTGGCCACCAGATGGTACTAGAATTCTATTCAATATTCTGCGATATTATTAATTAAGGTGTAATGTTCTTTACTTGCCACCAGATGGTACTAGCATTCTATGCAATGTTCTGCGATATTATTAATTAAGGTGAAATGTTCTTTACTGGCCACCAGATGGTACTAGAATTCTATGCAATGTTCTGCGATATTATTAATTAAGGTGTAATGTTCTTTACTGGCCACCAGATGGTACTAGAATTCTATGCAATGTTCTGCGATATTATTAATTAAGGTGTAATGTTCTTTACTGGCCACCAGATGGCACTAGAATTCTATGCAATGTTCTGTGATAATATTAATTAAGGTTTAATGTTCTTTACTGGCCACCAGATGGTACTAGAATTCTATGCAATGTTCTGCGATATTATTAATTAAGGTGTAATGTTCTTTACTGGCCACCAGAGGGCACTAGAATTCTATGCAATGTTCTGCGATATTATTAATTAAGGTGTAATGTTCTTTACTGGCCACCAGATGGTACTAGCATTCTATGCAATGTTCTGCGATATTATTAATTAAGGTGAAATGTTCTTTACTGGCCACCAGATGGTACTAGAATTCTATGCAATGTTCTGCGATATTATTAATTAAGGTGTAATGTTCTTTACTGGCCACCAGATGGCACTAGAATTCTATGCAATGTTCTGCGATATTATTAATTAAGGTGTAATGTTCTTTACTGGCCACCAGATGGTACTAGAATTCTATGCAATGTTCTGCGATATTATTAATTAAGGTGTAATGTTCTTTACTGGCCACCAGATGGTACTAGAATTCTATTCAATGTTCTGCGATATTATTAATTAAGGTGTAATGTTCTTTACTGGCCACCAGATGGTACTAGAATTCTATTCAATGTTCTGCGATATTATTAATTAAGGTGTAATGTTCTTTACTGGCCACCAGATGGTACTAGAATTCTATGCAATGTTCTGCGATATTATTAATTAAGGTGTAATGTTCTTTACTGGCCACCAGATGGTACTAGCATTCTATGCAATGTTCTGCGATATTATTAATTAAGGTGAAATGTTCTTTACTGGCCACCAGATGGTACTAGAATTCTATGCAATGTTCTGCGATATTATTAATTAAGGTGTAATGTTCTTTACTGGCCACCCGATGGTACTAGAATTCTATGCAATGTTCTGCGATATTATTAATTAAGGTGTAATGTTCTTTACTGGCCACCAGATGGCACTAGAATTCTATGCAATGTTCTGTGATAATATTAATTAAGGTTTAATGTTCTTTACTGGCCACCAGATGGCACTAGAATTCTATGCAATGTTCTGCGATATTATTAATTAAGGTGTAATGTTCTTCACTGATGGTACTAGAATTCTATGCAATGTTCTGCGATATTATTAATTAAGGTGTAATGTTCTTTACTGGCCACCAGATGGTACTAGAATTCTATTCAATGTTCTGCGATATTATTAATTAAGGTGTAATGTTCTTTACTGGCCACCAAATGGCACTAAAATTCTATTCAATGTTCTGCGATATTAATAATTAAGGTGTAATGTTCTTTACTTGCCACCAGATGGTACTAGAATTCTGTGCAATGTTCTGCGATATTATTAATTAAGGTGTAATGTTCTTCACTGATGGTACTAGAATTCTATGCAATGTTCTGCGATATTATTAATTAAGGTGTAATGTTCTTTACTGGCCACCAGATGGTACTAGAATTCTATTCAATGTTCTGCGATATTATTAATTAAGGTGTAATGTTCTTTACTGGCCACCAGATGGTACTAGAATTCTATGCAATGTTCTGCGATATTATTAATTAAGGTGTAATGTTCTTTACTGGCCACCAGATGGTACTAGCATTCTATGCAATGTTCTGCGATATTATTAATTAAGGTGAAATGTTCTTTACTGGCCACCAGATGGTACTAGAATTCTATGCAATGTTCTGCGATATTATTAATTAAGGTGTAATGTTCTTTACTGGCCACCCGATGGTACTAGAATTCTATGCAATGTTCTGCGATATTATTAATTAAGGTGTAATGTTCTTTACTGGCCACCAGATGGCACTAGAATTCTATGCAATGTTCTGTGATAATATTAATTAAGGTTTAATGTTCTTTACTGGCCACCAGATGGCACTAGAATTCTATGCAATGTTCTGCGATATTATTAATTAAGGTGTAATGTTCTTCACTGATGGTACTAGAATTCTATGCAATGTTCTGCGATATTATTAATTAAGGTGTAATGTTCTTTACTGGCCACCAGATGGTACTAGAATTCTATTCAATGTTCTGCGATATTATTAATTAAGGTGTAATGTTCTTTACTGGCCACCAAATGGCACTAAAATTCTATTCAATGTTCTGCGATATTAATAATTAAGGTGTAATGTTCTTTACTTGCCACCAGATGGTACTAGAATTCTATGCAATGTTCTGTGATATTATTAATTAAGGTGTAATGTTCTTTACTGGCCACCAGATGGCACTAGAATTCTATGCAATGTTCTGTGATATTATTAATTAAGGTGTAATGTTCTTTACTGGCCACCAGATGGTACTAGAATTCTATGCAATGTTCTGCGATATTATTAATTAAGGTGTAATGTTCCTTACTGGCCACCAGATGACACTAGAATTCTATGCAATGTTCTGTGATATTATTAAGTAAGGTGTAATGTTATTTACTGGCCACCAGATGGTACTAGAATTCTATGCAATGTTCTGCGATATTATTAATTAAGGTGTAATGTTCTTTACTGGCCACCAGATGGCACTAAAATTCTATGCAATGTTCTGCGATATTATTAATTAAGGTGTAATGTTCTTTACTTGCCACCAGATGGTACTAGCATTCTATGCAATGTTCTGCGATATTATTAATTAAGGTGAAATGTTCTTTACTGGCCACCAGATGGTACTAGAATTCTATGCAATGTTCTGCGATATTATTAATTAAGGTGTAATGTTCTTTACTGACCACCAGATGGTACTAGAATTCTATGCAATGTTCTGCGATATTATTAATTAAGGTGTAATGTTATTTACTGGCCACCAGATTGCACTAGAATTCTATGCAATGTTCTGCGATATTATTAATTAAGGTGTAATGTTATTTACTGGCCACCAGATTGCACTACAATTCTATGCAATGTTCTGCGATATTATTAATTAAGGTGTAATGTTCTTTACTGGCCACCAGATGGCACTAGAATTCTATGCAATGTTCTGTGATATTATTAATTAAGGTGTAATGTTATTTACTGGCCACCAGATGGTACTAGCATTCTATGCAATGTTCTGCGATATTATTATTTAAGGTGTAATGTTCTTTACTGGCCACCAGATGGTACTAGAATTCTATGCAATGGTCTGCGATATTATTAATTAAGGTGTAATGTTCTTTACTTGCCACCAGATGGTACTAGAATTCTATGCAATGTTCTGCGATATTATTAATTAAGGTGTAATGTTCTTTACTGGCCACCAGATGGCACTAAAATTCTATGCAATGTTCTGCGATATTATTAATTAAGGTGTAATGTTCTTTACTTGCCACCAGATGGTACTAGCATTCTATGCAATGTTCTGCGATATTATTAATTAAGGTGAAATGTTCTTTACTGGCCACCAGATGGTACTAGAATTCTATGCAATGTTCTGCGATATTATTAATTAAGGTGTAATGTTCTTTACTGGCCACCAGATGGTACTAGAATTCTATGCAATGTTCTGCGATATTATTAATTAAGGTGTAATGTTATTTACTGGCCACCAGATTGCACTAGAATTCTATGCAATGTTCTGCGATATTATTAATTAAGGTGTAATGTTATTTACTGGCCACCAGATTGCACTACAATTCTATGCAATGTTCTGCGATATTATTAATTAAGGTGTAATGTTCTTTACTGGCCACCAGATGGCACTAGAATTCTATGCAATGTTCTGCGATATTATTAATTAAGGTGTAATGTTATTTACTGGCCACCCGATGGTACTAGAATTCTATACAATGTTCTGTGATATTATTAATTAAGGTGTAATGTTATTTACTGGCCACCAGATGGTACTAGCATTCTATGCAATGTTCTGCGATATTATTATTTAAGGTGTAATGTTCTTTACTGGCCACCAGATGGTACTAGAATTCTATGCAATGTTCTGCGATATTATTAATTAAGGTGTAATGTTCTTTACTTGCCACCAGATGGTACTAGCATTCTATGCAATGTTCTGCGATATTATTAATTAAGGTGTAATGTTCTTTACTGGCCACCAGATGGTACTAGAATTCTATGCAATGTTCTGCGATATTATTAATTAAGGTGTAATGTTATTTACTGGCCACCAGATTGCACTAGAATTCTATGCAATGTTCTGCGATATTATTAATTAAGGTGTAATGTTCTTTACTGGCCACCAGATGGTACTAGAATTCTATTCAATGTTCTGCGATATTATTAATTAAGGTGTAATGTTCTTTACTTGCCACCAGATGGTACTAGAATTCTGTGCAATGTTCTGTGATATTATTAATTAAGGTGTAATGTTATTTACTGGCCACCAGATGGTACTAGCATTCTATGCAATGTTCTGCGATATTATTAATTAAGGTGTAATGTTCTTTACTGGCCACCAGATGGCACTAGAATTCTATGCAATGTTCTGCGATATTATTAATTAAGGTGTAATGTTCTTTACTGGCCACCAGATGGTACTAGAATTCTATGCAATGTTCTGCGATATTATTAATTAAGGTGTAATGTTCTTTACTGGCCACCAGATGGCACTAGAATTCTATGCAATGTTCTGCGATATTATTAATTAAGGTGTAATATTCTTTACTGGCCACCAGATGGTACTAGAATTCTATTCAATGTTCTGCGATATTATTAATTAAGGTGTAATGTTCTTTACTGGCCACCAGATGGTACTAGAATTCTATGCAATGTTCTGTGATATTATTAATTAAGGTGTAATGTTCTTTACTGATGGTACTAGAATTCTATGCAATGTTCTGCGATATTATTAATTAAGGTGTAATGTTCCTTACTGGCCACCAGATGGTACTAGAATTCTATGCAATGTTTTGCGATATTATTAATTAAGGTGTAATGTTCCTTACTGGCCATTAGATGGTACTAGAATTCTATGCAATGTTCTGCGATATTATTAATTAAGGTGTAATGTTCTTTACTGGCCACCAGATGGTACTAGAATTCTATGCAATGTTCTGCGATATTATTAATTAAGGTGTAATGTTCTTTACTGGCCACCAGATGGTACTAGAATTCTATGCAATGTTCTGCGATATTAATAATTAAGGTGTAATGTTCTTTACTGGCCACCAGATGGCACTAGAATTCTATGCAATGTTCTGCGATATTATTAATTAAGGTGTAATGTTCTTTACTGGCCACCAGATGGTACTAGAATTCTATGCAATGTTCTGCGATATTATTAATTAAGGTGTAATGTTCTTTACTGGCCACCAGATGGTACTAGAATTCTATGCAATGTTCTGCGATATTATTAATTAAGGTGTAATGTTCTTTACTGGCCACCAGAGGGCACTAGAATTCTATGCAATGTTCTGCGATATTATTAATTAAGGTGTAATGTTCTTTACTGGCCACCAGATGGTACTAGAATTCTATTCAATGTTCTGCGATATTATTAATTAAGGTGTAATGTTCTTTACTGGCCACCAAATGGCACTAAAATTCTATTCAATGTTCTGCGATATTAATAATTAAGGTGTAATGTTCTTTACTTGCCACCAGATGGTACTAGAATTCTGTGCAATGTTCTGCGATATTATTAATTAAGGTGTAATGTTCTTCACTGATGGTACTAGAATTCTATGCAATGTTCTGCGATATTATTAATTAAGGTGTAATGTTCTTTACTGGCCACCAGATGGTACTAGAATTCTATTCAATGTTCTGCGATATTATTAATTAAGGTGTAATGTTCTTTACTGGCCACCAGATGGTACTAGAATTCTATGCAATGTTCTGCGATATTATTAATTAAGGTGTAATGTTCTTTACTGGCCACCAGATGGTACTAGCATTCTATGCAATGTTCTGCGATATTATTAATTAAGGTGAAATGTTCTTTACTGGCCACCAGATGGTACTAGAATTCTATGCAATGTTCTGCGATATTATTAATTAAGGTGTAATGTTCTTTACTGGCCACCCGATGGTACTAGAATTCTATGCAATGTTCTGCGATATTATTAATTAAGGTGTAATGTTCTTTACTGGCCACCAGATGGCACTAGAATTCTATGCAATGTTCTGTGATAATATTAATTAAGGTTTAATGTTCTTTACTGGCCACCAGATGGCACTAGAATTCTATGCAATGTTCTGCGATATTATTAATTAAGGTGTAATGTTCTTCACTGATGGTACTAGAATTCTATGCAATGTTCTGCGATATTATTAATTAAGGTGTAATGTTCTTTACTGGCCACCAGATGGTACTAGAATTCTATTCAATGTTCTGCGATATTATTAATTAAGGTGTAATGTTCTTTACTGGCCACCAAATGGCACTAAAATTCTATTCAATGTTCTGCGATATTAATAATTAAGGTGTAATGTTCTTTACTTGCCACCAGATGGTACTAGAATTCTATGCAATGTTCTGTGATATTATTAATTAAGGTGTAATGTTCTTTACTGGCCACCAGATGGCACTAGAATTCTATGCAATGTTCTGTGATATTATTAATTAAGGTGTAATGTTCTTTACTGGCCACCAGATGGTACTAGAATTCTATGCAATGTTCTGCGATATTATTAATTAAGGTGTAATGTTCCTTACTGGCCACCAGATGACACTAGAATTCTATGCAATGTTCTGTGATATTATTAAGTAAGGTGTAATGTTATTTACTGGCCACCAGATGGTACTAGAATTCTATGCAATGTTCTGCGATATTATTAATTAAGGTGTAATGTTCTTTACTGGCCACCAGATGGCACTAAAATTCTATGCAATGTTCTGCGATATTATTAATTAAGGTGTAATGTTCTTTACTTGCCACCAGATGGTACTAGCATTCTATGCAATGTTCTGCGATATTATTAATTAAGGTGAAATGTTCTTTACTGGCCACCAGATGGTACTAGAATTCTATGCAATGTTCTGCGATATTATTAATTAAGGTGTAATGTTCTTTACTGACCACCAGATGGTACTAGAATTCTATGCAATGTTCTGCGATATTATTAATTAAGGTGTAATGTTATTTACTGGCCACCAGATTGCACTAGAATTCTATGCAATGTTCTGCGATATTATTAATTAAGGTGTAATGTTATTTACTGGCCACCAGATTGCACTACAATTCTATGCAATGTTCTGCGATATTATTAATTAAGGTGTAATGTTCTTTACTGGCCACCAGATGGCACTAGAATTCTATGCAATGTTCTGTGATATTATTAATTAAGGTGTAATGTTATTTACTGGCCACCAGATGGTACTAGCATTCTATGCAATGTTCTGCGATATTATTATTTAAGGTGTAATGTTCTTTACTGGCCACCAGATGGTACTAGAATTCTATGCAATGGTCTGCGATATTATTAATTAAGGTGTAATGTTCTTTACTTGCCACCAGATGGTACTAGAATTCTATGCAATGTTCTGCGATATTATTAATTAAGGTGTAATGTTCTTTACTGGCCACCAGATGGCACTAAAATTCTATGCAATGTTCTGCGATATTATTAATTAAGGTGTAATGTTCTTTACTTGCCACCAGATGGTACTAGCATTCTATGCAATGTTCTGCGATATTATTAATTAAGGTGAAATGTTCTTTACTGGCCACCAGATGGTACTAGAATTCTATGCAATGTTCTGCGATATTATTAATTAAGGTGTAATGTTCTTTACTGGCCACCAGATGGTACTAGAATTCTATGCAATGTTCTGCGATATTATTAATTAAGGTGTAATGTTATTTACTGGCCACCAGATTGCACTAGAATTCTATGCAATGTTCTGCGATATTATTAATTAAGGTGTAATGTTATTTACTGGCCACCAGATTGCACTACAATTCTATGCAATGTTCTGCGATATTATTAATTAAGGTGTAATGTTCTTTACTGGCCACCAGATGGCACTAGAATTCTATGCAATGTTCTGCGATATTATTAATTAAGGTGTAATGTTATTTACTGGCCACCCGATGGTACTAGAATTCTATACAATGTTCTGTGATATTATTAATTAAGGTGTAATGTTATTTACTGGCCACCAGATGGTACTAGCATTCTATGCAATGTTCTGCGATATTATTATTTAAGGTGTAATGTTCTTTACTGGCCACCAGATGGTACTAGAATTCTATGCAATGTTCTGCGATATTATTAATTAAGGTGTAATGTTCTTTACTTGCCACCAGATGGTACTAGCATTCTATGCAATGTTCTGCGATATTATTAATTAAGGTGTAATGTTCTTTACTGGCCACCAGATGGTACTAGAATTCTATGCAATGTTCTGCGATATTATTAATTAAGGTGTAATGTTATTTACTGGCCACCAGATTGCACTAGAATTCTATGCAATGTTCTGCGATATTATTAATTAAGGTGTAATGTTCTTTACTGGCCACCAGATGGTACTAGAATTCTATTCAATGTTCTGCGATATTATTAATTAAGGTGTAATGTTCTTTACTTGCCACCAGATGGTACTAGAATTCTGTGCAATGTTCTGTGATATTATTAATTAAGGTGTAATGTTATTTACTGGCCACCAGATGGTACTAGCATTCTATGCAATGTTCTGCGATATTATTAATTAAGGTGTAATGTTCTTTACTGGCCACCAGATGGCACTAGAATTCTATGCAATGTTCTGCGATATTATTAATTAAGGTGTAATGTTCTTTACTGGCCACCAGATGGTACTAGAATTCTATGCAATGTTCTGCGATATTATTAATTAAGGTGTAATGTTCTTTACTGGCCACCAGATGGCACTAGAATTCTATGCAATGTTCTGCGATATTATTAATTAAGGTGTAATATTCTTTACTGGCCACCAGATGGTACTAGAATTCTATTCAATGTTCTGCGATATTATTAATTAAGGTGTAATGTTCTTTACTTGCCACCAGATGGTACTAGAATTCTGTGCAATGTTCTGCGATATTATTAATTAAGGTGTAATGTTCTTTACTGGCCACCAGATGGTACTAGAATTCTATGCAATGTTCTGTGATATTATTAATTAAGGTGTAATGTTCTTTACTGATGGTACTAGAATTCTATGCAATGTTCTGCGATATTATTAATTAAGGTGTAATGTTCCTTACTGGCCACCAGATGGTACTAGAATTCTATGCAATGTTTTGCGATATTATTAATTAAGGTGTAATGTTCCTTACTGGCCATTAGATGGTACTAGAATTCTATGCAATGTTCTGCGATATTATTAATTAAGGTGTAATGTTCTTTACTGGCCACCAGATGGTACTAGAATTCTATGCAATGTTCTGCGATATTATTAATTAAGGTGTAATGTTCTTTACTGGCCACCAGATGGCACTAGAATTCTATGCAATGTTCTGCGATATTATTAATTAAGGTGTAATGTTCTTTACTGGCCACCAGATGGTACTAGAATTCTATGCAATGTTCTGCGATATTATTAATTAAGGTGTAATGTTCTTTACTGGCCACCAGATGGTACTAGAATTCTATGCAATGTTCTGCGATATTATTAATTAAGGTGTAATGTTCTTTACTGGCCACCAGAGGGCACTAGAATTCTATGCAATGTTCTGCGATATTATTAATTAAGGTGTAATGTTCTTTACTTGCCAACAGATGGCACTAGAATTCTATGCAATGTTCTGTCATATTATTAATTACTAGAAGGTGGCCTGATTCTAACGCATCGGGTGTTCTAGAATTTATTGCGTAGTTGATGTATGATTTTTGTTATATCTATAGATGTTGTTGTGTGCAGTTACCAAGTGTTTGTGTAGGGCACTGTATATGTTCTGGGTGTTGTCTGGGTGTGGGGGGGGGAGGGTGAGAGTGGTGTTGTTTGTGGAGCGTTGTGTGTCTGTAGAGTTGTGTGTGTGTGGTGCGTGGTTTGAGTGGGTATTTTGGGGGAGGTATGTTTTGTGCAGTGTGTGTGTGTTGTAGTAATAGTCCTGGGGAGAGAGGAGTATAATGGGAGGAGTAGTCCTGGGGAGAGAGGAGTATAATGGGAGGAGTAGTCCTGGGGAGAGAGGAGTATAATAGGATGAGTAGTCCTGGGGAGAGAGGAGTATAATAGGAGGAGTAATCCTGGGGACAGAGGAGTATAACAGGAGGAGTAGTCCTGGGCTGAGAGGAGGATAATAGGAGGAGTAGTCCTGGGGATAGAGGAGGATAATAGGAGGAGTAGTCCTGGGGGGAGAGGAGGAAAATAGGAGGAGTAGTCCTGGCGAAAGAGGAGCATAATAGGAGGAGTAGTCCTGGGGAGAGAGGAGGATAATAGGAGGAGTAGTTCTGGGGGGAGAGGAGTATAATAGGAGGAGTAGTCCTGGGGGGAGAGGAGTATAATAGGAGGAGTAGTCCTGGGGGGAGAGGAGTATAATAGGAGGAGTAGTCCTGGGGGGAGAGGAGTATAATAGGAGGAGTAGTCCTGGGGGGAGAGGAGTATAATAGGAGGAGTAGTCCTGGAGGTGAGGAGGATAATAGGAGGAGTAGTCCTGGGGAGAGAGGAGTATAACAGGAGGAGTAGTACTGGGGAGAGAGGAGTATAATAGGACGAGTAGTCCTGGGGAGAGAGGAGTATAATAGGAGGGGTAGTCCTGGGGAGAGAGGAGTATAATAGGAGGAGTAGTCTTGGGGAGAGAGGAGGATAATAGGAGGGGTAGTCCTGGGGAGAGAGGAGTATAATAGGAGGAGTAGTCTTGGGGAGAGAGGAGGATAATAGGAGGGGTATTCCTGGTGGTAGAGGAGGATAAAAGGAGGAGTAGTCCTGGGGGAGAGGAGTATAATAGGAGAAGTAGTCCTGGGGAGAATAGAGTATAATAGGACGAGTAGTCCCAGGGAGAGAGGAGGATAATAGGAGGAGTAGTCCTGGGGGAGAGGAGTATAATAGGAGGAGGAGTCCTGGGGAGAGAGGAGGATAAGAGGAGGAGTAGTCCTGGGCCGAGAGGAGGATAATAGGAGGAGTAGTCCTGGGGGTAGAATAGTATAATAGGAGTAGTCCTGGGGAGAGAGGAGTATAATAGGAGGAGTAGTCCTGGGGAGAGAGGAGGATAATAGGAGGAGAAGTTCGGGGGGGAGAGGAGTATAATAGAGGGAGTAGTCCTGGGGAGAGAGGAGTATAATAGGAGGAGTAGTCATGGGGAGAGAGAAGTATAATAGGAGGAGTAGTCCTGGGGAGAGAGGAGTATAATAGGAGCCGTAGTCCTGGGGGGAGAGGAGGATAATAGGAGGAGTAGTCCTGGGAAGAGAGGAGGATAATAGGAGTAGTCCTGGGGGGGGGGAGAGGATAATAGGAGGAGATGTCCTGGGGGAGAGAGCAGTATAATAGGAGTAGTAGTCCTGGGGGAAGAGGAGTCTAATAGGAGGAGTAGTCCTAGGGGGAGAGAGGAGGATAATAGGAGGAGTAGTTCGGGGGGGGAGAGGAGGATAATAGGATTCGTATTCCTGGGGAGAGAGGAGTATAATAGGAGGAGTAGTCCTGGAGGTGAGGAGTATAATAGGAGGAGTAGTCCTGGAGGTGAGGAGTATAATAGGAGTAGTCCAAGGGAGAAAGGAGGATAATAGGAGGAGTAGTCCTGGGGGGAGAGGAGGATAATAGGAGGAGTAGTCCTGGGAGGGAGATGAGGATAATAGGAGGAGTAGTCCTGGGGAGAGAGGAGTATAATAGGAGGAGTATTCCTGGGGGGAGAGGACTATAATAGAAGGAGGAGTCCTGGGGAGAGAGGAGTATAATAGGAGGAGTAGTCCTGAGGAGAGAGGAGGATAATAGGAGGAGTAGTCCTGGGCTGAGAGGAGGATAATAGGAGGAGTAGTCCTGGGGATAGAGGAGGATAATAGGAGGAGTAGTCCTGGGGGAGAGGAGGAAAATAGGAGGAGTAGTCCTGGCGAAAGAGGAGTATAATAGGAGGAGTAGTCCTGGGGAGAGAAGAGGATAATAGGAGGAGTAGTTCTGGGGGGAGAGGAGGATAATAGGAAGAGTAATCCTGGAGGTGAGGAGTATAATAGGAGGAGTAGTCCTGGGGAGAGAGGAGTATAACAGGAGGAGTAGTACTGGGGAGAGAGGAGTATAATAGGACGAGTAGTCCTGGGGAGAGAGGAGTATAATAGGAGGAGTAGTCCTGGGGAGAGAGGAGTATAATAGGAGGAGTAGTCTTGGGGAGAGAGGAGGATAATAGGAGGAGTAGTCCTGGTGGGAGAGGAGGATAAAAGGAGGAGTAGTCCTGGGGGAGAGGAGTATAATAGGAGAAGTAGTCCTGAGGAGAATGGAGTATAATAGGAGAAGTAGTCCTGGGGAGAATAGAGTATAATAGGACGAGTAGTCCCAGGGAGAGAGGAGGATAATAGGAGGAGTAGTCCTGGGGGGAGAGGAGTATAATAGGAGGAGGAGTCCTGGGGAGAGAGGAGGATAAGAGGAGGAGTAGTCCTGGGCCGAGAGGAGGATAATAGGAGGAGTAGTCCTGGGGGTAGAATTGTATAATAGGAGTAGTCCTGGGGAGAGAGGAGTATAATAGGGGGAGTAGTCCTGGGGAGAGAGGAGTATAATAGGAGGAGTAGTCTTGGGGAGAATGGAGTATAATAGGAGGAGTAGTCCTGGGAAGGGAGGATGATAATAGGAGTAGTCCTGGGGGGAGAGGAGGATAATAGGAGGAGAAGTTCGGGGGGGAGAGGAGTATAATAGAGGGAGTAGTCCTGGGGAGAGAGGAGTATAATAGGAGGAGTAGTCATGGGGAGAGAGGAGTATAATAGGAGGAGTAGTCCTGGGGAGAGAGGAGTATAATAGGAGCAGTAGTCCTGGGGGGAGAGGAGGATAATAGGAGGAGTAGTCCTGGGAAGAGAGGAGGATAATAGGAGTAGTCCTTGGGGGGGGGGAGGATAATAGGAGGAGATGTCCTGGGGGAGAGAGCAGTATAATAGGAGTAGTAGTCCTGGGGGGAGAGGAGTCTAATAGGAGGAGTAGTCCTGGAGGTGAGGAGTATAATAGGAGGAGTAGTCCTGGAGGTGAGGAGTATAATAGGAGTAGTCCAAGGGAGAAAGGAGGATAATAGGAGGAGTAGTCCTGGGAGGGAGATGAGGATAAAAGGAGGAGTAGTCCTGGGGAGAGAGGAGTATAATAGGAGGAGGAGTCCTGGGGAGAGAGTAGGATAAGAGGAGGAGTAGTCTTGGGCCGAGAGGATTATAAGAGGAGGAGTAGTCCTGGGGGGAGAGGAGTATAATAGAAGGAGTAGTCCTGGGGAGAGAGGAGTATATTAGGAGGAGTAGTCCTGGGGAGAGAGGAGTATAATAGGAGGAATAGTCCTGGGGAGAGAGGAGTATAATAGGAGGAGTAGTGCTGGGGGGAGAGGAGTATAATAGGAGGAGTAGTCCCAGGGAGAGAGGAGTATAATAGGAGGAGTAGTCCTGGGGAGAGAGGAGTATAATAGGAGGAGTATTCCTGGGGGGAGAGGACTATAATAGAAGGAGGAGTCCTGGGGAGAGAGGAGTATAATAGGAGGAGTAGTCCTGGGGAGAGAGGAGGATAATAGGAGTAGTCCTGGGGGGAGAGGAGGATGATAGGAGGAGAAGTCCTGGGGGGAGAGGAGTATAATAGAAGGAGAAGTCCTGGGGAGAGAGGAGTATAATAGGAGGAGTAGTCCTGGGGGGGAGATGAGGATAATAGGAGGAGTAGTCCTGGGGAGAGAGGAGTATAATAGGAGAAGTAGTCCTGGGGGGAGAGGGGTATAATAGGAAGAGTAGTCCTGGGGAGAGAGGAGGATAAAAGGAGGAGTAGTCCTGGGCAGAGAGGAGGATAATAGGAGGAGTAGTCCTGGGGGGAGAGGATTATCATAGGAGGAGGAGTCCTGGGGAGAGAGGAGGATAAGAGGAGGAGTAGTCTTGGGCCGAGAGGAGGATAATAGGAGGAGTAGTCCTGGGGGAGAGGTGTATAATAGGAGTAGTCCTGGGGAGAGAGGAGTATAAGAGGAGCAGTAGTCTTGGGGGGAGAGGAGTATAATAGAAGGAGTAGTCCTGGGGAGAGAGGAGTATAATAGGAGGAGTAGTCCTGGGGAGAATAGAGTACAAGACAACCCACTGTATGCACTGTATGCACTGTTGTGCATGTTGTACAGGTGTACACCTGCAGTTGTACAATAGATGGAGGGTGGCTGGTGTACGTTGTCCGACCTGCCGTAGGGTGTGGACTGGATAAACCACTTCCTCAGCTATTGGTGTTTCTTGGGAGTAGCATTCCTCAGGTCTCGTTGGTTCATCTCGGCATATGTTGACTGGTTGGACTGTCAGATGGGCTCCAAGCATGCGGCCTCTTTGTTTTGGTGCAGCTTCTGCTGGGTAGCGGGACCATCCTTCTCGACCGGCTAGTGCTAGCAGTACGGCAGCTGGAATCCCATAAACAAATTCCATAACCCAAGCCCTCTCTTCTCTTGAGGATCTAGGCCTCAATGCATCCAACAACGCTGTGGCTTGGGCCATTTTGGACAAAGTTGATTTCCGATTGTCACTAGATCCATGATGTGGCACATAGTTTAAATCCTCTGGGTCAATATCGACGGGATCCTCATCGTCCTCTGCATCATTCTGGGCATCCCAACAGACTAATTTCTGGATCAAGACTGACCAAGTCTCAGCGTTCCAGTAGATAATCTTTCGCCTCTGGCACAGATCCTGTAGCATCCATTTACTGCAGCGGTCGTAACTCCTCTCTTGTCCTTGTCCCATGGCTGAGCTGGTGGGGTTGGACATGGCAGCGTCCGAAACCTGAATGCCTCCCCTATGGCCTGCTGGGTATGCTTATGTGCCTCCCTGGTTGTTGAGCCCTGGACGGTGTCCGAAAACACCAGTCCGCTGCAGCTCCCCTGGGTAAACCAGGCTGAGTAGTATCCCACCGCTGCCACCAATTGTGGAGACACGGGGCTCAGTGGGTGCTCTCGTCCACTAAAACCCGCCGCCTTTAGAAAGACAGCGTGGCTCAGGGCTCATCCCAACTGAATGCCGGCCTCCTTAACCATGGGCGTAACACGGGTGAGGGAACCACAATAATTAGACTTTATTGGATCCCCAAACAATTAACGGCACATAACACATAACCAGCAAAACACACAAATGTAACAGGCAACAGAGTCTCACTCTTCCGCTGGCTCACCAGGGATTTAGAATGTCCGTGCCTTACAGGTTCCAAGCTGTCTGAGGTCTGCAAAGTCTGTAACAGGTAACTGAACTGTCCCAACCTGAGTGTCCTCCTTAGGTAGTCCTGGTTTGATGTTAAAATCCTGGCAGCCGGAGTCAAAATGCCTAGGCTGTGGATATGGTCTCCAACCGGAACCGGAGCCCCTAGATTGAAGCCATAAGATATCCTGATCCTCTAGTCAGCTCCAAAGAGCTTAGACTGGATCCATCAGCATCCATCAACCTTCATCAACCCTGGTGGCTTAAAGAAGTCCCTTTTTTAGCCATAACCTTCCCTTAGGATACACTGCGTCCTCATCGATTGGTTGGACAAGATTGCTTCTCCCATTGGATGAATTTCAAGCTGCATGGATAATGTTCATTTAAATGATGTGCATAGAAAGACTCAAGGTGTACATGTAATCTGGGAGTCACCGACTAGACAATGGCTACTAAGGTAATCACATTAGCAATACCAAACTACAATACAATGGTTACTGGAAAAGTGTGGAGAACAATACGTCTGGCTTTCAATGGCTAACACGATTACATGGAATCAACAAGAGTCTTGTAAAAACAATGAGGGACTTCTCCCCCATCTATAGACAATCTATCATGCTGTCTGGCTGAATTTTAAGAAACTTTAACCCAAGAGAGTCCATGTCGTAACAGTAGGCTCTTTTCTTGGGCTGCGAGAGGTTGTGGGTTTAACTCTGAGGCAAGGCCCATAGACTTTGTATGGCTGCATGTAATTGCCTAGTCCAATGGACTGCGTTGCCTATGAGTTTCCATTGGATTGATAGGCCAGGTACTGTCTTTTGCTTTCATTTGTCCATGTTGTGTGCGCAGTCACTAGGATTATGTGAGTTAATGTAGAGTCTGTTTCACACTTCTCTGTGTTGCTGTAGTGGTAGGCTTTTTTATTGGGCTGCGAGAGGTTGTGAGTTCTATTCTGAGGCAAGGACCATGGACTTTGTATGGCTGCATGTAATTGCCTAGTCCAATGGACTGTGCTGCCTATGAGTTTCCATTGGATTGATAGGCCAGGTATTGACTTTTGCTTTTGTTTGGCCATGTTGTGTGCGCAGTCACTAGGATTATGTGAATTATTGTAGAATCAGTTTCCCACTTCTCTGGGTTGGTGTAGTGATAGGCTCTTTGCTTCGGCTATGAGAGGTTGTGGGTTCGACTCTGAGGCAAGAGCCATGAACTTTGTATGGCTGCATGTAATTGCCTAGTCAAATGGACTTTGTTACCGATGAGTTTCTATTGGATTGATAGGCCAGGTACTGTCTTTTGCTTTTGTTTGCCCATGTTGTATGCGCAGTCACTCGGATTATGTGAATTAATGTACAGGCAGTTTCCTATTTCTCTGTGTTGGTGTAGTGGTAGGCTCTTTGCTTGGGCTACGAGAGGTTGTGGGTTCGACTCTGAGGCAAGGCTAATGGACTTCGTATGGATGCATGTAATTGCGTAGTCCACTGGACTGTGTTGCCTATGAGTTTCCATTGCATTCATAGGCAAGGTACTGTCTTTTGCTTTTTTTTGGCCATATTGTGTGCGCAGTCACTAGGATTATGTTAATTAATGTAAAATCAGTTTCAAACTTCTCTGTGTTGGTGTACTGGTAGGCTCTTTGCTTGGGCAGCAAGAGGTTGTGGGTTTGACTCTGAGGCAAGGCCCATGGACTTTGTATGGCTGCATGTAATTGCTTAGTCCAATGGACTGTGTTGCCTATGAGTTTCCATTGGATTGATTGGCCAGGTACAGTCTTTTGCTTTTGTGTGGCCATGTTGTGTGCGCAGTCACTAGGATTATGTGAATTATTGTAGAATCAGTTTCCCACTTCTCAGTGTTTGAGTAGTGGTGGGCTCTTTGCTTGGGCTGCGAGAGGTTGTGGGTTTGACTCTGAGGCAAGGCCCATGGACTTTGTATGGCAGCATGTAATTGCTTAGTCCAATGGACTTTGTTGCCTATGAGTTTCCATTGGATTGATAGGCCAGGTACTGTCTTCTGCTTTTGTTTGGCCATGTTGTGTGCGCTGTCACTAGGATTATGTGAATTAATGTAGACTCAACTACCCACTCCTTTGTGTTGGTGTAGTGGTAGGCTCTTTGCTTGTTTTGCAAGAGGTTGTGGGTTAGGCTCTGAAGCAAGGCCCATGGACTTTGTATGGCTGCATGTAATTGCCAAGTCTAATGGACTGTATTATCTATGAGTTTCCATTGGATTGATAGGCAAGGTACTGTCTTTTGTTTTTGTTTGGCCATGTTGTGTGTGCAGTCACTAGGATTATGTGAATTAATGTAGAATCAGTTTCCTACTTCTCTTTGTTGGTGTAGTGGTAGGCTATTTGCTTGGGCTGAGAGAGGTTGTGGGTTTGACTCTGAGGCAAGTCCTATGGACTTTGTTAGGCTGCATGTAATTGCCGAGTCTAATGGACTGTGTTGCCTATGAGTTTCCATTGGATTGATAGGCTACAGGTACTATAGACAGGTACTGTCAATTGCTTTAGTTTGGCCATGTTGTGTGCGCAGTCACTAGGATTATGTGAATTAATGTAGAGTTAGTTTCCTGCTTCTCTGTGTTGGTGTAGTTGTAGGCTCTTTGCTTGAGCTGTGAAAAGTTGTGGGTTTGACTCTGAGGCAAGGCCCATGGACTTTTTATGGCTGCATGTAATTGCCTAGTCCAATGGACTGTGTTGCCTATGAGTTTCCATTGGATTGATAGGCCAGGTACTGTCTTTTGCTTTTGTTTGGCCATGTTGTGTGCGCAGTCACTAGGATTATGTGAATTAATGTAGAGTATTTCTCCCATTTCTCTGTGTTGGTGTAGTGGTAGGCTCTTTGCTTGGGCTACGAGAGGTTGTGGGTTCAACTATGAGGCAAGGCCCATTTACTTTGCATGGCTGCATGTAATTGCCTAGTACAATGGACTGTGTTGCCTATGAGTTTCCATTGGATTGATAGGCCAGGTACTGTCCTTTGCTTTTGTTTGGCCATGTTGTGTGCGCAGTCACTAGGATGATGTGAATTAATGTAGAGTCAATTTCCTAATTCCTTGTGTTGGTGTAGTGGTAGGCTCTTTGCTTGGGCTACCAGAGGTTGTGGGTGCGACCCTGAGGCAAGGCCTATGGACTTTGCATGGCTGCATGTAATTGCCTAGTCCAATGGACTGTGTTGCCTTTGAGTTTCCATTGGATTGATAGACCAGGTACTGTCTTTTGCTTTTGTTTGGCCATGTTGTGTGCGCAGTCACTAGGATTTTTTGAATTAATGTAGAATCAGTTTCCCACTTCTCTGTGTTGGTGTAGTGGTAGGCTCTTTGCTTGAATGGAGAAAGGTTGTGGGTTTGACTCTGAGGCAAGGCCCATGGACTTTGTATGGCTGCAGGTAATTGCCTAGTCTAATGGACTGTGTTACCTATGAGTAGAGATGAGCGAACCGGTCGTGATTCGGCTCGAATTTGGTTCGCCGAATGGAGGTCCCGTTCGAGTTTGGTTCATTGAATGTTCAACTAACCGATTTCAAACTGCATAGGAAACACTGGCAGGCATTCACAAACACATAAAAACACCTTTAAAGGTGTCCAAAAGGTGACAAACAACTCACAACACAAACACATGGGAAAGTGACAAGGACATATACTCATTCGAAAACGAAAGAGCTGGACAAGGAAAAAGAGGAGGACACACAGATATATGAGTATATGCAAGGAAACATCGATGCCATTACTGTGCAACTTGAGCCCTGCTTATTTTATGCTTCCAATCTGGATAAATTGCCTGAGCTTGCCACGTACGCCTTGGGGATCTTGTCGTGTCCTGCAGCCAGCGTTCTCTCGGAACCTGTCTTCAGTGCTGCTGGGGGTCTGCTGGCAGATAAGCACACGTGTCTGTCCACTGACAATGTGGACATGGCTCTCAGAGGACTTTTCTTCCCCTGGGTCAGCCAGGGGAGGCGAAAGGCACGCATATTTTTGAGAGTGCTTCATGCAAAGCATCTTTTTCTTTTTCAAAAGGGGGGTCAACTGATGCCAGTCAAGTGGGGTGTGTGTGGCCGAATTAGTGGAAACGAGGGAGACTGTGGTTGGAGTCCCCTCGCTTTTGAAAAAAGAACCAAGATGAACAAGTCATGGCTCTCAGAGGACTTTTCTTCCCCTGGGTCATCCAGGGGACGTGAAAGGCACGCGTATTTTTGAGAGTGCTTCATGCAAAGCATCTTTTTCTTTTTGAAAAGGGGGATCAAGAGATGCCAGTCAAGTGGGGTGTGTGTGGCCCAATTAGTGGAAACGAGGGAGACTGTGGTTGTAGTCCACTCGCTTTTGAAAAAAGAACCAAGATGAACAAGTCATGGCTCTCAGAGGACTTTTGTTCCCCTGGGTAATCCAGGGGACGTGAAAGGCACGCGTATTTTTGAGAGTGCTTCATGCAAAGCATCTTTTTCATTTTGAAAAGGGGGGTCAAGTGATGCCAGTCAAGTGGGGTGTGTGTGGCCCAATTAGTGGAAACGAGGGAGACTGTGGTTGGAGTCCCCTCGCTTTTGAAAAAAGAACCAAGATGAACAAGTCATGGCTCTCAGAGGACTTTTCTTCCCCTGGGTCATCCAGGGGACGTGAAAGGCACGCGTATTTTTGAGAGTGCTTCATGCAAAGCATCTTTTTCATTTTGAAAAGGGGGATTAAGTGATGCCAGTCAAGTGGGGTGTGTGTGGCCGAATTAGTGGAAACGAGGGAGACTGTGGTTGGAATCCCCTCGCTTTTGAAAAAAGAACCAAGATGAACAAGTCATGGCTCTCAGAGGACTTTTGTTCCCCTGGGTAATCCAGGGGACGTGAAAGGCACGCGTATTTTTGAGAGTGCTTCATGCAAAGCATCTTTTTCATTTTGAAAAGGGGGGTCAAGTGATACCAGTCAAGTGGGGTGTGTGTGGCCCAATTAGTGGAAACGAGGGAGACTGTGGTTGGAGTCCCCTCGCTGTGTTTTACATGATTTTCGAAGGGCATGACATGACTAAGAGGTTGAGTTTCATCATCTGCAACTTGTTGGCAACAGAAAGGCTGCCTTTACACCCTTTTGAGACCGGGGATTTTCGAGACCTTATGCCCATTGCAGTGCCCCAAGAGCCGATGGCCAGTCGTCACTCCTTCTCCAAGAAAGGCATGCCCGAGCTACCACAGCAGGTTGCACACAACCTCACCGATTCCTTGAGAAACTCTGTGTGTGACAGGGTGCATTTCACCACAGATACTTGGACCAGTAAGCATGGACAGGGGAGTTACATGTTGCTGACTTGGCACTGGGTAACTATGGTGAGAGATGGAGAAGGGTTTGCTGTACAAGTCTTGCCGTCCCCACGACTTGTGTGTCAATCCTTCCTCTGTATGTACAAGTTCCTCCACTGCTTCTGCCTCCTTAACCTCGTGTGGGTCCTCCACCTCGGCCCAAACCCTGTGTGGTCAGTCCACCTTTCTTTGTAACTGCGCCCAAGGAATCCCACACACCTCCTTACTATGCTGGCAGCAGAGCTCAAGGCCATCAGTCGGTCAAATGTTTACTTTGAAATGTAGGGGAAATGTGAGACACCGCTGAGGAATTGTGGACGGTTAGCTCTGGAGAGTGAGACCGAGTTTCATCAATGGTTGTCTCCACTCAACCAGAAGCCAGGGAAGGTCGGGTGTGACAATGATGCAAACCAGTCTGCGACCCTTCTTCAGGGCAATGTGACACACGTGCCTTGTATGGCTCACGTGTTGATCCTGGTTGACCAGCAATTTTTAAAACACTATCCCGGCCTACATGGCCTTCTGCAGAGGGCACGGTGTAACGCCTGCCTGGATCGACACACTCAGATGGGCTGTAAAGGATAGGCTAGAGGCAAGCCACTCACCAAGCTGGACACCCAGAACCCTGAAACCCTTTAACCCCTATACAGTGATTTGGAATTACACAGGGCCCAAGTTGATCAATACCTGAAGAAGGCTGCAGTTCAAGAGAATAGTAGTCCTGCAGGGTCAAAAACATTAATTGAGGAAGAGGAACAGAATGGGATGGCCAGGACTTAATCAGAAAACAAGCAGAGGTGAAATGCGGATAGGCCAACGAGGTACATAAACAGCAAGCAGGAAAAGTAGTCAGGTAACAAGCACACAAAATCATAAAACTGAACTAGGGGTAACAGTAATAAGAGGTTCATAGCTTTGTCTGGCAGTGGTCTGCAGACAGGAGGGGCCTTAAAAAGGGTGTGGTGTCTTCCCATTGGTTGTAGCTGAATGATGGTACTTCATCTGTGAGATACCCACCACCTACATTCAGCCTGTGGTTCTGTATCTGGCAAGGTAACGCAACCCAGTGGGTGACCATAACCTGCGTCCACCTGCGCCGCTGGCATCGACTCCTTTCCCATCATCAGCACTATGCACGAAAGGAACACGTTGTCACCTGGCGACCGGAGTACAAATTGATTGAGTGGACTACGTTGGTGACTTAACAGCCGTGTGCGGCAATGATGCAAACCTGTCTGCGGCCCTTCGTCAGGGCAATGTGACACACGTGCCTTGTATGGCTCACGTGTTGAATCTTATTCTCCAGCAATTTTTAAAATACCATCCCGGCCTACATGGCCTTGTGCAGCTGGCACGCTGCTATGTGCTCACTTTCATCCTTCGCACCCAGCAGCTCAACAACTTTCATCGCTCCTGAAGTCTTAGGGTCTGGAAGTTAAACGCCGGAAATGCGATGTTCCGACACGCAGGAATTGGAATCTGCACATGTTGCAGTGTCTGTGGCAGCACCGCAGAGCCCTGCTGAAATACGGTATGACGTATACCCTGGGCTAACATGATCCAGAGGTGGTGCAGATCACGCTGCTGGAGTGGTGTCAGATCAAGGACCTATGCACCCTTCTACACAGTTTACAAATATCGACGAAGATCTTTAGCACTGGCGATGCCATTCTCAGCGTGACAATTCTGGTAATCTACAAGATGGAGCACACTGTAAGCATTATTCGGAGTCAGGTGTTGGTCCAAGAGGAAGGGGAGGAAGTACAGGAGGAGTCATATGCAGAAGGGATAATAAGATCTACAAGGTCCAGACGGTGAGCGGCACCTAGGCGGAAGTCAAGGGACGGTGGGGGAGAGGGATTAACAAGGGCGCATAGTATCAGCAAAAATTGTTGAGGAAGGTGCAGGAGCCCATGAAGAAATGGAGGACGAACTGGTGATGGGCATGGAAGACTCAGCAGATGAGTGAGAGCTTGCTCACATTTCGGTTGTGCGAGGTTGGGGGGAGAGGGCAGAGGAAGGAGGCACGATTCTCACCTCTCTGCCACCAACACACCAAGGACTTGGTCCTCCTGGATGCACAAGACACATGAGCGCCTTCTTGCTGCACTACCTACAACATGACCCTCGGATTGTACGAATTCGAAGTAATGCTAACTACTGGGTTGCCACACTGTTAGATCCCTGGTACAAGACAAAATTTGGCAAAATAATTCCTGCCATAGAAAGGGACGCACGTATACAGGAGTATCTGCAGAAGGTGGTACGGATTCTTAGATCTGCTTTTCCAGTAAACACCAGTGCTGCACAGAGTGAATCTCAACGCTTTGTCATGGATAGGAGGAAATGGGCTTTTACTTGTCCACATCTGAGGGACCGAGGGCTGGCTGCTGTGCTGAGATGGCATTGAGTACGGTGTCCCTGCAGAGTTGCACTTTTGGTCATATACCAAATGAGTTCAAAAAGGACAGATGCTGGTGGAAAGGGGAACAGGTGTGTTGGAAAGGGGAAAAAAGTTTTTGTCCGTGGGTTTGGTGGTTAAGCAAAATTAACATTTGATGAAGAAACACCATTTGTTACGGTGGGACTGGCAGATTTGGATAAGGTGGTATATACTATGTTACTATGTTCGCTATATAACGAAAATTAATAAGAAAAGAAAGAGAAAGGTATATATCCCCATCAGCAGTCAATGTCCACCGTGCTCCCAGATGGAAAAGGAGAGGTTGGCAACTGGAAGGTTAGATGGAGGATACAGATCTGTGTGGCTATGAAACTAATAGTTGCCTGAACCGAGTTAGACGCCACTCGGATCTGGAGACTGGGAGCCCTGTTAGCGTCACAGGGTCCACACGCCCACCCAGCCCAGGAACTCCCTGTTAACATCACAGGGGCCATTCAGTACGCTGACCGTGTGCATTGGGGCCACACCTGTGGACAGCAGGCGCATCAGCAGCAGCAGGCCTGTTAATGCCACTGGGCTGCACAAGCAGGACTTGTAGGACAGGAGCTGGTCTTAACTGTTCTGCGTTACCAACTGTGGTGGCGGCCTGCATCGACGCCCTATCCCTGCCTACCTCTGGCCTAAAGCCGCAATGGGTTCAACACATGGAGGTGTGCTCTTTCGGAGCATAATAGAAGACTGCGCACCTCCTTGTTGGCTCCAGCCCGTTTTATAACCTTGGTCCGCCCCAAACCAGGGTGGACCACAATGCACCTCCTGGAGACAAAAGCAGAGTGACACGTCATGAGTGGCATAACTAGCGTCCTATTTGGAACCGCAACTTCAATAATGACCTCATGGCTGCCACGACACAAATATGGCGCCCCTGACCTGGTCAGGCACCACTGAGTACTGCACCCATGCTGGGGACAGTACAACACAGGTAATCCAGAAGGCTGACCGGGGTGTGGAACACAGGCGCATAGTGATCAGGTCTCACACATGTACCCATGAGAGGACCCCTGGGGATCCCAGGAGGGGGAAAAGCCTTCACCTCCACTGGAATAGTGGAGGGGGCCAAAAGCCTCCATCTCCTCTCAAGGGGTGTGGTAAGAGAGTCTGGTTGCTAGGTGGCGTAGGCAAGAACAGGAGAGGAGGGGCAGTGAGCCAGGCAGTGCAGAGTCCAGGGAGCTCGAGTGAGGAGCAGATCCCGTGGGCTGCTGTAGTCTGACAGCGTCCGCGCAGTGGCTACCGACGGGGGAGAACGGTCAACTAGGAGTGCTACCCGAAATCCATCTTCAGTTAGAGAGAGAGCAACGGAGTGGGAAGTAAGGAGACTGCTAGAGAGTACCAGGCCCAAACGGGCGGCAGATCCCGAAGTGGAGATAGATCCAGCTTTCTTTTGCTAAACCTGCCGGTGTGGGGCTCTCAAAGCCCACGCCACAACACCACAAAAGCCGCAGCCACGTAGCCACAGTTAGGGCCCATAGGTCACAGGAGGCAAGCAGCTGGAGTGGCCTGGTCCAGGCGACAAGCAAACGGCAAACGAAGGGGAGAGAGGCTGCAGCATCTTCCCTGGGTGACCCCCATAGGGACTCAAAGTCGGGGTTACCCCAAACCACCAAGGGCTAAGGAAGGCGAGTTAGTAGTCACCCTCACAAGTCAGCCTGAAGGACACCTGGTTCCCACTTGGTTCATCCCAGCTACGCCCGGGTCACTCACCCTGCCATCAACTGTGAGTAAAAACCCTGAAAGACATCCTGCCTGTGTTGAGTCATTCTGCGCCTTGTAGTTCTACACATCTACACAGGGCCCTGGGGCTTGCCTCACTCTCAGGAGGCTACTACAACTGGCTGCACCCACCATCAGCCCCAGGCATCCCTTAACCCGCAGTGGCGGTCCCCCACTGACCGCAAATCTGAGAGTGGCGTCACGACAAACTACAAAGAAGGTTTCCTACCTGTGACCAGACAGATCCATCTACGTGGAGTCCCTGAAGGTAATGCACCGACACAGCGTTTGCGGGGCTCCACATCTGGCGTCACGAACAGGATAAGGACTAGACCTGTTGAGACAGGTGACCATGTGCCTGGGCGGTCCGCTTGAAAAATTGGAAGCGCCGCCATATTGCCACCATGAAAAGCGCGCTGAAAAACAACAGCAGCCCGCGCTGGAAGAAGTTACCGCCCACGAAGGGGTGTGGCTACCCAGAGATCCCCTGCAGAGTTCTGACCTCGCTTGTGAAGAGAGCGGAAGCGTCCAGAGACGGCGGGAAGGAAAGAGAGCCACAAGCCTGCTGCTGCAGAGAGAAGAGATGGAGTCCGGACGTGGATACCCAGAACCAGGCTCTGCTGCCTGGTGGTGCCGGGAGCTTGCTATCTTCTGCGATCAGCTGGAGGCCAGGATTATGCGACAGCTCAGTGAGGGACGCACGGAGCTTCTGGAGATGGCTGCGGCGGTTCGGACCTACGAGGAGGGAGCCGCGCGACGCATGCCAGATCGAGCGGCGACGACTCAGATCCCGATGGTGCCACCGATGGGTGAGTCCAGAGTTGCCCCGGCCAGCGCAAGTGCTCCGACCCCTGCTGCTACGACCGCGGTCCCAGAAGAGGCGCCTGGCGCGGCGACGCTGAGCGAGGCCGCAGCCACGCTAGGTGCGGCCCGCCAAATCCAGGCCGCCGCAGCGACACCCCGCCTGGCCCGCAAAGGTCCGACTGCCACGGTGATACTCATCCGTGCCGCAGGTGTGACGCTGACCCAGGCTGCCACCCTGCTGAGCCCAGTCCGCCAAGACCCCACCGCAGCAGCGACGCTCGTCCGAGCCGCAAGTGAGATGCTGAACCAGGCCGCAGCCCCGCCAGGTGCGGCCCGTCAAGCCCCGATCACTGCAGCGACGCCCAGCTCCACCTGCACGGACCCCATTGAGGATGCGACGCCAATTCAGACCGCGGCTGCAATGCCCAGTCCGGCCCGCCAAGAACTGGCCGCAACAGCGATGCAGATCCAGGCCGCCGCCACGCCAGGCTCGGCCCGCACAGACCAGGCCGCCGCCATGCCAGGCGCGGCCCGCCAAGACCAGGCCGCCGCAGCGATGCCCTGCGCGGCCCGCCAAGAAAAGACTACATCACCATTTATCCCGGCCTGCAGGGCCAGAGCAGACACCGCTCCCCAGCCCAAGGAAGTCCCTACTAGGAAATCCCTGGTAGGTGAGGACCCCGCATACTGGCAGCTGAAGGCTGACCTGGAGGCCAAGTTCCCACAGGAGATGGTGGACCAGTACATGCTCCCTCCGCACACCCCTAAGGCAACCCCTGCGGCAACCACGCCGAAGAGTCCACCGCCTGGGCCAGCTGAGGAACACTCATCCCCAGCGCTGCCACGACCAGAGTGCAGCGAAGAACTAAGGGGGAGAGGAGGGCAAGAAGCTGAGGAGTTGCCCCCGGAGCCAGCAGCAGTGCTAGTCCCAGAGCCGGAGATGCTGCCATATTCCCGCTGGGACGAGGAAGACCTGACACCTCCTGCTGAAGAAGACCTGACACCTCCTGCTGAAGAAGACCTGCCCAACCGCCCCACCTGGGAGCTGGTAAGCTGTACTTCGCAGAATCCAGCCCGCAAGACACGGCGCCGAGGCGGTAGTACAAAGTATCCTCCAACATCACAATCTCCTGAGCAGAGAGACGAAGTCACCGCCAGAGACCTAGAGGAGAAACGGTTCCTGAGAAGGTTCAAACCCCAGATCAGAGGACCCCTGCGTCGAGGAATTGTCGAAGA
Source organism: Anomaloglossus baeobatrachus (assembly GCF_048569485.1). Taxonomy (NCBI): domain Eukaryota; kingdom Metazoa; phylum Chordata; class Amphibia; order Anura; family Aromobatidae; genus Anomaloglossus; species Anomaloglossus baeobatrachus. The sequence continues at coordinate 409,857,783 of NC_134353.1, read as the reverse complement.
TTTCAGCCTCAAATCAGGATACGGCTTTATAGTATCACCTGGTGTGAAGGAAGGGATTTTTGTCAATCGAAGGGATGTGAGAGCCCATTTGCCCAGAGGACACCCTGGAAGAAATTTGAAGGTAGGAGACTCAGTGGAGTTCACTATGCATCAGGGAGAAAGAGGCTGGTATGCCCTAGATGTTGCACCATGTCCTAGAAGTCCTTGCAGAAGCCCTGCAGTCACAACAGAAGATGAAGACAGAGACACTGAAGAAGAGGAAAGAAAGGATCAAGAAACAGACGATAAAAGCACAGGAAGTAACAGATGCCCCAGCCCTACAGGCCCAAGCCCTGGTAAGGAGGAAACAGGAGCAAAGTTCACATAAAGCAAGAAGAAAGCATGCAGCAAGTTAAAATTTTGAAAAGTTTGAAGTTTTGCAACGTTTACGTTTAAGTATGTGCCCACATAAACTTGTGTGAGAAAACCATAAACCTTAAGGCTATGAACTGGCTATTGCCACAAACTCTCGCAGTGTAAATAGTTACACCAGAGGCACCACTACCAGAGTCAGCCTGTTTAGGGGCTTGGCTCGTCTGCAACCAGGAGGAGCCCGTCCGTATATAGGGCCTTGGCTCACCTGCGACCAGAGAGCATGCCTGTTTATGGGGCCTGGCTCTCCACCACAAAGAGGGTACCTGGTCAGCACCAACTGTGGAGGCCGCCTCTACATCCTGCCAGAAGAGGCTGAAGGCGCGGATCCATCAGGCCAGGTATACCCTGAAACCACCAGCCCATGAAAGCCGCCTCTACATCCTGCCAGAAGTGGCTGAAGGCGCGGCCAACGGGAGAGGCAGATTGGAGGAAAGGTCTGGGGAAGTAGATGGCCCAGATCTGGTTACCAAAAGGACCGGTGACCTACCTCCTGAAAGGGTTTGGGTGGGTTAACGGACTTGTGGGTGGAGGGTGGTGATGTATGATAGCTGGTGGTCTTAAAATGTTTTACCATGTTTTAATGTTTTATGCATTTTAAAATGTTGTCTTGCAGCCCGAGGACGTGCTGGTGATAACTAAGGGGGAATGTGGCGCCCCTGACCTGGTCAGGCACCACTGAGTACTGCACCCATGCTGGGGACAGTACAACACAGGTAATCCAGAAGGCTGACCGGGGTGTGGAACACAGGCGCATAGTGATCAGGTCTCACACATGTACCCATGAGAGGACCCCTGGGGATCCCAGGAGGGGGAAAAGCCTTCACCTCCACTGGAATAGTGGAGGGGGCCAAAAGCCTCCATCTCCTCTCAAGGGGTGTGGTAAGAGAGTCTGGTTGCCAGGTGGCGTAGGCAAGAACAGGAGAGGAGGGGCAGTGAGCCAGGCAGTGCAGAGTCCAGGGAGCTCGAGTGAGGAGCAGATCCCGTGGGCTGCTGTAGTCTGACAGCGTCCGCGCAGTGGCTACCGACGGGGGAGAACGGTCAACTAGGAGTGCTACCCGAAATCCATCTTCAGCTAGAGAGAGAGCAACGGAGTGGGAAGTAAGGAGACTGCTAGAGAGTACCAGGCCCAAACGGGCGGCAGATCCCGAAGCGGAGATAGATCCAGCTTTCTTTTGCTAAACCTGCCGGTGTGGGGCTCTCAAAGCCCACGCCACAACACCACAAAAGCCGCAGCCACGTAGCCACAGTTAGGGCCCATAGGTCACAGGAGGCAAGCAGCTGGAGTGGCCTGGTCCAGGCGACAAGCAAATGGCAAACGAAGGGGAGAGAGGCTGCAGCATCTTCCCTGGGTGACCCCCATAGGGACTCAAAGTCGGGGTTACCCCAAACCACCAAGGGCTAAGGAAGGCGAGTTAGTAGTCACCCTCACAAGTCAGCCTGAAGGACACCTGGTTCCCACTTGGTTCATCCCAGCTACGCCCGGGTCACTCACCCTGCCATCAACTGTGAGTAAAAACCCTGAAAGACATCCTGCCTGTGTTGAGTCATTCTGCGCCTTGTAGTTCTACACATCTACACAGGGCCCTGGGGCTTGCCTCACTCTCAGGAGGCTACTACAACTGGCTGCACCCACCATCAGCCCCAGGCATCCCTTAACCCGCAGTGGCGGTCCCCCACTGACCGCAAATCTGAGAGTGGCGTCACGACAAACTACAAAGAAGGTTTCCTACCTGTGACCAGACAGATCCATCTACGTGGAGTCCCTGAAGGTAATGCACCGACACAGCGTTTGCGGGGCTCCACACAAACACCTCACCAGTTATCGTCTGACCATCAATAATGAGGTGACAAGTCATAGGGGCGGGCCTCTGCAAGCCATTTGGGAGTGGCCTAGCCACATCGTCAGGATATCTGATGCCCTGTGGTCTATATGGGCCCCCCACATCAGGGGCAGGGCCAAAGAGTTCATTACCGGACCTAGTCTCTGATGCAGTAAGTGCCTGAGCATGCTCAGTTGCATGAAATACAGTCTCTGAAAAAAGACTATCAGCTTTAGCATGGTGTCTAGGCACAAAACACGACTTAGACCCGGCACGGAATGCAAGTACCTGTGCAAAGAGGCTTTTCGCACTAAGTGTGGGAGCATGCGCTGTATCCCGAAATGAAGACTTAGCCTCAGGAATGGCACAGTCAGGCTGAGCATACTCACTAGGCGAAACACTGTAGTTAGGCTGCAGCTGGGGTAAATCGACACACGCATGCGCACTAGCTGCCTTTCCACACTTAGACGTGGAGGAGAAGTTGCTCTTCGGGTGTGGACTTGGAAATGCTGTCTATGAACAGAAGGAAAAGCTAAAGGATTCATCACTTTCTATCCGTCCGAATGATCAAATGCAGCAAGGAATTCCCTGAGTTTGCTATAAAATTAGCGTAGCAAAATGTGCATGAGGGTGTCATGCAGAGGTGCTGCAAATAGATTTGCACCAGTGGGACACTAATGGAAGTCCAACAGGCAGTTCTATGATGCCACTAAATGGCAGTATTTTTTGCTATCATTATAGCTTATTAAAAACAGAGCAGGAGGGTGTCCTGCACAGGTGCTAGAAATAGCTTGGCACCAGTGGGACAATAATGAAATACAACAGCCAGTTCTATGATGCCACTAAATGGCAGTATTTTTTGCAATCATTATAGCTTATTAAAAACAGAGCAGGAGGGTGTCCTGCACAGGTGCTAGAAATAGCTTCGCACCAGTGGGACAATAATGAAATACAACATCCAGTTCTATGATGCCACTAAATGGCAGTATTTTTTGCTATCATTATAGCTTATTAAAAACAGAGCAGGAGGGTGTCCTGCACAGGTGCTAGAAATAGCTTGGCACCAGTGGGACAATAATGAAATACAACAGCCAGTTCTATGATGCCACTAAATGGCAGTATTTTTTGCTATCATTATAGCTTATTAAAAACAGAGCAGGAGGGTGTCCTGCACAGGTGCTAGAAATAGCTTGGCACCAGTGGGACAATAATGAAATACAACAGCCAGTTCTATGATGCCACTAAATGGCAGTATTTTTTGCTATCATTATAGCTTATTAAAAACAGAGCAGGAGGGTGTCATGCAGAGGTGCTGTAAATAGCTTGGCACCTGTGGGGCACAAATGGAGTACAACAGCCACTTTTTGTATGCCACTAAGTTGCAGCAGTTTTAGCTATTATTATAGCTTTTAAAAACAGAGCAGGAGGGTGTCATGCAGAGGTGCTGCACATAGATTTCCACCAGTGGGGCACTAATGGAGTACAAAAGCCACCTCTTGTATGCCACTAAGTTTACTCAATTTTTGGTATTATAATGTTTTAGTAAGTAACAATGAGTTTGAGTGTGCAATGCAGGCAGAGGTGCTGCAAATATTTTTGCACTAGTGGGACAATACAGAAGTCCAACAGCCACTTTTTGTATGCCACTAAGTTGCAGCAGTTTTTGCTATTATATAGCTTTTAAAAACAGAGCAGGAGGGTGTCATGCAGAGGTGCTGTAAATAGCTTGGCACCTGTGGGGCACAAATGGAGTACAACAGCCACTTTTTGTATGCCACTAAGTTGCAGCAGTTTTTGCTAGTATAATGGCTTAGTAACAATGAGTTTGAGTGTGCAATGCAGGCAGACGTGCTGCAAATATCTTTGCACTACTGGGACTATACAGAAGTCCAACAGCCACGTTTAGGATGCCACTAAGTTCACTCAGTGTTTGCTAGTATAATGGCTTAGTTAAAATGAGTTTGAGTGTGCAATGCAGGCAGACGTGCTGCAAATATCTTTGCACTAGTGGGACAATACAGAAGTCCAACAGCCGCGTTTAGGATGCCACTAAGTTCACTCAGTGTTTGCTAGTATAATGGCTTAGTAACAATGAGTTTGAGTGTGTAAAGGGCAGGAGGGTACAGTGGCAGGGTTGTGGGTCTGGGTAGAGGAAAGGAAGCCTACCTTCCTATCCTTCCTAATGGGGAAATGCAGCGAGGAAATCCCTGACCTTAGCTACACAGACGCTGTCATCTTGTGTAGCTGTTAAAATCTGTTTTCATGGACCTGTCAACTATGGCTCTGACCCTGCCGGTATGAGCCCTTAAAAGGACTGATAGAAAGTGCTATCCCTAAGCTGTCCAGCGCTGTGTATAGAGCGTACACAGCAGTATCGGAGATAGGAGCTGCGCCAGCGATAACTGACACCAAGGACGCAGAAGGCAGATAATGGCGTGCTGGAGGAAAATGTCCGGTTTTATAATGCAGGGACATGTGACATGGACATCCTATCACACATGCCGTTGCTTCTCTGGCAAAAAGTCCACTTAGCTGTGTGTGTGTCTGGGATTGGCTGACATGCTGGCCCGCCCCACAACACGCGCGCGCTTAGGGAAGGAAGACAAGAGGAAAAAGAAAAAAAAAGGCGATCGCCATTATCCATACAGCAGTGATCTGAATGCGCTGTTCCCGCACACTATACACTGAAATTTCATAATAGTGTGAGTCACAGAGTGACTTACACTATTACAGCAGAAAGCCAGCTAGGAATTAGCGGGTCTTTTTGCTGCTAGAACCGTTTTCGAACGTATCTAGAACTAACGAGCTTTAGCAAAAAGCTCGAGTTCTAGTTCAATCTAGAACAGCCCCCAAAATCACTCGAGCCGCGAACTGGAGAACCTCAAACCGCGAACTGCGCTCAACTCTACCTATGAGTTTCTATTGGATTGATAGGCCAGGTACTGTCTCTTGCTTTTGTTTGGCCATGTTGGGTGCGCAGTCACTAGGATTAAGTGTATTAATGTAGAGGCAATTTCCTGTTTCTCTGTGTTGGTGTAGTGGTAGGCTCTTTGCTTGGGCTGCGAGAGTTTGTGGGTTCGACTCTGTAGAAATGCCCATGGACTTTGTATGGATGCAAGTAATTGCCTAGTCCAATGGACAGTGTTGCCTATGAGTTTCCATTGGATTGATAGACCAGGTACAGTCCTTTGCTTCTGTTTGTCAATGTTGTGTGCGCAGTCACTAGTATTATGTGAATTAATGTAGACTCAGCTCCCCACTTCTTTTTGTTTGTGTAGTGGTAGGCTCTTTGCTTGTTCTGCAAGACGTTGTGGGTACGACTCTGAGGCAAGGCCCATGGACTTTGTATGGATGCTTCTGCTTTTGTTTGGCCATGTTGTGTGCGCAGTCACTAGGATTATGTGAATTAATGTAGAGTTAGTTTCCCACTTCTCTGTGTTGGTGTAGTGGTAAACTATTTGCTTTGGCTATGAGAGGTTGTGAATTCGACTCTAAGGCAAAGCTGATGGACTTTGTATGGCTGCATGTAATTGCCTAGTCCAATGGACTGTGTTGCCTAAGAGTTATCATTGGATTGATAAACCAGGTACTGTCTTTTGCTTTTGTTTGGCCATGTTGTGTGCGCAGTCACTAGGATGATGTCAATTATTGTAGGATCAATTTCCCACTTCTCTGTGTTGGAGTAGTGGTAGGCTCCTTGTTTGGGCTACGAGAGGTTGTGGGTTTGATTCTGAGGCAAGTCTCATGGACTTTGCACGGCTGCATGTAATTGCTCAGTCCAATGGACTGTAATGCATATGAGTTTCCATTGGATTGATAGGCCAGGTACTGTCTTTTGCTTTTGTTTGGCCATGTTGTGTGTGCAGTCACCAGGATTATGTGAATTAATATAGAGTCAGTTTCCCACTTCCTTGTGTTGGTGTAGTGGTAGGCTATTTGCTTGGGCTATGAGAGGTTTTGGGCTCGACTCTGAGGCAAGGCCCATGAACTTTGTATGGCTGCATATAATTGGCTAGTCCAATTGTCTGTTTTACCTATGAGTTTCCATTGGATTGATAGGCCAGGTACTGTCTTTTGCTTTTGTTTGGCCATTTTGTGTGCGCATTCACTAGGATAATGTGAATTAATGTAGAGTCAGTTTCCCACTTCTCTGTGTTTGTGTAGTGGTAGGCTCTTTGCTTGGGCTGTGAAAGGTTGAGGGTTCGACTCTGAGGCAAGGCCTATGAACTTTGCATGGCTGCATGTAATTGCCTAGTCCAATGGATTGTGTTGCCTATGAGTTTCCATTGGATTGATAGGCCAGATGCTGTCTTTTGCTTTTGTTTGGCCATGTTGTGTGCGCATTCACTAGGATTATGTGAATTAACGTAGAGTCAGTTTCCCACTTCTCTGAGTTGTTGTAGTAGTAGGCTCTTTGCTTGGGCTACGAGAGGTTGTGAGTTCAACTCTAAGGCAAGGCCCATGGACTTTGTATGTTTTCATGTAATTGCCTAGTCCAATGGACTATGTTGCCTATGAGTTTCCATTGGATTGTAAGCCAAGGTAATGTCTCTTGCTTTTGTTTGGCCATGTTGTGTGCGCAGTCACTAAGATTATGTTAATTAATGTAGAGTCAGTTTCCAACTTCTCTGTGTTGGTGTAGTGGTAGGCTCTTTGCTTTGCCTACGAGAGGTTTTAGGTGTGACTCTGAGGCAAGGCCCATGGACTTTGTATAGCTGCATGTAATTGCCTAGTCCAATGGACTGTGTTGCCTAAGAGTGTCCATTGGATTGATAGGCCAGGTACTGCCTTTTGCTTTTGTTTGGCCATGTTGTGTGCGCAGTCACTAGGATTATGTGAATTAATGTAGAATCAGTTTCCCACTTCTATGTATTAGTGTAGTGGTAGGCTCTTTGCTTGGGCTGCGAGAGGTTGTGGGTTTGACTCTGAGACAAGGCCCATGGACTTTGTATGGCAGCATGTAATTGCCTAGTCCAATGAACTGTGTTGCTTATGAGTTTCTGTAACGCCCCTGTAAACGGGTCGTTACAGGGTATTAAATGTTACCCCATTTTTCCCGGGCAGGAGGAAGAAGGGTCCCCACAACACACACTAACATCACACTGGCAGGAAGGATTTAACAGGATTTGCAGCATGAAGTTTGTTCTGAGTACATGACTCAGCCTGTCTCATTAATGAGCAGGTGGCTGGACACAGGCAGGTCCCCATGACAACCAAGGGGAGGGGGGCCTGAAAGAGTGAGTTAGTGCAGAGCACACTGAAGTTTAGGCAGAACGTCAGAGGCTGAAAGGGAGTGCAGACGTGCAGAGAGCAGCTCCTGCTGAGGAAATGCCAGGAGGCCAGGGCTGATAACATCTAGAGGAGGGGAATGGAGCTGAGGACTGGGGTTCCCTGGAGCAAGTTGTACCCGGTGGCGGTTGTGTTAGGTACGCTACCGGGGATGAGAGAAGCAGAGAGGCGGCGAGTTCCCAAGATGCTCTATGCCACGGGGACGGCACTAACGCACCGAAAGGGAGAGACCCCCAGAACACCTCACCGGACACCCCTGCCTCCTACCTGCCCGGGACCGACCAAAGGCTACAGGCGGCGAGGACCAGCACCCGGGTGCGATGTGAAACAGACTGTAAATAAAGAACCACTGGAACCGCACACCATGACTGCTGTGAGTAATGCCGCCGCCCTGTGCCCCCGGTGTCCCTGAGGACTGTTGCCCTGGGTCTCATTAACCTCCCGGGGCTTCCCCCGCTCCACCCGTGGGGAGCGATTCCATCCGGCTGCCCGTATCACCTGCCCCGGAGAGAGACCGCGCAGCGGCGGCTTAACACCTGGCCGAAAACCACGGGTGGCGCTGCAAGCACCCCCGTCCCCGTCCCGTACTGGTTCCTGGGGAAGAGCGATGGCAAGCCCCCCCAGGGACCCCGTTACCCTCCTTCCGTCCCCCCCCTTGTAATACCGGACTGACGGTCGGACCTTCCTTTTTATTGAAACCCGCCGGGGGTCATGGAAGCCGGGTCGGGCCACTCACAGCCTGACCCCGAATACCACCGGCCCGGTGACCGTGCGAGCCCTGCAAGCCCCGGCGTGGGCGTTTCAACTTGGCGCTGCGAGCAGGGTCCGGACAAGACCCGGTAACACCGGGTGACGCGTGCCTTGTGTATACCATCTGCAAATTGGACTGTCTAACATTTATTTTGGTGCCCGCGGCTGCGGGTATGCGACAAATGGACTTGGACTGTACAATGGCGTCCATTGAGAATGGGATGGGCGCCATGCGTACCAACAAGGACTGGACTGGCCCGCCCTTCGTGGGTGGGGCTGCAGCAGGGCGCGAAAATCTGTACCCGCCCCTTTGTTGGACACTTGCTAGGAGCCAGGAACCCTGCCTCCCCAGGCCCAGGAGAAGATGGGGAGATGATATGGACTGCCCGGGTGCGAGCTTTTGGCGAGTGGTGGCCGGAGGGGTGAGCCCGGCACCGCAGCCCGTACCGGGATTTGGACTACCGTGTTTTTCCCCCTAAACCTGGGTACCTGGAGGGCCCTGGAGCGTCATAAGGAGGCCTGTTCCGAAAGTTTAAATGTTTCTTTTTCCATGCTTTTCTTCTCTTCCTTCTTCTTTTTCCTCCTGCCTCTTTCTATCCTTTATTGGGTCCCAGTAAAAGGGACGTGTTAATCTGTTATCTATGAAAAGTTTTTTTTGCGGTGTCGTTTGTTGTCGCAACCCCGGAGTGTTGCGTTTTTGGTCTGGAGGAATGTAACGCCCCTGTAAACGGGTCGTTACAGGGTATTAAATGTTACCCCATTTTTCCCGGGCAGGAGGAAGAAGGGTCCCCACAACACACACTAACATCACACTGGCAGGAAGGAGTTAACAGGATTTGCAGCATGAAGTTTGTTCTGAGTACATGACTCAGCCTGTCTCATTAATGAGCAGGTGGCTGGACACAGGCAGGTCCCCATGACAACCAAGGGGAGGGGGGCCTGAAAGAGTGAGTTAGTGCAGAGCACACTGAAGTTTAGGCAGAACGTCAGAGGCTGAAAGGGAGTGCAGACGTGCAGAGAGCAGCTCCTGCTGAGGAAATGCCAGGAGGCCAGGGCTGATAACATCTAGAGGAGGGGAATGGAGCTGAGGACTGGGGTTCCCTGGAGCAAGTTGTACCCGGTGGCGGTTGTGTTAGGTACGCTACCGGGGATGAGAGAAGCAGAGAGGCGGCGAGTTCCCAAGATGCTCTATGCCACGGGGACGGCACTAACGCACCGAAAGGGAGAGACCCCCAGAACACCTCACCGGACACCCCTGCCTCCTACCTGCCCGGGACCGACCAAAGGCTACAGGCGGCGAGGACCAGCACCCGGGTGCGATGTGAAACAGACTGTAAATAAAGAACCACTGGAACCGCACACCGTGACTGCTGTGAGTAATGCCGCCGCCCTGTGCCCCCGGTGTCCCTGAGGACTGTTGCCCTGGGTCTCATTAACCTCCCGGAGCTTCCCCCGCTCCACCCGTGGGGAGCGATTCCATCCGGCTGCCCGTAACACCTGCCCCGGAGAGAGACCGCGCAGCGGCGGCTTAACACCTGGCCGCAAACCACGGGTGGCGCTGCAAGCACCCCCGTCCCCGTCCCGTACTGGTTCCTGGGGAAGAGCGATGGCAAGCCCCCCCAGGGACCCCGTTACCCTCCTTCCGTCCCCCCCCTTGTAATACCGGACTGACGGTCGGACTTTCCTTTTTATTGAAACCCGCCGGGGGTCATGGAAGCCGGGTCGGGCCACTCACAGCCTGACCCCGAATACCACCGGCCCGGTGACCGTGCGAGCCCTGCAAGCCCCGGCGTGGGCGTTTCATTTCCATTGGATTGATAGGCCAAGTACTTCCTTTTAATTTTGTTTGGCCATGTTGTGTGCGCAGTCACTAGGATTATGTGAATTAATGTAGACCCAGCTTCACACTTCATTGTGTTGGTGTAGTGGTAGGCTCTTTGCTTGATCTGCGAGGGATTGTGGGTTCGTCTCTGAGGCAAGGGCCATGGCCTTTGTATGGCTACGCGTAATTGCCTAGTCCAATGGACTGTGTTACCTATGAGTTTCCAATGAATTGATAGGCAAGTTACTGTCTTTTGCTTTGGTTTGGCCATGTTGTGTGCACAGTCACCAGGATTATGTGAATTAATGTAGAGTCAGTTTCCCACTTCTCTGTGTTGGTGTAGTGGTAGGCTCTTTGCTTGGGTTGCGAGAAGTTGTGGGTTTGACTCTGAGGCAATGCCCATGGACCTTGTATGGCTGCATGTAATTGCCTAGTCCAATGGACTGTGTTGCCTATGAGTTTCCATTGGATTGACAGGCCAGGTACTGTCTTTCGCTTTTGTTTGGCCATGTTGTGTGCGCAGTCACTAGGATTATGTGAATTAATGTAGAGTCAGTTTCCCACTTCTCTGTGTTGGTGTAGTGGTAGGCTCTTTGCTTGGGCTGCAAGAGATTGTGGGTTCGACTCTGAGGCAAGGCCCATGGACTTTAAATGGCTGCATGTAATTGCTTTCTCCAATGGACCGTGTTGCCTATGAGTTTTCATTGGATTGATAGGCCAGGTATTGTCTTTTGCTTTTGTTTGGCCATGTTGTGTGCGCAGTCACTAGGATTATGTGAGTTAATGTAGAATCAGTTTCCCACTTCTCTGTGTTGGTGTAGTGGTAGGCTCTTTGCTTGGGCAACGAGTGGTTTTAGGTGTGACTCTGAGGCAAGGCCCATGGACTTTGTATAGCTGCATATAATTGCCTAGTCCAATGGACTGTGTTGCCTATGAGTATCCATTGGATTGATAGGCCAGGTACTGTGTTTTGCTTTTGTTTGGCCATGTTGTGTGCGCAGTCACCAGGATTATGTGAATTAATGTAGAGTCAGTTTCCCACTTCTCTGTGTTGGTGTAGTGGTAGGCTCTTTGCTTCGGCTATGAGAGGTTGTGGGTTTGAATCTGAGGCAAGGCCTAAGGACTTTGTATGGCTGCATATAGTTGCCTAGTCCAATGGACTGTGTTGCCTATGAGTTTTCATTGGATTGATAGGCCAGGTACTGTCTTTTGCTTTTGTTTGGCCATGTTGTGTGTGCAGTCACTAGGATTATGTGAATTAATATATAGTCAGTTTCCTACTTCTCTGTGTTGGTGTAGTGGTAGGCACTTTGCTTGGGTTGTTAGAGGTTGTGGGTTTGACTCTGAGGCAATGCCCATGGACTTTGTATGGCTGCTTGTAATTGGTAAGTACAAAGGACTGTGTTGCCTATGAGTTTCCATTGGATTGATAGACCAGGTACTGTCTTTTGCTTTTGTTTGGCCATGTTGTGTGCGCAGTCACTAGGATTATGTGAATTAATGTAGAGTCGGTTTCCTACTTCTCTGTGTTGGTGTAGTGGTAGGCTCTTTGCTTGGGCTGCTAGAGGTTGTGGGTTTGACTCTGAGACAAGGCCCATGGACTTTGTGTGGCTGCATGTAATTGCCTAGTCCAATAGTCTGTGTTGCCTATGAGTTTCCGTTGGATTGATAGGCCAGATGCTGTCTTTTGCTTTCGTTTGGCCATGTCGTGTGCGCAGTCACTAGGATTATGTGAATTAATGTAGAATCAGTTTCCCACTTCTCTGTGTTGGTGTAGTGGTAGGCTCTTTGCTTGGTCTGCAAGAGGTTGTTGGTTTGACTCTGAGGCAAAGCCCATGGACTTTGTATGTCTGTATGTAATTGCCTAGTCCGATGGACTGTGTTGACTATGAGTTTCCATTGGATTGATAGGCCAGGTGCTATCTTTTGCTTTAGTTTGGCCATGTTGTGTGCGCATTCACTAGGATTATGTGAATTAATGTAAAATCAGTTTCCCTCTTCTCTGTGTTGGTGTAGTGGTAGGCTCTTTGCTTGGGCTACGAGAGATTGTGGGTTCGACAAGTACTGTCTTTTGCTTTAGTTTGGCCATGTTGTGTGCGCAGTCACTAGGATTATGTGAATTAATGTAGATTCAGTTTCCCACTCTCTGTGTTGGTGTAGTGGAAGGCTGTTTGCTTGGGCTGCGTGAGGTTGTGGGTTTGACTCTGAGGCAAGGCCCATGGATTTTGTATGGCTGCATGTAATTGTCGCAGAGGAGGGGACGCCACGCTCTCCCACTGCTCGGGTCCGGCTGCGGCCTGCTGCTGCTCGGTGGCTCGAGCGATGGGCCGGATACCGGGGACTCGAGCGGCGCTCCCCGCTCGTGAGTGAAAAGGGGATTGCTTTTTGGGATTGTTTATTGTCCGTGTCACAGTAACGGGGTGCCCCGGGGTGCCCCGGGGTGCCTCGGGGGTTGTAGTCGTGGCCCCTTTTTCTATCAGGCTAACCCCCGGCTCCGCCGTCACTATTGGGACAGGAGATGGCTTGGTGGGGCAGAGTGTGGTGGTACTGAGAATGTTGTCAGACGTAGGGAGACTTTGCAGACGGAGATCAGTTGAATCAGAAGACATATTTATTGCACGTATCTTCATAACAAAGGCAGCAATTTGATAGCATCGAGTCACACCTTCTGCTGGGGGAAAACTCTTCTGGTCGTATCCTCTCATGGGGCTGTGCTCGGCTACTCCACTTCACCTGGGCTCCCACTCTGGCTACCACAGACTTGACCCACCCAAACCTGTTTCACCACAGAGGACACTCTTTCTTTTCCTTCGCTAACTGTCCACCTTGCTTCCACACTCTGCCCCCGCTGTTCTTCTCTCCCGTCTCGGACTCGACTGCCTCAAAAACTTCCTTCCTTCCTCTACCACACTCTCTCCCTCCCCCTTCTGCTGCCGGCCCCTCCTTTCTCTTGCCCTGTTTCTATGGGGACAGCCGTCCCACCCGGCCACTAGGGGAACCCATCTATACAGTGCAATTACAGTAAAACATACACATTAACATTAACATTAACGGCTTTGTCTACCCCAGCGTGGGGTATCTTCAGGGAGGGAAAACTGTGCCTCTTTGTAAGGGGTCCGTCCACGCCTTACATTCCTCCCCTCTTTTTGTCTTAGCCTCCCGGCAAGGCTCGCACCTGTGAAACACAAGCTTAGCAGCAAGGCAACCTTTAATAAAACGTTAAAACCCTCTAGGAAACATAAACAACCACTGAGCGCACGAGTTCTGCGCCCGGAGTCCCTCCAAGGGAGCTCCCGGTCTTTGTAGGCAGTTTGCCCGGAGGCCTCCAATAGGCACTCCCGGTCTTTGCTGGTCTTCTGCCCGGAGGCTTTCACAGCACTCCCGGTCTTTGCAGGCAGGGGAGCATGGATAATAAAAGTCTCCTTCAACATCACAGAGGGAGTCCTTGCCCAGTCCGGCATCAGGCTCCTTCCGGGCTCGGTAACTTAAACGTGGTTACAAACTTTAAACCTTCACCGGTTCCTCAACAATACCGTTTTTTAGCACAGATATGTCCCTCACCTCCGGTCGCTGGGATTCACACGGGGTGGTAAGCTCGTAGCCATTCGGCCCGCTGGGCCTTCACATTATCGGAAAGGGACTGACCTGGCAAGCGGCGCAGCCTCCGGAACGGTTCGTAGTTAACCGGTGTCTCCGATTCTTCTGGCTCCGGCTTTGGCCCCTCGGTTCCCGGCGGAGGTGACGGGGTAGCTGGACGGGACGTCTGTGGACTTCCGACGACGACCACCGGGTGTGTCACCATGCTTTGACGAATCGCCAATACTGCCGGCGTCTCCTTTTCCGGCTCAGCTATCAGTCCTGTAGTGACTTCTGGCGACACTGCCAGCATGTTTTCTGGGCCGTTAGGCCTCAGCCAGCACTGGTCTCCGCTGTGTACGTCTCCGGCACTGACACTCTTCCCATTCAATCTCTTGTTGCCATTGGGCGGCCTCTTGAGCAGTGGGTGACCGGGTCACTCCTACGGCAAATAGGCCCTGGCATCCCACTTCTCTCCGGAATTTCACTTTTTCTCCCGGGTACAGGGTATGCAGACATTGGGGCAAGCCCTCAGTGTCCAGGTGAACCCGGTTATAGAAAAAATGATCACCGGTCTCTTCGTCCTCTATGAATCCATAGCCCTCCGCCTGATTGAATTTGTCCACGGTGCCAACGGTGCATTGCCGGTCAAACTCTTCGCTAAGGGGACCGGCCATCATCTCACGGGCCACGGTCTCGGCCAGCAACCTCTCTTGCACCGGATCGGTTTCAGGCGGTGGGGACTGTCGTCGGGTCAGGGGCGCCGGTTTTACCGGCTTTCAGAAGAATCCCCACTCATCTTCCTCTAACTCCCGGGCTTGCTGCTCTCCCGGGGCCGGAACTTCTGTGGGGGCTGGGGGACCCACCTTGTCGGGTGTAACCACCTCCGGACTCTGGAGAGGTGTTCCCAGCATTTCGCTTCCCGGCTGTAGTAGTGTCTTGTAGGTGGCCCGGACTTCCGTAGATGTCTCGCCGATCACGACATCCCAGGAAGTGACCCACGTTACTTTTGCGGGCCGCTCCGGACCTCCTGGCACAGCCGGTAGTTTAATGGTAAGGGCTTCTTCAGCTGCAGTCTGACTCGGGCGTCCTCTCCCCAGGCTGGTTGCCACCAGCGCGCCCGCTGCAGCTCGCTGCTTCATCTGAGTCTCCATCTCACTTAAGGTCAGTTGTGGAGTTTGCATCTCTTGCAGCTCCTCTCGTAATGGCGCCAGGGACGATGGAGATGCTGGGGAAGGTGGAGGCGGGCCGTCTTTTCCCGCTCTTGTATACACTCCACCCCCAGTCTCACACATCAAATCGACCCAGCACAGGCGACGCCTCTTCTTTTCTGTAACGCTGCCCTCTTCACATGTCTTCAGCAACATCTTGGGACCAGCACCTCCCCTCTTTGGGCGGCGCACTCTGTACTGCTTTTTCTTCATCGGCCAACTCAGGTTTTTTCGTTTGGCGCCAATTCTTCGCGCGCTCTCTGTGTTCGTGAAGATGGCGGCCATTTTAGTACCGTCCCGTGCCTGGTCCAATGCCTTAGGCACCACTTGGTCTTCACATTTGGGGACCGGGACCCCCTGCAGATAATCCGGATCCTGCCGACTATGCCACATGGAACGGGGTGCCGGGGGTGCCTCGGGGGTTGTAGTCGTGGCCCCTTTTTCTATCAGGCTAACCCCCGGCTCCGCCGTCACTATT
This sequence comes from Anomaloglossus baeobatrachus, assembly GCF_048569485.1. Taxonomy (NCBI): domain Eukaryota; kingdom Metazoa; phylum Chordata; class Amphibia; order Anura; family Aromobatidae; genus Anomaloglossus; species Anomaloglossus baeobatrachus. The sequence continues at coordinate 409,842,423 of NC_134353.1, read as the reverse complement.
GGGACAGGAGATGGCTTGGTGGGGCAGAGTGTGGTGGTATTGAGAATGTTGTCAGACATAGGGAGACTCTGCAGACGGAGATCAGTTGAATCAGAAGATATATTTATTGCACGTATCTTCATAACAAAGGCAGCAATTTGATAGCATCGATTCACACCTTCTGCTGGGGGAAAACTCTTCTGGTCGTATCCTCTCATGGGGCTGTGCCCGGCTACTCCACTTCACCTGGGCTCCCACTCCGGCTACCACAGACTTGACCCACCCAAACCTGTTCCACCACAGAGGACACTCTTTCTTTTCCTTCGCTAACTGTCCACCTAGCTTCCACACTCTGCCCCCGCTGTTCTTCTCTCCCGTCCCGGACTCGACTGACTCAAAAACTTCCTTCCTTCCTCTACCACACTCTCTCCCTCCCCCTTCTGCTGCCGGCTCCTCCTTTCTCTTGCCCTGTTTCTATGGGGACAGCCGTCCCACCCGGCCACTAGGGGAACCCATCTATACAGTGCAATTACAGTAAAACATACACATTAACATTAACATTAACGGCTTTGTCTACCCCAGCGTGGGGTATCTTCAGGGGGGGAAAACTGTGCCTCTTTGTAAGGGGTCCGTCCACCCCTTACAACGCCAACCACGGTTGTGGTGATTGTGTGGACACCACCGCTGCTCTGTATGGGGATCCCGGGAGCGATGACAGGGAGCAGCAAAGTTGTTGGTTCTCCCCTCCGTGGGTAGGGGGTAGTTGTCCCGTGGCCCAGTGATGAGGTGGGTGATGAGGGATGGCGGGGCTGGTGTAGGGCTTGGTGGGGTGCAGGGACGCGGGGGCAGCGCTGTGCCTCACGGCACTGTGGTACTCACTCAGCCTGAGACGGGGACACAGTTCTCGGTAAAACACACGGCTGGAAAGACGGTTCCCATGGACGGCTGCACTTGCTTTTCCCCAGTAATTGACGGTGACAGTCCCTTTTCCTGCACCTAAGATGATGATGGTAGCGATGGGTTCCCACCGGTAACCCGCTCCCCGACTTGGATATGGGCCGGAGGAGCCCTACTTTGCCCGCAGGCGCTGGCCCTGAGAAACTGGTGCCTTGGCGGTGGCGATGTCTCTCTCTAACGGTTGGACTGTTGCCTTCAATCGGGACTTGGTTGTTGGGAGACCCAGAGGTCCCCTTAACTGACGGATTTGGCAAATTCACGGCGACTCCTAGCCTTGCCGGGATCCGAAAGGCCCCTGCCAATTGTGCTGACTGATCTTCGTATACCGCTCCGGTACCGCCGGGCCACCACCCGTCCACGGTCCTTTCGGCAACCTCCAAGCAGCCTCTCCTGCAGACAGTCACCGCCGTCTGCTGACCTTGCTGTCTCAGCCCGGGGCACACACCCGGACCAACTTCAGGCTTTCAACTGTCACTTTTTCTTCCACCTTACTCCTCTCTCTTGCTCCTTTTCCACTTCACTTCTACTTCACTCACTGCTCTCTCCTTCACTTCCCTAACTGTTCTGCCTGGTTTTCCCGCCTCCAGGGCTGTGAACTCCTCGGTGGGCGGAGCCAACCGCCTGGCCCACCCCCTGGTGTGGACATCAGCCCCTGGAGAAAGGCAACAAGAATTTTTGTGTAGCTTTGGTGTACCTATCTGGGGTGTAGGGTGTGGTGGTGTTCTGACCTGTGACCCCTGGCTTGCCCAGGGCGTCACATTCCCCCTTAGCAAAATGCAGACCGTCCGCGGGCTGCCCGTCCAACACCGGTTTTATTTTCTGAAAAGATATAAAAACATGACATACAAATAAAATAACTTCATCCCACATCGGGAGGTTCATTTCTTAAACGTTACGTAACATTAAAACGGTTGCTGCTGCCGCTCTCTCCCACCCAAGTAACCTGGCCCTGATGCTGCCCCTAAAACCCAGGCAGCACCCCTTGACCCCAGTCCTGAACCAAGTCACCCGAGCGGGATCTGTCCTTCCCCTCCAGAGGGTAGCCACCGGTTCCTGTGGTGGCTGGGCCCCAGGCTGCTTCACTGCGGGCCCTCCCTCCAACCTGCCTCTCCGGAGGCGGTAACGGTAGCTGCAAAAACATTTTTATTTACAAGCCACTAACGTTTGTGGTTGCCCTGCAAGTTCTCGGGCTTGTCCATAGGAGTTTCTATGCAGCTAGATGGTCCCCACGGGGACAACGGTGCCGGCAACGACCGGTTTCAATCACATGGCTAATCAGGTCAATCTTCGGTTATTATTCTCATTTTCACAACTTTTCAAACTTTTAAACACACATACTTTCTTCCCCCCCCTCTTTTTTTTTAAAGAACGGTTTCCCTGTACCTAAGTGGGGGCCTACCTAGGTTGGGACGGGTGGACCTCCGGGGTCCGGTGTCAGTGGGGCTAGGCAGTGGGGCAGAGGGAACAATCAGTTCCTCCTCCCTGCTATCGTGTGGGGCAGGCGGAGGCATAGGGGAGCTGGGCGCCGGTTCATCCCTGGGCACTGGCACTGGTTCTGGCTCACGGTTGACCGCCTCCATCACTTCTTCATCCACAGGTTGTGGGAACAGTATCACTGGAAGAATCACCGCGCCGTTCTGTGTGGGCCAGTCTGCTGGGAAGTCACCCATCACAGTGTGGATCACCTCTTTTGCCTTCTCTGCTGTTGGAGGAACCGGTACTGTGGCGCCCCAGGACCTGGTCGCCACAACAGCATTGCCCTCCCAAAGGGTTAATGCTGAGCCTGGAGGTAATTGGGAGGTCCATTGGCCAGCAAGTTTAACATCCAACGCAGTTCTCCCTCCGGCCAGCAGGGGGAGCTCTGAACCTGGGATTCCAGGGAGTATCCCCTTAAGTCTGATCTGGGGGAGGAAGTAGTGGTCAGTCTGTAGAGAGCAGTAGAAGTGAACAGACGCAGAGTGAGCTGTCCTGTGAATCTGGGGCCTAGAGCTAGAGTAGCTTGGCCCAGAGAAGCAGGAGTAGCCGAGAGGCAACGGAGAGACTCGGACATCGGAGTCTGTGGCCACCAGGGCTTAAACATAATCCCTGGTAGCCGAATCCGAAGGGCAGGAGAGCTGCAAGCACCTGGCCCAAAAACATCCCAAAAGCACAGCTGCAGCATCAAGGCCCGGTGTGGACTCCAGCAGAGAAGCACCAGAGAGAGGACCTGCGCAGCCTGCTATAGAGGGAAAGGGACGTACCATCAGTCCCAGCAGCAAGAGGGCCATTGCTGGATTCAGAGAAGCAGGGTCCTATCACAACAAAGAAAAGCACAGGAGTAGGCCTCATACTCAGCTGGCCAGAAAGATCTCCCCAAGTACTTCCAGGCCGACCGGATCCCCATCACCACCTGTAACGGTCTCCCAGGACTGGACTGTTTCCAAAGTAAAAGAGGAAAAGGTAAAGGGACTGTTGTTTGTGCCTGGTTCTTTCATTGCCTGTCGGCCCTGCACCGTGTTAGCCACACAACCCCATAGACTTCCACGAGCACTAACAGGGTCCCCGGGGCTCCGCTCCACCTGTGGGGAGCAGTAACACCATTGCTGCTATAACATCACCCCGGAGGCCTCACACAGCAGCGGCGGCTTAATAGCCGCAGACCACAGGTGGCGTCACGAACCCAAACTTTATTCATCAAGCCACATATTCTACTGACACCCACCAGGGCCACGGAGCCAGGCCCAGCCACCACTGACTACCACCGGACTAGTCCGGCCCGGCATCGGGTGTCCCATAGCCCTGGGGTGGGCGAGCCAATTTTGGCGTCACGAACAGGATTTCGTGCCCGGTCCAACCGGGTACTGTGCGCCTGAAGAATTGCGCTTAAAAGACAGTGTTACTGCGTGTTTCACTGTTTGAAAACTGCCGCCGCCATTAGCCCCGCTGAGCGCAGGAAGAAGGGGGGCGTGCCTGACAAAGAGCGCGAAGGGAGCGCGCCATCAGAGCAGAGCGCTGTTAACCCCGCGCGACCCAGAAGGGAATTTGAAAAGTGAACGGAGCCTGGTAAGGTTCACTAAGGGGGAGGAAGATGTCCGACTCGGAGGGAGGGCAGATGGCTGCCATAGCCCGAGACGCCGCGGCACCAGCCGAAGCAATCCCAGTCGCCGTCGCCCCAGCCCCCGCTGTAGCGCCGGTAATGCCGATCACAATGCCGTACATCCCGGGAGCAGAATGGCTGCGCAGTACTCCAGGGAGTCACATACCCTCAGTGACTTCAGAGAAAGCCTGCACAGCTTGTTCCGGGTGTATCCGCTGACTGAGAGCCAGAAGGTGGGCATATTAATGGGGCAGCTAGCCGGCGCGGCCCAGCGTGAAGTGAAGTCCTGGCCTGATACAGATAAAGGGACAGCAACCCAGATACTGGCCAAGCTAAAGAGTACTTTTGACACCCGCACCGCAGCAGAAATAAAGATGAGATTCTTTGGGTGCAAACAACGGGCCACAGACAGCATAAGGGACTATGCCTTAAACTTGCAGGAGGCCCTGAAAGCAGTTAAACAGGTGGACCCAGAGAGTGTCCGTGAAGAACACAAACTCCTAACTGAGCAGTTCATAGAGGGGCTCCTGTCAGATGCCCACAGGACCCAGCTGCGTATCATGGTCCTGCAGAACCCTGCTCTGGACTTTGCAAAGTTTATGGACCAGGCCATCCGGGTACTGAGAGAATCTACACCGAATGACCCAGTATCCCTCCGGCCTCTTGCTATCACGTACCCTGTGGTGGTGCCTGCAACACCAGCTGCTGCAGGGGCCGAGGCGCAGTCCATGGAAAAGGATCCCACTGCAGAGCTCAGACAGCAGGTCCGGGAGCTGACCAAAACTGTAGCTGCCCTTGCCAAGACCGTGCAGTCCACAACAGTCCTCTACAAGTGACCCCATCACCTGCAAGAATCGAGTTGGCCTCCAGCCCAGATGACGTCCCATGGATGCGACAGAGGAGGATTCCGCCGAACCGAGGCAGAGACACAGACCGGTATGATTCAACGGGACAACCGATCTGCCGCCGCTGCAGCCAGGCGGGCCACATTGCACGACACTGTCCTTTAAATGGGCCGAGCCTGGGGCCAGGAGCCGACCCCCAGGTGTAAGGAAGCCCGGCTCAACCCCCAGCCGCAGCAAGTATGTGGGAGGATGACCGGTCCTTCCTATTGTGCTGGATGGGATCCCTTTGAATGCTCTCCTGGATACGGGGTCCCAGGTAACAACCATCCCCTATAAACTGTACAAAAGATATTGGGCTGATTCAGACATTGACCATGGCCCAGATGATGATTTAACAATTGTGGCCAGTAATGGTCAGCCCTTGCCTCAAATTGGGTACAAAGAAGTAACCATTAAAGTGGGGCGGGTAGAATTGCCATGTCAGGGGATGATAATTGTAGATATTGATCGCAAAGAATCTGACCCACTGCTAACCCTTGGTACAAATGTGATAGAAAATTGCATTGCCGAAGTGATAATTTTGTTGCAACAGGCGTCTGAAACTGCTAGCTCCGGGCAGCAGCGTGCCCTACAGAGGGAGATCCGAGCCCTGATGGGGAGGCAGCAGGTAGAGCTGGCCAGAGGAGAAATTGGCAGTGTGAGGGTAAGTGACCCCCTCCCCATTGCAATACCCCCAAGAAGTGAAATGTTGACATGGTGTCGGGCAGCAATAGGCCTCAAGGGTCAGGACTACCATGCCTTGGTAGAACCGGTGTATTCAGACAGTAGGCCTGGAGTCCTGATAGCCAGAGGGGTAGCAGACGTCCGCAAGGGGAGAGTGCCCATCCGTGTCCTGAATTGTGGGGAGGAGGAAGCCAAATTGCCCCGGTACGCCACTGTAGCAAAACTGTACACTGTCAGCAACAATACCATCAAAGCAGTGGAACCCTTGATCCCGTCCGACCAGGCGGAAGACAATGGCTCCAAGGGGCAGCTGGAAGACTGGTGCCAAAAATTACATGTGGGCACCGACTCCACCCCCTCACACCAAAAGCATGGGGTTTACCGGGTGGTACAGGAGTACGAGCGGGTCTTCAGCAAACACCCCTTAGATTTTGGGCAGGTGAAAGGGGTTAAACATCAAATCCCCACGGGTGATCATCATCCCATTAAAGAGAGATACCGCACTGTACCCCCCGCACAGTATCAGCGTGCCAAAGAAATGTTACGGGAAATGAAGGAGGCTGGGGTTATCAGAGATAGTTGTAGCCCCTGGGCAGCTCCACTAGTGCTCGTAAAGAAAAAAGATGGTACAATGAGAATGTGTGTAGATTACAGGCAAATTAACCGCATTACACATAAAGATGCTTATCCACTGCCCAGAATAGAGGAGTCACTGACAGCCTTAAAGTCAGCTAACTATTTCTCCACCTTGGATCTCACCAGTGGGTATTGGCAGGTTCCCGTGGCAGAGGCGGACAAGGAGAAGACTGCATTCACGACACCAATGGGCCTCTGTGAGTTCAACTGTATGCCATTCGGGCTCTGCAACGCCCCAGGGACATTCCAAAGGTTGATGGAGTGCTGCTTGGGCCACCACAACTTTGAAACCGTGCTGTTGTACCTGGATGACGTCATAGTCTACTCCAAGACTTATGAAGACCACCTGAGGCACTTAGCAGAAGTGTTTGAGTCCTTGTCGAAATATGGCCTGAAGATAAAGCCGTCCAAATGTCACCTCTTGAAGCCAAAGGTACAGTACCTGGGTCATGTGGTCAGCGCAGAAGGTGTGGCACCTGATCCGGAGAAAGTCACCGTAATCAAGGACTGGCCAAGACCCACCACGGTAAAGGAGGTGCGGCAGTTCCTTGGGCTGGTGGGCTACTACCGAAGGTTCATTGATGGTTTCACCAAGATAGCAGCGCCCCTTCAAGATCTCCTGGTGGGCCAGCCAAAGCAGGCTAAGAAGCAGAGCCCTCCATTTGAATGGAGCAGCCAACTAGAAACATCCTTTGTCCGGCTGAAAGGGGCTCTCACGGGAGAAGAAATTCTGGCCTACCCTGACTACAGCCAGCCGTTTGTACTGTATACAGACGCCAGCAACGTGGGACTGGGAGCAGTTCTGTCCCAGGTGCAGGGAGGCAGAGAGAGGGTGATAGCGTACGCCAGTAGGAAGCTTCGGCCCACAGAAAGGAATCCAGAAAACTACAGTTCCTTCAAGCTGGAGTTCCTCGCTATTGTTTGGGCAGTGACTGAACGCTTCAAGCACTATCTGGCATCGGCCAAGTTCACCATTTTCACGGACAACAATCCGTTGACACACCTGGCAACAGCCAAGTTAGGTGCGTTGGAACAGCGATGGATGGCCCGGCTGTCTAACTTTGACTTTACCATCAAGTATCGGGCTGGCAAGAAGAATAACAATGCTGATGCGCTGTCCAGAATGCCTCACTTACCCGAGTCTGGAGAAGACCTGGATGAACTCGAAGAGATAGAGTTACCGGCTTTCCATCACCAAGGTGTTTCCCAGTGTGAGCATGCTGTAGGAGTGAAGCGCTCGAGCCAGCACGAGGTCTCGGTCAACCCATTACTCCACCATAATTGGGAAGAGACACAGAACGGTGACCCGGCCGTGCGATTGGTCAAAGAAAAGCTAGCACAAGCTGAGGCTCATCTTTGCCCAGATGCTCCAGAAGAAGCCCAGCAGTTGTGGAAGGAGAGGGGACGACTGTTCACCTATCAAGGCAAGCTCTGTAAGAGATATGTCAACTGGCGAACGAATGAACTCGTCTGGCAGATAGTGGTTCTGCAGAGGGATGCTCCAATGGTCCTAGCAGCTTATCATGATAATGCAGGACACTTCGGGTGGAAGAAGTTGGAGACCCTACTCCGTGATCGGTTCTACTGGGTGCACATGAGAAAGACAGTCGAGAAGTGGTGCCGAGACTGTGGTCCGTGTAACCTGAGGCGGAAAGATGATGCCAGCCAGAGGTCTCCCCTACAGCCAATTGTCACGAAGCAGCCCCTGGAGTTGGTGGCCCTGGACCACGTGAAGTTAACACCCAGCCGGTCAGGCTATGTGTACGCCCTCACCATTGTGGACCATTACTCTCGTTTCCTGGTAGTAGTGCCCGTGAAGGACCAGACAGCCAGAACAGCAGCGAGAGCATTTCAGGCCTACTTTTGTCGACCTCACGGTTACCCTGAAAGGGTACTGACTGATCAGGGTCCTGCATTCGAGGCAGAAGTGTTCCAAGAGTTCTGTAACATGTACGGTTGTAAGAAAATCAGAACCACACCGTACCACCCCCAAACCAATGGATTGTGCGAGAAGATGAACCATGTGGTTATTGACATGCTCAAGACTCTACCTTTGGAAGAAAGAAACCAATGGCCAGAAAAGTTACCAGATCTGGCAGACTTGTACAACCATATCCCGGTAAATTCGACCAACTGCAGCCCTGCCTACCTGATGCGAGCCAGACCTGGCAAGTTACCTGTAGACTTTGAGATGGGGACTGTGTCACCTGAGGCGGTTCAGGAAATAGAGGATTGGGATACAGAGCGGCAGCAGCGGTACCGTAAGGTCCAGGAATGCGTAGAGAAGAGCCTGTCTCAAGCAGACCCCCACATTGGGGGTATTACAGTTTATGAAACTATTGATATTATAAGAGAGACCCGTATAGGTAGACGTGAATGATTTACATTTTTTTACATGTTTACATGAGATGCAGAAGTTGTGCCCGCAACCAAAAAAACCCGTACAAGACAACCAATTTTTGGAGATGGCATTGTCTTTTTTGCTGACGACCAAGCTGGGGGATAAAATATTAGCGAGATTGGGAGCTCTTTTAGCCACAAAATTAATTTTGTTCTTAGTGAGAATTCGGCTCAGTAAATCATCACTTTGTAAAATGGGCAAATGTTTTTGTACTATTTTTACTATGTCATGAAATTGTGGAGAAAAATTCGTTGTGAACGTCACCTTATTATTAAATTTGTCCTTATTTTTATTTTTGTTGTTATCCTTAAAGAGATCAGATCTATCAATTTTGTTGACTATAGTTTGTGCCCGGTCCAGGCACCCTTTCGGATAGCCCCTGTGTTTAAGCTTTGCCAGAACAGTATCAGATTCCGCTTGTAGGAGATCAGGACGGGAGCAATTGTCTTTCAGTCTGATTAACTCACCAAGCGGAATATTTTTAATGATGTGCGGAGAATGACATGAACTAGCCAGTAAAATAGAGTTGGAGTCCGTCTCCTTGTGGTAGGGAAGAATCTCCACCGTACTGCCGTTACCGATCAGGGTAACATCCAAATAGTTAATGCTAGTGGAATGTGTCTGAAAAGTAAATTTGAGATTGAAAGAATTTTGATTAAGATGATTAATGAAGGAATGTGCTGTAGCAACATCCCCCTTCCATATGATCAATAAATCGTCGATATAACGTGTGTAAAAAATTATGTGGTCTGAAAAATTATTATCATCATTAAAAATGTAAAATTCCTCAAAAATAGCAACAACGATGTTAGCAAGGGAGGGGGAAAATTTCCTTCCCATGCTAACGCCGCATTTCTGTGGCTACATGATGTGGAATGGAGGGATAAAGGCTGACGATGTCACAGGTCAACCACATGTAGTTACTATGCCAGGGCATGGAATTCAGATTGTTAATAAGAGATTTGGTATCCCTCAGGAAACCTGGCAAATCCCTAACCAAAGGCTGTAAAAAATAGTCTAACCAAGCACCAAGTTTTTCACCAAGGGAACCAATGCCGGATATGATGGGCCTAAAGGGGGGTGGAAAGATGCCTTTATGTAGTTTGGGGAGGGCATGATACACAGGAATAATGGGATGGTCCACCTTGAGATAGTCATACATTTTTTGTGAAAAAATGCCCCCCTCAAAACCTGCCTGAAGCATTTTATCAATTTTTGTCTTATAGAAATTGGTTGGATCCCCCTGTATATGTAAATAGGTGTTATCGTCAGATAAAATGGCATGGTTCATTTTGAAATACAAAGGTGAATCTAAAACAACAACCCCCCCCCCTTTATCGGCTTCCCTGATGATCAAACCAGTATTGGACTGTAAATCTTGTAAAGCCAAAGCTTCTTGGGGGTTGAGATTGTTGTTTTTAATACTCGTGATTCTATCTAAGGCAACCAAATCCTCCTCAATATGTTCCTGTAAAATATCCAATACAGATGGCCTGGACTGAATAGGATAAAACAGAGCATTGGTAGTCATGAACTTGTCAGGGAGAAATTCATAGCTTCTGGATTCCGATTCTAGTAAATCAGAAAGTTTTGACAACTCACAGAACTTAGGAATCACATTGGAATCAAGCATGTCAAGATCTGAGGAAGGACTGAAATTATCCTGTGAATCTTCACTGTTACTGAAATGGCACTTCAAGGTTAAATTTCTGGCCAATTTATTTATATCCAGCAACGTGTTGAAAAGGTTAAATTTATTTGTGGGACAAAAACTGAGTCCTTTGGATAAAACTGATAAGTGATGCTGTGAAAGAATCTGAGCTGAAAGGTTCCAGACTGGACAGGTTAGTAACTCCGCTTCCTGTGGTCCGGATACCTGGTGTTTACGATGTTTGCGCCCTCCTCTTCTAGTGCGTTTTTTGAAGTGTAATTTTTCTTTTTCTTGTATTTTTTATCAAGTGGGGCAGGTGTTATAACCTCTTCAGAAGAGGAGTCGGAGGAATCTTCCACCGAGTAACTTGTGGTGGCTGAGGAAACGCTGGTATCACCAAAACTGACTTTTCTGTTGTAGTTTTTTTGGAATAACTTCCTGTTTTTATTTTGTGGTCTTAATATGGAATTTTGATGCTGTGAATTCCTCCAAGTATAAACCTTATCGGTCTGATAATCCATGATATTTCTGTCAAATTTACGTTTTTTCCTTTCTGCGATTTTGTCATCTAAAATGTTCAGATGTTTGTCCAAATTGTCGCTGAGTGTGGTAAATTCAGAAGTATCCTTGAATTTGTCCAAAATGGTCTCAGTCTCCATGATACATTTTTTTAACTGCTTCCAGCTCTTGTTCCTCATGTCTAATAATAAGCTCCATTAACTGGATGGAACATTTAGAGAGGATGGTGTTCCAATCCCATAAAAACCTTTCAGGAAACGTGGAAAACGACGGAGATTTAATAATCCTCAAACCACGAGGTATCATATTTTTGTCTACATATGAACGTAACGATTTGGAATTCCACCACAACCTTGGTTCTCTGGATTTATATTTTTCCAATGATCTGTGTAGCTGTAGTAGCTCCTCATTGTCTTTAACGGTAGCCTCTGTAGAAGTATCACCATTACAAGGGTTAAAGATGGAGTTAAATTTAGTTCTGTGCAGAGGTAGATCCATATGGAGTGGAAAACAAACAGGTTTAATAAACCATACAATTAGAAGAGAAGTTGAAGGGGGAGCACGAAGAGAGTCAATAGCAATGCCAAAAAATAGAGAAATTCAGCTCACCCCTCTTCACTCCAGATCTAACCTCTGGTGCACGGAAACACCCTGACCTGGGAGGAGAACACATGGAGAAAAAAGAGAATATTCCAGCAACTCCAGGAGAGAATCGACTTAAAATCAATTTCTTTATTTAATGATAAAAATCTTCCATCAATACAGAACAAAAGTTTCCATTGGATTGATAGGCCAGGTACTGTCTTTTGCTTTTGTTTGGCCATGTTGTGTGCGCAGTCACTAGGATTATGTGAATTATTGTAGAATCAGATTCCCACTTCTCTGCGTTGGTGTAGTGGTAGGCTCCTTGCTTTGGCTGCAAGAGGTTGTGGGTTTGACCCTGAGGCAAGGCCCATGGATGTTGTATGGCTGCATGTGATTGCCTAGTCCAATGGACTGTGTTACCTATGAGTTTTCATTGGATTGATAGGCCTGGTACTGTCTTTTGCTTTTGTTTGGCCATGTTGTGTGCGCAGTCACTAGGATTATGTGAATTAATGTAGAGTCAGTTTCCCACTTCTCTGTGTTGGTGTAGTGGTAGGCTCTTTGCTTGGGCTGCGAGAGGTTGTGGGTTCGACTTTGAGGCAAGGCCCATGGACTTTGTATGGCTGCATGTAATTGCCTATTAAAATGGACTGTGTTGCTTATGAATTTCCATTGGATTGATAGGCCAGGTACTGTCTTTTGCTTTTGTTTGGCCATGTTGTGTTGCCTATGAGTTTCCTTTGGATTAATAGGCCAGGTGCTGTCTTTTGCTTTTGTTTGGCCATGTTGTGTGCGCAGTCACTAGGATTATGTGAATTAATGTAAAGTCAGATTCCCTCTTCTCTGTGTTGGTGTAGTGGTAGGCTCTTTGCTTGGGCCACGAGAGATTGTGAGTTCGACTCTGAGGCAAGGCCCATGGACTTTGTATGGCTGCATGTAATTGCCTAGTCCAATGGACCGTGTTACCTATGAGTTTCCATTGGATTGATAGGCCAGGTACTGTCCTGTGCTTTTGTTTCGCCATGTTGTGTGCACAGTCACTAGAATTATGTGAAATAATGTAGACTTAGATTCCCACTTCTCTGTGTTGGTGTAGTGCTAGGCTCTTTGCTTGGGCTGCGAAAGGTTGTGATTTCGGCTCTGAAACAAGGCCCATGGACTTTGTATGGCTGCATGTAATTGCCTAGTCCAATGGACTGTGCTGCCTATGAGTTTTCATTGGATTGGTAGGGCAGGTGCTGTCTTTTGTTTAGGCCATGTTGTGTGCACAGTCAATAGGATTATGTGAATTAATGTAGAGTCAGTTTCCCACTTCTCTGTGTTGCTGTAGTGGTAGGCTCTTTGCTTGCGCTGCGAGAGGTTGTGGGTTTGACTCTGAGGCAAGGCCCATGGACTTTCTATAGCTGCATGTAGTTGCTTAGTCAATTGGACTGTGTTGACTATGAGTTTCTATTGGATTGATTTGCCAGATACTGTGTTTTGCTTTTGTTTGGCCAGATTGTGTGTGCAGTCACTAGGATTAGAAGAATTAATGTAGAGGCAGCTTCCCACTTCTCTGTGTTGGTGTAGTGGTAGGCTCTTTGCTTGGGCTGCGAGAGGTTGTGGATTTGACTCTGAGGCAAGGCCCATGGACTTTATTTTGCTGCATGTGACTCGCCCACCCCAGGGCTATGGGACACCCGGTGCCGGGCCGGACTAGTCCGGGGGTAGTCGGTGGTGGCTGGGCCCGGCTCCGTGGCCCTGGTGGGTGTCAGTAGAATATGTGGCTTGATGAATAAAGTTTGTGTTCGTGGCGCCACCTGTGGTCTGCGGCTAATAAGCCGCCGCTGCTGTGTGAGGTCTCCGGGGTGATGATATAGCAGCGATGGTGGTACTGCTCCCCACAGGTGGAGCGGAGCCCCAGGGACACTGTTAGTGCTCGTGAAAGTCTATGGTGTTGTGTGGCTAACACGGTGCAGGGCCGACAGGCAATGAAAGAACCAGGCACAAACAACAGTCTCTTTACCTTTTCCTCTTTTACTTTGGAAACAGTCCAGCCCTGGGAGACCGTTACAGGTGGTGATGGGGATACGGTCGGCCTGGAAGTACTTGGGGTGATCTTTCTGGCCAGCTGAGTATGAGGCCTACTCCTGTGCTTTTCTTTGTTATGATAGGACCCTGCTTCTCTGAATCCAGCAATGGCCCTCTTTGCTGCTGGGACCGATGGTACGTCCCTTTCCCTCTGTAGCAGGCTGCGCAGGCCCTCTCTGGTGCTTCTCTGCTGGAGTCCACACCGGGCCCTGATGCTGCAGCTGTATCTTCGGGATGTATATGGGCCACTTGCTTGCAGCTCTCCTGCCCTTCGGATTCGGCTACCAGGGAGTATTTTAAGCCCTGGTGGCCACAGACTCCGATGTCCGAGTCTCTTCGCTGCCTCTCTGCTCCTTCTGCTTCCCTGGGCCAAGCTACTCTAGCTCTAGGCCCCAGATCCACAGGACAGCACACTCTGCGTCTGCTCACTATCACTTCTCTCTACAGACTGACTTCTACTTCCTCCCTCAGGTCAGACTTGGGGAAGGCTCCCTGGAATTCCAGGTCAGAGCTCCCCCTGTTGGCCGGAGGGAGAACTGCGTTGGGTGTTAAAACTTGCTGGCCAATGGACCTCCCAATTACCTCCAGGCTCCGCATTAACCCTTTGGAAAGGCAATGCTGTTGTGGCGACCAGGTCCTGGGGCGCCACACTCCCCCTTAGTTAAATTCAGTACTCCCGGACTGTAGAAACAAAACAAAACAGGTTACAACATTTCATCCCATTGTGGGAGGCGCATTACTTAAACGTTACAACTTAAACACTACTATAGAGTCCAGTGTGGCTCCCTGCCGGGTGTCCATTACACTGCTCCATGGGGAACCTGCCGCGATCAAACCCCCAACGTAGGCTCTGGGCGTGCGTCAGAGCATTGATGACCCCAGTCTATGCACGCCGGACGGGTTTTTCTTCAGGGGTGTTGAGCACACTGGTGCTAACTATGAACAATTTAGGTGTTGGCCACCCATAGTCCAGTGGCCCAATTGTCCATTTACTTAATCACCTAAGACAAAAAGCATTTTATACACAACATGACAGACATTTCACATAACTATTTACATTCTGTTAGGTATTTTATTTTCTATGTTCTATACCTTGGAGGGGGCTGTCCCCGAGTGCTACGTTGGGACCGGCATAGCTCTGGGGTTTGTCCCTGACTACTTGGAGTGTCTGCCCCCCCCGTGTTATTGGTAGGCCTAACCCTGACAGGGATGCACGTTGGTTGCCTATGGGATCTCAGATTCGCCAAGGGTACGGCAGGTTCGCCACTGGCAGGGGGTTGAACCTCCTGTTCCACTGCTGGCGTGTCATCTTGTGTTGGAGCGGACGGTTCTTTAGGTGGATCTGGAACCTCTTCTGTTTCTGGCTCGACCAACTGTGGGAACGTCAAAACTGGTACCACTATGGCATTGTTTATTCAGGTCCAAGTTTTGGGGAATTTTCCAAGGATTGTTTGGATCATCTCCTCCTCTTTTTCTTGACTTTGGGGACTTTCTTGTACTTCTTCCACTTCCCTTTGGATCCTGCACCGTTCAGGGCACGCTTTCAGGCGGTCTCGAGAAACTGCTTGATAGGTCTTGCCTTCATCCTTGCTTATGAGGCATACCTTACTATTGTCAAAGTTGGAGGGGATAATGGTGTAGGGTTCATTCTCCCACTTATCATCCAATTTATGCACCCTCCGCTTCTTCTTGAGGACTTGTTCTCCAGGTGCTAAGGGAGTTGCCGGGGCTGTTTGATTGTAATGCTGCTCTTGTCTCGTTCTTGCTTGAGACAGGCTCCTTTCTACGCATTCCTGGACCTTACGGTACTGCTGCTGCCGCTCTGTATCCCAATCCTCTATTTCCTGAACCGCCTCAGGTGACACAGTCCCCATCTCAAAGTCTACAGGTAACTTGCCAGGTCTGGCTCGCATCAGGTAAGCAGGGCTGCAGTTGGTCAAATTTACCGGGATATGGTTGTACAAGTCTACCAGATCTGGTAACTTCTCTGGCCATTGGTTTCTTTCTTCCAAAGGTAGAGTCTTGAGCATATCAATAACCACATGGTTCATCTTCTCGCACAATCCATTGGTTTGGGGGTGGTACGGTGTGGTTCTGATTTTCTTACAACCATACATGTTACAGAACTCTTGGAACACTTCTGCCTCGAATGCAGGACCCTGATCAGTCAGGACCCTTTAAGGGTAACCGTGAGGTCGACAAAAGTATGCCTGAAATGCTCTTGCTGCCTGGTCCTTCACGGGCACTACTACCAGGAAACGAGAGTAATGGTCCACAATGGTGAGGGCGTACACATAGCCTGACCGGCTTGGTGTTAACTTCACATGGTCCAGGGCCACCAACTCCAGGGGCTGCTTCGTGACAATTGGCTGTAGGGGAGACCTCTGGCTGGCATCATCTTTCCGCCTCAGGTTACACGGACCACAGTCTCGGCACCACTTCTCAACTGTATTTCTCATGTGCACCCAGTAGAACCGATCACGGAGTAGGGTCTCCAACTTCTTCCACCCGAAGTGTCCTGCGTTATCATGATAAGCTGCTAGGACCATTGGCGCATCCCTCTGCGGGACCACTATCTGCCAGACGAGTTCATTCGTTCGCCAGTTGACATATCTCTTGCAGAGCTTGCCTTGGTAGGTGAACAGTCGTCCCCTCTCCTTCCACAGCTGCTGGGCTTCTTCTGGAGCATCTGGGCCAAGATGGGTCTCAGCTTGTGCTAGCTTTTCTTTGACCAATCGCACGGCCGGGTCACCGTTCTGTGTCTCTTCCCAATTATGGTGGAGTAATGGGTTGACCGAGACCTCGTGCTGGCTCGAGCGCTTCACTCCTACAGCATGCTCACACTGGGAAACACCTTGGTGATGGAAAGCCGGTAACTCTATCTCTTCGAGTTCATCCAGGTCTTCTCCAGACTCGGGTAAGTGAGGCATTCTGGACAGCGCATCAGCATTGTTATTCTTCTTGCCAGCCCGGTACTTGATGGTAAAGTCGAAGTTAGACAGCCGGGCCATCCATCGCTGTTCCAACGCACCTAACTTGGCTGTTGCCAGGTGTGTCAATGGATTGTTGTCCGTGAAGATGGTGAACTTGGCCGATGCCAGATAGTGCTTGAAGCGTTCAGTCACCGCCCAAACAATAGCGAGGAACTCCAGCTTGAAGGAACTGTAGTTTTCTGGATTCCTTTCTGTAAGCCGCAGCTTCCTACTGGCGTAAGCTATTACCTTCTCTCTGCCTCCCTGCACCTGGGACAGAACTGCTCCCAGTCCCACGTTGCTGGCGTCTGTATACAGTACAAACGGCTGGCTGTAGTCAGGGTAGGCCAGAATTTCTTCTCCCATGAGAGCCCCTTTCAGCCGGACAAAGGATGTTTCTATTTGGCTGCTCCATTCAAATGGAGGGCTCTGCTTCTTAGCCTGCTTTGGCTGGCCCACCAGGAGATCTTGAAGGGGCGCTGCTATCTTTGTGAAACCATCAATGAACCTTCGGTAGTAGCCCACCAGCCCAAGGAACTGCCGCACCTCTTTTACCGTGGTGGGTCTTGGCCAGTCCTTGATTACGGTGACTTTCTCCGGATCAGGTGCCACACCTTCTGCGCTGACCACATGACCCAGGTACTGTACCTTTGGCTTCAAGAGGTGACATTTGGACGGCTTGATCTTCAGGCCATATTTCGACAAAGACTCAAACACTTCTGCTAAGTGCCTCAGGTGGTCTTCATAAGTCTTGGAGTAGACTATGACGTCATCCAGGTACAACAGCACGGTTTCAAAGTTGTGGTGGCCCAAGCAGCACTCCATCAACCTTTGGAATGTCCCTGGGGCGTTGCAGAGCCCGAATGGCATACAGTTGAACTCGCAGAGGCCCATTGGTGTCGTGAATGCAGTCTTCTCCTTGTCCGCCTCTGCCACGGGAACCTGCCAATACCCACTGGTGAGATCCAAGGTGGAGAAATAGTTAGCTGACTTTAAGGCTGTTAGTGACTCCTCTATTCTGGGTAGTGGATAAGCATCTTTATGCGTAATGCGGTTAATTTGCCTGTAATCTACGCACATTCTCATGGTACCATCTTTTTTCTTTACGAGCACTAGTGGAGCTGCCCAGGGGCTACAACTATCTCTGATAACCCCAGCCTCCTTCATTTCCCGTAACATCTCTTTGGCACGCTGATACTGTGCGGGGGGTACAGGGCGGTATCTCTCTTTAATGGGATGATGATCACCCGTGGGGATTTGATGTTTAACCCCTTTCACCTGCCCAAAATCTAGGGGGTGTTTGCTGAAGACCCGCTCGTACTCCTGTACCACCCGGTAAACCCCATGCTTTTGGTGTGAGGGGGTGGAGTCGGTGCCCACATGTAATTTTTGGCACCAGTCTTCCAGCTGCCCCTTGGAGCCATTGTCTTCCGCCTGGTCAGACGGGATCAAGGGTTCCACTGCTTTGATGGTATTGTTGCTGACGGTGTACAGTTTTGCTACAGTGGCGTACCGGGGCATTTTGGCCTCCTCCTCCCCACAATTCAGGACACGGACGGGCACTCTCCCCTTGCGGACGTCTGCTACCCCTCTGGCTACCAGGACTCCAGGCCAACTGTCTGAATACACCGGTTCTACCAAGGCATGGTAATCCTGACCCTTGAGGCCTATTGCTGCCCGACACCATATCAACATTTCACTTCTTGGGGGTATTGCGATGGGGAGGGGGTCACTTACCCTCACACTGCCAATTTCTCCTCCGGCCAGCTCTACCTGCTGCCTCCTCATCAGGGCTCTGATTTCCCTCTGTAGGGCACGCTGCTGCCCAGAGCTGGCAGTTTCAGCCGCCTGCTGCAACAAAATTATCACCTCGGCAAGACAATTTTCTATCACATTTGTACCAATGGTTAGCAGTGGGGCAGATTCTTTGCGATCAATATCTACAATTATCATCCCCTGACATGGCAATTCTACCCGCCCCACTTTAATGGTTACTTCTTTGTACCCAATTTGAGGTAAGGGCTGACCATTACTGGCCACAATTGTTAAATCATCATCTGGGCCATGGTCAATGTCTGAATCAGCCCAATATCTTTTGTACAGTTTATAAGGGATGGTTGTTACCTGGGACCCCGTATCCAGGAGGGCATTCAAAGGGATCCCATCCAGCACAATAGGAAGGACCGGTCGTCCTCCCACATACTTGCTGCGGCTGGGGGTTGAGCTGGGCTTCCTTACACCTGGGGGTTGGCTCCTGGCCCCAGGCTCGGCCCATTTAAAGGACAGTGTCGTGCAATGTGGCCCGCCTGCCTGCAGCGGCGGCAGATCGGTTGTCCTGTTGAATCATACCGGTCTGTGTCTTTTCCTCGGGTCGGCGGAATCCTCCTCTGTCGCATCCATGGGACGTCATCTGGACTGGAGGCCAACTCGATTCTTGCAGGCGATGGGGTCACTTGTAGAGACTGCACGGTCTTGGCAAGGGCAGCTACAGTCTTGGTCAGCTCCTGGACCTGCTGTCTGAGCTCTGCAGTGGGATCCTTATCCAGGGACTGCGCCTCGGCCCCTGCAGCAGCTCGTGTTGCAGGCACCACCCCGGGGTACGTGATAGCAAGAGGCCGGAGGGGTACTGGGTCATTCGGTGTAGATTCTCTCAGTACCCGGATGGCCTGGTCCTTAAACTTTGCAAAGTCCAGAGCAGGGTTCTGTAGGACCATGATACGCAGCTGTGTCCTGTGGGCATCTGACAGGAGCCTCTCTATGAACTGCTCAGTTAGGAGTTTGTCTCCTTCTCGTACACTCTCTGGGTCCACCTGTTTAACTGCTTTCAGGGCCTCCTGCAAGTTTAAGGCATAGTCCCTTATGCTGTCTGTGGCCCGTTGTTTGCACCCAAAGAATCTCATCTTTATTTCTGCTGCGGTGCGGGTGTCAAAAGTACTCTTTAGCTTGGCCAGTATCTGGGTTGCTGTCCCTTTATCTGTATCAGGCCAGGACTTCACTTCACGCTGGGCTGCGCCGGCTAGCTGCCCCATTAATATGCCCACCTTCTGGCTCTCAGTCAGCGGATACACCCGGAACAAGCTGTGCAGGCTTTCTCTGAAGTCGCTCAAGGTATGGGACTTACCGGAGTACTGCGGCAGCCATTCTGCTCCCGGGATGTACGGCATTGTGATCGGCATTACCGGCGCTACAGCGGGGGCTGGGGCGGCGGCGACTGGGATTGCTTCGGCCGGTGCTGCGGCGCCTCGGGCTATGGCAGCCACCTGCTCTCCCTCTGAGTCGGACATCTTCCTCCCCCTTAGTGAACCTTACCAGGTTCCGTTCACTTTTCAAATTCCCTTCTGGGTCGCGCGGGGTTAACAGCGCTCTGCTCTGATGGCGCGCTCCCTTCGCGCTCTTTGTCAGGCACGCCCCCTTTCCTCCTGCGCTCGGCGAGGCTAATGGCGACGGCAGTTTGCAAACAGTAACACAGTCTTTTAAGCACAATTTCTGCAGGCGCACAGTACCCGGTGGGACCGGGCACGAAATCCTGTTCGTGACGCCAAAGTTGACTCTCCCACCCCAGGGCTATGGGACACCCGGTGCCGGGCCGGACTAGTCCGGGGGTAGTCGGTGGTGGCTGGGCCCGGCTCCGTGGCCCTGGTGGGTGTCAGTAGAATATGTGGCTTGATGAATAAAGTTTGTGTTCGTGACGCCACCTGTGGTCTGCAGCTAATAAGCCGCCGCTGCTGTGTGAGGTCTCCGGGGTGATGATATAGCAGCGATGGTGGTACTGCTCCCCACAGGTGGAGCGGAGCCCCAGGGACACTGTTAGTGCTCGTGAAAGTCTATGGTGTTGTGTGGCTAACACGGTGCAGGGCCGACAGGCAATGAAAGAACCAGGCACAAACAACAGTCTCTTTACCTTTTCCTCTTTTACTTTGGAAACAGTCCAGCCCTGGGAGACCGTTACAGGTGGTGATGGGGATACGGTCAGCCTGGAAGTACTTGGGGTGATCTTTCTGGCCAGCTGAGTATGAGGCCTACTCCTGTGCTTTTCTTTGTTATGATAGGACCCTGCTTCTCTGAATCCAGCAATGGCCCTCTTTGCTGCTAGAACCGATGGTACGTCCCTTTCCCTCTGTAGCAGGCTGCGCAGGCCCTCTCTGGTGCTTCTCTGCTGGAGTCCACACCGGGCCCTGATGCTGCAGCTGTATCTTCGGGATGTATATGGGCCAGGTGCTTGCAGCTCTCCTGCCCTTCGGATTCGGCTACCAGGGAGTATTTTAAGCCCTGGTGGCCACAGACTCCGATGTCCGAGTCTCTTCGCTGCCTTTCTGCTCCTTCTGCTTCCCTGGGCCAAGCTACTCTAGCTCTAGGCCCCAGATCCACAGGACAGCACACTCTGCGTCTGCTCACTATCACTTCTCTCTACAGACTGACTGCTACTTCCTCCCTCAGGTCAGACTTGGGGAAGGCTCCCTGGAATTCCAGGTTCAGAGCTCCCCCTGTTGGCCGGAGGGAGAACTGCGTTGGGTGTTAAAACTTGCTGGCCAATGGACCTCCCAATTACCTCCAGGCTCAGCATTAACCCTTTGGAAAGGCAATACTGTTGTGGCGACCAGGTCCTGGGGCGCCACACATGTAATTGCCTAGTCCAATGGACTGTGTTGCCTATGAGTTTCCATTGGAATGATAGGCCAGATACTGTCTTTTGCTTTTGTTTGGCAATGTTGTGTGCGCAGTCACGCAGGCGAACCCACAACCTATCACAGCCCAAGCAAAGAGCCTACCACTACACCAACACAGAGAAGAGAGAAACTGACTCTACATTTTTTCACATAATCCTAGTGACTGCGTACACAACATGGCCAAACAAAAGCAAAAGACAGTACCTGTCCTATCAATCCAATAGAAACTCATTGGCAACACATTCCATTGGACAGGGCAATTTAATGCAACCGTACAAAGTCCATGGGCCTTGCCTCAGAGTAGAGCCCACAACCTCTAGCAACCCAAGCAAAGAGCCTACCACTACACCAACACAGAGAAGTGGGAAACTGATTCTACATTAATTCACATAATCCTAGTGACTGCGCACACATCATGGCCAAACAAAAGCAAAAGATAGTACCAGGCCTATCAATCCAATGGAAACTCATAGGTAACACAGTCGATTTGACTAGGCAATTACATGCAGCCATACAAAGTCCATGGGCCTTGCCTCAGTGTCAAACACAGAACATCTCGTTGACCAAGTAAAGAGCAAACCACTACACCAACACAGAGAAGTGGGAAACTGACACTACAATAATTCACATAATCCTAGTGACTGCGCACACAACATGGCCAAACAAAAGCAAAAGACAGTACCTGGCCTTTCAATCCAATAGAAACTCATTGGCAACACAGTCCTTATGACTTCGCAATTGCATGCAGCCATACAAAGTCCATGGGCCTTCCCTCAGAGTCAAACCTAAAACCTCTCGTAGCCAAAGCAAAAGCCTACCACTACTCCAACACAGAGAAGTGGGAATTTGATTGTACATTAACTCACATAGTCCTAGTGACTGCGCACGCAACATGGTCAAACAAAAGCTAAAGAGAGTAACTGGCCTATCTATCCAATGGAAACTCATAGGCAACACAGTCCATTGTACTAGGCAATTACATGCATCCACACAATGTCCATGGGCCTTGCCTCATAGTCAAATCCATAACCTCTCGTAGGCCAAGCAAAGAGCCTTCCACTACACCAACACAGAGAAGTGGGAAACTGATTCTACATTAATTCACATAATCCTAGTGACTGCGCACACAACATGGCCAAACAAAAGCAAAAGACAGTACCTGGCCTATCAATCCAATGGAAACACATAGGTAACACTGTCCTTTAGACTACGCAATTACATGGAGTCATACAAAGTCCATGGGCCTTGCCTCAGAGACGAACCTACAACCTCTCGCAGCACAAGCAAAGAGCCTACTGCTACACCAACACAGAGAAGTGGGAAGCTCAAGCTACTTTAATTCACATAATCATAGTGACTGCGCACACAACATGGCCAAACAAAAGCAAAAGACAATACCTGGCCTATTTATCCAATGGAAACTCATAGGTAACATAGTCCATTGGACTAGGCAATTACATGCAGCCATACAAAGTCCATGGGCCTTGCCTCAGAGTCAAACCCACAACCTCGCGCACCCTAAGCAAAGAGCCTACCACTACACCAACACAGAGAATTGGGAAACTGATTCTACATTAATTCACATAATCCTAGTGACTGTGCACACAACATAGCCAAACAAAAGATATCACCTGGCCTTCCAATCCAATATAAACTCATAGGTAACACAGTCCATTAAACTAGGCAATTACATGCAGCCATACAACTTCCATGGGCCTTGCCTCAGAGTCGAACTTAAAACCTCTCTTAGCCCAAGCAAAGAGCCTTCCACTACACCAACACAGAAAAGTGGGAAACTGACTCCACATTAATTCACATGATCCTAGTGACTGCGCACACAACATGGCCAAACAAAAGGAAAAGACAGTACCTGGCCTAAGGTACCAATTGAAACACATAGGTAACACAGTCCATTGGACTAGGCAATTACATGCAGCCATACAAAGTCCATGGGCCTTGCCTCAGAGTCGAACCCACAACCGCTCGCAGACCAAGCAAAGAGCCTACCACTACACCAACACAGAGAAGTGGGAAACTGATTCTACATTAATTCACATAATCCTAGTGACTGCGGACACAACATGGCCAAACAAAAGCAAAAGACAGTACCTAGCCTATCAATCCAATAGAAACTCATAGGCAACACAGTCCAATGGACTAAGCAATTACATGCAGCCACACAACGTCCATGGGCCTTGCCTCAGAGTTGAACCCAAAACCTCTCGTAGCCTTAGCAAAGAACCTTCCACTACACCAACACAGAGAAGAGGGAAGCAGAAGCTACAATAATTCACATAATCCTAGTGACTGCGCACACAACATGGCCAAACAAAAGCAAAATACAGTACCTAGCCTATCAATCCAATGGAAACTCATAGGCAACACAGTCCATTGGATTAGACAATTACAAGCAGCCAAAGTCAAACCCACAACTTCTCGCAGCCAAAGCAAAGAGCCTACCACTACACCAACACAAAGAAGTGGGAAACTGATTCTACATTAATTCACATAATCCTAGTGAGTGTGCACACAACATTTCCAAACAAAAGCAAAAGACAGTATCTGGTCTATCAATCCAATGGAAACTCTTTGGCAACACAGTCCATTGGACTAAGCAATTACATGCAGCCATACAAAGTCCATGGGCCTTGCCTCAGAGTCAAACCCACAACTTCTCGCAGCCAATGAAAAGAGCCTATCACTACACCAACACAGAGAAGTGGGAAGCTGCCTCTACATTAATTCACATAATCCTAGTGACTGCGCACACAACATGGCCAAACAAAAGCAAAAGACAGTACCTGGCCTTTCAATCCAATGGAAACTCATTGGCAACACAGTCCTTATGACTTCGCAATTGCATGCAACCGTACAAAGTCCATGGGCCTTGCCTCAGAGTAGAGCCCACAACCTCTTGCAACCCAAGCAAAGAGCCTACCACTACACCAACACAGAGAAGTGGGAAACTGCTTCTACATTAATTCACATAATCCTAGTGACTGCGCACACATCATGGCCAAACAAAAGCAAAAGATAGTACCAGGCCTATCAATCCAATGGAAACTCATAGGTAACACAGTCCATTGGACTAGGCAATTACATGCAGCCATACAAAGTCCATGGGCCTTGCCTCAGTGTCGAACCCACAACCTCTCGTAGCCCAAGCAAAGAGCCTACAACTACACCAACACAGAGAAGTGTGAAACTGACTCTACATTAATTCACATGATCCTAGTGACTGCGCACACAACATGGCCAAACAAAAGCAAAAGACAGTAGCTGGCTTATCAATCCAATGGAAACTCATAGGTAACAAAGTCCATTGGACTGGGCAATTACATGCAACCATACAAAATCCATGGGCCTTGCCTCAGAGTCAAACCCATAACCTCTCACAGCCCAAGCAAAGAGCCTACCACTACACCAACACATCTAGGAGTGGGAAACTGACTCTAAAATTATTCACATAATCCTGGTGACTGCGCACACAACATGGCCAAACAAAAGCAAAAGACAGTACCTGGCCTATCAATCTAATGGAAACTCATAGGCAGCACAGTCCATTGGACAGGGCAATTACATGCAGCCATACAAAATCAATGAGCCTTGCCTCAGAGTCAAACACAGAACATCTCGTTGCCCAAGCAAAGAGCAAACCACCACACCAACACAGAGAAGTGGGAAACTGACTCTACAATAATTCACATAATCCTAGTGACTGCGCCCACTACCTGGCCAAACAAAAGCAAAAGACAGAACCTGGCCTATCAATCCAACGGAAACTCTTAAGCAACACAGTCCATTGGACTAGGCAAGTACGTGCAGCAATGCAAAGTCCATGGGCCTTGCCTAGGAGCCGATCCCACAACCTCTCGTAGCCCATTTAAAGAGCCTACCACTACACGAACACAGAGAATTGGGAAACTGATTCTACAATAATTCACATCATCCTAGTGACTGCGCACACAACATGGCCAAACAAAAGCAAAAGACAGTACCTGGCCTATCAATCCAATGAAAACTCATAGGCAACACAGTCCATTGGACTAAGCAATTATATTACATGCAGCCATACAAAGTCCATGGGCCTTGCCTCAGAAATGAACCAACAACCTTTTGAAGCCCAAGCAAAGAGGCTACCACTACACCAACACAAGGAAGTAGGAAACTGACTCTACAATAATTCACATAATCCTAGTGACTGCGCACACAACATGGCCAAACAAAAGCAAAATACAGAACCTGGCCTATCAACCCAACTGAAACTCATAGGCAACACAGTCCATTGGACTAGGCAATTACAGGCAGCCATACAAAGTCCATGGGCCTTGCCTCAGAGTCAAACCCACAACTGCTCGTTGCTCAAGCAAAGAGCCTACCACTACACAAACACAGATTAGTGAGAGAAGAACTCTACATTAATTCACATAATTCTAGTAACTGCGCACACAACATGGCCAAACAAAAGCAAAAGACAGTACCTGGCCTATCAATCCAATGAAAACTCATAGGCAACACAGTCTATTGGACTAGGCAATTACATGCAGCCATACAAAGTCCATGGGCTTTCCCTCAGAGTCAAACCCACAACCGCTCGTTGCCCAAGCAAAGAGCCTACCACTACACAAACACAGATTAGTGAGAGAAGAACTCTACATTAATTCACATAATTCTAGTAACTGCGCACACAACATGGCCAAACAAAAGCAAAAGACTGTACCTGGTCTATCAATCCAATGGAAACTCATAGGTAACACAGTCCATTAGACTGGGTAATTTCATGCAGCAATACAAAGTACGTAGGCCTTGCCTCAGAGTTGAACCCACAACCTCTCGTAGCCCAAGCAAAGAGCCTACCACTACAGCAACACAGAGAAGTGGGAAACTGAGTCTACATTAATTCACATAATCCTAGTGACAGCGCAAATATGGCTAAACAAAAGCAAAAGACAGTACCTGGCCTATCAATTCAAATTGAAACTCATAGGCAACACAGTCCATTGGACTAGGCAATTACATGCAGCCATACAAAGTCCATGAACCTTGCCTCAGAGTCGAACGCAAAACCTCTCGTAGCTCAAGCAAAGAGCTTACCACTAAACTAACACAGAGAAGTAGGAGATGGACACTACATTAATTCACATAATTCTATTGACTGCGCACACAACATGGCCAAACAAAAGCAAAAGACAGTACCTAGCCTATCAATCCAATGGAAACTCATAGGCAACACAGTCCATTGGACTAGGCATAAACATGCAGCCATACAAAGTCCATGGGCCTTGCCTCAGAGTCGAACCCACAACCTCTTGCAGCTCAAGCAAAGAGCCTACCACTACACTAACACAGAGAAGTGGGAGATGGACTCTACATTAATTCACATAATTCTAGTGACTGCGCACACAACATGCCAAACAAAAGCAAAAGAGAGTACCTGGCCTATCAATCCAATGGAAACTCATAGGCAACATAGTCCATTGGACTAGGCATATACATGCAGCCATACAAAGTCCATGGGCCTTGCCTCAGAGTCAAACCCACAACCTTTCGCAGCTCAAGCAAAGAGCCTACCACTACACCAACACAGAGAAGTGGGAAACTGACTCTACAATAATTCACATAATTCTAGTGACTGCGCAAACAACATGGCCAAACAAAAGCAAAAGACTGTACTTAGCCTATCAATCCAATGGAAACTCATAGGCAACACAATCAATTGGACAAAGCAATTACATGTATACATACAAAGTCCATGGGCCTTGCCTCAGAGTCAAACCCACAACCTCTCGCAGCCCAAGCAAAGAGCCTACCACTACACCAACACAGAGAAGTGGGCAAGTGATTCTACATTAATTCTCATAATCCTAGTGACTGCACACACAACATGGCCAAACAAAAGCAAAAGACAGTACCTGGCCTATCAATCCAATGGAAACTCATAGGTAACAGAGTCCATTGGACAGGGCAATTACATGCAGCCATACAAAGTCCATGGGCCTTGCCTCAGAGCCAAACCCACAACCTCTCGTAGCCCAAGCAAAGAGCCTACCACTACACCAAAACAGAGAAGTGGGAAACTGACTCTACATTAATTCACATAATCCTAGTGACAGCGCACACAACATGGCCAAACAAAAGCAAAAGACAGTACCTTGCCTATCAATCCAATGAAAACTCAAAGGTAACACAGTCCATTGGACTGGGCAATTACATTCAGCCATACAAAGTCCATGGGCCTTGCCTCAGAGTCGAACCCACAACCGCTCGTTGCCCAAGCAAAGAGCCTACCACTACACCAACACAGATTAGTGAGAGAAGGACTCTTCATTAATTCACATAATTCTAGTAACTGCGCACACAACATGGCCAAACAAAAGCAAAAGACAGTACCTGGCCTATCAATCCAATGGAAACTCATAGGCAACACAGTCCATTGGACTAGGCTATTACATGCATTCATACTAAGTCCATGGGCTTTGCCTGAGAGTCAAACCCACAACCTCTCGTAGCCAAAGCAAAGAGCCTACCACTACACCAAAACAGAGAAGTGGGAAACTGACTCTACATTAATTCACATAATTCTAGTAACTGTGCACACAACATGGCCAAACAAAAGCAAAAGACAGTACCTGGCCTATCAATCCAATGGAAACTCATAGGCAACACAGGACATTAGACTAGGAAATCACATGCAGCCATACAAAGTCCTAGGGACTTGTCCCAGAGACAAATACACAACCTCTCACAGCCCAAGCAAAGAGCCTACCACTACACCAACACAGAGAAGTAGGAAGCTTAATCTACATTAACTTACATAATCCTTGTGACTGCGCACACAACATGGCCAAACAAAAGCAAAAGACAGTACCTGGCCTATCAATCTAATGGAAACTCATAGGTAACACAGTCCATTGGACTGGGCAATAAATGCAGCCTTACAAAGTCCATGGGCGTTGCCTCAGAGTCAAACCCACAACCTTTCGCAGATCAAGCAAAGAGCCTTCCACTACACCAACACAAAGAAGTGTGAAGCTGAATCTACCTTAATTCACAAAATCCTAGTGAACGCGCACACAACATGGCCAAACAAAAGCAAAAGACAGTCCCTGGTCTATGAATCCAATGGAAACTCATAGGCAACACAGTCGATTGGACTAGGCAATTACATTCTGCCATACAAAGTCTGTGGGCCTTGCCTCAGAGTCAAACCCACAACCTCTCCCAGCCCAAGCAAGGAGCCTACCACTACACCAACACAGAGAAGCGAGAAACTGACTCTACATTAATTCACATAATCCTAGTAACTGCGCACACAACGTGGCCAAACAAAAGCAAAAGACAGTACCTAGCCTATCAATCCAAAGGAAACTAATTGGCAACACATTCCATTGGACTAGGCAATTACATTCTGCCATACAAAGTCTGTGGGCCTTGCCTCAGAGTCAAACCCACAACCTCTCGTAGCCCAAGCAAAGAGCCTACCACTACACCAACACAGAGAAGTGAGAAACTGACTCTACATTAATTCACATAATCCTAGTGACTGCGCACACAACATGGCCAAACAAAAGCAAAAGACAGTACCTGGCCTATCATTCCAATGGAAACTCATAGGCATTACAGTCCATGGGACTAAGCAATTACATGCAGCCATGCAAAGTCCATGGGCCTTGCCTCAGAGTCAAACCCACAACCTCTCATAGCCTAAGCAAATAGCCTACCACTACACCAACACAACGAAGTAGGAAACTGACTCTACATTAATTCACATAATCCTGGTGACTGCGCACACAACATGGCCAAACAAAAGCAAAAGTCAGTTCCTGGCCTATCAATCCAATGGAAACGCATAGGGAACACAGTCCATTGAACTAGGCAATTACATGCAGCCATACAAAGTCCATGGGCCTTGCATTAAAGTCAAACGCACAACCTCTCGCAGTCCAAGCAAAGAGCCTACCACTACACCAACACAGAGAAGTGGGAAACTGACTCTACATTAATTCACATAATCCTACTGACTGAGCACACAACATTGCCAAACAAAAGAAAAAGACAGTACCTGGCCTATCAATCCAATGGAAACATATAGGTAACACAGTCCATTGGACTAAGCAATTACATGCAGCCATGCAAAGTCCATGGGCCTTGCCTCAGAGTCAAACCCACAACCTCTCGGAGCCCAAGCAAAGAGCCTACCACTACACCAAAACAAAGAAGTAGGAAACTGACTCTACATTAATTCACATAATCCTAGTGACTGCGCACACAACATGGCCAAACAAAAGCAAAAGTCAGTTCCTAGCCTATCAATCCAATGGAAACTCATAGTGAAGACAGTCCATTGGACTAGGCAATTACATGCAGTCATACAAAGTCCATGGGCCTTTCCTCAGAGTCGAACACACAACCTCTCGGAGCCCAAGCAAAGAGCCTACCACTACACCAACACAAAGAAGTGGAAATCTAACTCTACATTAATTCACATAATCCTAGTGACTGCGCACACAACATGGCCAAACAAAAGCAAAATACAGTACCTAGCCTATCAATCCAATAGAAACTCATAGGCAACACAGTCCATTGGATTAGGTAGTTACATGCATCCATACAAAGTCCATGGGCCTTGCCTCAGAGTCAAACCCAGAACCTCTCTCAGCCCAAGCAAAGAGCCTACCACTGAACCAACACAGAGAACTGGAATCTGATTCTACAATAATTCACATAATTCTAGTGACTGCGCACACAACATGGCCAAACAAAAGCAAAAGACTGTACCTGGCCTATCAATCCACTGGAATCTCATAGGCAACACAGTCCATTGGACTAGGCAATTACATGCAGCCATAAAAAGTCCATTGGCGTTGCCTCAGAGTCAAGCCCACAACCTCTCGCAGCCCAAGCAAAGAGCATCAGCGTCACCTTCTTGCACACCAGTTTGGGAAGCAGGCAGCCCAGGGTAAGTGGCAGAGTTTTGAGTCTCGAAATCGTGTTTTTCACCTAGTGCTGTCAACCACTTAGTGGTGTGCTCTGCTAACATACGATTTATCATGGTGGAGGTGCCCAAGCTGGAAGTATTTTTGCCTCTTTTAAGCTTGGTCTGACAGATTTGACAAATAGCAACCATTTGATCCGAAGGACTCTTGGAAAAAAACTCCCACACAATCGCACCACGGACCCTTGGACTCTGAGATAGCACAGGGGGTGCACGGACCCTTGGACTCTGAGATGACACAGGTGGTGGTGTCATGTGCACAGTTGATTTCTTACAGCCTTTTTGCAGACTATGGGCAGATGCTCCTCTGCACTGCTGCTCTCGCAATCCAGTCCACCCGTCCATGTTGGATCAGTCACCTTATCATCGACCAGGTCGTCTTCAAATTCCTGAAGGTCAACATCTTTGGTAATGGAAGTTTCAGGCTGACCTGAGGGCAACTGTGTCTCATCATCCTCCAACACTTCCATCTGATTGCGTTGGTTGTGTTGCACTGTGAGAGGCAAGAAAGGTCAAAGGGTCCCGTAAGAAGTTCCTCAGAGTAACCTGCTTTGGTGTCATATGTTTCCTTAGAATACTGATGTTGTGATGAAGGTGGACCAGGCTGAGGATTCGATGGGCCAGACTCTGGGCTACTCAAGTCTGTCTGTGTGGACCCTTGGGATTTGCTACTCGACAAGTAACTGGAGGCATTTTCTGCTTGCCAACTCGTTACCTGTTCGCACTGTTCAGGGCGCAAGAGTGCTTTCCCACGTGGACAAGAAAATTGGGAGAGGAAGGCAGAGAGAGGTAGAGGGAGAGGTAGATAAAGCAGGAACCTTTTTCTTTGGCTCAGTTACACTGCTTAGGCAACCACCACTGTCACTACCACCTTGTCCACAGCTCTTATCACCCCTTTTTCCGATTTTTTTGGTTTGATTATTTGAAGGTGAATACTGTAACGTGACCTTTTGTACAGGCAATGGAACGACACTCATTCCGGGTTGTTAAACTTGTGTTAATAGTTTCCCACGATAGCTTTTTCTGTAAGTCTAAAAACTGCAAGGTACCTTTATAGGACAAAGTACCACTTGGGGAAGTCGACAAAGATGTTGTGAATGTCTGTCAGCCCCAAAGGAAAACAGGGTTTGACACCACTTTTATTTTAGTATTGGTTTTTGGCACTTAGACTGTGTTTTAGTAAGAGCAGGACACTATGTAGATTCTGTAAGATATGAAGCTGCCAAAAGTATGCTAGGTTGCTGCTAGGAAGGAACTGGTATTGAGGCAGAAATAGAGCCACTGACACTGAGTATTAGTTAAAATTTGGTAACACTGACACTGTGTGTTAAGGTCCAGTCACACTAAGCAACTTACCAGCGATCCCAACAACGATAGGGATCGCTGGTAAGTTGCTAGGAGGTTGCTGGTGAGCTGTCACACTGCGACGCTCCAGCGATCCCACCAGCAACCTGACCTGGCAGGGATCGCTGGAGCGTGGCTACACGAGTTGCTGGTGAGCTCACCAGCAACCAGTGACCAGCCCCCAGTCTCCTAGTTACAGCACACATCAGGTTAATTAACCCGATGTGTGCTGCAGCTAAATGTGCACAGAGCAGGGAGCAGCGCACAATGCTTAGCGCTGGCTCCTTGCTCTCCTAGTTACAGCACACATGGGGTTAATTGCCTGATGTGTGCTGCAGCTATCTGTGCACAGAGCAGGAGCCGGCAGCACAGGCAGTGAGAGCGGAGGAGGCTGGTATCAAAGGTAAATATCGGGTAACCAAGGACAGGGCTTCTTGGTTACCCGATGTTTACATTAGTTACCAGCCTCAGCAGAAGCCGGCTCCTGCTCACTGCACATTAGTTGTTGCTGTCTCGCTGTCACACACAGCGATCTGTGCTTCACAGCAGGACAGCAACAACTAAAAAATGGCCCAGGACATTCAGCAACAACCAACGACCTCACAGCAGGGGCCAGGTTGTTGCTGGATGTCACACACAGCAACATCGCTAGCAACGTCACAAAAGTTGTTCGTTACCAGTGATGTTGCTAGCGATGTTGCTTAGTGTGACGGGGCCTTAAGTTGCAGCAGGTCACTATCTAAGTTCTGTAAGATATGAAGTCGCCAAAAGTATGCTAGGTTGCTGCTAGGAAGGTACTGGCCTTGAGGCAGAAGTAGAGCCATTGACACCGAGTATTAATAAAAATTTGGTACCACTGACACTGTGTGTTAGTTGCAGCAGGCCACTATCAAACTTCTGTAAGATATGAAGCCACCACCAGAATTCTATATATTATGGTATTTGGCTTCCGGCAGAACTACAGGCTGTGACAGCAATTTTTTTTTTTTAACTTACACTATTTTTTTTTTAGCAGTAGGGTACTATGCAGTTTATGTATGCTATGAAGCCAACACAAGGACGCAACTGTGCTGGTATGAATTGAGATGGTGGCTGACAGGCACTACACTACACCTGAACCCGTTGTTTTGTCAATTTTGGGACCTTTTTTAGGAAGTTGCAATACCTATTCCTAGTAGAACAGACACAAAAGATGTAGCAGTGCTGGGATTGTTGATTATTAGTAGCAGATGTCAGGACAGCTTTAAATCTATCCCTGCCTGTGAATAAGCTGTCCCTATATTACACACTGCAGTAACAGACCATATGCAGCATTATTAAGAGGATTTTTTTTTCGGGCGGTTTAAAACAGGAACGGATTTCACCGAAAAAAGCAATGCACTACCACTGACCCTATAGCTATTTCTGCGATTTCCTCACCTGCTAGTATCTAATGCACACTATCCTGAGCCCTTAAAAGGACTATTTTGGATTTTGCAGCAGGAACGCTATCTCATAAAACGCACTGCACTGTCCCCATACCTGGTTGGTTCTATGATTTACACAGCTGCTAGTAGCTACTGGATTATTATAATAGCAGAATAATCGTAGTTATATCAACCTTAATTAATTTCAAACAATATTTTAACAGCAAGGTCTTGACTTACAAAAATCTCCTAGGAGACACTAATATAAAACTTAACATTTAATACCTCAGTTTAAAAAGTGAACAGGGTCACTGGAGATCGTGATATTCTACAAAACAGACAAAAAACAAAAAATATACATCTGGTGTTTGATCACAGCCCTACACGGACCATCACAAAGGTGTAGAGAGCACACAATAACACCCGGTCTCAAGGTTAGGCTATTCAAGGATCAACATCGATGTATGTGACACATCAAATTGTCCATGCAAATCCCATGGACAAGGAGACCCAAAGACAACCCCCTGTTTAACTATTCAAGGAACTACCCTCCTCACCAAGGGGTTCCGTCAACAGAAAGGGAAAGGTCTCACCAACCGTAAGCGGGCTATGTTCATGCAGCAAACCTGGAAAATCGATTCTCATGTATCGAGTGTACTTGCTTCCTCGGTTTACTTAGGCATTACAGGTGAAAACTTCCATCAATGTATATATATAACTTCCGACGCGTTTCATTATATTCCTCAGGGAAGTCAGTAATACAAATATTAGGGTTATACCACAATCAAAGGGGCAGACATCCCCGGTGGAACCCCAGTGCTGGACTGAAAATGAAATAGAAATCACCATAAGTCCACCACTCAAAAGACATCATTGTATCAGAATATCAAAAAACCCAATAAGGGCACTCACCCAAGAAACAAGTCCTCTAAATCCTGGTGGTAGGCCATATCAACTGCCCATTTCTGAACGCACACTAGAACAGACAAGTCTATATTAATCCACCGCTTCTTACAAAATCATAGAAGGAAATAGTCCCATATCGGGAACACTCACCAAGACACGTCCTCCATTCAGTTCAAAAAAGTGCCGCGCTGCCGGCGTCATGAGCCGTGCCATGTTATATCACGCGCGCATGCGCAGTACACCCCATTCAGTTGTGTGACGCACAACCGGAACCACCCGATACCGGAAGTTAGTGCGTCATCTTAACTAGCCGACCTCATCATCATATGGTGCCGGCCACCCATCCGGTGACGCTATTTCCGGAAAATGGAACGCAAGCCGGAACAGATATCAAGTAATCGCGTCATTGCTCTACTAACGCTTGCGCTCCAACGTTGAAATACAACAGTAGTGAATGAGTACAAAACCCATTCACAGCGTTTCAAGTCCATCAAGGGCAGTATGAAAAACTCCTCATATTAAAAATCCACCAATTCAATACAGTGATGTTATGGCGAACAACACCTTTTCCACAGAAATCAACCCAAGTACCTCTACTAACACATAGTAGGAGCACAAAACAAACTACATCTCGCTGTTATATTTGGCTCATAGAGATGTACCCACAGTCAGGTAAACCTAAAAAGAGGGCAGACCACCGCTGTCAGCATAGAGGGTATAGAACAAATCAAACTTTTTTCATACAAAAAGATTCCCTGAAAAAATTCCCTGAAAAAAGCTTCCCTGAAAAAAGCCCTTTACCTATGATAGGAGAGAAAAAGGGAGGAAAACAAGGGAAGCTAAGTGCACACTACGTCTGACCCTCACTCATTAAATACTCTCCCTACCTTACTGCAGAGGTCGGCACCGTAACAACACCCACGCCCATGGCGCCCCCACTCACCGTCGGCTCGCCCTCCTATTCTACACCTACACACTAAAGTGTACCTAAAAAGGGGGTAAAGGATAGTTGCTCATTAAGACCATTTGGGGCCATGGTGCCCGGTGTGTAAATCCAAAAACACTCCTTACGGAGTATCAACTTGTCCCAGTTGCCTCCTCTTGGTGGTGATCTGATGTGATCTATGCCCATTATCTTAATGCAATTCTCATCTCCATCATGGTATGCATTAATGTGCCTAGCCAGCGGGGTGTCATTCCTGTTTCTGATATCATTTTTATGTTCACCAACCCTTTTTCGTAGTTCCCTAATGGTCTTTCCAACGTAATGTTTGTTACAGGGACACGTCACTCTATATATGACTCCTCTAGTTCTACACGTAATCAATGATCTGATCTCAAATGTCCTATTGCCAATCCGACTGTGGAAAGTCTTAAGGCCCTGTCATACACAGAGATAAATCTTTGGCAGATCTGTGGTTGCAGTGAAATCATGGACATATTGTTCCATTTGTACACCGCCACAAACCTGGCACTGATTGTCCACAATTTCACTGCAACCACAGATCTGCTGCAGATTTATCTCTTTGTGTGACAGGGCCTTTACCCTCCTCAATGAGGAAACAGTTTTTACAATTGTAGCATTTAAAACAGCCTCTTACCCCGCAAGTCAACCACGGTGGTCTGTCCTCTCTGAAGAAACTATGGACCAATCTGTCCTTCAAAGATCTCGCTTTTCGGTACGTTATAGAGGGCTGATCTGGTATGTATTTACCCGCAATCGGGTCCATTTTTAGAATTGGCCAATGCTTACAGAGAATATTACGTAGACCCATTGCCCCATTATCAAATGTGGTAATGTACCTTAAAGGCTCGTTCAGGCCTTTACTCTTAGGTCTCGGATTAAGAATATCTGTACGGTCCATCTGACATACTGATTTAAAGGCTTTCTCAACCTCCTTCGTAGGATAGCCTCTTTCATCCAGCCGTTTTGTTAGATCCACTGCCTGTGCTCTAAAAGCCTCATCACTAGAGCAATTACGTCTCATTCTTAAAAATTGGCCCTTTGGGATGCCCTTCTTATGAGACCTGGGGTGCGCACTCTCCCATCGTAACAGTGAGTTGGATGATGTCTCTTTCCTATACGTGCTTGTCATAAGTTTACCCTCAGGTCCCCTCTCTACTAGGACATCCAAAAAGGCCAGTCTGTTGGGATGCATTTCAAAAGTAAAATCTAAGGCCTAAGTTGTTAATATTCAGTGAACCCACAAAATCCTTAAAACCATCCTCATGGCCCTTCCAAATCAAAAAGATGTCGTCGATAAACCTGACCCACATTACTACATCCTCCGTGTCAAGATTACCTCCAAACACCGTGGTTTCCTCCCACCAGCCCAGGAAAATGTTGGCATACGATGGGGCACAACAACTCCCCATCGCAGTACCCCTGAGCTGGTGGAAGTACTTCCCCCCAAAGGTAAAGACATTCTTTGTCAGACAAAAACGAAGAGCCTGAATCACAAAATTATTGTGCGCAGCCAGATGATTCCCTCTCGAGTTTAAGTAGTACTTCACCGCCTCTATCCCCATATCATGCGGGATCGAGGAGTAGAGTGTCTCAACATCTATGCTGCAGAGGATCATGCCATCTTCGAGGAAGACATCATCTATCTTCCTCAAAAATTCAGTGGTGTCCCCCAGAAAAGAATTAAGGGACACTACAAATGGGCGCAGTATCCTGTCAACATTAATACTCAACTTCTCGGTGAGACCCCCAACGCCCGAGACAATGGGGCGTCCCCTGAGAGGGTCCAAACCCTTATGTACCTTGGGTAATACATAAAAGGTAGATAGTATAGGGAACAGAGGAAACAGAAAATCAAACTCATTTTTATCTATGATCTTGTTATTGAGTGCCATTTCAAGCAATGATTTGAGTTCAGCCCTGAAACCAGACATTGGATTGAACATCAATTTCTCATAGTTTTGTTCATCATTCAAAATGTCCAAACAAATGTTTTTATACTTAGTAGAATCCATAATCACAATGTTGCCCCCTTTGTCAGAGGGCTTGATCGTAATGCTAGAGTCTCCTTCAAGGCTGCGTAAACTCTGCATCTCAATTTTGGTTAGATTATAATTACCCGAGTGTGATTGAAAACCACCACCTATATCCTCTGTTACCATGTTGACAAAGACATCTACAACGTCCACCTCCGTCCCATCCGGGGGCATCCTACTGCTGTTATTCTTCAAAGATGTGAACGGACCCTTACCTTTATCATTGGGGTTCTCATCACTGAGATGAAACAAAAAACGCACATCCTGCAGTAGATCTTCAGATATACCTAATTCTCCACATGTTTTGTCTGACTGTTTACCGAAAAACTTTTTCCACTTTAACTGTCTAGCAAAAAGGTGTAAATCTTTTATGGCCATAAATTCATTAAAATCCGTAGTGGGTACAAATGATAATCCCCTGTTCAGTACCGCAAGGTCCACATTACTTAAGGTCCTAGAAGAGAGGTTGATAACCTGGGGAGCCCTTACACTAGCTACACTTGCTGCGGAGGTAATATTGGTTTTCTAAAAAACCACCTCTTCCCTGGTTCTGTACAGAACCTCTATAACCTGATCTTCCCCTCCCTCTTGACTTTTTGTATTGATGTGGGGGTCTGAAGGCACCTCCTCTGCCCTCATTATCGGACAACTCAGCATCTGTGGAGGACAGCTCCGTCTCACTCTGTTTGTAATAATTCCTGCCTCCAATATACACATAAGCCTTATTGTCTTTGAAATCTTGCAAGTCTCTAATGTAGAAGCGATGTTTCTTCTCCTTCAATTTGTACTGAAACTTTTCTATTACCCCTTGCAATACTAGTTCTTTGCTGGGAAAATCAGCTTCACCCGAGAATTTCCTTGCTGTTTCAATATGCTCCTTTAAAGAATCCTCCAGAGTACCAAGGTTCCTTTTTTCCTCTTCCAAGATCAACCTCATCATTCTAAGTGAGCTCTCTGTAGCCTCCCTCTCCCATTTTGTGGTGAAGTCAGTATTTTTGTATCTATGGCCAGGTTGTAAAGTAATCCTAAGATTCCTAGGCACGATCTTGTCCTTCAAATAGCTTTCAAGAGACTGCACCTCCCACCAGGAGGTGATTCTCTCCTTGTAAACCCTAGTTAGATCTTTAAAGGCCCCATTCATAGTTGGAGTGTACTTTTTTAGGACCAGATTTCTGTCGGAAAACACGTCCCTCGCCTCACTTGCCCACTGCCTGGTGTCCAGGTCGAAGGAGAGAAAACCCGCCATTTGATAGACTGGGTAGACAATTATAATAGCAGAATAATCGTAGTTATATCAACCTTAATTAATTTCAAACAATATTTTAACAGCAAGGTCTTGACTTACAAAAATCTCCTA
This sequence comes from Anomaloglossus baeobatrachus, assembly GCF_048569485.1. Classification (NCBI taxonomy): domain Eukaryota; kingdom Metazoa; phylum Chordata; class Amphibia; order Anura; family Aromobatidae; genus Anomaloglossus; species Anomaloglossus baeobatrachus. The sequence goes on along the minus strand of NC_134353.1, from coordinate 409,804,334 downwards.
GGAGACACTAATATAAAACTTAACATTTAATACCTCAGTTTAAAAAGTGAACAGGGTCACTGGAGATCGTGATATTCTACAAAACAGACAAAAAACAAAAAATATACATCTGGTGTTTGATCACAGCCCTACACGGACCATCACAAAGGTGTAGAGAGCACACAAAAACACCCGGTCTCAAGGTTAGGCTATTCAAGGATCAACATCGATGTATGTGACACATCAAATTGTCCATGCAAATCCCATGGACAAGGAGACCCAAAGACAACCCCCTGTTTAACTATTCAAGGAACTACCCTCCTCACCAAGGGGTTCCGTCAACAGAAAGGGAAAGGTCTCACCAACCGTAAGCGGGCTATGTTCATGCAGCTGTGGAGCCCCGCAAACGCTGTGTCGATGCATTACCTTCAGGGACTCCGCTGTCAGTCTGGATCTTGTCACAGGTAGGAGATCTTCTTCTTGTCGTGACGCCACTCTCAGTATTGCGGCCAGTTGGGACCGCCACTGCAGGTTGAGGGACGCCTGGGGCTGATGGTGTGTGCAGTTAGTTGGAATAGCCCCCTGAGAGCGAGGCATGCCCCAGGGCCCTGTGTAGGTGCGTAGTACCACAAGGCGCAGAATAACTCCACACAGGCAGAATGTCTTTCAGGGTTTTTACTCACTTCAGGTGGCAGGGTGAGTAACCCGGGCGTAGCTGGGATGAACCAGGCGGGAACCAGGTGTCCTTCAGGCTGACTTGTGAGGGTGACTACTAACTCGCCTTCCTTAGCCCTTGGTGGTTTGGGGTGACCCCGACTTTGAGTCCCTATGGGGGTCACCCAGGGAAGTTGCTGAAGCCTCACTCCCCTTCGTTTGCCGTGTGCTTGTTGCCTGGGCCAGATCACTCCAGCTTCTTGCCTCCTGTGAGCTATGGGCCCTAACTGTGGCTACGTGGCTGCGGCTTTTTGTGGTGTTGTGGCGTGGGCTTTGAGAGCCCCACACCGGCAGGTTTAGCAAAAGAAAGCTGGATCTATCTCCGCTTCGGGATCTGCCGCCAGTTTGGGCCTGGTACTCCCTAGCAGTCTCCTTACTTCCCACTCTGTGCTCTCTCTCTAGCTGGAGATGGGTTTCGGGTAGCCCTCCTAGTTGACCGTTCTCCCCCGTCGGTAGCCACTGCGCGGACGCTGTCAGACTACAGCAGCCCAGGGGAAGGGGTCAGCTCTCCTCGGAGCTCCCTGGACTCTGCTCTGAACTGGCTCACTGCTCCTCCTCTCCTGTTCTTGCCTACGCCACCTAGCAACCAGACTCTCTTACCACACCCCTTGAGAGGAGATGGAGGCTTTTGGCCCCCTCCACTATTCCAGTGAAGGTGAAGGCTTTTCCCCCTCCTGGGATCCCCAGGAGTCCTCTCATAGGTACATGTGTGAGGCCTGATCACTATGCGCCTGTGTACCACACCCCGGTCAGCCTTCTGGATTACCTGTATTGTACTGTCCCCAGCATGGGTGCAGTACTCAGTAGTGCCTGACCAGGTCAGGGGCGCCACATTCCCCCTTAGTTATCACCAGCACGTCCTCGGGCTGCAAGACAACATTTTAAAATGCATAAAACATTAAAACATGTAAAACATTTTTAAGATCACCAGGTACCATACATCACCACCCTCCACCCACAAGTCCGTTAACCCACCCAACACCCTCTCACGTTGGCCGCGGCTTCAGCCACTTCTGGCAGGATGTAGAGGCGGCTTACATGGGCTGGTGGTTTCAGGGTATACCTGGCCTGGTGGATCCGCGCCTTCAGCCTCTTCTGGCAGGATGCAGAGGCGGCCTCCACAGTTGGTGCTGACCAGGTACCCTCTTTGTGGTGGAGAGCCAGGCCCCATAAACAGGCATGCTCTCTGGTCGCAGGTGAGCCAAGGCCCTATATACGGACAGGCTCCTCCTGGTTGCAGACGAGCCAAGCCCCTAAACAGGCTGACTCTGGTGGTGGTGGTGCCCTCTGGTGTAACTATTTACACTGCGAGAGTTTGTGGCTATAGCCAGTTCATAGCCTTAAGGTTTATTTCTCACAATAGTTTTTGTGGGCACATTCTTGAACTTTAAAACGTTGCAAAACAAACTTTCCAAACTGGTCAAAACTTGCTGTACTTCACTTGAACTTATGCAGATTCCTCTTCACCAGGGCTTGGGCCTGTAGGGCTGCGGCACCTGTTGCTTTCTTGACCTTTTTCCTCATCTGTAGTTGTCTCGTCAGTAGGTCCTTTGTCTTTTCTTTCTTCTTCTTTGGGACATGGCACTACATCTAGGGCATACCAGCCTCTTTCTCCTTGATGCAGGGTAAACTGTACGGAGTCTCCTGTACGCAGGTTCCTTCCAGGATGTCCTCTGGGCAGATTAGCTCTGACGTCTCTCCTATTGACAAAAATGCCTTCTTTGATACCAGGTGCTACGATGAACCCGTATCCTGACTTGAGGCTGAAGTCCTCCACAACTCCCCGACAAAGTGGACCTCTAACCTGGGATTTGGCCCTTCTCAGGAACCGTTTCTCTTCCAAGTCTCTGGCCATGACTTCGTTTTTCTGCTCTGGAGACTGCGGTGCAGGGGAAAGCTTGGTTCTGCTACGGCGCCGTGCCCTACGGGCTGGATTCTGCTGGGCTGTTACTTCACTGCCTGCAGGCCCCCAGGTGAGGTTTCTGGGCAACTCTTCCTCTTCATCCCAGCGGGAATACGGCAGCATCTCTGGCTCGGGGCATGGATCCACTGCTGATGGCTCCGGGGTCAGCTCCTCAGCTTCCCGGCCTCCTCTCCCCCTTAGTTCTTCTGGGCACTCCTGTTGTGGCAGCGCCGGGGATGGGTGGTCATCAGCAGGCCCGGGCGGGGGACTCTTTGGCGTGGTTGCTGCAGAAGTCGCCTTGGGGGTGTGCGGAGGGAGCAGATACCGATCCACCATCTCCTGTGGGAACTGGGCCTCTAGGTCAGCCTTCAGCTTCCAGTATTCGGGGTCCTCTCCTATCAGGGACTTCCTAGCAGGGACTTCCTTAGACTGGGGAGCGGTGTCTGCTCTGGCCTTGCAGGCCGGGGTAAACAGAGGTACATTCTGGTCTTGGCGGGCCGCGCCTGACATGGCGGCGGCCTGGTCTTGGCGGGCCGCGCCCTGCATGGCGGCGGCCTGGTCTTGGCGCGCCGCGCCCTGCATGGCGGCGGCCTGGTCTTGGCGGGCCGGGCAGGGCATCGCTGCTGCGGCCTGGTCCAGCGTCGCCGCGCCAGGCGTCTCTTCAGGGACCGCGGGCGTGGCAGCAGGGGTCGGGACACTTGCGTTGGCAGGGGCAACACTGGACTCACCCATCGGTGGCACCATCGGGGTCTGTGTCGTCGCCGTCCGGTCTGGCACTCGTCGCGCGGCTCTCCCCTCGTAGGCCTGAACCGCCGCAGCCATCTCCAGCAGCTCCATGCGTTCCTCTCTGATCTGCTCCACGACCCGGGTCTCCAGTCGGTCGCAGAACTGGGCAAGCTCCCGATACCACCAGGCAGCGGAGCCTGGCTCTGGGTCTCTGCGTTCAGACGCCATTTCCTCTGCGCCTTCTTCTGCACGATTTCCCAGCAGCGGACTCGTCGCTGCCTCCAGTAGCAGGCTCTTCAGTTTCTGCTCTGCCTCTTCCAGCAGCAGGCTTCTGGCTCCCTTTCTGTCCCGACGTCTCTGAACGCCTCCGCTCTCTTCACTTGCGAGGTCAGGACTCTGCAGGGGATCTCTGGGTAGCCACACCTCTTCGTGGGCGGTAACTTCTCCCAGCGCGGGCTGCTGTTGTTTTTCAGCGCGCTTTTCATGGTGGCAATATGGCGGCGCTTCCAATTTTTCAAGCGGACCGCCCAGGCACATGGTCACCTGTCTGAACAGGTCTAGTCCTTATCCTGTTCGTGACGCCAGATGTGGAGCCCCGCAAACGCTGTGTCGATGCATTACCTTCAGGGACTCCGCTGTCAGTCTGGATCTTGTCACAGGTAGGAGATCTTCTTCTTGTCGTGACGCCACTCTCAGTATTGCGGCCAGTTGGGACCGCCACTGCAGGTTGAGGGACGCCTGGGGCTGATGGTGTGTGCAGTTAGTTGGAATAGCCCCCTGAGAGCGAGGCATGCCCCAGGGCCCTGTGTAGGTGCGTAGTACCACAAGGCGCAGAATAACTCCACACAGGCAGAATGTCTTTCAGGGTTTTTACTCACTTCAGGTGGCAGGGTGAGTAACCCGGGCGTAGCTGGGATGAACCAGGCGGGAACCAGGTGTCCTTCAGGCTGACTTGTGAGGGTGACTACTAACTCGCCTTCCTTAGCCCTTGGTGGTTTGGGGTGACCCCGACTTTGAGTCCCTATGGGGGTCACCCAGGGAAGTTGCTGAAGCCTCACTCCCCTTCGTTTGCCGTGTGCTTGTTGCCTGGGCCAGATCACTCCAGCTTCTTGCCTCCTGTGAGCTATGGGCCCTAACTGTGGCTACGTGGCTGCGGCTTTTTGTGGTGTTGTGGCGTGGGCTTTGAGAGCCCCACACCGGCAGGTTTAGCAAAAGAAAGCTGGATCTATCTCCGCTTCGGGATCTGCCGCCAGTTTGGGCCTGGTACTCCCTAGCAGTCTCCTTACTTCCCACTCTGTGCTCTCTCTCTAGCTGGAGATGGGTTTCGGGTAGCCCTCCTAGTTGACCGTTCTCCCCCGTCGGTAGCCACTGCGCGGACGCTGTCAGACTACAGCAGCCCAGGGGAAGGGGTCAGCTCTCCTCGGAGCTCCCTGGACTCTGCTCTGAACTGGCTCACTGCTCCTCCTCTCCTGTTCTTGCCTACGCCACCTAGCAACCAGACTCTCTTACCACACCCCTTGAGAGGAGATGGAGGCTTTTGGCCCCCTCCACTATTCCAGTGAAGGTGAAGGCTTTTCCCCCTCCTGGGATCCCCAGGAGTCCTCTCATAGGTACATGTGTGAGGCCTGATCACTATGCGCCTGTGTACCACACCCCGGTCAGCCTTCTGGATTACCTGTATTGTACTGTCCCCAGCATGGGTGCAGTACTCAGTAGTGCCTGACCAGGTCAGGGGCGCCACACAGCAAACCTGGAAAATCGATTCTCATGTATCGAGTGTACTTGCTTCCTCGGTTTACTTAGGCATTACAGGTGAAAACTTCCATCAATGTATATATATAACTTCCGACGCGTTTCATTATATTCCTCAGGGAAGTCAGTAATACAAATATTAGGGTTATACCACAGACCTTGCTGTTAAAATATAGTAGCTACTGGACACTGTGTTCAGCCCTTACAAGGACTATTATTAGTTTGCTGTATAAACGCTCTACAGCACACAGTACAGTGTATCTACACCGGCAACTCTGGAATAAATGCATGCACACAAAATGGCGGCAGCCTTATATAGCCCCTAAGACGCTGTGCGGCTAAGCCAATCACAGTATCACCACAACAAAGATGGCTGCGGCGTTACTGTGAGGGCAAGCAACATCAGATGTGTTCATTGGCTGGAAAAAGGCGCCAGGAAGTCCAGAATTGAAAATGAAAGTATCGGAGCGAATACTATATTAGCCGTCAGATAGCGAATACCTCGAATACCCCATTATCCATCGGATACCGAATAGTGGCGAATAGATTCACTCATCCCTAATGATGATGTTTCCAGCAATACCATTATTATTTCAACTAGAAGGTGGCCCGATTCTAACGCATCGGGTATTCTAGAATTTACGTATTGTGTAGTTAATGTATGATTTTTGTTATTTATATATATATATATATATATATATATATATATATAGATGTTTTTGTGTGTAGTTACCAAGTGTTTGTGTAGGGCGCTGTAAATGTTCTGGGTGTTGTCTGGGTGTGGGGGGGTGTGAGAGCGGTGTTGTATGTGTGTTGCGTTGTGTGTGTTGCGTTGTTTGTGGAGCGCTGTGTGTCTGCAGTGTTCTGTGTGTGTGGTGCTGTGTGTGTTGCGCAGTTTGTGTGGGTGTGGAGTACGTGTCTGTCTTTTGGGGGGAGGTATGTTTTGTGCAGTGTGTGTGTTGCACGGTATGTGCGTATATTTATGTATGCCGCGGTGTTTGTGTGTTGGGTGTTGTGTGTGTGTGGCGTTGTCTGTGTGTGTGTGGGTGTCTGTGTAGGGCGGTGTTTGTGGTTCACAGTGTGTGTGTGGTGTGTTAAGCGGTGCGTGTGTGGCGGTGTGTGTGTGTTTTGGGGGGAGGTGTGCACCCCCAACGTGCTCCATCCCCCATGCTGCGCACCCCCCATCGTGCTCCTTCCCCCATGCTGCGCATCCCCATCGTGCTCCATCCCCCATGCTGCGCACCCCTCATCGTGCTTCATCCCCCGTGCTGCGCACCCCTCATCGTGCTCCATCCCCCATGCTGCGCACCTCCCATCGTGCTCCATCCCCCATGCTGCGCACCTCCCATCGTGCTCCATCCCCCATGCTGCGCACTCCCCATCGTGCTCCATCTCCCATACTGCACGCCCCCCATCGTGCTCCATCTCCCATGCTGCACACCCCCCATCGTGCTCCATCCCCCATGCTGCGCACCCCCCATCGTGCTACATCTCCCATGCTGCGCACCCCCCATCGTGCTCCATCCTCCATGCTGCGCACCCCCCATCGTGCTCCATCCTCCATGCTGCACACCCTCCATCGTGCTCCATCTCCCATGCTGGGGCCGCCGGGGGCGGGTCCGAGCGTGGCAACATGTGCCGGGGGCGGGGCTGAGTGGGCGAGGCGTCAGCGTATGCCGGCTCCCTGCACATGTGTACCGGGAGCCGGTGTACGCTGGTAACCATGATACACATCGGCTAACTAAGGGAAGCGCTTCCTATAGTTACGCGATGTGTATCATGGTTACCAGCGTACACCGGCTCCGTCATGATCCCAGCATCGCAAGGTTATGTCCGCCGGGGGCGGGGCCGAGTGTGCCAACGTGTGACAGGGGCGAGCGGGCGAGGCGTCAGCGTATGCCGGCTCCCTGCACATGTGTACCGGGAGCCGGTGTACGCTGGAGCGGGCGATGCGTGCCGAGGGCCGGGGCGAGCGGCTAATCCATGCGGGGGGCGGGGCCAGGCCGAGGCGAGCTGCCAATCCGTGGGGGGGGGGCCAGGCCGAGCCCAGCGGCCAATCTGACAGTTGTCACTCTAACGACACTGTCACGGTGACACTGTCACGGTGACACAATTTTGGAGCAAGACAGACATACAGACAGACAGAATAAGGCAATTATATATATAGATTACTCTTTTTGGTTGCATTTTATTTCACTTTTATTTTGGCAATATGATGAAAAAGCATTGTTTCTTGCTATATTTTATATTTACATTTTTTACGCTGTTCATTGTAGGGGTTAAATAGCGGGACAGTTTTATAGATTGGATTGTTTCGGATGTGGTGATACCAAATACGAGTATAACTTTTATTCTTTTGATCACTGGTCTCATGTATTGCAGTAGACATACAGGTGCTTCTCAATAAATTAGAATATCATCAAAAAAGTTATTTATTTCAGTAATTCAACACAAAAAGTAACACACAAATATTATATAGAGTCATTACAAACAGAGTGAGCTATTTCAAGTGTTTATTTCTGTTAATATTGATGATTATGGCTTACAGCCAAAGAAAACCCAAAAGTCATGATCTCAGAAAATTAGAATAATTACCACAAAACACCTGCAAAGGCTTCCAAAGCGTTTAAAATGGTCCCTTAGTCTGGTTACTCAATGGGGAAGACTGCTATCTTAACAAATGTCCGGAAAGGACTAGGAGGGTAAGCCACAAAAGGTCATTGCTAAAGACGCTACTAAGTGAAAAAGTGAAAAGATTTTTTCAGCCTGTTATATAGCTTAGGACGCTGGCTGTTCACAGAGGGCTTTATCCAAGCATATTAATGGAGAGTTCAGTGGAAGGAAAAAGTGTGGTAGAAAAAGATGTACAAGCAGCCAGGATAACAGTAACCTTGATAGGATTGTAAAAAGAAAAGGCCATTAAACAATTTGGAGGAGATTCACAAGGAGTGGACTAATGCTGAAGTCAGTGCTTCAAGAGCCACCACACACAGATGTATTCAGTACATGGGCTACAACTGTCACATTCCTTGTGTGAAACCACTTATGACCAATAGGCAATGCCAGAAGCATCTTACCAGGGCCAAGAAGAAAAAGACCTGGACTGTTGCTCAGTGGTCCAAGGTGTTGTTTTCAGATGAAAGTAAATTTTGCATTTAATTTGGAAATTAAGGTCCCAGAGTCTGGAGGAAAAGTGGAGAGGCCACAATCCAAGCTGCCTGAGGTCTAGTGTGAAGTTTCCACAATCAGTGATGGCTTGGGGCCCATGTCATCTGCTGGTGTAGATCCACTGTGTTTTGCCAAGACCAAAGTCAGCGCAGCCAGCTATCTTTAAATTTTAGAGCACTTCATGCTTCCCTCTGCTGACAAGCTTTTAGGAGATGGAAATTTCCTTTTCCAGCAGGACTTGGCACCTGTCCACACTGCCAAAAGTACCAATACCTGGCTTAATAACCACAGTATCCCAGTGCTTGATTGGCCAGCAAACTCACCTGACCTAAACTCCCTAGAGAATCTATGGGGTATTGTCAAGAGGAAGATGAAAGACACCAGACCCAACAATGCAGACGAGCTAAAGGCTGCTATCAAAGAAACCTGGGCTTCCATAACACCTCAATAGTGCCACAGGCTGATCACCTCCATGCCACGTGGAATTTATGTCTTAATTCATGTAAAAGGAACCCTGTTATGAACTGGTAACCGTAGATGATCACAAAAAATCCCAATAATCAGGAAAAAACAAAAAAAACACAAGAGTAGTTGGAAACTAATGATCCACAAAAAGAAGAATACGACCACACCAAAGCTGTAATGTTTCATCCGGTAATTCTTTATTCCATATTAAAGGTAATAGGTGTGGGCTGTAAGCGGGGGGAGGAGACCTGGATGCGGCCCCTCACTGCGGACGACGGCCGTTTCGCCTGTAATTAGGCTTCTACGGGTCCACGCCTAATTACAGGCGAAACGGCCGTCGTCCGCAGCGAGGGGCCGCATCCAGGTCTCCTCCACCCGCTTACAGCCCACACCTATTACCTTTAATATGGAATAAAGAATTACCGGATGAAACATTACAGTTTTGGTGCGGTCGTATTCTTCTTTTTGTGGATCATTGGGACTTTCTGCTCCTGTCTCGACTTGCACGCTGACGCGGATTCTGTATGACAGCTGGTACCGTGTTTCCTTAACTATGAATCAGTCCATGGTGTAACAGGCATGCACATGTAGTGCAGGACTTCTTTCTCTTTGGACATTGTAGTTGGAAACTAAGCTGACCGCAATCCCCTATCTATTGGACAACACTAGAAGTAGCAGTGGGATGTTCCTAACACACCTAGACACCTTGTCACTGCCGGAGAAACTTGCTACACCTCAAAGATAGAATGACAAATCCTATCTTGCCTCAGAGCAGTCCCCAAAGGAATAGTAAGCCCCCAACAAGTAACGACGGTGATGTAAGAAAAACATAATACACAGATAGAAAATATAGCTTAGCAAAAGTGAGTCCCGACTTACTAGATACAACAGGACAGGAAAGAAAACAGATTACGGACAGCAAAAAATACCAAACTCCTGATAGAAAAAAGCCCTAAGACCACACAGTGTTTCCCCACTACATCAGGTACTCTTGTGCCAAACGCTTTAAACCAGTGTTTCTCAACTCCAGTCCTCAAGACCCACCAACAGATCATGTTTTCAGGTTTTCCTCAATATTAGACAGTAAATAATTCCATCACTTGTGTAACATTAAGGAAATCCTGAAAACCTGATGGAGAAAAACCTGAAAACATGATCTGTTGGTGGGTCTTGAGGACTGGAGTTGAGAAACACTGCTTTAAATAAAACTGCATATATAATGGGGAAAAAACAAAATCACAGAACAAATGGAATTCAAAAGTGCAATTAATCAAAATCAGAACAGGGAGAAACTCCCTTTCTTGCTGAAGGAACTGCCCTCTTAAAAATAGCAAAGAGCCAGATCCTCACATACAAGAAAATAAACACAGAACAAAATGGAAACAAAAACACAAACACCCATAGGTGCAAAACCAGCAATTTGTCAAAGAAAACCAGGAGACTTATCTGGAGTGAATTCTGGCGCAGGATAAATAGAGGAAACTGAAGGACAAACTTCAAGTCATCTTCAGACGCAGAAGGAACATTTATCACCGGCGGCAGCTAAGGCTAGTTTCACACTTGCGTTGAACGGCATCCGTTGCATTGCGTTGTGTGACGGATATAATGGCAGAACGGATGCAACGGATCGTACAAAACAACGGAAAGCTTTTTTTTTTTTTTTCCTTCTTCACTGTTCTACCGGCCGCAGACTATTGTGAATGATCAGCTGATCACCCGGCTTCCGGGCGCTCAGCTGATCGCTCTCAAAAGCCGGCTGCCGTGCGATCAGCTGATCGCTCTCAAAAGCTGGCTGCTGGGCGCTCAGCTGAGCGCTCTCAAATGCCAGTTGCTGGGCGCTCAGCTGGGCGCTCTCAAAAGCCAGTTGCCCGGGTTCTCAGCTGGGCGCTCTCAAAAGCCGGCTGCTGGGTGCTCAGCTGATCGCTCTCAAAAGCCGGCTGCCGGGCGCTCAGCTGATCGCTCTCAAAAGCCGGCTGCTGGGCAATCAGCTGAGCGCTCTCAAAAGCCAGCTGCCGGGCGCTCAGCTGAACGTTCGGCCACCAAGGGACAAAAAAAAGTTTCTGTGATTAAAAAAAAAAAAAAAGATGAGCATGCGCAGTGAAAAATAAAGGATTCCGCCGCTCAAAAAATGTTACATGCTGCGTTCCTTCCGCCCGGCGGAAGCAATGCAGCGTCGGCCAGTGGAAGCAATGCAGGTACTTTTGGCACAATCCGTCATTCATACAAGTCTATGGGAAACAGTGGAATCCGTTAACAGATTCCGTTGTTTTCCAAAAGGGCGGATTGTGCCAGAAGGTAATTAACGCAAGTGTGAAAGTACCGTAAGCAAAAACTGATCTCCTATATACATCAGGCTGGTCAGCAATAGGACTTCCTGGATTCCCAATTAATAATAAAACCAGTTTGAGTCACAGATTCAGCACAGCTTCATTACCATTCCTGGCCACCAGAGGGAGACCCAAGCCAGCACCCACTCGGATAACATTCACAACAGAGCCCCAACCAAGTATTTAGTGCATTTACTGTACATACTTTTCAGTAGGCCAACTTTTCTGAGTTTAAAATAATTTTTTAAGTTGGTCTTATATAATATTCAAATTTTCTGAGATGATGACTTTTGGGTTTTCAGTGGCTGTAAGCAATGATCATAAACATTAACAGAAATCAACACTTGAAATAGATCACTCTGTATGTAATGACTCTATATAATATGTGTTTCCCTTTTTGTATTGAATTACTGAAATAAATTTACTTTTGGATGATATTCTAATTTATTGAGATGCACGGGTTGAACTAGATGGACTTAGAGTCTCCCTTCAACCTTAAAAACTGTGAAACTGTGAAACTTGTATATTGCATTACATGAGACCTCTCAGATTACACTCACAGAACGCTTGTCAGTGTAATCTGGCCTAACAGGCCACCATATATGACACACCAGGTGGTCATTGTTTGACCTCATGGTACCATGACAACCATTACCCCACCGTGATTTCTTCACGGGGGGGGTGGAGGTCAAAGTGGGAGCGCAGTCCCACCACAATCTTCTAAATGTCGCAGATCCAAAAAAAGAATAGCTCTTTGGTCACCATTTCTTGAGACCCGTAACGTTCTCATTTTTTAGGAACTGGAATTCAGTGATGGTTTATTTTTTGGGTCCTGAACAGGCGTTTTTAATTACACCATTTTTGCATTGATGAGACGTTTTGATCGCCTCTTATTGCATTTTAATTCAATGTTGCGCCAACCAAAAAATGTAATTTTGCCATTTTGAATTTTTTTATCGCTATGCTGTGTACCAATCAGATTAATTGATTTTATATTTTGATAGATCGGGCATTTCTGAAACGCGAAACTAAATATGTATATATTTTTAACTGCAGTATCACTCTGATCAGCAGAAATGTTCATCTCCTGTGAGTGTTGGCGCTCTATCGGCTCTCACAGGAAGTGAATCATGGTGGTGTCAGGGGTCCCCGTGCTACCATGACAACACCATAGTTCCCTTTAATCGCATCAAGGGGCCGTCGATGGCTGCAGATAATGGAGCGATCTCCACCACTGCCATTTAAATTGTGCTGTCAGATTTTGACAGCGCAATTTAAGTGGTTTGCAGGCGTGGGCGGATCTCAGATCGACCCGCACATGTTAGCCACATATATCTGCTAATCAGATCAGCAGACATGTGCCGAAATTAATGTAGGCTCACCGCCAGAGCCTTTGGTAACCGAGGGAAGGCGATGTTGGACTTATATATGTCCAAGGTCGTGGAAAGGTTAAAGTACCACCAAAACTCAAACATGCTAAAAAAAAATACTAAAAACACCCAAAGACATGCACATAATATTGCACATATAAATGAGTTGGTCACCATGATGGATAAATGGAAAAATACAATAGCAGAAATTGAATTAACAAAAAAAATTAGCATTTGTCTAATATTGCAATGACCAGGGTTGACAAAGGAAAAAATAGAACTCTTTCTGCTGTTGCTATCCACTTTCTAAGCCAGCATCAGGGACACCCCTGTGGCTTGCAGGTTACAGTTGTGGATCATGTGAAATCTTACATTAGAAGTGACGATATTTCCAAGGCTCTATTACGTCATGAGTCCCGGTGGATCCAAAACTTAAATAGCATGACCCTAATGGTATCAATGGAGAATTCATTTACTGATTATTATAAGATTATATAGTTTTGGGGGTTTTTTGTCTTACAGTCTTCCCATCATCTACAGTGACACCAATAACTATTCATCTTTTAAGCAGATAAAGGGATAATAGTGACCCTAAAAACTATCCTAGAAAAGGAGAAGTCCAAGAACCACAAGAATTCAAGTTGTTTTTTACTATTGCTTTTTTTTTCAGCTGGAACCACTATCATAGCGGCCCTTATTTATGTTTTTTTCTTGATTTTTTTAGTTTCATTTATTATGTAGGATGGTATATTGCATTAATATTTTGCTAATGATGATATATTTGATTTTTTATTGGATATCTAACGACATTATTATCTACTTGCTTTTTCAGTATATTATCCATTCAGGGAACATGCATGCACTCATCTTTTACCAATCCATAATTCTGTGCACCTGGGACCCATGGAAGCACACCAGCATGAAACGGCCATTGTCCTCCGAAGTGCCAGCATCTGGTCTCGGACCCGCTCACCTTTTATGCATTTATAATAAAGCAAGGACTTATACACAACAGCGTGTGCCACGATTCTACCTTCTCTTAGGATGATCTTCGCTGGACTGGTTCCTTTCTGGTGAGCACCGCTGTACAGAGCCTCGGTAGTTATTTTCGCTCCTCCTGTCCCCCACAGTATTGAATCAGGTTACCCAACGGTGCGGTACCACATCTGTTTTCCTTGTTATGCCTCAATGTGTTTTTTCCCTGTCACATACACATTTTATTAAGGTCTATCCTAGGGAAGCCCTGTGTGTGTGTGTGTGTGTGTGTGTGTGTGTGTGCGTGCGTGCGTGCGTGCGTGCGTGCGTGTAGGTAGTACTTGCTGGATGGTGTTCAGAGCCCCCTATCCTGGGGCATGTGAGCACATTGCATCTCTGGCTTGTCATTTTCTGAACAAGCACTGTGGTTGGCTACTTTTTCTGACGCATACTCTGTGTGCTCTGGTTTACTTCTTGCTGTGATTGTTAGAGCAAACGCTGTGCACCATCCATTATTGCATGTACCGTATTGATGTACTTTACACCGTGTACGTGTGGCGCCCCTGAGGCTTCAGTCGCCACAGAGGTACTGCACCTCAGCCAGAGGTGTGGTATCTCATCCTGGGTAAGGGAGAGGTCATCCACCGCTATGCACACAAAACGCACAACACCCTCAATTGGCTGCTCCTCACTGGGTCAGGGTTAGGGCTTGGTGTCACTAAAGCTGTGTATAGCCACCACTGGTGGTGGCACCTCCCTCCCCCTAATCCGACCTATCCTTGGGGTGGAGTCTAGTTAGTGAGAGGACAGAGTAGGGCATCAGGGAGTCGAGAAGGAGCAGTGGAGCAGTGAAGACATGTGCTCTGGAGCTGGTGCAGCTCGACCCAGGCACAGGAGAGAAGGGGCCCTAGAGCCTCAGAGAGTGTGCCATACCACCGTGGTCTCATTCTACATACAACACATTGGAGTAGAGGGACTTGGCCGCAGATGAGGATTCGGTCCCTAGACTAGAGGAGAAGAACCAACATGCTCATCTAGTAAAACCGAAGACCTAGGTCACTTCAAGGGCCGAAGCAAAACCTGCACACAAATCTGCTGGAAGGTGACCACATAGGTCCAAGGGATAGAGCTTCAAGCCACCCGACAGGGTCTGTGGGCTGTGTGGGAAGGCGCGGGACAGGCAGGAGAGAACTTATAGCAGAAAGACGACCAGGGAAGGAAGATTAGAAAGGTGCATCGGTCTTGACCTCCGAACTACCTGGGATTGACTGGAGCCCATCACAGTGGAACCCAGCACTCCAAAGGCTGCAGGTGTTCCACACGCAGAGTTCAGCACCTCTGCCTCTAGCCTCTCAGCAGTCCAGGTCCCCGGGTGACCTGGGGCACTGGCGCGATCCCCTGGAGCAGACATGTTGCTGGATACAGTCCTGGAGGCATTCTGGTGCAGGGCCTTCGGGCTCCCTGTTTCCGGTTTTGTTTTACATTCCGGATACTCCCAGGGTGCAGGGCTTTCTTTTCGTGCCTTTTGGTCTGCTTTGGCGCAGTTATTTTTCACAGCAAAATGGCGGCAGTTTTTCAACCAATAAAGTTCAGTCCATAACAGAGAGTTTTTAATACACAAGTCATCCGGTTCAGCTGGGTCCAGTTCAATCCTGTTCGTGACGCCAGGAAAAAGGGTTGTAGCACCCAGGAATATGGGGAGCTCGGTTCCGGGCAGTACAGGTTTTGGGGAAGTCACGGTGTTGGCCGTTACCCGATTTTGTGCCCTGGGCCCTTTTGTAATGGGGATATTTACAGGGGAGAATAAGATAATGTTCACATGTGACGCCACTTGCGATGTTGCGGCTAAGTGTAGGGAGCCGCCATTGCAGAATGTCTCTACTAGGGCTGGTGGTATTGGCAGCTAGAATGGTAGACCCTCCGCAAGTAGGGTTTTGCCCCAGAGGGTATATGGTGCAGTGGGCGTTGGAAGAAGGTAGCCTACACAGGTGTTCAGTGCAACTGGTTTACTCACTGCTGGTAGATGTTGACTGGTTGCCCGAGACCAGCTGGTTTCACCTCCAGGTCCCCTTCGTCCCAGTGCTAGTTTGGTACTCTGGTACCTTCTTCCCTTGCACCTGTCTCTGGTAAGTGAGTCCCCATGGTATGGAAAAACTGGAGGTCCCCGTTCTGTGGTTTGTCCACTTCTGTCCGCCTGACGGTAGTGTGAACCCTCTGGGGTTGGAGTCTCTGGTCCTGTCCCCGGTTCTCCCGTTGCTACTGAGTTTTCGGAATTTAGGATCAGCAAGGTCCTTGATGGTACCCTTGCTGTGCAGATGTTAACAGGTCAGCCTGGAGCTCTTTCCTGTCTTAGGGTCCTGTACCCCATCAGTGCATAGTTCCGGGAGTACTCCACCATACTCCACCGGCAACCACTTCTCCTAGGTACCAGGTCACCGTTAACCCACCACAGACCGTCTCCTCTGTCAACTCTCTACTTTCCACCCGACTGACAACTATCTACTCTCTCACTGTCTCTCGCCACAGTCCGCCCCTCCAACCTGGTCAACTAGTGGACTGGATTGGCTCCACCTCTAGGCGGCCATCCATTGGTCCCACCCTAGCTGGGTACCATTGTATGGGGGATTGTTGGGGAAAACTGAGATTACCTGGGTTTTTGTTAGTACCGGCACTGGGGTTCTGGGTCCCTAAGTGGGTAGGCCCTGCATCCTTGTGGGGATGCAGAACCTTGTAGCACCCTGATGGTTTCTAGGGCACTACAGTAACAGCTCCCTGTCCTGTCTCTGGCTGATTATTCCCTGCTGCGCCATCCTTACCTCAACATCCCCAGGATCCAGCCCTAGTTGGGGTGGCGAGGGGAGAACCCTCTAGCACTGCACATCACCACCTAACTCCTGGAGACCTTCAGCAGTGCCCGGCCATACCAAAGCCAAACATCCCAACTGGCATTATAAACTCTTTATTTATTTTATTATTTTTCTCTTCCTTTTTAATAATATCTTTAACCCCCATGACAAAAGCCTATGCCATATCGCCACTTGGACCTGACGCGCCCACGTGGTCGGGGGCTACTCATTAGCAGACCACAGTTCTTCTACTGGGTCTCCACGGTGGCCTTGCCCGGTTCCATGACCCCGGCGGTGTCAATAAAAACGGGGATGTGGATGATGGGAGTAGTTGTTCGTGACACCACCTGTGGTGTGCAGCCAGTTACTAGCCGCCGCTGCAGGACTTCTTCTCTGGGGCGGATGACTACGCAGTTTGGATGGTACAGCTCTCCACAGGCAGAGCTCAGGCCCCAGGGAGGATGATGGTGGTAGCAGTTGCCTATGGCGCAGGGGTGCGAGGTTGCGCACGCCAGTAGTGATAGGATGACACAGAGGGTGCAGTTCAAGTTCTTTTACTCACTGGAAACACACTGCCGTTGGAATGCTGGGCTACGCTGTGATGGGCTTCAGCCGATCCTGGATACTTTGGAGGTCGAGGCCGGTGTTTTCTTTCTGTGCGTCACCTTTCGACAGTTTCCCTCCACCCCAGCTATTGGGCAGTGGAACGGGTCACAGGTGCCTTCTGCACTCCCCGTGAACCCTGGGATTCCCCTTCTTTCCTAAGAACCCGAGTCGAGCCTCTGGCTCCAGACCACGGACCCCGAACTATTCGTGTCTGTGCTTGCTTGTTCCTAATTGCGTCCTCATTCGGACGCTGTCCATTGCTAACTGACTTGTGTGTGAGATGGCTCCTAACTTCCCCTGTTGGTGCCCCGCCTCCCTGGTTCCTGGACTAGTGGGCAAGAGGTCCCATACCTCATGATGGCCACCCCAGTACCTTACCTTAGCCTAGTCTTAGTGGAAGAGCTCCCATGTTTATTTGTTGGAAGAGTGTATTGGCTGTGGTTAGCGGCGTCGACCTCCTTCGAATCCATGAAGAACACTGCTCCTTAGGTGAATTGCAGTGCCCTGTGGCACTTGAAGCCTCAGGGGCACTACAGACCCACCACTGAGACATCAGAGGTCTACCGGGGGCGCAACATATATATACACACTGTATATACATATATATTTGTACACTCAGTCCGTGAGAAAGCCACTTGTGGCGATACGCGTAGTGCCCATTCCACCTTTTTCTTAGCACCAAGCTCATTTAGGATAAGTATTTTGCTGTTTGCTCCATTTAGTATTGTTTTGGCTTTGTCAGTCTCCTACACCATCCTTCATATCTCTGCACTTCTATTTATGTGCTCCGATTTTAAGGGTATATTATACAACACATAGCAGATATTTTTGTATTTTTCCAGTGATATATGAAGGTATATTGTTACTCTATGCTACTCTTTTGGTGGTAGTAGCAGCAGCTTTATTATTTTTTTAAAGTATATTATTTTTTTTATATGACTTATTTTCTGGATATATTTTTTTGCTAATTCATTTTTGCTATTATATTTTTGCATTTATCCATCGTTGCACATTTATTTGTGCTATATTGTGTGCATGTCATTGGGTGTTTTTAGTATGTGTTTTTGTCATGTATGAGTTTTACTGTTTTTTTAATTGATAAAATGATATATTTTTTGGTGATCCCGCTCTTATGGCACATTCTTTTCTTGATGCCCGGCCATACTATATATAACATTCTATGAGTTACCTTGTACAACTGCATTAACTATCTACTAATTAATTGTATTATTCATTTTGTAAAAATAATTTACATTTCTAAGGGACATTTTGTTTACTCATTTTAGATTTATGCGCTTATGCTCTGGGTTATTGTTGAACTTATTAAATTAATATTATATCAAGATCTACTATATAAGCCTTCCTGCCCCATGACCTGTACTTTATCTATCAATACAAAACTTGTATTTTGACTTATACTATACACCTGTAAACTCAAGAAGATTGGCAACTTATATATTAATATCCGTGATAAAAGACATACAGAACAAGTCTTCATCGGACATTGTGAATAAACAATAAACGCTATTTTGCCATCAGACATTCCTCAGAGAGGAGCAGCTATGCCTGCGGGGAACACCTTGTATATAAACTCCATGTGTCCTCCGTAGACCTGCCATAATTGATAACCTGACAAGGTGCCTAGAACCTGTCAACATGTTTTGTTACTGATGACTATTAATTATACTTATAGTTCCCAGTTTGGTAAGGAATCATAAAGGCAAACCTTTGTATAATCCATTTCTACCTGTGCTTTGTCATATTTGTACGTTTGCTATAACCTTTTAAATGGGCGTATTCAACACTGTATTTGGCTCCCAAAAGTGTAGGGTGATATAGAGAGCACGAGTCCTAATTTATATACAGTACATAGGAACAACAATGTGTGCTAATTAAAGCAATACATATAAAAACAGTCGCAGCACCATAAAAAGAAAAATATTTATCAATATAGTGCTGAGATATACAAATATGGACACAAATTCTACATAAAAAATTGTGCTCTGTGAGTCAAACATAGAAATTTAGAAATCTTTATTATCCAATTGCAATATAGAAAAAAAAAGAAAAGTCATTTAAAACATGGAGAACCCCTACATAGCACCAATAGCAAAGTAGCAGGTAATATCAATGTACACAATATATACAGTGTGTGTATATATATATATATATATATATATATATATATAGATATATAGATATATAGATATATAGATATAGATGGATATAAGGAAAGAACTTTTTCTACTCATATATATATATATACACACACATACAGTGTGTGTGTATATATATATATATATATATATATATATATATATGTATGTATATATATATATATATATATATATATATATATATATATATATATATATAAAATCACAAATCCAGGACAGTAACCCCCAGAATATCTAACAAAAAGACTGATAGCACATCCTACCTTTCTAATGTGAACAGGTGCAAACTTAACATGAAACATAGAAACATAAAGGACAAAGCTGCACTCTGTAGTGCTAAGATATGTGAAAAAATGAATATGGGAATACAGACATGCAATACTGCTATGAAAAAATTGAGATACTTAGCACACAAAAATGGCCAGTTTTATGTGAACACAACAGTAGAGATGAGCGAACCGGTCCCGGTTCGGCATGAGTTCGGTTCGCCGAATGGAGGTCTCGTTCGAGTTCGGTTCGTCGAACGTTCGACGAACCGAACTCGAACCGCATAGGAAACAATGGCAGGCAATCACAAACACAGAAAAACACCTAGAACACACCCTCAAAGGTGTCAAAAAGGTGACAAACAACTCACAACACAACACAAACACATGGAAAAGTGACAAGGACATATACTAATGCAAAAAAAAAAGAGCTGGACAAGGAAAAAGAGGAGACACAGATATAGGCATGGCACGCCCTTCTAAAATCATGTAAAACACCGCAAGGTGACTCCAAGCGGAGTCTCCCTTTTTTCCAAAAATTGGGCCACACACACACCCACCCATTCAGTGGCAGCACTTGTGCCCCAGTTGTACACTTCACAGCTAGATTTGCATCAAGCACATTCAACAATACGCCATACTTAACCGTCCCCAGGATGACACCGGGGTAGGTAGCAAAGTCTCTCCTGATCCCAGCTCTGTTCATCTTGGATCATTTTTAAAAACAATGTAAGCAAGGGTTACTCCAAGCGGAGTCTCCCTTATTTCCAAAAATTGGGCCACACAGACACTAACCCCTTCAGTGGCAGCACTTGTGCCCTAGTTGTACACTTCACAGCTAGATTTGCATCAAGCACATTCAAAAATACGCCATACTTAACCGTCCCCAGGATGACCCCGGGTTAGGTAGCAAAGTCTTTGCTGAACCATGACTTGTTCATCTTGGCTCCTTTTAAAAAACACAGCAAGCAAGGGATACTCCAAGCGGAGTCTCCCTTTTTTTCCCAAAAATTGGGCCCCACACACACCCACCCATTCAGTGGCAGCACTTTTGCCCTAGTTGTACACTTCACAGCTAGATTTGCATCAAGCACATTCAAAAATACGCCATACTTAACCGTCCCCAGGATGACACCGGGGTAGGTAGCAAAGTCTTTCCTGATCCCAGCTCTGTTCATCTTGGATCATTTTTAAAAACAATGTAAGCAAGGGTTACTCCAAGTGGAGTCTCCCTTTTTTTTCCAAAAATAGGGCCCCACACACACCCACCCATTCAGTGGCAGCACTTGTGCCCTAGTTGTACACTTCACAGCTAGATTTGGATCAAGCACATTCAAAAATACGCCATACTTAACCGTCCCCAGGATGACCCCAGGTTAGGTAGCAAAGTCTTTGCTGAACCATGACTTGTTCATCTTGGCTCCTTTTAACAAACACAGCAAGCAAGGGTTACTCCAAGCAGAGTCTCCCTTTTTTCCAAAAATTGGGCCACACACACACCCACCACTTCAGTGGCAGCACTTGTGCCCTAGTTGTACACTTCACAGCTAGATTTGCATCAAGCACATTCAAAAATACGCCATACTTAACCGTCCCCAGGATGGCCCCGGGGTAGGTAGCAAAGTCTTTCCTGATCCCAGCTCTGTTCATCTTGGATCATTTTTAAAAACAATGTAAGCAAGGGTTACTCCAAGCGGAGACTCCCTTTTTCCCAAAAATTGGGCCACACAGACACTAACCCCTTCAGTGGCAGCACTTATGCCCTAGTTGTACACTTCACAGCTAGATTTGCATCAAGCACATTCAAAAATACACCATACTTAACCGTCCCCAGGATGACCCCGGGTTAGGTAGCAAAGTCTTTGCTGAACCATGACTTGTTCATCTTGGCTCCTTTTAAAAAACACAGCAAGCAAGGGTTACTCCAAGCGGAGTCTCCCTTTTTTCCAAAAATTGGGCCACACACACACTCACCACTTCAGTGGCAGCACTTGTGCCCTAGTTGTACACTTCACATCTAGATTTGCATCAAGCACATTCAAAAATACGCCATACTTAACCGTCCCCAGGATGACACCGGGGTAGGTAGCAAACTCTTTCCTGATCCCAGCTCTGTTCATCTTGGATCATTTTTAAAAACAATGTAAGCAAGGGTTACTCCAAGCGGAGTCTCCCTTTTTTCCAAAAATTGGGCCACACAGACACTAACCCCTTCAGTGGCAGCACTTGTGCCCTAGTTGCAAACAGGATGTTTTGATTTGCATCAAGCACATTCCAATCCACAAGCATTTACTTTCCCCAGGATGACACAGGGGTAGTAAATTCCTTGTGGATCCATGACTTGTTCATTTTGATGAACGTTAGTCTGTCCACATTGTCACTAGACAGACGCGTGCGCTTATCTGTCAGCACACACCCAGCAGCACTGAAGACACGTTCAGAGACAACGCTGGCAGCTGGACACGACAAAATCTCCAAGGCGTAACTGCTCTGGCCATTTTTCAAGATTTGAAGCCCAAAATGAGCAAGGCTCCATTTGCAAAGTAATGGCATCGATGTTCATTTGGAGATACTCCTGTATCATCCTCTCCAGCCGATGACTATGTGTCAGACTTGTCTCTGGTGGCCTTGCAAAGGAGGGTCTAAAAAAATTATGAAAAGATTTAATAGAATTGCTGTTACCAGCACCAGATACGGTGCTACTGGTACGGGTAGACTGTTGGAGATGACGAGACTGTCCCATGTTTGTCAAGTTACAACTGGGAGATTCACTCCCTGCACCTGCACGGTTGTTTGGTGGAAAAGCCGAGCTAAGATTGAGTAACAGCTTCTGCTAATACTCCTGCATACGTGCGTCCCTTTCTATGGCTGGAATTATGTCACAAAATTTGGACTTGTACCGGGGATCTAATAGTGTGGCAAGCCAGTAGTCATCATCACTTCTAATTTTGACAATATGAGGGTCATGTTGGAGGTAGTGCAGCAAGAAGGCGCTCATGTGTCTGGCGCAGCCATGCGGACCAAGTCCACGCTATGTTTGTGGCATAGAGGTGCTAACCGTTCTTTCTTCCTCTGACATCTCCCCCCAACCTCTTTCAACTGAAATTTGACCAAGGTCTCCCTCATCCGCTGAGTCTTCCATGTCCATGGACAGTTCGTCCTCCATTTCTTCATGTTCTCCTGCACCTTCCTCAACATTTCGCCTGCTACCATGCTCCCTTGTTGATCCCTGGCCCCCATGGTCCCATGCCTGCCGCGTTGGTGATGATGAACGTCTGGACCTTGGTGATGTTGTTGTCCCTTGCGCATCAGAATCCTCCTGTAGTTCCTCCCCTTCCTGTTGTCCCACCCCCTGACTCCGAATAGTGTTTAGCGTGTGCTCCAGCATGTAAATGACTGGAATTGTCATGCTGATAATGGCATTGTCAGCGCTAAACATATTCGTCGCCATGTCGAAACTGTGCAGAAGGGTGCATAGGTCCTTGATCTGAGACCACTCCATCAGGGGGATCTGTCCCACCTCTGCATCTCGTTGGCCCAGGCTATACGTCATGACGTATTGCACCAGGGCTCGGCAGTGCTGCCACAGTCGCTGTAACATGTGGAGAGTCGAATTCCAGCGTGTCGCCACATCGCATTTCAGGCGATGAACCGGCAGGCCGAAAGACTTCTGGAGCAATGCAAGTCGCTCAGCTGTGGCGGTTGAACGGCGGAAGTGAGCAGACAGTTTTCGTGCCCTGGTCAGAAGGCCATCTAGGCCGGGATAGTGTGTTAAAAATTGCTGGACAACAAGCTTCAACACGTGAGCCATACAAGGCACGTGTGTCACCTTGCCCAGGCGAAGGGCCGCACCCAGGTTTGCAGCATTGTCGCACACGGCCTTACCAGGCTGCAGGTTGAGTGGAGACAAACATTCATTAAATCAGTCTCCAGAGCTGCCCACAACTCAGTCGCTGTGTGACTCCTATTTCCAAGACATGTCAAGCTAAAGACCGCCTGATGCCGTTGCACTCTGCTGCCAGCATAGTAATGAGGGGTGCGTGATTCCTTCTGCGCAGTGAGAACGCTGGTGGCCTGACCAGGCAGGCTTGGGGCGGAGGTGGAGGACACAGATGAGGTGGAGGAGGCAGAAGCAGTGGCGGAACTTGGACAGACAGAGGATTGACACACAAGTCGTGGGGACGGCAAGACTTGTGCAGCAGACCCTTCACCATCTATCACCATAGTTACCCAGTGCCCAGTCAGCGACATGTAACGTCCCTGTCCATGCTTACTGGTCCAAGTATCGGTGGTGAAATGCACCCGTTCACACACAGAGTTTCTCAAGGAAGCGGTGATGTTGTGTGCGACATGCTGGTGTAGCGCGGGCACACCTTTCTTAGAGAAGTAGTGGCGACTGGGCATCTGGTACTGGGGCATAGCGACAGACATAAGGTCTCTAAAATCCTGTGTGTCCACCAGGCGGAAAGGCAGCATTTCGGTAGCCAAGAGCTTACAGAGGGATAAAGTCAACCTCTTAGCTTTGGCATGGGTCGCAGGAAATGGCCTTTTATTTGTCCACATCGGAGGGACAGAGATCTGGCTGCTGTGTGTAGACGGTGTTGAGTAGGGTGTCCCTGGAAAAATGCAGGTTTGTGAGGAAAGTGCAGGCGGAGACATGATGTTGCCTTCATCCAACGTTGGTGCTATCGATGTCTGAGAGAGCTGTACACATGCACTTGTTTCCCCTTCCAAACCAACTGACGACCTACCAAGCAAACTGCCTGCTGCGGATACAGTGATGGAAGTTGTGCGTGGAAAACCAGGTGTCACAGCTGTCCCCACAGTCCTAGAAGATGAAGAGCGCGCAGATGCACTGGAAGGGGCAGGCGGTGGATGGTTCGCTCCGCTAGGCCGCATTGCAGCACGGTGAGCTTCCCACTGGGACATATGATATTTATTCATGTGGCGATTCATGGAAGAAGTTGTAAAACTGCTGAGGTTTTGCCCTCTACTAACAGAATCACGACAAATTTTACAGATCACATAATTTGGGCGATCTTTTGCTATGTCAAAAAAGGACCAGGCTAGGCAAGGCTTAGAGGGTATCCGACCTGCTGAGCCCCCCCGACTAGTACTCAGAGGCAGAGTGGTGGCTGAGGATGCAGTTGTAGACGTGCTACCAGTGCTCCGACTCTGTCCAGGAAGGCGCAAGGTAACTTCGTCGTCGGTTGCATCCTCCTCCACCGCCTCTGTTGACCTCCTCGAGTGCCTGACTGTGGGTTGACAGTAGGTGGGATCTAGAACTTCCTCATCAATTGTTGTGTTTGCACTCCCCTCACCCTCAGACCGAGCCTTTTCTTGCCCTGACCGAATATTTAAGTTGTCATCCCAATCTGGTATCTGCGTCTCATCGTCATCAGTATGTTCCTCATTGTCTATAACAACAGGTGTTACAGTTTGTGAAAAAGGGTCAACATTATGCTCATAAACTTGGTCCTCACGGCCTGAATCAGAGTCACAAAGGTTCTGGGCATCACTACAGACCACTTCCTGGTCTGTACTCACTGTAGCTTGGGAGCAGACCTCTGATTCCCAGGCTATAGTGTGACTGAACAGCTCTGCAGACTCACCCATCCCAGTTCCACCATACTGTGCTGGGCGGATGGAGACTTCAGAGCTGGGAGAAAGAAAGTTTGATTGGGATGACAACTCAGAGGACTGGTGTTTTTTGGATGCGGTAGTTGAGGTGGCGGAGAGGGCACTTGTTGGACCACTTGAGATCCATTCAAGCATTTTCTTTTTTTGGCCATCATCTACCTTTGTTCCAGTTGTTCGTGTCCGTAAAAAAGGGAGCACATCGGATTGTCCACGGTAAGTAGTAGACATCTTACTTTTGCTGGAAGATGGTCTATCTTCAGCAGATGTTAATGGAGCTTTGCCACCTTCCCCACGGACAAACCCTTTTTTTCCTTTTCCAACACGCCTCTTCCCCTTTCCACCAGCATCTGTCATTTTGCCACTCAGGTTGATTGCGACAAGATTGTGCACTTAAAATGTGGTAGTAAAAATTGAGAGGTGGTGTAGATTGCAGCGGTGGTCTAGCTTTATTAACAGCAGAATAAACAACAATAATTATCCCTGACAATGCAACTACGGCCCTTAAACTGGCAGCATAAATTGCTAGTATAAGAGCTTTGTAACAATGAGCTTGGATGTTCAATGCAGACGTGCTGCAAATATCTTTGCACTAGTGGGACAATACAGAAGTCCAACAGCCACTTTTAGGATGCCACTAAGTTCACTCAGTGTTTGCTAGTATAATGGCTTAGTAACAATGAGTTTGAGTGTGCAAAGGGCAGGAGGGTACAGTGGCAGGGTTGTGGGTCTGGGTAGAGGAAAGGAAGCCTGCCTTTCTATCCCTCCTAATGGGGAAATGCAGCGAGGAAATCCCTGACCTTAGCTACACAGACCCTGTCATCTTGTGTAGCTGTTAAACTCTGTTTTCACGGCCCTGACTGTCACCTATGGCTCTGACCCTGCCGGTATTAGCCCTTAAAAGGACTAATAGAAACTTCTATCCCTATTCTGTATAGCGCTGTGTATAGAGCGTACACAGCAGTATCGGAGACAGGAGCTGCGCCAGCGGTGACTGACACCAAGACGCAGAAGAGATAATGGCGTCCGGACGGGCAGATACTCGTTTTTATAATGCAGCGACATGTGACATGGACATCCTATGACACATACCGTTGCTTCTCTGGCTAAAAGTCCACTTAGCTGTGTGTGTGTCTGGGATTGGCTGACATGCTGGCCCGCCCCACTACACGCGTGCGCGTAGGGAAGGAAGACAAGGAAAAAAAAAAAATGGCGATCGCCATTATCCATACAGCAGTGGTCTGAATGCGCTGTTCCCGCACACTATACACTGAAATTTCATAATAGTGTGAGTCACAGAGTGACTTACACTATTACAGCGGAAAGCTAGCTAGGAATTAGCTGGTCTTTTTGCTGCTAGAACCGTTTTCGAACGTATCTTGAACTATCGAGCTTTAGCAAAAAGCTCGAGTTCTAGTTCTATCTAGAACAGCCCCCCAAATCACTCGAGCCGCGAACTGGAGAACCTCGAACCACGAACCGCGCTCAACTCTACACAACAGCCAGCAGCAAGGCGACGTCTTTTTGTTGGGTCCCTATCAAACTAATGCCTCTTCGGGTTAAAAAAAAAAACCCTACAATTTATGAGCGGACAGGAACCTGCAAATGGAGAATTAAAATAGCATAAGGCTGAAGAGCAGGAGTGCTTAATCAGAAGGTATGACCCTGTAATCTAAGAAAAAGACTGATGGCACATCATATCTTTCTACTGTGAACAAATGCAAACTGAATATGAAACATAGTAACAAAAAGGAGGTAGTTGCACTGTGTAGTGCTCATATATGTGGAACAATGAATGTGGGAATATAGACATGCAATACTGCTATGGAAAACATGTTAAAATTGAGATACTTAGCACGCAAAAATGGCTTGTGTGCTAAGTATCTAAATTTTTGCATGTTTGTCATAGCAGTAATACATGTCTGTATTCCCATATTCATTGTTACATATATCTGAGCACTACAGAGTACAACTGTCTTTTTTTTGTTACCCCCAAAAAAGCCTGAACATAAAAATGCGCGTCGGGGTGCAGGCACCACGCGTGTGTGAGCTTTTTGTATACTTAAATAAACTGATTATCAGTGGAATGATGATATGGGCATTACCTTTTCTATATGGACATTGTTCCTTAATGGGACACCTGATTGCAGTTGTATCTTAGGGATCAGTTATTTATGAGCAGCAGTTTTTTCAGGAGTAGGATCTTTATATTTAATCATGCTTGATTTTGTACTATGGCACTATTTAAATATCATTTAATAGTATTCACCACTTTCTTTAATTTTATAGGACTTTGTACATTTATCTATATCAGTGTAAGAGTCATTTACTTAGGTAACACTGCATGCTGTAGTTTTTCATACCTGCCACTCTGAAATTTGTACTAATCACTTTATAATAGTTATACATCATTTTTGGTTTGAAATGTGCCTTTTTGCAAAATATATATATGCAATTTACATTGAATTTTGAGCCCCTTACTTGCTACTTTCTCTTGGTGCCATCTAGTGGTTCTTAATGTTTTAACACTAGAAGTCCCAGAAATTTCGAGCTCCCCCCTGAAGTCCCGAAAGAGGGTCAAATGACCCTTAGTCAATTATATTATCAAATACAATAAACTGAATAGAACTAACTAGAAACTAAATGGCTAAACTCAATGGAAAACAACAACCTCCTGTGGTGCAACAGTAATGGCCTTAATTACAGAACAAAAGACGGTGATTATAGGAAGTTAGCTAAAATCCTTCAGGTCATTCGACCCGTCTCTTGGTTCCAAAGGTAGAAATGTTAAATGACCTCTCTCTGGGACTTCTAGTGTTAAATAACTTTGAATCAATGTTTTGCTATGTTGCAATTGAATAATAAAGATAGCTTACTAATTAACCCCTTCACGACCTTGGACAGATCTATCCGTCCAGGATCGTGTCCCGTTAAGCCCCGCCCCCTGCCGCGGGCAGGCGGCGTGGATCGGCACACATATCAGCTGTTTTCAACAGCTGACATGTGTGCCTGCTAGCCGCGGGTGGAATCGCTTCCACCCGCGGCCATTAACCCCTTAAATCTTGCTGCCAAAGTCTGGCAGCAAGATTTAAATGCTCGCGGCCATGTTTGTTACTTACCGCCGCCCCCACCGGAAGTCACGTGTGTTATCACGTGACTATTGGTGGTTTCCATCGTAGCACAGGGTCATGTGATGACGCCTGCTGCTATGATGTTTCACTTTCGTTTTCCCTTGGCCGAGAGCAGAGGGAAAACCAAAGTGACTGAATCTGCTGTTTACAGCTGTATTGCTGTAATCAGCAGATAGCGATCAGTGATCGGATTGCTGATTGCTATAGCCCTCTAGGGGGACTTGTAAAATAAATAAAAAAAGTAAAAAAAAAAGTTTTAAAAAATAAAAAAAAAAGTTCAAATCACCCCCCTTTCCCCCCATTGAAAGTTAAAGGGTTAAAAAATAAATAAATATACACATATTTGGTATCGCCGAGTTCAGAAATGCCCGATCTATCAAAATATAAAATCAATTAATCTGATTGGTAAACGGCGTAGTGGCAAAAAAATTCCAAACGCCAAAATTACGTTTTTTGGTCGCTGCAAGTTTTACGCAAAATGCAATAACAGGCGATCAAAACGTAGCATCTGCGCAAAAATGGAACCATTATAAACGTCAGCTCGAGACGCAAAAAATAAGCCATCACTGAGCCATAGATCCCAAAAAATAATCACGGTACGTGTTTCGGAAAATGGCGCAAAATGTGCGCCACTTTTATTGGACAAACTTGTGAAATTTTTTTAACCCTTTAGATACAAGTAAACCTATACATGTTTGGTGTCTACAAACTCGCACCGACCTGAGGCATCACATAGATACATCAGTTTTATCATATAGGGAACACGGTGAATAAAACATCCCAAAACTATTGTGCGATCACACTGTTTTTACAGTTTTTCCACACTTGGAATTTTTTTGCTGTTTTCCAGTACAATATATGGTAAAACCTATGGTTTCATTAAAAAGTACAACTCGTCCCGCAAAAAACAAGCCCTCATATGGCAAGATTGACAGAATAATAAAAAAGTTACGGCTCTCGGAAGAAAAGGAGCAAAAAACAAAAACGCAAAAACGGAAAGTGCCCGGGGGCTGAAGGGGTTAAAACAGGTACAATGAACAATTTAAGACCTGAATAAAGATAAAAAAAGTACATTGCACTTACATACCTATCCATATATTGAAACATAAGGTTATAGAAGTAACCAGACATTGTATGAAATGCTGTCATCTACACAAAGGTATAGCAATTGTGATAAAATGACATAGCTGTTTAGGAGGTTGAAGCATATATATGGGCTTCTATTGTGGATGACGTATGAAATATATTAGTCCGTGGCTTGTAGAATACCTATAAGTCCATGTTAAAAACACTCCGTCAATGTGGGAGTCTCAAGTGATCAGTTCTGCTTCATCGGTGCTCGTTCACAAGCAAATAACTCCTTATTAGAGTTGAGCGCGGTTCGTGGTTCTCCAGTTCGCGGCTCGAGTGATTTTGGGGGCTGTTCTACATCGAACTAGAATTCGAGCTTTTTTGCAAAAGCTCGATAGTTCTAGATACGTTCGAGAACGGTTCTAGCAGCAAAAAAACAGCTAATTCCTAGCTGGCTTTCCGCTGTAATAGTGTAAGTCACTCTGTGACTCACACTATTATGAAATTTCAGCGTATAGTGTGTGGGAACACCGCATTCAGATCACTGCTGTTTGGATAATGGCGATCCCCGTTTTTTTTTTTTTTTCCTTGTCTTCCTTCCCTAAGCGCGCGCGTGTAGTGGGGCGGGCCAGCATGTCAGCCAATCCCAGACACACACACAGCTAAGTGGACTTTTAGCCAGAGAAGCAACGGCATGTGTAATAGGATGTCCATGTCACGTGTCCCTGCATTATAAAACCGGACATTTTCCTCCAGCACGCCATTATCTGCCTTCTGCGTCCTTGGTGTCAGACATCACTGGCGCAGCTCCTATCGCCGATACAGCTGTATACGCTCCATACACAGCGCTGGACAGCATAGGGATAGAAGTTTCTATCAGTCCTTTTAAGGGCTAATACCGGCAGAGTCAGAGCCATAGGTGACAGTCAGGGCCGTGAAACCAGAGTTTAACAGCTACACACGATGACAGCGTCTGTGTAGCTAAGGTCAGGGATTTCCTCGCTGCATTTCCCCATTAGGAGGGATAGAAAGGCAGGCTTCGTTTCCTCTACCCAGAGACCCACAACCCTGCCACTGTACCCTCCTGCCCTTTGCACACTCCAACTCATTGTTACTAAGCCATTATACTAGCAAACACTGAGTGAACTTAGTGGCATCCTAAACGTGGCTATTGGACTTCTGTACAGTCCCAGTAGTGCAAAGATATTTGCAGCACGTCTGCCTGCATTGCACACTCAAACTCATTATAACTAAGCCATTATACTAGCAAACACTGAGTGAACTTAGTGGCATCCTAAACGTGGCTATTGGACTTCTGTATAGTCCCAGTAGTGCAAAGATATTTGAAGCACGTCTGGCTGCATTGCACACTCAAACTCATTATAACTAAGCCATTATACTAGCAAACACTCAGTGAACTTAGTGGCATCCTAAACGTGGCTATTGGACTTCTGTATAGTCCCAGTAGTGCAAAGATATTTGCAGCACGTCTGCCTGCATTGCACATTCCTACTCATTGTTACTAAGCCATTATACTAGCAATTTATGCTGCCAGTTTAAGGGCCGTAGTTGCATTGTCAGGGATATTTATTCTTTATTATTCTGCTGTTAATAAAGCTAGACCACCGCTGCAATCTACACCACCTCTCAATTTTTACTACCACATTTTCAGTGCACAATCTTGTCGCAATCAACATGAGTGGCAAAATGACAGATGCTGATGGAAAGGGGAAGAGGCGTGGTGGAAAAGGAAAAAAAGGGTTTGTCCGTGGGGAAGGTGGCAAAGCTCTATTATCATCTGATGAAGATAGACCATCTACCAGCAAAAGTAAGATGTCTACTACTTACCGTGGACAATCCGATGTGCTCCCTTTTTTACGGACACAAACAACAGGAACAAAGGTAGATGATGGCCAAAAAAGGAAAATGCTTGAATGGATCTCAAGTGGTCCAACAAGTACCCTCTCAGCCACCTCAAGTACCGCATCCAAAAAACACCAGTCCTCTGAGTTGTCATCCCAATCAAACTTGCTTTCCTCCAGCTCTGAAGTCTCCATCAGCCCTGCACAGTATGGTGGAACTGAGATGGCTGAGTCTGCAGAGCTGTTCAGTCACACTATAGCCTGGGAATCAGAGGTCTGCTCCCAAGATACAGTGAGTACAGACCAGGAAATGGTCTGCAGTGATGCCCAGAACCTTTGTGACTCTGATTCAGGCCGTGAGGATGAAGTTTCTGAGCATAATGTTGCCCTTTTGTCACAAACTGTAACACCTGTGGTTATAGACAATGAGGAACATACTGATGACGATGAGACGCAGATACCAGATTGTGATGACAACTTAAATATTCGGTCAGGGCAAGAAGAGGCTCGGTCTGAGGGGGAGGGGAGTGCAAACACAACAATTGATGAGGAAGTTCTAGATCACACCTACTGTCAACCCCCAGTCAGGCACTCGAGGAGGTCAACAGAGGCGGTGGAGGAGGAGACAACCAACGACGGAGTTACCTTGCGCCTTCCTGGACAGAGTCGGAGCACTGGTAGCACATCTACAACTGCATCATCAGCCACCACTCTGCCTCTGTGCACTAGTCGGGGGGGCTCAGCAGGTCGCATGCCCTCTAAGCCTTGCCTAGCCTGGTCCTTTTTTGAGATAGAAAAAGATCGCCCAAATTATGTGATGCGTAAAATTTGTCGTGATTCTGTTAGTAGAGGTCAAAACCTCAGCAGTTTGACAACTTCTTCCATGAATCGTCATATGAATAAATATCATAGGTCCCAGTGGGAAGCTCACCGTGCTGCAATGCGGCCTAGCGGAGCGAACCATCCACGGCATGCCCCTTCCAGTGCATCCGCGCGCTCTTCATCTTCTAGGACTGTGGGGACAGCTGTCATACCTGGTTTTCCACGCACAACTTCCACCACTGTAACCGCAACAGGCAGTTTGCTTGGTAGGTCGTCAGTTGGTTTGGAAGGGGAAACAAGTGAGTGTGTACAGCTCTCTCAGACATCGATAGCACCAACGTTGGATGAAGGCAACATCATGTCTCCGCCTGCACTTTCCTCACAAACCTGCATTTTTCCAGGGACACCCTACTCAACACCGTCTACACACAGCAGCCAGATCTCTGTCCCTCAGATGTGGTCAAATAAAAGGCCATTTCCTGCGACCCATGCCAAAGCTAAGAGGTTGACTCTATCCCTCTGTAAGCTCTTGGCTACCGAAATGCCGCCTTTCCGCCTAGTGGACACACAGGATTTTAGAGACCTTATGTCTGTCGCTGTGCCCCAGTACCAGATGCCTAGTCGCCACTTCTTCTCTAAGAAAGGTGTGCCCACGCTACACCAGCATGTCACACACAACATCACCGCTTCCTTGAGAAACTCTGTGTGTCAACGGGTGCATTTCACCACCGATACTTGGACCAGTAAGCATGGACAGGGACGTTACATGTCGCTGACTGGGCACTGGGTAACTATGGTGATAGATGGTGAAGGGTCTGCTGCACAAGTCTTGCCGTCCCCACGACTTGTGTGTCAATCCTCTGTCTGTCCAAGTTCCGCCACTGCTTCTGCCTCCTCCACCTCATCTGTGTCCTCCACCTCCGCCCCAAGCCTGCCTGGTCAGGCCACCAGCGTTCTCACTGCGCAGAAGGAATCACGCACCCCTCATTACTATGCTGGCAGCAGAGCGCAGCAGCATCAGGCGGTCTTTAGCTTGACATGTCTTGGTAATAGGAGTCACACAGCTGAGGAGTTGTGGTCAGCTCTGCGGTCCGAGTTTATTAAATGGTTGTCTCCACTCAACCTGCAGCCTGGTAAGGCCGTGTGCGACAATGCTGCAAACCTGGGTGCAGCCCTTCGCCTGGGCAAGGTGACACACGTGCCTTGTATGGCTCACGTGTTGAACCTTGTTGTCCAGCAATTTTTAACACACTATCCCGGCCTAGATGGCCTTCTGACCAGGGCACGAAAACTGTCTGCTCACTTCCGCCGTTCAAACGCCGCAGCTGAGCGACTTGCATCGCTCCAGAAGTCTTTCGGCCTGCCGGTTCATCGCCTGAAATGCGATGTGGCGACACGCTGGAATTCGACTCTCCACATGTTACAGCAACTGTGGCAGCACCGCCGAGCCCTGGTGCAATACGTCATGACGTATAGCCTGGGCCAACGAGATGCAGAGGTGGGACAGATCACCCTGATGGAGTGATCTCAGATCAAGGACCTATGCACCCTTCTGCACAGTTTCGACATGGCGACGAATATGTTTAGCGCTGACAATGCCATTATCAGCATGACAATTCCAGTCATTTACATGCTGGAGCACACGCTAAACACTATTCGGAGTCAGGGGGTGGGACAACAGGAAGGGGAGGAACTACAGGAGGATTCATGTGCGCAAGGGACAACAACATCACCAAGGTCCAGACGTTCATCATCACCAACGCGGCAGGCATGGGACCATGGGGGCCAGGGATCAACAAGGGCGCATGTTAGCAGGCAAAATGTTGAGGAAGGTGCAGGAGAACATGAAGAAATGGAGGACGAACTGTCCATGGACATGGAAGACTCAGCGGATGAGGGAGACCTTGGTCAAATTTCAGTTGAAAGAGGTTGGGGGGAGATGTCAGAGGAAGAAAGAACGGGTAGCACCTCTATGCCACAAACACACCGTGGACTTGGTCCGCATGGCTGCGCAAGACACATGAGTGCCTTCTTGTTGCACTACCTCCAACATGACCCTCGTATTGTCAAAATTAGAAGTGATGATGACTACTGGCTTGCCACACTATTAGATCCCTGGTACAAGTCCAAATTTTGTGACATAATTCCAGCCATAGAAAGGGACGCACGTATGCAGGAGTATCAGCAGAAGCTGTTACTCGATCTTAGCTCGGCTTTTCCACCAAACAACCGTGCAGGTGCAGGGAGTGAATCTCCCTGTTGTAACTTGACAAACATGGGACGGTCTCGTCATCTTCAACAGTCTACCCGTACCAGTAGGACTGTATCTGGTGCTGGTATCAGCAATTTTATGGAATCTTTTCATAATTTTTTTAGACCCTCCTTTGCAAGGCCACCAGAGACAACAAGTCTGACACATAGTCAACGGCTGGAGAGGATGATACAGGAGTATCTCCAAATGAACATCGATGCCATGACTTTGCAAATGGAGCCTTGCTCATTTTGAGCTTCAAATCTAGAAAAATGGCCAGTTACGCCTTGGAGATTTTGTCGTGTCCAGCTGCCAGCGTGGTCTCTGAACGTGTTTTCAGTGCTGCTGGGTGTGTGCTGACAGATAAGCGCACGCGTCTGTCCAGTGACAATGTGGACAGACTAACGTTCATCAAAATGAACAAGTCATGGATCCAGAAGGAATTTACTACCCCTGTGTCATCCTGGGGAGAGTAAATGCTTGTGGATTTGGAATGTGCTTGATGCAAATCTAGCTGTGAAGTGTACAACTAGGGCACAAGTGCTGCCACTGAATGGGTGGGTGTGTGTGGG
Organism: Anomaloglossus baeobatrachus; assembly: GCF_048569485.1. Lineage (NCBI taxonomy): Eukaryota > Metazoa > Chordata > Amphibia > Anura > Aromobatidae > Anomaloglossus > Anomaloglossus baeobatrachus. The sequence continues at coordinate 409,769,714 of NC_134353.1, read as the reverse complement.
GCACAATTTTTGGAAAAAGGGAGACTCCGATTGGAGTAACCCTTGCTTGCTGTGTTTTTTAAAAATGATCCAAGATGAACAGAGCTGGGATCAGGAAAGAGTTTTCTACCTACCCCGGTGTCATCCTGGGGACGGTTAAGTATGGTGTATTTTAGAATGTGCTTGATGCAAATCTAGATGTGAAGGGTACAACTAGGGCACAAGTGCTGCCAATGAATGGGTGGGTGTGTGTGGGGCACAATTTTTGGCAAAAGGGACACTCCGCTTGGAGTAACCCTTGCTTACATTGTTTTAAAAAATGATCCAAGATGCATACAGCTGGGATCAGGAAAGACTTTGCTACCTACCCCGGTGTCATCCTGGGGACGGTTAAGTATGGCGTATTTTTGAATGTGCTTGATGTAAATCTAGCTGTGAAGTGTACAACTAGGGCACAAGTGCTGCCACTGAATGGGTGGGTGTGTGTGGGGCACAATTTTTGGAAAAAAAGGGAGACTCCGCTTGGAGTAACCCTTGCTTGCTGTGTTTTTTAAAAATGATCCAAGATGAACAGAGCTGGGATCAGGAAAGAGTTTGCTACCTACCCCGGTGTCATCCTGGGGACGGTTAAGTATGGCGTATTTTTGAATGTGCTTGATGCAAATCTAGATGTGAAGTGTACAACTAGGGCACAAATGCTGCCACTGAAGGGGTGTCTGTGTGGCCCAATTTTTGGAAAAAAGGGAGACTCCGCTTGGAGTCACCTTGCGGTGTTTTACATGATTTTAGAAGGGCATGCCATGCCTATATCTGTGTTCCGTCCTCTTTTTCCTCGTAACGCTGTTTTGTTTTCACATGAGTATATGTCCTTGTCACTTTTGCATGTGTTTGTGTTGTGTTGTGAGTTGTTTGTCACCTTTTGGAGACCTTTGAGGGTGTTTTCTAGGTGTTTTTATGTGTTTGTGATTGCCTGCCATTGTTTCCTATGCAGTTCGAGTTCGGTTCGTCGAACGTTCGACTAACCGAACTCGAACGGTTCGCTCATCTCTACTCCTTATCTGTTTTAATTAGCACAAATTGTTGTTCCTTTGTATATGATATATTCCCATTTCAAATTAGTGTATTTGATGATCTTTTTGCAGCTTTTTGAAATAGATAATATTAGTGAATTAGAGAATGCCCAGAAACTCACCATCTACCGGTCACTGCGGAGGGACTACACTCTGGCCCCATATCTGCAAAGGTTACGCCACCCCAAAGACAGGCAGACACTTAGCCTGTACAGACTGAGTGCCCACAGCCTAGAGGTGGAAACAGGGCGGCACCGACAGACATACAAGCCGCGGGAGAACAGACTGTGCCAGCACTGCCAGCAGGGGGCCCTGGAGGACGAGGCGCATTTCCTACTACACTGTGACAAATACTCAGGAGTGAGGGCCTCCCACTTCCAGAAACTTACCGCTCATACCCCGGACTTTCCATCCATGGACGAGGAGAGGAAACTCCGCATCCTACTGGGGGAAGAGGAATCAATGGTGGAGATCGCCGCCCAATATGTCTCCATTTGTCATAAGATGAGGGGTACTAAAGACCTCCAAATGGGCCATCACTCCCTAAATTGTGGCCCCAACACCCCATCCCCACAACCCTAACCCACTCCCCTTTCACACTTCTTTTTTTGCTTTGGCAATGCTAATAGTTTTTTTGGTCCTGCCAATAAAGCCTATTTGATTTGATTTGATTTGATAATAGTATCTGTTTGATAGATAGATAGATATAGATATATATATACACCGTATATATATATATATATATATATATATATATATATTATACAGTGCAGACCAAAACTTTGGACACACCTTTTCATTCAAACAGTTTTCTTTATTTTCATGGCTCTGAAAACTGTAGATTCACATTGAAGGCATCACAACTATGAATTAACACATGTGGAATGAAATACTTAACAAAAAAGTGTGAAACAACTGAAAATATGTCTTATATTCTAGGCTCTTCAAAGTAGCCAACTTTTGCTTTGATTACTGCTTTGCACACTCTCGGCGTCTCTTGATGAGCTTCAAGAGGTAGTCTCCGGAAATGGTCTTCACTTTACAGGTGTGCCCTGTCAGGTTTAATAAGTGGGATTTCTTGCCTTATAAATGGGGTTGGGACCATCATTTGTGTTGTGCAGAAAGAGGGACAAATGGTTCGGCGCTCTGAGCGCGCAGTGGTAAATTTTAACCAGGTCCCTAGCCACACCAATTGTGTGTGACTCGTGCAAGTATCGGATCACACAACTCGGACTGGCCGGCTTCTCTTCTGACAGGAGTGGCTCAGTTGTATGTATTTCTATGCAGCTGAGCTGATCTTCTAGGGAGCACGGCCTCAGTGTTACATTTTTATTATATTTTATTATAGATTTAATAGAGAAAAAGAAACAATTGCACCATATTTTTACGCCATTTACTGATCCCCATAAATAAACTAATCGCTGTGTTGTGTGGATCATTACGATTACAGGGACACCAAATATGTCCACGTTATTTGCTGATTTGTGATGCTTATTATTTTATAATAAAAAAAAAAGCACAATCAAAATTACACTATCCTTTTTTATTATTGTTAGTAATTTTATTAGAAGAAAAAAATTTCTTTTGTTTCAGCTGAACTTGTGACTTAACAGCTAGGACTACTAGTAACATGTTTGGAAGGTACTGGTTTGAGTCCTGCAGTGGATTAAAATTACCATTTTTTTTCTTTATTTCACATTACTTTATAGTAGTTTTATATGAACAAACAAATCTGATTTTTTTCTTCACCTCTAGGGACATATATATATAAAGTAAAGTACAGATAGAAAGTGTTACTGAGTGCACGGAGGGTGTAAAAACAGATGATAGAAGGGACCCTATTCTAAGGTAAATTTAGAATGGGTGAAAATGGCATGGCGAGATTAGGTGATAGGCCTTTCTAAATATAAGTGCTTTTAAGACATACTAAAACTGAATACTGAAAGTTAATCAGATTTTCTGGGGTAGTGGATTGCAGAGAACAGGCGCAGCACAAGAGAAGTCTTGGAGACTGTCACAAGACAGCCAGGGGGTTTCACCGCTGACATTAACTTATCAGGAACAGCAGTCCACTGCCCCAATTGTCAGATGAATGTGCAGTTGACTGACGCTTGATGGACGAGGCAAGGGTGGCTTTCACTGCTAGGCCAATTATTTTGGAACTAAGGCTAAGACCGCACTTTGCGTTCTCCTACTTGCAGTTCTAAACGCACGTTTTGGGCTTAATTGATTTGACCAAAGTTGCCTTTTTCAGAACTTTAGCGCTAAAAACGCATGCATATTTACCTTGTTTTAGATGCGTTTTTAGCGCTTTTTACATGCTTTTTCACCTGCGTTTTGACAGATGCGTTTTGAACATTAAGACACTGCTAAATAAAGATTAAATAGTCAAACATCATGAAAAAAAGAGAAAAAAAAGGAAAACATATAATTTTGGATTTAATAAATAAAATATTGATATTTCATGAAATTATAGCCGTTTTATAATATTTAATGTTAAAATAGCAATAAAATCAAAATTTTCGTTAATTTCATTGTCGGACTATGTGTGTGTGTAAAGGGACATATTATTCCATTATTTTTATGTCAGAAAAGCATGCATTTTTTAAGTCAAAAACGCATATTTTCAGCACTTAAAAAGCAGGTAAAACGCAGGAAAGTTTCTTGGTTTTTGCCATTTCTCATTGACTTAAATGTTAGCAAAACGCACCCAAAATGGCAAAAACAACTGACATGCTGCTTCTTTGAACGCATGGTTTTTGCCACAAATTATGCAAATTAAACGCAGCGTTACAAAACGCAAAGTGCGGTCTAGAAATCCCCATTTTCCATAGACTTTGCTGGAAAATCAAAAAGCATGCCTTTTGGCATGGAAAAAGTGCCTCTCAAAACGGACCGAAAAAGCACCTGAAACACAGGTGGAAACGCAAAGTGCGGTCTTAGCCTAATGGCGAATGTATAGTATACTTACAACCAATTCAAGTTCATGGAATATACCTCAGTACAGTCTCTGCCAACTTCACAATAACAAAAGGAACTACCACTAGTTTTCAGAAGCAATCATTTTACAGGCAGGCTGTGTGGCGCCCCTGACCTGGTCAGGCACCACTGAGTACTGCACCCATGCTGGGGACAGTGCAACACAGGTAATCCAGAAGGCTGACCGAGGTGTGACTACACAGGCGCATAGTGATCAGGTCTCACACATGTACCTTTGAGAGGACCCCTGGGGATCCCAGGAGGGGGTAAAGCCTTCACCTCCACTGGAAGAGTGGAGGGGGCGAAGCCTCCATCTCCAATCGAGGGGTGTGGTGGAGAGCCTGGTTGCTAGGTGGCGTAGGCAGGCACAAAAGGGAAAAGAGGGAGAAGGAGAAGAACAGTCTGAAGCAGAGGGTGGAGGAGTGAGGAGCATGGAAGTGGAGCTCAGACAGGAGCAGCAGTGCAGGTCCCTCAAGTGAGCCGGTTTAGTGTGCAGTCCAGGGAGAGCAGACGTCAGGAGCAGACCCCTGGGGCTGTGACAGTCCAACAGCGTCCGCGCAGTGACTACCGACGGGGGAGAACGGTCACCTGGTAGTGCTGCCCGAACCCCACACACAGCTGGAGAGAGAGCCGCGTAGTGGAAAGTACGGAGACTGTCAGGGAGTACCAGGCCCAAACGGGCGGCAGATCCCGGTGCGGGGATAGATCCACCTTTCCTTGCTGAACCTGCCGGTGTGGGGCCCTCAAAGCCCACGCCACAACACCCCAAAAGCCGCAGCCATGTAGCCACAGTTAGGGCCCATAGTTCACAGGAGGCAAGCAGCTGGAGTGATCTGGTCCAGGCGACAAGCAAACGGCAAACAAACGAGGGGAGCAGTTACTTCCCTGGGTGACCCCCATAGGGACTAAAAGTCGGGGTTACCACAAACCACAGAAGGGCTAAGGAAGGCGAGTCGGTAGTCACCCTCATCAGTCAGCCTGAAGGATACCTGGTTCCAGCCTGGTTCATCCCAGCTACGCCCGGGTTACTCACCCTGCCATCATCAGTGAGTAAAACCCCTGAAAGACATTCTGCTTGTGTGGAGTTATTCTGCGCCTTGTGGTTCTACACACCTACACAGGGCCCTGGGGCTTGCCTCACTCTCAGGAGGCTATTACAACTGACTGCACCCACCATCAACCCCAGGCGTCCCTCAACCTGCAGTGGCGGTCCCCACTGACCGCAATTCTGAGAGTGGCGTCACGACAATCCTAAATAGAAGATCTCCTACCTGTGACCAAAGATCCAGCTGCGTGGAGTCCCTGAAGGTAATGCACCGACACTGCACTTGTGGGGCTTCACATCTGGCGTCACGAACAGGATAAGGACTAGACCTGTTCAGACAGGTGACCATGTGCCTGGGCGGTCCGCTTGGAAAATTGGAAGCGCCGCCATATTGCCACCATGAAAAGCGCGCTGAAAAACAACAGCAGCCCGCGCTGGGAGAAGTTACCGCCCACGAAGAGGTGTGGCTACCCAGAGATCCCCTGCAGAGTCCTGACCTCGCAAGTGATGAGAGCGGAGGCGTTCAGAGACGTCGGGACAGAAAGGGAGCCAGAAGCCTGCTGTTAAAAGAAGGAGACGCAGAGGAAATGGCGTCTGGATGCAGAGACCCAGAGCCAGGCTCCGCTGCCTGGTGGTATCAGGAACTTGCCCAGTTCTGCGACCAACTGGAGGCCAGGGTCATACGACAGATCAGCGAGGAACGCACGGCGCTTCTTGAGATGGCTGCCGCGGTGCAGGCCTATGAGGAAAAAGCTACGCGACGAGTGCCCGACCGAGCGGCGACGACTCAGACCCCGATGGTGCCACCGATGGGTGAGTCCAGTGTTGCCCCTGCCAGCGCGAGTGCCCCGACCCCTGCTGCCACGCCCGCGGTCCCTGAAGAGGCGCCCGGCGCGGCGACGCTGAGCCAGGCCGCAGCCACGCCAGGTGCGGCCCGCCAAGCCCAGGCCGCCGCAGCGATGCCCTGCCCGGCCCGCAAAGATCCGGCTGCCACCGCGACCCTCGTCCACTCCGCAAGTGAGGTGCTGAATCAGGCCGCAGCCACGCCAGGTGCAGCCCGCCAAGCCCAGATTGCTGCAGCGACGCCCAGCCCAGCCTGCACAGATCCCATCGCGCTGCGACGCCAATCCAGGCCGCCGCAGCGATGCTCTGCCCGGCCCGCCAAGCCCAGGCCGCCGCAGCGATGCCCTGCCCGGCCCGCCAAGAATCGGCCACAGTAGCGATGCCCGCTAAGACTCCAGCTGCGACCCTGATTGACACAGCGACGCTGATCCAGGCCGCCGCCATGCCCGGCACGGCCCGCCAAGACCAGGCCGCCGCCATGTCAGGCGCGGCCCGCCAAGACCAGGCCGCCGCCATGTCAGGCGCGGCCCGCCAAGACCAGGCCGCCGCCATGTCAGGCGCGGCCCGCCAAGACCAGGCCGCCGCCATGCAGGGCGCGGCCCGCCAAGACAAGAATGTACCTCTGTTTACCCCGGCCCGCAAGGCCAGAGCAGACACCGCTCCCCAGTCTAAGGAAGTCCCTGCTAGGAAGTCCCTGATAGGAGAGGACCCCGCATACTGGAAGCTGAAGGCTGATCTAGAGGCCCAGTTCCCACAGGAGATGGTGGACCGGTATCTGCTCCCTCCGCACACCCCCAGGAGGATTCCGGCAGTGTCCACGCCAAAAAGTCCATTGCCCGGCCCAGCTGATGAACACCCATCCCCAGCACTGCCACCACAGGAGTGCTCAGAAGAACTAAGGGGGAGAGGAGGCCAGGAAGCTGAGAAGCTGACCCCGGAGCCATCAGCAGTGGATCCATGCCCCGAGCCAGAGATGCTGCCGTATTCCCGCTGGGATGAAGAGGAAGATTTGTCCAGAAACCTCACCTGGGAGCCTGCAAACAGTGAAGCAGCAACCCAGCAGAATCCAGCCCGTAGGACACGGCGCCGTAGTAGAACCAAGCTTTCCCCTGCACCGCAGTCTCCAGAGCAGAAAGACGAAGTCATGGCCAGAGACTTGGAAGAGAAACGGTTCCTGAGAAGGGCCAAATCCCAGGTCAGAGGCCCACTTTGTCGGGGAGTTGTGGAAGACTTCAGCTTGAAATCAGGATATGGCTTCATAGTAGCTCCTGGTATGAAGGAAGGCATTTTTGTGAATAGAAGGGATGTTAGAGCCCATTTGCCCAGAGGACATCCAGGAAGGAACTTACAGATGGGAGATACAGTGGAATTCACAATGCATCAGGGAGAAAGAGGATGGTATGCACTTGACGTTACGCCATGTACCAGAGATTCCTATAGAAACCCAGCTGTCTCCATACCACAAGAAAAAGAAAGGAAAGATAAAGAACCCACTGATGAGACTACCTCCGATGATGAGAGAAATGAAGAAAGCAACAGGTGCCGCAGCCCTACAGGCCCAAGCCCTGGTGAGGAGGAATCCATGTAAATAACGTAAGAAATACAGCAAGTTACCAGTTTTGAAAAGTTTGCAACGTTTATAAGTTTAAGCATGTGCCCACATGAACTAGTGTGAGAAACCCATAAACCTTAAGGCTATGAACTGGCTATAGCCACAAACTCTCGCAGTGTAAATAGTTACCCCAGAGGTACCACCACCAGAGCCAGCCTGTTTAGGGGCTTGGCTCGCCTGCAACCAGGGAGCACGTCCGTTTATGGGGCCTTGGCTCGCCTGCAACCAGAGAGCATGCCTGTTTATGGGGCCTGGCTCTCCACCACAAAGAGGGTATCTGGTCAGCACCAACTGTGGAGGCCGCCTCTACATCCTGCCAGAAGAGGCTGAAGGCGCGGCTCCACCAGGCCAGGTATGTCCTGAAGACCACCAGACCATGAAAGCCGCCTCTACATCCTGCCAGAAGTGGCTGAAGGCGCGGCCAACGGGAGAGGCAGATTGGAGGAGAGGTCTGGGGAAACGGATGGCCCAGACCTGGTTACCAAAAGAAACCGGTGACCTGCCTCCTGAGAGGGTTTTGGGTGGGTTAACGGACTTGTGGGTGGAGGGTGGTGATGTATGGTACCTGGTGGTTTTAAAAGTTTTACCATGTTTTAATGTTTTATGCATTTTAAAATGTTGTCTTGCAGCCCGAGGACGTGCTGGTGATAACTAAGGGGGAATGTGGCGCCCCTGACCTGGTCAGGCACCACTGAGTACTGCACCCATGCTGGGGACAGTGCAACACAGTTAATCCAGAAGGCTGACCGAGGTGTGACTACACAGGCGCATAGTGATCAGGTCTCACACATGTACCTTTGAGAGGACCCCTGGGGATCCCAGGAGGGGGTAAAGCCTTCACCTCCACTGGAAGAGTGGAGGGGGCGAAGCCTCCATCTCCAATCGAGGGGTGTGGTGGAGAGCCTGGTTGCTAGGTGGCGTAGGCAGGCACAAAAGGGAAAAGAGGGAGAAGGAGAAGAACAGTCTGAAGCAGAGGGTGGAGGAGTGAGGAGCATGGAAGTGGAGCTCAGACAGGAGCAGCAGTGCAGGTCCCTCAAGTGAGCCAGTTTAGTGTGCAGTCCAGGGAGAGCAGACGTCAGGAGCAGACCCCTGGGGCTGTGACAATCTAACAGCGTCCGCGCAGTGACTACCGACGGGGGAGAACGGTACACCTGGTAGTGCTGCCCGAACCCCACACACAGCTGGAGAGAGAGCCGCGTAGTGGAAAGTACGGAGACTGTCAGGGAGTACCAGGCCCAAACGGGCGGCAGATCCCGGTGCGGGGATAGATCCACCTTTCCTTGCTGAACCTGCCGGTGTGGGGCCCTCAAAGCCCACGCCACAACACCCCAAAAGCCGCAGCCACGTAGCCACAGTTAGGGCCCATAGTTCACAGGAGGCAAGCAGCTGGAGTGATCTGGTCCAGGCGACAAGCAAACGGCAAACAAACGAGGGGAGCAGTTACTTCCCTGGGTGACCCCCATAGGGACTAAAAGTCGGGGTTACCACAAACCACAGAAGGGCTAAGGAAGGCGAGTCGGTAGTCACCCTCATCAGTCAGCCTGAAGGATACCTGGTTCCAGCCTGGTTCATCCCAGCTACGCCCGGGTTACTCACCCTGCCATCATCAGTGAGTAAAACCCCTGAAAGACATTCTGCTTGTGTGGAGTTATTCTGCGCCTTGTGGTTCTACACACCTACACAGTGCCCTGGGGCTTGCCTCACTCTCAGGAGGCTATTACAACTGACTGCACCCACCATCAACCCCAGGCGTCCCTCAACCTGCAGTGGTGGTCCCCACTGACCGCAATTCTGAGAGTGGCGTCACGACAATCCTAAATAGAAGATCTCCTACCTGTGACCAAAGATCCAGCTGCGTGGAGTCCCTGAAGGTAATGCACCGACACTGCACTTGTGGGGCTTCACAGCTGATTGGACACTACTTACAGGTAGTGTATGGCTTCGGGGTTGTAGTTTATGGAGCAAGAGGAATGAAGCTATTAAATGTTATATATTTAATAAGAATGAATGGACAAATGTACCGAGACATTCTTGGTAAAACTCTGCTGCCATCTACCAAGATGATCAAGATGAAACGAGGGTGGACATTTCAGCAAGACAAATAACCCTAAACACACAGCCAAGGAAACTTGAAGCTGTCATCACCAACAAAGGCTTTTGTGGAAAGTATTAAAGCAACACCCAAGCGGATTTTTATTTCAGTGCTGGCATGGTGCTTTAAATGTAAGCCCCCTACTCTCTGTCATATACTCACTTTCCTGCAGTTTCCTCTTGTGCTCGTAACTAACGACTGGCTGGAAGTTAGAAGTTAGGTCACAAGGTCAGAATGCAACTCTATGAGAGCAAGAATGAGACTCTCATAGAGAAGCATTGCGTTGTGACCTCCGGCACGCTCCATGAAACACTGGAGGTGCCGACAGGTCACAAATTATAGGAAACTGAATGGAGTGACCCTGGAAAAAGATGAAGACTGTGGCAGGTGAGTATTGGACATAGAGCAGAGGACTTAAGGGTAGTTTACATGCTACGACATCGCTAGCGATCTCATTAGCGATGTGAAATTCTAGATCGCAAGTGCGATATTTCGATCGCACATGTGTAAAATAACCTATGTGCAATCTCGAAAGATCGCACTTGCGATCTAGAATTTCACATTGCTAATGAGATCGCTAGCGATGTCGCAGCATGTAAAGTAGCCTTAATATTTGAAGCATCAGTGCAGCGGTGCAATAAAAACAAACACTGGAGTGGTGCTTTAAAAAAATGTCAGTAAGCATGCTCAATAGGGTTTCCCTATTTCATTACTAATTGTTACACATCACTAAATCTATTGACATCTATGGATTGATTTCTTTGCCTGTATGGATTGGATGGGTTTCACCCACATCTGGTGAGTTATTTATATCAGTAGCAACTTTAGAAATATATTTACTTAGAAAATTGGGGATGTGTTCAATACTTATTTCACCTGCTGTATATACATAGCTCCTAACCATCCAGGATTCGCTTTGAGGTGTCAGCCCTGATAAACCTTTATCTTTGCAGGTAATAGCTAAAGCTCTGAGATAAAGCCTACAGTAATCAACGTAGAAACATTTGGTACACTTGAAGCTGCACGGCTGGATGTGAACCCACAGGTAGATTATACTGCTACATAGAGAATCGTCTGTACATATCACAGTATTTCCATGTCCTTTTGTTCTAAAGGTGAAAAAAAAGTCAGATTTTTTTTTGTTCTTATAAAATTACTAAAAAATAATGAACTGTTGTGTCTTTAGTTCTGGTCTCTTCGGGAAAAGAACCCACAACCTACATCATTGCAGGCAGTAGTTTGAGGATTTTGTATACTTTAGGCCTCTTTCACACGTCCGTGAAAATCACGCACGTTTTTCACGAACGTGTCAAAGGTGTGTATTGCCCTCCGTGAGCTGTGTTTATGGCACACGTGTGTTCTCTGTGTGTTATCCGTGATAACACACGGAGAACGGGAACTTTCTGCTCACCTGTCCCTGGTGTTGCTGTCCGTGGTGCTGATCTTCATTCTCCGGTCCTGCCGACTCCCCGTTGCTGCTGCTTCCGGTCAGCAGTGAAGTGAATATGTAATGAGCATAATGAGCGGCGGTCGGAAGCAATTGACAGCAGCAGCAGAGACAGCAGTGCTGGAGAAGGTGAGTAAAGTTTTGTTATTTTTTATTCAGACACGTGTGTTTTCTCCGGTGCTTGTCACACGGATCACCTCCGTGTGGTCCGTTTGCATTCCGTGTGACACCCGTGATACCGAAGAAAAACGGACATGTCTACATGTGAAGCACACAGGCACACGTATGCTCCAAACGGACATACGGTCCATGGCAGAACACGCACGTGAGCGCAGACCCATTGATTTTAATGGGTCTACGTGTGCCCGTGTGTCCGGTACGTGAGGAAATGGAACAAACACATACCGGAGACACAGACGTGTGAAAGAGGCCTAAAGATGTACTACAGACTCTGAACCGAGAGGTAGATTATACAGGTACAGATAGCTATATTGTACATAGCAGTCTTATTTGTTGTGTTTTGGTGCAGATGTGAAGCAGTTTTTTTTATTGTTTTTTAAGGCTATGTGCGCACGCTGTGTTTTTTTACGCTGCGTTTTTGTGCATTTTTGCCGCAAAAAACACAAAAAAACACCAGCGGCAAAAATGCATTGGTAATACATGCATTTTTGCCACGTTTCGGTACATTTTTGGTTGCATTTTGCTGCATTTTTCCAATGCATTGCATGGGTGGAAAACGCAGTAAAACACAGAAAAGAATTGACATGACCATTTTTTTTGCTCAAAAATGAGCAAAAAAAAAAAGCTGTGTGCGGACAGCAATGAGTTTGAGTTTTCATAGGCTTTTCTGGGGAAGCAAAGTCATGCAGTTTTGAGCCCAAAAACGCACCCGAAAAATGCGCAAAAATGCCGCAAAAAATGCACTGTGCACACATAGCCTAAAAGTACAGAAAAGGTTTTATGTAACTCATTTTTAGCATGCAATTTTTGCAGGATTCACATACAGTAGGAGCCTATAGAGAAAAACAGCAAGACTGCAGAGTTCAGCAGCGTCTTTAGATGCATCAAGGGCGGAGTTTTTACAATATCAAATCCCCCTCAAAAATAAAGGAATCCAAAAAAAAGAAACACCGGGCACTAATCAGTTCACTGACCGATTTCCAAGTGTCGCGGACGGGTGCCGCACTGCGGCAGAGGGGCTGCTCGGGGGAGCTTGGGTCCGGGATCGTGTCTGGGGCTCGAGTGGTGACCGGACCCGGGGCTCGTGCAACCGCCCATCCCCGCAACATTGAAAAGGGGCGTATTTACAAGGGAGATAGTTTTTGTCTGTGACGCCACCCGTGGGTTGTGGTGATGGGATGGTGGCACCGCCGCTGCCTCTTGTGCAAGCGCCCGGGACCGATAGTGCTGGGCAGCAAGGTGGTGTCCCCTCCACGGGTAGAGGAGGTGTAGTGGGATTTTAATGGGTTCTTGGCGGACACCTTATCCCCCGCGTTGGTCTGCTGTTTTGCTCTCTCTGGGCTTCTCTCTCTGGAAACAAGGCCTGAAACCTTGTCCCGCTGGTCAATTAACAAGGGGCTTGAAGCTTGCCTCGTCTTAGGGTCTAGGTACCCCACATGTGCATGGCCTCCGGACCGGATTCCCCTTGTCGGTACCGGTGGGCTACAACCCTGCCCCGGTTCCCTTCAGGTCTCCCGCAACCGGATCTCCGTTGCCTGTGGCCCTACTCTGCCGTCTGCCACCTAGTCAGCTCTCCCGTGGTCCATGGGCTCCAACCCTGACCCCGCTGCACTTCAGCTCCACTCCAACTTCAACTGAACTCTAACTTCCTCTCACACTTTCCGGCCCCTTGTCACCTCAAGACCCCTAGGTGGGTGTTCCCATCTGCCTGGTCCCGCCCACTGGTGTGTACCGGCTGTCATAGGGGGGGCGACTAGGCTTTGTGGCTGGTGTTCCTGTGTGTGGAAGTGGTGTTAATTCCCAAGGAGGAGGCGATTCCTGTACCCTTGGTAGGGGGGTACAGTCATCTGTGACTACCTGGTTTTGCCAGGGCGTCACACAAGCACTTTCACCTTTCCACTCAAAATCCGGTACAGCTCACTCCGGCATGGTTACAGCTATGCTCCGGACACTGGTGCTCCTTCCAAGCATAAGTCCCATCCACAAGAAGCAAAAGAAGAGGAGAGCACTCACCGGGCTGCCGTGTACAAAAGTCTGTTTATTTCAGCAGATGTAAAGAATCCGGCACACTAAATAAAGTGATTTCCAAAGATGATATTTCGTTTGAATATATTTTATTGTTCTTGTGAGGATATCAAAAAAATCGTATGTATACAAGTCCAACGTTTTGACCAAAACTTATGGTCTGTTTCAAGGACTCAAAGGGTTATGGTATGATGCATATCACATGGGATATTCACTCGCATGGATTTTATATGTATCACTCTTATAGCCTTAATACCCTCACATAGATGGTAGGATGACTAACGTCCTCTTATTAGATTAGATTTGTTTAAGAAGATGGTCGTCTAACCATCCAAGACGGGAGAAAGCAATGTTCCTCACGTCTTTATAATATATGCAAAAAATGCAATCGTGAGCAAAAACAGCAACTAGATTGGATTAAATCCATAGGTTAACACCCCTGTGGCTCATGATCTGTAAATGGCTTGTCTATATATGGCACCTAATAGAGCCTGAGAAAGGTTCAATATGGTAGGTACAGTAAGGCACCCACAGTGTGAAATAAATGGGAAAAGTCCTGGGTATGAAGGTGGGGCCTTGTGTCTGTCCTGGTGAACGCCGTGCCTAGGAGTGCCTGGAGCTTCTTTTTCTTAGTGAGCCAGGCATCTCTATTATATTGTTTATTTCAGCATCAGGTAAAAAGTAAAAACAGTGGGGGGAGGGGGGGCTTCTTACAATATCAAATCCCCTTTGCTTGGATATTTAGCCCATGTTCCCATGTAACACAAATGCTGTGTTTCTTTTCTGATGCGTTTGTACCGCCCCGCGCTCAGCTGCAGCCGAGCCGCTCGGATCCAGGCTCGTTGGTGGGTGGCTCGAGCGCCTCCGGACCTGGGGTCACTTCGCTCTGAAAGGGGATGCTGGCAGTTTTGGTGGGGGTTACGTAGGTGCACGGCCGGAGCCGCGCTTGAGTTCGTGACGCCACCCACGGGATGTGGGAAGGTAGACACCACCGCTGCAGTTACGGGGCGCCCGCGGGAGATGTTTATGTAGCAAGTTGTTAACCCCTCCATGGGCAGGGATGATGGCCCCGGGACCTGTTGGGGAGTAGTAGGGCAGTGCAGGGCGATGTGCGGCCGGAGGCCACTGTGGTACTCACTGTTCTTGACACACACAAGTCTCTGGTAAACAAAGTTGATGGTGGTCGGTGCCCGCAGCTGGCTGTGTCTGGTCACCCACCCTGTTCGGTGGTCTTTGCCTTTCTCCTGCACCGTATAGTGTGTATGTAGACTACCTTCGCTTCAGCGACGGGAGTCCGCTCCCCGGCGGTATGTGTGCTGGGAAAGCCCGTTTGCCCACAGATGCTGGCCCGTGGGATCTCTCTGCCTGTGCGGTGGCTTTCTATCCCCCTCAGTGGGATGTTGTCTTCAGTCGGGACTTGGGTGGGAAAGCACCTATAGTCCAGACCTCAATCAGTAAATTAACTCAGTCCAGTGGCTTCTGGACCTCGTTCAGGGTCTGAGTACCCCCCTGTGTGCTCCGGTTTCCAGTCGGTTCCCCGGGTCGGTACCAGCGGGCCACTACCCTGTCCCAGTCCACCACAGTTCCACCTGGCCTTCTTCCCGGCTCCTGCAGGCTAAGGCCACCGTATGCCTCCTAGCCAAGGTACCAGGGCTAAGACCCTGGCACCTGTCAGTTTCCGCTGCAGACCTGTGACCACAGGCCTGCTGCACTCTCCTTCACTCCTCAACTCCCCAAACTGCTCTCTGAACTGACTGTACTGTACTCGACTCAGCATTGACTGTTTCCTGCCTCAGGCCCTCTGAACTCCTCGGTGGGCGTGGCCAACCACCTGGCTCCGCCCCCCTGGTGTGTCCATTAAGCACTGAGGGAGGTGACTAGGTTTTATGTGTTTGGCTGGTGTTACCTGTGTGGGACTGGTGTTGTGCGGGGCGCTATTTGTGACTACCTGGCTAGTCCAGTGCGTCACACTTTCTTGCACAGAAATCCTACTGTGTTTAACTGTCTAAGCAAAGCTGATATGACTTCTTGAAAACTTCACCCCCTGTGCATCTAAGAACGTTGCTTTTGGTGCTTTTTTCTCTAGAGACTTCTATGTGGAGCCTAAAAGAATCACAAGTAAAAACCTGCAGATGTTCTTTCAAGTTCAGAATCAAAGCTATTGTAGCGCCCCTGAGGCTCTGGTCGCCACAAGGTACTGCAACTGAATTAAGGAGCAATATCTATCTGGGGTAAGTGACAGATGGTTTGCCGGTGCTCATATCAATACACATTACACGTGCAGTTACAGTAGGTGCCTTCCCCACAGGGGGGAGTGGACTGGGGTTGACAGGGAGAGTTAGCCATCCAGTAGTATGGGACTTCCTGGTCACCAGGACAACCACTGGGGGGCGGGTGTCACATGGGGTATAAGAGGAGGTAGCCATGACACATAGTGAGCTTTTGCCAGAGGGAAGTCCCCTGAGACCAGACTGGGTGCATTAGAGCACCAGTGCTGGTGGGACACACAGCCTATCTTGCCATTGTGGAGCCTGGGGCTTTAGAGCAGGAGCTCAGCCCAGGTTCCTTCTGCTGATTGCTGGATAGTGAGGGCATTTACACTGACACCGGTAACAACTTGGAACTTGCACCGGACAACCAGAGGCTTACCACCAGCAGTGAACCAGGACACTCTCGGGCAATCTCCTAACCAGTGAGTAAAACACCTGAACCGGAGCTCTTGCGTCGTCCTCATTATTTACCAGCGACGCCGTCCCGCACTCCGGCGCTTACGGCCCACTAACTCCATCACCTAATCCCTGGGGACCCGGCCCTACTTGCGGAGGGCCCAACATCCAGGCTGCTGTCAACATCAGCACCAGTGGAGACACTGTGCAGCAGCGATTCTATCTCCATAACCGCAACCCAAAAGTGGCGTCACGACATAAACTTTATTAACTATTCCCCTGTACATAACCCCTTTTAAAGTGACCCCCCAGTGTCACGGAATCGGGCAATGGCCACCCAGTGACACATCCCAGTAGTACACCGCCCGAGACCGAGTACCCCATAGCCCTGGGGCATGTCACTATTCTTTACTATAAAAAAACATTAAAAATGCAGCTTTACACCTGCACCAAAAACTGATCAAGTAAGAAAGAAAAGGCATAAAAAATCAGCAAAAGTATAAATAATGTGAGATGATTGTTAGTGTGTAGTTTGGTGTGGACGCTGGCAGGAAACAAAAAATACAAGATTTACTCTACGTGTGAACATGGCAACAGAGACAAAAAAGCCAGATATTATTGTGGAGCCCCGCATTACCTTCTGATGCAGGACGCCGTAGGGTCTCCACGGGCTTGGAAATCTTCTGGACACAGGTTGGTTAACTTCAATGGGGAATTTGTGACGCCATTTTCGGTATTTGCGGTCAGGGGTGACCGCCACTGCAGTTTAGGGGATGCCTGGGGCCGATGTTAGATGTAGTCAGTTGTTGTGGCCTCCCGAGAGTGAGGCTGGCCCCAGGGCCCAGTGTAAGTGTGTAGTACTACAGGTCGCATAAGAACTCACTCGCAAAACAGCAATGTCTTTCAGGGTTTTTACTCACTTGCAGGTGGCAGGGGTGAGTTAACCCGGGCGATGCTATGGTGGACCAGGTGGAACCAGATATCCCTTCGGCTGATGTAGGGGTGACTGCTGACTCGCCTTCCTAGCCCTTCTTGTTTTGAGGTGACCCCGACTTGAAGTCTTGCTGGGATCACCCAGGGAAGTCGCATACGCCGTTCTCCCCTTTCTGGCCCGTTTGCGGGCAGCGTGGACCAAGGTAAAGACGGCTCCAGGCTCTGTCCTCCTTATGGGCCCCCTCGTTGCTGCTGTAGCTGCGGACTCTGTGTAGATTGGTGAGGCGCATAAAGTGCCCTCATCAGCAGGTTTGGCAGGCCAACTGAATGGGCCCCTGCTCTGGGGATCTGTTACCCTGTGCAGGCTGGGTTTACTGACAGCCCCCTTACTCAGCCACCTCTACGCCAGGTGGATTTCAGGCAGCACTGAACAGTAGCCCTTCTCCCCCGCCAGCAGCCATGAATGGTGCAGTGTCTAGAAGGGCCCTGCTCCACTGCTCTGCCCTCCAGATGCGACTACTCCACTTCCTTCTCCTTCAGCTGCCTCTGCACAACTCCTCGTCTCCAGTCTCACCACCCACCACTAGGTGGTAGGTGAGGTACACGCCCTCTCCCTGAGTCTGCTCAGGGGTCCCCTCTAGCTGTGCATGTGTTCTGTTTGCTAGTGTTCCGTGTGTCCACACCCTAATCAGCGTCTGGGATTACCTGTATTGTACTGACTCAGGCATGTATGCAATACTCAGTGGCGCCTGACCAGGTCAGGGGTGCAACATTCCCCCTTAGTTACCAACAGCACGTCCTCGGGCTGTAAAGACAAAACATTTTAAAGTGCAAAACATTTAAAACATTTAAACGTCATAAAAGCATAATAAAAAATACCAGGTACCACTTTTCACCACCCTCCACCCACAAGTCCATTACCCACTGAAAACCCTCTCAGGAGGCAGGTCACCGGTCCTTTGAGCAACCAGGTCTGGGCCATGTGTTTCCCCAGACCTTTCCTAAAATCTTGCTCTCCTGGGGCAGGTGGTTGAAGGCAAGCCCTTCTCCCATCGAGCCGCGTCTTTGTCCACTTCTGGCAGGAATGTAGAGGCGGCTTTCTCAGTCGGTGTTGCTTCTTTGTGGTGGAGAGCCAAGCCCCATAAACAGGCGTGCTCCCTTGTTGTAGGCGAGCCAGGCCCCATAAACAGGCATGCTCTTAGCTTTAGGATAGCAGGCGCTATCACAGGCGTGCTTCCTGGTGGTGCAGAGCCAGGCCTCATAAACAGGCATGCTCTGGTTGGTACCAAAAAAGTAAAACTTTCATACACTGCAAGAGTTTGTGGCTATAGCTAGTTCATAGCCTTATGGTCCGTAGAGATGCACAAACCAGGTGAAAAAGAATTTTTAAAGGGTTCTCACATCAGTTCATGTGGGCACATCCTCTTGAACTTTAACGTTGCAAACTGGTCAACTGTAACTTTCTTACTTTTCTTTATTCCGACTTTCTCCTCTCACTGGCGCTTGACACTGTTCTTGCGCTGTCATCTGATGCTTCATCTGGATCTATAGCTGTATCTCCATCTGTAGCTTTGTCTTCTTCTTTGTCTTTTTCTTTGTCTTTAGGTGTGTCTTTGTCTTGTTCTTTTTCTTGGTCTTTATCTGTGTCTTTTGTGGAAACTGCTGGGCTGTAACTGGAGCTTCTTGGGCATTGCACTACATCCAGCACATACCAGCCTCGTTCGCCTTGGTGTCTGGTAAACTCTACGAGGTCTCCCATGTGTAGATCACGGCCAGGGTGTCCTCTGGGCAAATGGGACCGGACATCTCTCTGACTTACGAAAATGCCCTCTTTAACGCCAGGTGCCACTATGAACCCGTAGCCAGTCTTCAGGCTGAACTCCTCCACGACTCCACGGTAGAGAGGACCTCTAACCTGGTGCCGGGCTTTTCTGAGCGACTGCTTTTCCTCCAGATCCTGGGCTGTCATTTCTTCCTTCTGCCGGTCTGGGGAATGCTGCACAGGGGGTGGTTTCGCTCTGGTGCGGCGCCGTGCTCTGCTGGCTGGACTCCGTGCTGCTGGCCCCTTGCTGTCTGTGGGCTCCCAAGTCACATATATGCTGGGCATCAAGATGGATAGTTCTTCTTCAGCAGGGGGTGTCGGGACTTCTTCCCAGCGGGAGTAGTGTAACATCTCGGCCTCCGGGCCTCCCTCAACTTTATAGGGTGCTGCATCCTCCTCCGGCTGTTCAGGGGTCGGCTCTTCAGCCTCCAGGCCTCCCCTCCTCCCCCTTAATGCTCTCGAGCACTTCTCCGGTGACTCCGGTAGCAGTGCTGGGGACTGGCGTTCTTCAGCAGGCCAGGGTGATGGGCTCTCAGCCACAGCAGTTGCTGGGACCGCTCCGGGTCCGGGTGGCCGCCTGGGGACTATGTACCGGTCCACCAGGTCTTTAGGGAAGCGGGCACTCAGCTCCTCTTTGAGCCTCAGGGACACTGGGTCTTCTCCCGGCGGGGACGTAGGACACGGTTCCTTGGTCGGTGGCTGGGGTGCGGTGGCTGCTTCTGCCTTGCAGGCTGGGGTAGATGGCTATGTAGCCTGGTCTGGTCTGACGTGGTGTGGTTGTGGCCTGGTCTTCTCCAGCCGGGCGTGGCGTTGCTGCGGCCTGGTCTGGTCTGGCCGGATGGGACGCTTCTGCACTAGACGTCGCAGCAGGGACTTCAGTCGGGGTCACAGCTGGGGTCTCAGCGGGGATCATGGCGGGCATCGCTGCAGGGATTGCCTCCGGTAACCGTGCTGGCGGGGTTGGTGGACTCGAGCGGGCAGGGGCAACATGGGACTCACCCAAAGGCATCAGCATCGGGGTCTGGGTGGTCGCCGCCCGGTGTGACACTTGTCGCGCGGTCCACCTCTCATAGGATCGAACTGCTGTAGCCATCTCCCAGGAGCTCGGTGCGTCCCTCCATGATTTGCTGCATGACTTGGGCTTCCAGCCGGTCGCAGAACTGGGCAAGCTCCCAGTCCCACCAGGCAGTGGAGCCCGGTTCAGGATCACCACGTGCAGACGCCATGCTTCCTGCGCCTTCTCTGCAGCCTTCCAAGTTCACTTCCTGCAGCAGACTCCTAGCTTCCCGCCGTCTCTGGACAGATCCGCCCCCATCGCTTGCAAGGTCAGAGCGCTGCAGGGGTTGTCTGGTTAGCCACACCTCTTCGTGGGCAGTTACTTCTTTCTGCTCGGGCTGCTGTTGTTTCTTCGCGCGCTTTTCATGGTGGCAATATGGCAGTGCTTCAAATTTTTCAAACGGACCGCCAAGGCACATGGTCACCTGTCTGTACAGGTCTAGTCCTTATCCTGTTCGTGACGCCAGAGATGTGGAGCCCCACATTACCTTCTGATGCAGGACGCCGCAGGGTCTCCACGGGCTTGGAAATCTTCTGGACACAGGTTGGTTAACTTCAATGGGGAATTTGTGACGCCATTTTCGGTATTTGCGGTCAGGGGTGACCGCCACTGCAGTTTAGGGAATGCCTGGGGCCGATGTTAGATGTAGTCAGTTGTTGTGGCCTCCCGAGAGTGAGGCTGGCCCCAGGGCCCAGTGTAAGTGTGTAGTACCACAGGTCGCAGAAGAACTCACACGCAAAACAGCAATGTCTTTCAGGGTTTTTACTCACTTTCAGGTGGCAGGGGTGAGTTAACCCGGGTGATGCTATAGTGGACCAGGTGGAACCAGATATCCCTTCGGCTGATGTAGGGGTGACTGCTGACTTGCCTTCCTAGCCCTTCTTGTTTTGAGGTGACCCCGACTTGAAGTCTTGCTGGGATCACCCAGGGAAGTCGCATACGCCGTTCTCCCCTTTCTGGCCCGTTTGCGGGCAGCGTGGACCAAGGTAAATACGGCTCCAGGCTCTGTTCTCCTTATGGGCCCCCTTGTTGCTGCTGTAGCTGCGGACTCTGTTTAGATTGGTGAGGTGCATAAAGTGTCCTCACCAGCAGGTTTTGCAGGCCAACTGAATGGGCCCCTGCTCTGTGGACCTGTTACCCCGTGCGGGCTGGGTTTACTGACAGCCCCCTTACTCAGCCACCTCTACGCCAGGTGGATTTCAGGCAGCAGCACTGAACAGTAGCCCTTCTCCCCCGCCAGCAGCCACGAACAGTGCAGTGTCTGGAAGGGCCCTGCTCCACTGCTCTGCCCTCCAGATGCGACTCCTCCACTTGCTTCTCCTTCGGCTGCCTCTACACAACTCCTCGTCTCCAGTCTCACCACCCACCACTAGCTGGGAGGCGAGGGCTACACTCCCTCCCTGAGTCTGCTCAGGGGTCCCCTCTAGCTATGCTATGTGTTCTAGTTACTAGTGTTCCGTGTGTCCACACCCTAATCAGCCTCTGGGATTACCTGTATTGTACTGACCCAGACATGGATGCAATACTCAGTGGCGCCTGACCAGGTCAGGGGTGCCACATTATATAGTGAAGCTTATGTAAAAATGCGAAAACTCTGGCTGCTATGACTATGAATGAATAAATGAATGAATTAATGAATCAATGACAAATAAATCCAAGAATCTCAACTAGAGATGGGCCTGATGCACAGATGACATCACACCAGCACTGACTATTCAAAAGCCTTGCAGAAAGTAATAGATTCTCTGATCTAGCTGCCAGATAGCACTCCCATGGATGCTGGACCGGAATCCCATGAATCAATCCACTGATCTCTAGTCCCAACTGTCCCAGATGCAGCGGCCAGTCCCAGATTTGGGTCCATGCCCTGCAGTCTCAGGTGTCTGCTGAATGTCTCTTACTGCCACTGTCCTTCTGAAGTCTCCCCTGCCAAGGGAGGGAAAAATTATACAATTGTGTGGCTGGGAACATGGTCAAAATTTGAGGTTCATCACTTTCAAAATGAAGTACATTATGAAATTATTGATATTACTCCATTCACGTACAAGTGATGCACTTTGAAAGTTAACATGTTTAGAATATGAAACTTTACCTCCATCTGGTGGTTATATTTTGTAATTACACTGATAAAAAAAAGTTTGTTTAAGGCCCCCTTCACACGTCTGTGTCTCCGGTACGTGCTAGGTTCTTTTCCTGTATGTACCGGAGACACGGGCACACGTATACCCATTAAAATCAATGGGTATATGTGCACGCACGTGTTCTGCCAGAGGCACGTGCCTCTGTGGCGCCCCTGACCTGGTCAGGCACCACTGAGTACTGCACCCATGCTGGGGACAGTACAATACAGGTAATCCAGAAGGCTGACCGAGGTGTGACTACACAGGCGCATAGTGATCAGGTCTCACACATGTACCTTTGAGAGGACCCCTGGGGATCCCAGGAGGGGGAAAAGCCTTCACCTCCACTGGAATAGTGGAGGGGGCCAAAAGCCTCCATCTCCACTCAAGGGGTGTGGTAAGAGAGCCTGGTTGCTAGGTGGCGTAGGCAAGAACAGGAGAGGAGGGAACAGTGAGTCGGTTCAGTGCAGAGTCCAGGGAGCTCAGAGAGGAGCAGACCCCTGGGGCTGTTGCAGTCTGACAGCGCCCGCGCAGTGGCTACCGACGGGGGAGAACGGTCACCTAGGAGTGCTACCCGAAATCCATCTTCAGCTAAAGAGAGAGCACGGAGTGGGAAGTAAGGAGACTGCTAGGGAGTACCAGGCCCAAACGGACGGCAGATCCCGGAGCGGGGATAGATCCACCTTTCCTTGCTAAACCTGCCGGTGTGGGGCCCTCAAAGCCCACACCACAACACCCAAAAGCCGCAGCCACGTAGCCACAGTTAGGGCCCATAGTTCACAGGAGGCAAGCAGCTGGAGTGATCTGGCCCAGGCGACAAGCAAACGGCAACCGAAGGGGAGAGAGGCTTCAGCAACTTCCCTGGGTGACCCCCATAGGGACTAAAAGTCGGGGTTACCCCAAACCACCAAGGGCTAAGGAAGGCGAGTCGGTAGTCACCATCAACAGTCAGCCTGAAGGATACCTGGTTCCAGCCTGGTTCATCCCAGCTACGCCCGGGTTACTCACCCTGCCATCTGAAGTGAGTAAAACCCCTGAAAGACATTCTGCTTGTGTGGAGTTATTCTGCGCCTTGTGGTTCTACACACCTACACAGGGCCCTGGGGCTTGCCTCACTCTCAGGAGGCTAATCCAACTGACTGCACTCACCATCAGCCCCAGGCATCCCTTAACCTGCAGTGGCGGTCCCCACTGACCGCAATACTGAGAGTGGCGTCACGACAAATAGAAGACTTCCTACCGGTGACAAGATCCAGACTGACAGCGGAGTCCCTGAAGGTAATGCACCGACACAGCGTGCCCGGGGCTTCACATCTGGCGTCACGAACAGGATAAGGACTAGACCTGCTCAGACAGGTGACCATGTGCCTGGGCGGTCCGCTTGAAAAATTGGAAGCGCCGCCATATTGCCACCATGAAAAGCGCGCCGAAAAACAACAGCAGCCCGCGCTGGGAGAAGTTACCGCCCACGAAGAGGTGTGGCTACCCAGAGATCCCCTGCAGAGTCCTGACCTCGCAAGTGAAGAGAGCGGAAGCGTCCAGAGACGTCGGAACGGAAAAGGGGCCAGCAGCTTGTTGTTAGAGGAAATGGCGTCTGAAAACAGAGACCCAGAGCCAGGCTCCGCTGCCTGGTGGTGTCGGGAGCTTGCCGAGTTCTGCGATCAACTGGAGGCCAGGGTCGGAAGGCAGATCCGAGAGGGACGTGCGGAGTTCCTGGGAATGACCGCGGCGGTTCAGGCCTATGAAGAGAGAGCCGCGCGCCGAGTGCCAGACCGGGCGGTGACGACTCAGGCCCCGATGATGCTACCGATGGGTGAGTCCAGTATTGCCCCTACTAGCCCGGATGCCCCGACCTCTGCTGCCACGCCCGCGGTCCCTGAAGAGGCGCCCGGCGCGGCGACGCTGAGCCAGGCCGCAGCCACTCCAGGTGCGGCCCGCCAAGCCCAGGCCGCCGCAGCGATGCCCTGCTCGGCCCGCAAAGAACCGGCTGCCACCACGACCCTCATCCATGCCGCGGGTGTGACGCTGACCCAGGCCGCCGCCATGCTAGGCCCGGCCCGCCGAGACCCCACCGCAGCAGCAACGCTCGTCCGCGCCGCAAGTGAGGTGCTGAACCAGGCCGCAGCCACGCCAGGTGCGGCCCGCCAAGCTCCGATTGCTGCAGCGACGCCCAGCCCAGCCTGCACCGATCCCATCGTGACAGCGACGCCGATCCAGGCCGCCGCCATGCAGGGCGCGGCCCGCCAAGACCAGGCCGCCGCCATGTCAGGCGCGGCCCGCCAAGACCAGGCCGCCGCCATGTCAGGCGCGGCCCGCCAAGACCAGGCCGCCGCCATGCAGGGCGCGGCCCGCCAAGACAAGTATGTACCTCTATTTACCCCGGCCCGCAAGGCCAGAGCAGACACCGCTCCCCAGTCCAAGGAGGTCCCTGCTAGGAAGTCTACGCTGGGGGAGGACCCCGAATACCAGAAGCTGAAGGCTGACCTAGAGGCACAGTTCCCAAAGGAGATGGTGGACCGGTATCTGCTCCCTCCACATACCCCTCAGAAGACTCTGGAGATATCCACGCCAAAAAGTCCACCGCCCGGGCCAGCTGATGAACACTCATCCCCAGCGCTGCCACCAAAGGAGTGCTCAGAAGAACTAAGGGGGAGAGGAGGCCAGGAAGCTGAGAAGCTGACCCCGGAGCCATCAGCAGTGGATTCATACCCCGAGCCAGAGATGTTGCCATACTCCCGCTGGGACGAAGAAGACCCGATACCCTCTGCTGAAGAAGATTTGCCTAAAAGCCTCACCTGGGAGCTTGTAAGCTGTACTCCGCAGAATCCAGCCCGCAAGACACGGCGCCGTAGCAGAACCCAGTCTTTCCCTGCACCGCAGTCTCCAGAGCAGAAAGATGAAATAACGGCCAGAGACCTAGAGGAGAAACGGTTCCTGAGAAGAGCCAAAGCCCAGGTCAGAGGACCCCTTTGTCGAGGAGTAGTGGAAGATTTTAGCCTAAAATCAGGATACGGCTTCATAGTAGCACCTGGTATGAAAGAAGGCATTTTTGTCAACAGAAGAGACGTTAGAGCTCATTTGCCCAGAGGACATCCTGGAAGGAACCTAAGGATGGGAGACACAGTGCAATTTACAATGCATCAAGGAGAAAGAGGCTGGTATGCACTAGATGTAACACCTTGTCCTAAAGAGAAAGAAACAGACACGGAAGAAGAAAGGAAAGACAGAGATAGAGAAAGAACAGACAAAGAACCCACTCATGAGACTACCACAGACGAAGAAAGAGGTCAAGGAAGCAACAGGTGCCGCAGCCCTACAGGCCCAAGCCCTGGTAAGGAGGAGTCTGCATAAAGTAAAGTACACCAAGTTACTGTTTTGACCAGTTTGAAGTTTTGCAACGTTTTCAAGTTTAAGAGATGTGCCCACATAAACTAATGTGAGAAATGAACCTTAAGGCTATGAACTGGCTATAGCCACAAACTCTCGCAGTGTAAATAGTTACACCAGAGGCACCACCACCAGAGCCAGCCTGTTTAGGGGCTTGGCTCGTCTGCAACCAGGGAGCACTTCCGTATATAGGGCCTTGGCTCGCCTGCAACCAGAGAGCATGCCTGTTTATGGGGCCTGGCTCTCCACCACAAAGAGGGTACCTGGTCAGCACCAACTGTGGAGGCCGCCTCTACATCCTGCCAGAAGAGGCTGAAGGCGCGGCTCCACCAGGCCAGGTATACCCTGAAACCACCAGCCCATGTAAGCCGCCTCTACATCCTGCCAGAAGTGGCTGAAGGCGCGGCCAACGGGAGAGGAAGATTGGAGGAAAGGTCTGGGGAAGTGGATGGCCCAGATCTGGTTACCAAAAGGACCGGTGACCTGCCTCCTGAAAGGGTTTCGGGTGGGTTAACGGACTTGTGGGTGGAGGGTGGTGATGTATGGTACCTGGTGCTTTTAAATGTTTTACCATGTTTTAATGTTTTATGCATTTTAAAATGTTGTCTTGCAGCCCGAGGACGTGCTGGTGATAACTAAGGGGGAATGTGGCGCCCCTGACCTGGTCAGGCACCACTGAGTACTGCACCCATGCTGGGGACAGTACAATACAGGTAATCCAGAAGGCTGACCGAGGTGTGACTACACAGGCGCATAGTGATCAGGTCTCACACATGTACCTTTGAGAGGACCCCTGGGGATCCCAGGAGGGGGAAAAGCCTTCACCTCCACTGGAATAGTGGAGGGGGCCAAAAGCCTCCATCTCCACTCAAGGGGTGTGGTAAGAGAGCCTGGTTGCTAGGTGGCGTAGGCAAGAACAGGAGAGGAGGGAACAGTGAGTCGGTTCAGTGCAGAGTCCAGGGAGCTCAGAGAGGAGCAGACCCCTGGGGCTGTTGCAGTCTGACAGCGCCCGCGCAGTGGCTACCGACGGGGGAGAACGGTCACCTAGGAGTGCTACCCGAAATCCATCTTCAGCTAAAGAGAGAGCACGGAGTGGGAAGTAAGGAGACTGCTAGGGAGTACCAGGCCCAAACGGACGGCAGATCCCGGAGCGGGGATAGATCCACCTTTCCTTGCTAAACCTGCCGGTGTGGGGCCCTCAAAGCCCACACCACAACACCCAAAAGCCGCAGCCACGTAGCCACAGTTAGGGCCCATAGTTCACAGGAGGCAAGCAGCTGGAGTGATCTGGCCCAGGCGACAAGCAAACGGCAACCGAAGGGGAGAGAGGCTTCAGCAACTTCCCTGGGTGACCCCCATAGGGACTAAAAGTCGGGGTTACCCCAAACCACCAAGGGCTAAGGAAGGCGAGTCGGTAGTCACCATCAACAGTCAGCCTGAAGGATACCTGGTTCCAGCCTGGTTCATCCCAGCTACGCCCGGGTTACTCACCCTGCCATCTGAAGTGAGTAAAACCCCTGAAAGACATTCTGCTTGTGTGGAGTTATTCTGCGCCTTGTGGTTCTACACACCTACACAGGGCCCTGGGGCTTGCCTCACTCTCAGGAGGCTAATCCAACTGACTGCACTCACCATCAGCCCCAGGCATCCCTTAACCTGCAGTGGCGGTCCCCACTGACCGCAATACTGAGAGTGGCGTCACGACAAATAGAAGACTTCCTACCGGTGACAAGATCCAGACTGACAGCGGAGTCCCTGAAGGTAATGCACCGACACAGCGTGCCCGGGGCTTCACACCTCCGGGTGGAGCAGACGTGTGCCGTGTGCTCCACGCGGATGCATGTTAGTGTTTCTCCGGCAGCATGGTCCCGCACACGTACCACACTGAAGCAGTGTGGATGCGGGTGCACGTGACATTGTAAAAAATAAAAAAACACATACTCCCCTCCGAGTCCTGCAGTGTCTGCTGCGGCTGTCCCCTGCATCCATCCCCCAGTGAATTTGAACAACGCTTCTCCTTCACTGTGGGCCGGAAGCAGCGTCAGCAGGGTGTGGCCTGTGCCGGAGCTGTCATTCAGCACCACAGACAGCGCCGGATGATGCAGGTAAGGCGGGGCTTTCCGTTCTCCGTGTGTTATTACGTATAACACACGGTGAACAGGAATGTGCCACAAACATGGCACACGGGGAGCAAACCACCCCTTTAACACATACGTGAAAAAACTGATCGTTTTTTTCACGGACGTGTGAAGGGGGCCTAAAAGAACTGAGAGTCCTCAGTAGTTGATACCTTTTAATGGCTAATGGAAAAGATGGTAATAATAGCAAGCTTTCGAGACGCCTCAGGTCTCTTCATCAGGCATGGTATAACACAAAATCTGAAGAGTCACATATTTTTACACAACAGGACATAGAATGGGGCAGTAAAAAAGAAAAAACAAGTTATGTGAAGCAAAACTATCACTATGGCAAGAGGACAAACTGTTGTGGCCATAAATATTGTTGTAGTTCATAGGTAAGCAGCGTGAAAGTTTTATTGTCCTCTGATTGGGTTGTCTGGTCTGTGATGCCCCCAGATGCTCTGAGGAGCACATTTCTTAATTGATGTAAATAGACATGAATCCATGTGACACATTCATTCCTGCTCTGAATGTGTCAAAGGTCATCATAAGTTTGTACTCCCAGACTCTCCTGTCTCTCTGGGACTTGAAATTTCCTTTCAATACCAGCAATTTCATGTCCATGATGCTGTGGTCTGGGTTACAAAAATGTTTGGCCACACTTGTTTGTATATGACCTACAATAAATTGGATCTCCATTCCTCATCTCCTCCTCCCCTTTCCCATATCCCATCCTGATGGGTAAGACTGGTACGGCATTCCTGCTCTCTTTCCCTTCCTCGCCTACTCCAATACTATCAGCTATAACTTTCTCTTTTCACTCCTCCTTTATTCCCCTGTCCTTACCTTTCTCCATTTTAGTCACTGTTATATTCCTCTAGTACAGATGTGGCGTCTGCGTTTATACAGGGCGCCTTATCTGCACCATTATATCCTATCCACCTCTCCTTCTCTTCCATCCCAGTTTCACATGCTGAAAAGCCGACCGCGCAGGCGCACGATGTCACTCTAAACACTTTTTACTACATCCTCTATACCACAGGCGAAGACGACTACCGCACACGCGCGCGACGTCACTCGCCAGCCTGTCATTCCTTTTCACCGCCCCCTTCATTCTATTCCCCCTCCTTCTCATCTCTGAACATTTAGATGCCGACGTCATCTTATACTCCACCCACTGCATTTCCTACAACAGAGACGGTGATGACAGCCGCACATGTGCGCGACGCTGTCCATCGATCTTCAACTCCTTCCATTACTACTAGTATTGGGAGATCGCTGCGCATGTGCGCTACGTCACCCTTCCCAGATACACATGACCCTGTCTCACAGCATCAGCTAGTGTAATGTCACCATAGAATCCTGGTACAGCTAACTGCGCCTACGTTTTAGGCCAATGTGATTATTTCCTATCTCTATAACCTCAAGGGGCGTTACCACACTTGTTCGTGACATCATACCCCTCCCAGCATGCAGCACATTTAAAGCCACATGCTACAGCTGATTAGCAGCCTTCACACACACAGCTAAGGCACGGGAGTGCCAGCATCCACATAGGCTCTGGTAAGGCTATACTCTGGAGTTTTTTCTTTTCTGCCTGACTGGACTTTTATACATGATGTACTTTTCATTCCATGCAGACTACATGCCATTGGCATACAGGACCCTATTGTCTAATTGTTCCACCCAAACCTATAGCCACAGGTAAAACCCCCACTCACTCTTTAAATTGTCATTTTCCTTTTTTTTTTTTTCTCGTTTTTTCTTATTCACATTCTTTTTTTCTTCAGCTATTTTCTTTGGAACTATGAACCATCGGGGACAGGTATTACCTGAATTCATTGTCTCTAAACACTCCTTCCCTACCGATACTAACTTTTGTGCACATATCTCTCAGTATATGCTGATTAGAGATGAGCGAACCGGTCGTGGTTCGGCTCGAGTTCGGTTCGTCGAACGGAGGTCCCGTTCGAGTTCAGTTCGTCGAACGTTCGACGAACTGAACTCGAACCGCATAGGAGACAATGGCAGGCATTCAAAAACACATAAAAACACCTAGAAAACACCCTCAAAGGTGTTCAAAAGGTGACAAACAACTCACAAAACAACACAAACACATGGGAAAGTGACAAGGACATATACTCATGCGAAAACAAAAGAGCTGGACAAGGAAAAAGAGGAGGAGACACAGATATAGGCATGGCACGCCCTTCTAAAATCATGTAAAACACCGCAAGGTGACTCCAAGCGGAGTCTCCCTTTTTTCCAAAAATTGGGCCACACACACACACCCACCCCTTCAGTGGCAGCAGTTATGCCCCAGTTCTACACTTCACAGCTAGATTTGCATCAAGCACATTCAAAAATACGCCATTCTTAACCGTCCCCAGGATGACACCGGGGTAGGTAGCAAAGTCTTTCCTGATCCCAGCTCTGTTCATCTTGGCTCCTTTTAAAAAACACAGCAAGCAAGGGTTACTCCAAGCGGAGTCTCCCTTTTTTCCAAAAACTGGGCCCCACACACACCCACCCCTTCAGTGGCAGCAGTTGTGCCCCAGTTGTACACTTCACAGCTAGATTTGCATCAAGCACATTCAAAAATACACCATCCTTAACCGTCCCCAGGATGACACCGGGGTAGGTAGCAAAGTCTTTGCTGAACCATGACTTGTTCATCTTGGCTCCTTTTAAAAAACACAGCAAGCAAGGGTTACTCCAAGCGGAGTCTCCCTTTTTTCCAAAAATTGGGCCACACAGACACCCCATCAGTGGCAGCACTTGTGCCCTAGTTGCAAACAGGATGTTTTGATTTGCATCAAGCACATTCCAAATCCACAAGCATTTACTCTCCCCAGGATGACACAGGGGTAGTAAATTCCTTCTGGATCCATGACTTGTTCATTTTGATGAACGTTAGTCTGTCCACATTGTCACTGGACAGACGCGTGCGCTTATCTGTCAGCACACACCCAGCAGCACTGAAGACACGTTCAGAGACAACGCTGGCAGCTGGACACGACAAAATCTCCAAGGCGTAACTGGAGAGCTCTGGCCATTTTTCAAGATTTGAAGCCCAAAATGAGCAAGGCTCCATTTGCAAAGTCATGGCATTAATGTTCATTTGGAGATACTCCTGTATCATCCTCTCCAGCCGTTGACTATGTGTCAGACTTGTTGTCTCTGGTGGCCTTGCAAAGGAGGGTCTAAAAAAATTATGAAAAGATTCCATAAAATTGCTGTTACCAGCACCAGATACGGTGCTACTGGTACGGGTAGACTGTAGAAGATGACGAGACCGTCCCATGTTTGTCAAGTTACAACTGGGAGATTCACTTCCTGCACCTGCACGGTTGTTTGGTGGAAAAGCCGAGCTAAGATCGAGTAACAGCTTCTGCTGATACTCCTGCATACGTGCTTCCCTTTCTATGGCTGGAATTATGTCACAAAATTTGGACTTGTACCGGGGATCTAATAGTTTGGCAAGCCAGTAGTCATCATCACTTCTAATTTTGAAAATACAAGGGTAATGTTGGAGGTAGTGCAGCAAGAAGGCGCTCATGTGTCTTGTGCAGCCATGCGGACCAAGTCCACGCTGTGTTTGTGGCATAGAGGTGCTAACCATTCTTTCTTCCTCTGACATCTCCCCCCAACCTCTTTCAACTGAAATTTGACCAAGGTCTCCCTCATCCGCTGAGCCTTCCATGTCCATGGACAGTTCGTCATCCATTTCTTCATGTTCTCCTGCACCTTCCTCAACATTTCGCCTGCTACCATGCGCCCTTGTTGATCCCTGTCCCCCATGGTCCCATGCCTGCCGCGTTGGTGATGATGAACATCTGGACCTTGGTGATGTTGTTGTGTCTTGCGCATATGAATCCTCCTGTAGTTCCTCCCCTTCCTGTTGTCTCACCCCCTGACTCCGAATAGTGTTTAGCGTGTGCTCCAGCATGTAAATGACTGGAATTGTCATGCTGATAATGGCATTGTCAGCGCTAAACATATTCGTCGCCATGTCGAAACTGTGCAGAAGGGTGCATAGGTCCTTGATCTGAGACCACTCCATCAGGGTGATCTGCCCCACCTCTGCATCTCGTTGGCCCAGGCTATACGTCATGACGTATTGCACCAGGGCTCGACGGTGCTGCCACAGGCGCTGTAACATGTGGAGAGTCGAATTCCAGCGTGTCGGCACATCGCATTTCAGGCGATGAACCGGCAGGCCGAAAGACTTCTGGAGCGATGCAAGTCGCTCAGCTGCGGTGGTTGAACGGCGGAAGTGAGCAGACAGTTTTCGTGCCCTGGTCAGAAGGCCATCTAGGCCGGGATAGTGTGTTAAAAATTGCTGGACAACAAGGTTCAACACGTGAGCCATACAAGGCACGTGTGTCACCTTGCCCAGGCGAAGGGCCGCACCCAGGTTTGCAGCATTGTCATACACGGCCTTACCAGGCTGCAGGATGAGTGGAGACAACCATTTATTAAACTCGGACCGCAGAGCTGACCACAACTCCTCAGCTGTGTGACTCCTATTCCCAAGACATGTCAAGCTAAAGACCGTCTGATGCCGTTGCGCTCTACTGCCAGCATAGTAATGAGGGGTGCATGATTCCTTCTGTGCAGTGCGAACGCTGGTGGCCTGACCAGGCAGGCTTGGGGCGGAGGTGGAGGACCCAGATGAGGAGGATGAGGCAGAAGCAGTGGCGGAACTTGGACAGACAGAGGATTGACACACCAGTCGTGGGGACGGCAAGACTTGTGCAGCAGACCCTTCACCAGCTATCACCATAGTTACCCAGTGCCCAGTCAGCAACATGTAACGTCCCTGTCCATGCTTACTGGTCCAAGTATCGGTGGTGAAATGCACCCGTTGACACACAGAGTTTCTCAAGGAAGCGGTGATGTTGTGTGCGACATGCTGGTGTAGCACGGGCACACCTTTCTTAGAGAAGTAGTGGCGACTGGGCATCTGGTACTGGGGCACAGCGACAGACATAAGGTCTCTAAAATCCTGTGTCCACCAGGCGGAAAGGCAGCATTTCGGTAGCCAAGAGCTTACAGAGGGATAAAGTCAACCTCTTAGCTTTGTCATGGGTCGCAGGAAATGGCCTTTTATTTGTCCACATCTGAGGGACAGAGATCTGGCTGCTGTGTGTAGACGGTGTTGAGTAGGGTGTCCCTGGAAATATGCAGCTTTGTGAGGAAAGTGAAGGCGTAGACATGATGTTGCCTTCATCCAACGTTGGTGCTATCGATGTCTGAGAGAGCTGTACACACGTACTTGTTTCCCCTTCCAAACCAACTGACGGGGAGATCCACTGCCGGAGCCGCGGTGGTTTGTAGGGGATTTCAGTTCGTGACGCCATCCACGGGTTGTGGTGAATGGATGGGCACCACCGCTGCCGTTGACTAGGCTCCCGGGGACGGTGTTGTGCAGCTTGGTGTTGACCCCCCTCCGTGGGGAGGGGAAAGGTGGTCCCGGGGGCCCGAGGGAGGTGCTGAGGCGAGATGATGGATGCGTGCTGGGGTGTTGGTGCGGTGCGGTGTGCGGCCCGAAGGCACTGTTGTACTCACCATGAGAAAATACGCTGGAGTCTCTGGTAAACCAAACAAGATGGTGAACGGTGCCTGCAGCCGGCTGCAATTTCCCCTTAACAGGTTGGTGGTTTCCTCCTTTCTCCTGCACCTCTCTTGTGTAATGAATCACGACTCTTATGCCTAAGCAACAGTAGTCCGCTCCCTGGCTTGTTATGTGTCAGGAGAGCCCTGTTTTCCTGCAGACCTGGGCCCTTGGGTCTCTATGCCTTGGCGGTGGATTTATATAAACAAAAAATTATTCCCAAATTTCATAAATGTATTAAATACAAATATAGATATAAATGCCACACCTTTTAGTGAAAATTCAGAAAATCAATTTGTCACATAACATAGACCATAGGCAATTTATTTGGTCACCTCTGGCCTTGAATATCAAGGACAGGGTTTACATAGTTATACCAGACAGTTTGATACAATAAATAAGTTCACACAGGGAACAAAGATACCACCATATAATAAACTTAACTTAAGGACTGTATGTATTCTTCCACAGAACAATTATCACAAAGATCACGTAGGCATGTAATCCAGATGAGTCCAAGTAAGTCAATAGGTGTATGATATCTGGTCCCAATTAATATTAAGATGAACTGCCGACCATCAAATCAATTGGATTCAATCTCCAACTCGACGCGTTTCCCCACATAAAAATCTGTGGTTCATCAGGAGGCTATGGAAGGTAAATGTAATCTGTCAGAATTGAAGCATAATAACATAGATATAGTTCATAGAAAAACACACCAATGCATGTGGATCAAAGATAGACAGAAGGAGATAACAAAATACTACTTGCCAAAAGGAAGGATGATTAGACATGCAGATCCATGGTTCATTTCTTTAACCAGATCAGCAGCAGCACAGAAGAATCCTGTAGTGATGAACAGCTACCACCGTCCTAAGGAGCGTCATGGAGCTACATGTCCATGAGGGGTTAAAATAGCCTGCAGAGACCAAATCAGCTGTGGGCCATTCAATCAGTTAGAGTGAACGGCATAGCACCGCTACCGCGCATGCGCGATGCAGCCCCACCACCGCGCATGCGCGATACGGAGACCCAAGGACAATGAGCGTCACTATATCGCTCAGGCGCACAAGCGATCCAACGCCAACAGTGCACGTGCGCGAGACGGATACACATTAGGGACAAACAGTGTTGTAAAAGCCATCACACATGCGTGAGATCTCTGCTGGTGCAAAAACCCGTCACGTAAGTTGCGGTCACATGATAATACTAGGAGAACGTAATATCCTGAGCCCACGCAGGCGCAGTAGGTACTCAAAGGCATATGACCCAATAAGGTTAACCCAGGCTTGTGTACATACACACCGCGCCTGCACAAGTCCATAAATAAAAAATATCTAGATAAATCTAGAATGATTAGAATATTTAAACAGAAAACGGCATTATAAGCAGAGATCCCACGCTTACAAAAGCGCTAATAGGTCAAACCAGGTCACAGTATGATAAATATACTATTTGACAGAACTTCATAATAGTCAATTAATGGACTGTTTGCTTGTGTGGGAAAGGTCCTAAAGTCCAGTCCTCAATCAGTTGATTTGACTTAGCCTAGTTGTTTCTGGGCCTCGTACTGGGTCTGAGTACCCCTCCTGGTGCTCCAGTTTCCAATCGGTTCCCCGGTTCGGTACGGGTGGGCCACCGCCCGTCCCCGGTCCCTACGGTTCCACCGGCTGTAATCCCAGCTCCTGCAGGCGGCCACCACCGTCTGCCTCCTTGCCAGAGGTGACTGGGCTCCAATCCAGACACCTGGTGTACACTTTTGGCAGGCCTGAGCACAGGTCTGCCCTTGAACTTGACTCAAACTTATCTACTGTCTTTCCTGCCTCCAGGACTGTGAACTCCTCGGTGGGCGGAGCCCACCGCCTGGCTCCGCCCCCCTGATGTGAACATCAAATTTGGAGGGTGGTGACAAGGGTTTTGTAGTTTGGCTGCTATCACCTTGTTATGTTGGGGGGGATGAGTGTATTCATGGAACTACCTGGGATGACCTGACTAGTCCAGGGCGTCACACATAAATTGGCCTCTCCTCCTTTTCCTCCACTTCAACATCACACACAGTACAGTTCTCAGAGGTTGCACCTCAATTACCCTGGTTTATCCCCATGTCACAGCCCTCCAAACGCCCAACTGACTGTAGGGACCACAGATGGGCGAGTCTGTAGAGCTGTTCACACATTCTATTCCATGGGCATCAGAGGTCTGCTCCAAAGATTCACAGTCTCAAGAGAAGGAAAGCATCTACACCGATGGCCAAAATCTTTGTCAGTTGGATCCGGGGCTGGACAAAGTAGGATCCAAGCAGAATTCACACCCCTGTAAACAGACGTTAAGCCCCAGGGTTGGAGGTGATCATGATGAGACTCAGATACCTGCAATGTGCTGTCAGGGCAGGAACAGGAGGAGGGTGATTCTCAGGGCAAGGAATATGGCCATGGAAAAGATGACAATGAGGTTGTAGAACAAACTCCTTCCATACCCGACTGTAGCCCTCAGCTTTTTTTTTTTTTTTTTTATAAAGGTCTGCCATAATTCCTAGCAATGTCCCATGATATCCCGCAAAAAGCAAACCTGAAACACATAAAAAAAAGAAAATGATTAAAGAAATAGAGTATACAAAAGTCACCCTCATTTAATAATTTATTTCCCTGCAAAATCCTTAAGCCACAGCTTTCTGAAGCCACCTCCCCCAGAGTCAACCAGTTTGTCGTGTACACCTTACTTCACCCTCTCTTATATACAGCAGCCAGCCCTTGGTGCCACAGTTGTGGTCATGTAAAAGATTATTTTCTCCTACAGATTCCAAAGTTAAGAGCTTGAACTTCACCATATCCAATCTGTTGGCCACAGAAATGCTACCTTTCTGCCTGGTGAATGCAAACGGTTACTGAAACCTGATGGTGGTTACAATTCCCCAGTACCAGTTGCCCAGTCTTCATTACTTCTCTAATAAAGCTGTGCCTGCGCTAAACCAGCATGTCATAGACAACATCACCCGTTCCTGGAATAAATATGTGTCTGACAGGGTGCATTGCTCCAATGACACCTGAACAAGCGCATGGGCGAGTGTGCAGTTCACGACGTGGTCCTGCGTCTCACGGACTTGATATCTGGCACTCCCCATATCACATGTTTTCCTCTCCCAATTAGATTTGTTATACTCACAGGCTGCATGTGGCCGCCGCTTGCGCATGCACCGACCGGCCCACCAGGCCTCTCCACGCATGGGCGAAAGTGCGATCCACAGTACAGCCAAGCGTTCCACAGACAGGATATCCGGTATAGATCAGACTGATTAACATTGTTTAAAAAGGCGGATCTCACATCGCAGCGTGCACCACTGGACCTCACGTGGAGACTATGTCCACATCCATTCCATAAGAACAATTACGGAGTCTCATTTACCTAGCAGTGACTAGTTAGGTTTTCCTTTGTTTGTCTTATCGTTTTTTCCTCACATTTATTTTCCCCTTTTATTTCATCTATATATGCTCTTTCTCACAGGCACATTACCTTAAAGCCAGGTTTTTGCTCATCATCTTCATATAAGGTTTGTGGATTACCTTAGGATTTTTTGCCCTGTCTTTCCTCTATTATTGATTTGTGATGCGCATATATATATATATGTGTATATATATATATATATATATATAATAAATAATATGTCATATGAAAAAGTTTGTGCACCCCTATTAACCCCTTCAGCCCCCAGCCTGTTTTCACCTTAAAGACCTGGCCATTTTTTACATTTCTGACCAGTGTCACTTTGACAGGTTATAACTCTGGAACGCTTCAACGGATCCTGGCAATTCTGAGATTGTTTTTTCGTGACATATTGTACTTCATGTCAATGGTAAATTTAGGCCGATATTTTTTGCGTTTATTTGTGAAAATTTTGGAAATTTGGCGAAAATTTTGCAATTTTCAAAATTTGAAATTTTATGCCCATAAATCTGTGAGATATGTCACACAAAATAGTTACTATATAACATTTCCCACTTGTCTACTTTACACCAGCGCAACTTTCAAAACAATTTTTTTTTCCGTTAGGAAGTTAGAGGGGTTCAAAGTTCATCAGCAATTTTTCATTTTTCCAACAAAATTTACAAAAAAAATTTTTTAGGTACCACATCACATTTGGAGTGACTTTGAGAGACCTAGGTGACAGAAAATACCCAAAAGTGACCCCATTCTAAAATCTGCACCCCTCACACTGCTCAAAACTACATCCAAAAAGTTTATTAACCCTTTAGGAGCTTTACAGCAACCAAGCAATGTGGAAGGAAAAAAATGAAAATTTTACTTTTTTACACAAAAATGTTACTTTAGCCATAAAATTTAGCATTTTCACAAGGGTATCAGGAAAAATGCACCATAAAATTAATTGTGCAATTTCTCCTGAGTACACCGATATCTCATATGTGGGGGAAATCAATTGTTTGGGCGCACGGCAAGGCTCGGAAGAGAAGGAGCATCATTTGAATTTTTGAAAGCAAAATTGTCTGGAATAATTAGCAGATGCGATGTTGCGTTTGGAGACCCCCTGAGGTGCCTAAACAATGGAGCTCCCCCACAAGTGACCCCATTTTGGAAACTAGACCCCTTATGGAATTTATCTAGATGTTTATTGAGCACTTTGAACCTCTGGGGGCTTCACAAAAGTTAATAACTTTGAGCCGTGAAAATAAAAAAAAAAAAAATTACCACGAAATTGTTACTTCAACCAGGTAGCTTTTTTTCCCACAAGCGTATCAGGAAAAATTGCAACATAAAATGTATTGTGCATTTTCTCCTGAGTACACAGATACCTCATATGTGGTGGAAATCAAATGTTTGGGCGCACAGCAGGGCTCGGAAGGCAAGGAGCGACATTTGACTTTTCAAACGCAAAATTGTCTGGAATCGTTAGTGGATGCCATGTTGTGTTTGGAGACCCCCTGAGGTGCCTAAACATTAAAGCTCCCCCCTCAAGTGACCCCATTTTGGAAACTAGACCCCTCATTGAATTTATCTAGATGTTTACTGAACACTTTGAACCCCTGGAGGCTTCACAAAAGTTTAGAATGTTCAGCCGTGAAAATATATATATTTTTTTTTTTACCATGAAATTGTTATTTCAACCAGGTAGCTTTTTTTTTCCACAAGGGTATCAGAAAAAAATGCACCATAAAATGTATTGTGCAATTTCTCCTGAGTACGACGATACCTCATATGTGGTGGAAAGTAATTGTCTGGGCACACGGCGGGGCTCAGAAGAGAAGGAGCGCCATTTCACATCAAAATTGGTTGGAATTATTAGCGTACGCCATGTTGCATATGGAGACCCGCTGAGGTGCCTAAACAATGGAGCTCCCCTACAAGTGACCTCATTTTGGAAACTAGACCCCCATGGCATAAATCTACATGGGTAATGAGCACTTTGAACCCTCACGTGCTTCATACATTGAGGCATAAAAACAAAAAAGTACTTTTTTTTTCCACAAAAATGTTATTTTAGGCTCAATTTTTTAATTTTTACAGGGATATCAGGATAAAATGGACCGCAAAATTTGTTGGTCAATTTGTTCTGAGTACGCTGATACCTCATATGTGGCAGAAAACCACTGTTTGGGCGCACGGCAGAGCTCCAGAGGGAAGGAGCGTCATTTGACTTTTTAAATGGAAAATTAGCTGGAATTGTTAGCCGCACCATGTTGCGTTTGGAGATCCCCCTGATATGCCCAAACAGTGGAGCTACCCCACATGTGACCCCATGTTGGAAACTAGACCCCCCCCATACAAAGAAATATTAGTTTGGCAAAATAAAAAATACAGACGTCAGTAAAAAAAAAAAAAATATATATATATATATATATATAATGAGCGCCTGCAACTGACACTAAAGCAAGTGCCACACGTGAGAGCAATGCACAAATCTCGCATCGCATCACCCGACACAGCCGCACACTCCTATCTGGAAGAGAGCGACCGTGCCGGATGATGCGGAGTGAGGCTTGTGCATCGCTCTCATGTGTGGCACTGGGCTGACCCTTACAATATTCAGTAAAAAATACTGTAGTTGACGATTACTACAGTATAATTTTACTGGCCCTACACTAAGTTTATTTGTATTTCTTTCTTAGTTTACATAAAAAAAAATTAGGATGAATGCACGGATGTGCTGCAAAAAGGGGGGGGACTAGGTGGGATGGAAAAAAGATGGATGGAGGATAGAAGAGGGCGCAACGGATGCAGGAGCAGCGGAGGATGGGAGAGGGCGCGGCGGAGGATGGGAGAGGGGGCGGCGGAAGATGGGAGAGGGGGCGCGGTGGAGGATGGGAGAGGGCGCGGCGGATGGAGGAGCGGCGGAGGAAGGGGGGGCGAGGGGAAGGGTGGAATGGGAGTGGGAGGTGAGATTGGGGATAGCTACCTTACAGAATGGATCTAGGCAGCAGGATTGCAGCAGATCCGGGAGGGGGGAGAGGGGGCAGAGGATTAAGGGGATGGGAGAGAGCAGGCAGCAGATCAGGGAGGGGGCAGAGGCTGATGGGGGAGTGAGGTGGCAGATGCAGGGGCGACGAGGCTGATGGGGGAGTGAGGTGGTAGATGCAGGGGCGCAGAGGCTGATGGGGGAGTGAGGTGGCAGATGCAGGGGCGAAGCGGCAGATGCAGGGGCGCAGCGGCAGATGGGGAGAGTGCGGCGGCTGATGGGGAGAGTGCAGCGGCAGATGCAGGGGCACAGCGGCAGATGGGGAGAGTGCGGCGGCTGATGGGGAGAGTGCAGCGGCTGATGCAGGGGCGGTGGAGCGGCTGATGGGGAGAGTGCAGTGGCTGATGGGGAGAGTACATTGGCAGATGCAGGGGCGGTGGAGCGGCTGATGGGGAGAGTGCAGTGGCTGATGGGGAGAGTGCAGCGGCAGATGCAGGGGCAGTGGAGCAGCTGATGGGGAGAGTGCGGCGGCGCGGCTGATGGGGAGAGTGCGGCGGCTGATGGGGAGAGTGCGGCGGCTGATGGGGAGAGTGCGGCGGCTGATGCAGGGGCGGTGCAGCGGCTGATGGGGAGAGTGCAGTGGCTGATGGGGAGAGTGCAGTGGCTGATGGGGAGAGTGCAGCGGCAGATGCAGGGGCGGTGGAGCGGCTGATGGGGAGAGTGCAGTGGCTAATGGGGAGAGTACAGCGGCAGATGCAGGGGCGGTGGAGCGACTGATGGGGACAGTGCAGCGGCAGATGCAGGGGCGGTGGAGCGGCAGATGCAGGGGCAGTGGAGCGGCAGATACAAGCAGGCAGCGGAAAGAAAGCAGTGGCGTCAGATGCAGGGGGGGCGCAGCGTGAGAGCAGTGGCGTCAGATGCCTCCATGCATCTGACGCCACTGCTTTCTTACTGCTGAGTAGCGGCGTAACATGCAGGGGCGCAGCCGGAAAGTAGCCGCGTCACATGCAGGGGGACAGTAGCGGCGTCAGATGCAGGGGCGCAGCGGGAGAGCAGGGGCGAAGCACATGGAGCAGGGCAACGGTGGATCGGGGGCTGTGACTCACAGATGGGCGCCCGCAGGGATCGCTCTCCTCAGATTCCACGGAGGGAGAAGCTAAGGAGAGCGATCTCCTACAGCGAGCTCACCCGGTCCCAGATGCACGGTACTGCTTGGAGAGATGGGTCACAAGGCCGATCTCTCCAATCAGAGCTGGGGGCGGGTGCAGTAAAGCACACTGAGCTCCAGCCAATGGCCAGTGCTGCAGCTGCACTGACATAGCTGGATTTCAATGCTTCAGCCATTTTCAATGGCTGAAACATAACACTGGCTGTGATTGGCTGAGCGGCGTTCGTCAGCCAATCACAGCCTCCGTAGGTCCGGGAAGGAGACACCACCCCTCCTGAGGTCAGGTACAAGTCCTCTCCTTCCTGAATCTACAGTTTTTTAAAACCGATGGCGGTGCCCGGTGCTCTGGTGCCGCGATTCCGCCATGACGGATGTATCCGTCATGGGTCTTTAAGTACCAGGGCACCATGACGGCTAGATCCGTCAAAGGTCGTGAAGGGGTTAATGTTAACCTTTTTTCTTTATAACAATTTGGGTTTTTGCAACAGCTATTTCAGTTTCATATATCTAATAACTGATGGACTCAGTAATATTTCTGGATTGAAATGAGGTTTATTGTACTAACAGAAAATGTGCAATCCGCATTTAAACAAAATTTGACCGGTGCAAAAGTATGAGCACCCTTATCAACTTCTTGATTTGAACACGCCTAACTACTTTTTACTGACTTACTAAAGCACTAAATTGGTTTTGTAACCTCATTGAGCTTTGAACTTCATAGCCAGGTGTATCCAATGATGAGAAAAGGTATTTAGGGTGGCCACTTGCAAGTTGTTCTCCTATTTGAATCTCCTATGAAGAGTGGCATCATGGGCTCCTCAAAACAACTCTCAAATGATCTGAAAACAAAAAGATTATTCAACATAGTTGTTCAGGGGAAGGATACAAAAAGTTGTCTCAGAGATTTAAGCTGTCAGTTTCCACTGTGAGGAACATAGTAAGGAAATTGAAGAACACAGGTACAGTTCTTGTTAAACCCAGAAGTGGCAGGCCAAGAAAAATATCAGAAAGGCAGAGAAGAAGAATGGTGAGAACAGTCAAGGACAATCCACAGACCACCTCCTACATTTTGGAAGAAGGTCCTGTGGACTGATGAAACAAAGATTGAGTTGTTTGGTCCTACAAAAAGGCGTTATGTATGGAAGAAAAAAAACACGGCATTCCAAGAAAAGCACTTGCTACCCACAGTAACATTTGGTGGAGGTTCCATCATGCTTTGGGTCTGTGTGGCCAATGCAGGCACCGGGAATCTTGTTAAAGTTGAGGGTCGCATGGATTCAACTCAGTATCAGCAGATTCTTGACAATAATGTGCAAGAATCAGTGACGAAGTTGAAGTTACGCAGGGGATGGATATTTCAGCAAGACAATGATCCAAAGCACCGCTCCAAATCTACTCAGGCATTCATGCAGAGGAACAATTACAATGATCTGGAATGGCCATCCCAGTCCCCAGGCCTGAATATCATTGAAAATCTGTGGGATGATTTGAAGCGTGCTGTCCATGCTCGGCGACCATCAAACTTAACTGAACTGGAATTGTTTTGTAAACAGGAATGGTCAAATATACCTTCATCCAGGATCCAGGAACTCATTAAAAGCTACAGGAAGTGACTAGAGGCTGTGATTTTTGAAAAAAGGAGGATCTACAAAATATTAATGTCACTTTTTTATGTTGAGGTGCCCATACTTTTGCACCAGTCTAATTTTGTTTAAATGCGGATTGCAAATTTTCTGTTAGTACAAACAAAACCTCATTTCAATCCAGAAATATTACTCAGTCCATCAGTTATTAGATATATGAAACTGAAATAGCTGTTGCAAAAACCATAATTGTTATAAAGAAAAAAGGTTAACATTAATAGGGGTGCCCAAACTTTTTCATATGACTGTATACAAGGGAACACTTATCTACCCTATTAGTGGTCATATATAGGTAGGTTCTAAAGAATTGAATATAGTTCATTTTATAGAGAGCTCTTTTCTCCTCTATTAATACTACATCTTCATATTCATTAACAAAGAATGTAATATTTCTTTTGATTCTTTTTCATCTATTGATCAGTATATCTAACTTGTTAGTACCGATTCTGTAAGGGCCAGGTGGACGGGCAGACCCAGGAGGTGGATCCACTGGGCCGAACTCCTAGATGGTGGTAAGGGGTCCGGTAGCTGGAGCACTATAGGCAGCAGAACAGTCCGTGCACAGGAGTATAACGGAGAAGTCCCTGGGACTACAGAGTCACTGGTGGTAGTCCGGGTGAAGCAGCTCAGGTTCGGAAGCCGAGATGATGTCAGGCGGGGTCCGGAACCTTTGGAGCGAGATGACAGGTCACCGCAGGGATCCGAGATGGTACGGACTGTCAGGATGGCAGATGGACTGCGTTCGGGGTTCGGGATTCGGTCTGGACCGGATGGCGAGGCAGGCACGGCTCTACAAGAGAGATAGGTGAGTATATACACATATACACCAGGAGACCTGACTCCTAGCTTAAGAAACACGAAGATCAGGCCCCGCCCCCTTGGACATAAACCCTCTTTATACCCTGTACCTGTTTAGCATCATTTCCTGTTAATGGACGCTGGCCCTTTAAGAAAGGGTCAATGACCGCGCGCGCGCCCTAATGCGCATGCGCGCAGCCCGAGTGCCAGAAGCCAGAGCAGGAAGCTGCGAGGAGGAAGCAGCAGGGCCAGGATGGGGCTGTGAAGCCGACGGACGCCGGGCGCGGGGACCAGGACGCCGGGGACGCGCTGGCAAGGGGTGCTGGAGAGCGGGGAGCGGCGGTGACCGGACCAAGGAACCGGGAAGCGAGACGGGGGACCCGGGGAGCGTGACAGGTGAGCCGGGGGGCAGCACAGGGGACCCGGGGAGCGTGACAGTACCCCCCCCGCCACGCCCCCCTCCCCGCAACCGGGACAGGAAGGCACGGATCAGCGGAGTACCCACATTCTCCCGGGGCTCCCAGGACCTATCCTCAGGACCATACCCTGCCCAGTCCACCAGGAAGAACTGTCGACCTCGTACGGTCTTCATGGCCACGATATCCCTTACCGCATAGATGTCGTCATCGGCAATACGTGGAGGAGCCGAACTGGCAGCAGCGGAGAAGGGACCCAGGACAACCGGCTTGAGCAGGGAGACGTGGAATGAGTTGGGTATCCTCATCGTGACCGGGAGCTGTAGCTTGTAGGAGACCTCATTGATCTTGTTGAGGACTTTAAACGGCCCGATGTAGCGAGGACCCAGCTTGTAGGATGGTATCTTCAATCGGACGTACTTGGATGCAAGCCAGACTAGATCTCCAGGAGAGAAACACGGAGGATCCAGACGTCTCTTGTCTGCGTGTCTTTTCATCCGCAGGGAAGCACGCCCAAGGGACGCCTTGACAGAGTCCCAAATGGTTGCAAAGTCACGGGCTACAGTATCAGCAGCAGGGACATCCGAAGAAGGGGATACAGGCAATGGGACGGAGGGCTGAAGTCCGTAAACGACATGGAAGGGAGAGCTGGAGGACGACTCACTGATGTGGTGGTTATGGGAGAATTCAGCCCAAGGAAGAAGCGTGGACCAGTCGTCGTGATGGGCGTTGACATAGTGACGTAAGAAAGAGGTTAATATTTGATTGACCCTCTCCACTTGGCCATTAGACTGAGGATGGTATGCAGATGAGAAGTCCAGAGTCACTCCCAGATGTTTGCAGAGCGCCCTCCAGAAGCGGGAGGTGAACTGAGTTCCTCTATCAGATACGATGTGAGATGGAAAGCCATGCAAGCGGAAGATGTGATGTATGTAGGCGTCCGCGAGTTCCTGAGTAGAGGGCAATCCAGCCATAGGGACGAAATGAGCCATTTTAGAAAATCGATCCACCACGACCCATATGACTGTGTGTCCGGAGGACAATGGCAAGTCTGTAATAAAGTCCATCGCTATGTGTTGCCACGGAACTGAAGGTATCGGCAGAGGCAGAAGACGTCCATATGGCAGGTGTTTGGGCGTCTTGTTCCTGGCACAAGAGGAGCAGGCAGAGACAAAAGTAGCGACGTCCGTGCGAAGGGATGGCCACCAG
Organism: Anomaloglossus baeobatrachus; assembly: GCF_048569485.1. Lineage (NCBI taxonomy): Eukaryota > Metazoa > Chordata > Amphibia > Anura > Aromobatidae > Anomaloglossus > Anomaloglossus baeobatrachus. Next base: position 409,725,080 of record NC_134353.1, on the reverse strand, counting down.
TAATGGCGTACGATCGCACCCCATGTCCTCTTCTGACCAGCATGACCGGCTGTTTTCGAGGCATGACCCCAGTGTAACACTTTTTGCCTGTCTGTCTCAGAGACATAGGTCTTCCCGGGCGGTATCTGGGCCAGGGTGACAGGGGCCACCGGAATGATTTTGCTAGGACAGATGATGGGTTGGGTAGTCTCCTCCTCCTGCTCCATGGGCATGAAAGACCTGGACAAGGCATCAGCGCGTACATTCTTGTCCGCGGGTCGGAAATGGAGCTGGAAATCAAACCTGGCAAAGAATAAGGACCACCTGGCTTGCCGTGGGTTCAGTCGCTGAGCAGACCGCAGGTATTCCAGGTTCTTGTGGTCCTTGTAAATGATAACGGGGTACACTGGTCCTTCCAGAAGGTAGCGCCATTCCTCCAGAGCCAGTTTGACTGCCAAGAGCTCTCGGTCACCGATGGTGTATTTGCGTTCAGGCGCTGAGAAGCTCTTGGAGAAGAAACCGCAAGTCACCATCTTCCCGGAGGAGGACTTCTGCATGAGCACTGCTCCGGCTCCTGAGGAGGAGGCATCCACCTCCAAGGTGAACTGGCGGTTTAACTCCGGACGGTGAAGTACAGGAGAGGAGGCAAATGCCCGCTTCAGCGAGCCAAACGAGGCGTCGGCCGCAGGTGACCAGTCCTTTGGATTAGCCTCCTTCTTGGTCAAAGCGGAGAGAGGAGCAGTCAGAGCCGAGAAGTGAGGGATGAACTGGCGGTAGTAGTTGGCGAATCCCAGGAAGCGTTGGATTGCCTTCAGTCCAGAAGGAGGAGGCCAGTTGAGAATGGAGGAGACCTTCTTTGGATCCATCTGCAGTCCGGTATCAGAGATGATGTACCCCAGGAAGGGGAGAGAAGACTGCTCAAAGACACACTTCTCATACTTCGCGTACAGACGATTCTCTCTCAGTCTTTGTAGAACCAGCTGCACGTTCTCTCTGTGGGTCTGGAGGTCCGGAGAGAAGACAAGGATGTCATCCAGATATACTACCACACAGACGTAAAGAAGGTCCCGGAAAACGTCGTTCACCAGTTCTTGAAAGACGGCTGGGGCGTTACACAGGCCGAAGGGCATCACGCAGTATTCATAGTGCCCATCGCGCGTATTGAACGCGGTCTTCCATTCGTCCCCAGAGCGGATGCGTACCAGATTGTAAGCACCCCGAAGATCCAGCTTGGTGAACACACGAGCTCCTCTAAGCCGGTCAAACAATTCAGGGATGAGCGGCAGAGGGTACTTGTTTTTTACGGTGATTTGATTCAAACCCCGGTAGTCTATGCATGGGCGTAAGTCGCCCTCTTTCTTTTTGACAAAGAAGAAACCTGCTCCAGCAGGAGAGGAGGATCTCCGGATGAATCCCCTTGCCAGGCTCTCTGTGATGTAAGTAGACATGGCCCTTGTTTCGGCTGGAGACAATGGATATATCCGTCCTCGAGGAGGTGTAGTTCCAGGGAGCAGGTCGATGGTGCAATCGTAAGGACGATGTGGCGGAAGTACCTCGGATTCCTTTTTATCAAAGACGTCTGCAAAGGACCAATAGGCCGAGGGCAGTCCCGGTAGGTTCTCTGGAACCGGAGGTCGTCGGATGGGTTGTATGGACTTCAGACACTTCTCATGACAAGCAGGACCCCATCGGGTGATTTCGCCAGTGCCCCAGCTGACTGATGGTTCGTGTGTCCGCAACCAGGGAAGTCCCAGCAGGATTTGATGGGACATGTGTGGGAGGACGTAGAGAGCGATGTTCTCGGTGTGCAGGGCACCGATACGCAGTTCCACCGGCTTGGTGATCCAGGAGATGGTATCAGAGAGGGGTCTCCCATCCACCGAGGCAATCACGAGGGGCTTGTCGAGTGGAGTAACAGGCACCTGGTACTTGTCCACCGTGGCCTGCTGGATGAAATTGCCTGCTGCCCCGGAATCGAGGTATGCCTCAGCCGTGAACCGCATCTCTCCCGTTGTCACTTGCACAGTCCACGTAACTGGGTCTGAGAGAGTCCCAGCACCTAGGGTGGCCTCTCCTACCAACCCTAGGCTTTGGAGTTTCCCGGCCTCTCAGGACAGGAGCGTAGCAGGTGTGTGTCCTCTCCGCAGTAAAAGCAGAGGCCCTTGGCGAGCCGCTCAGCTCTACGTTGTTCAGACTGCCGCACTCTGTCGATCTGCATGGGCTCGTGGACGGGAACCCCAGCTGTCGAAGACTGAAGTACGGCGGGCTTCTGTGGAGGAGAGGAATGCCGTACCGGTCGTCTCTCACGGGACACTTCCTTGGATCGCTCCTGAAAGCGGATGTCCACTCGAGTCGCTAGGGCGATCAGGGCATCCAGGGTGGTCGGTACGTCACGACCCGCCAGCTCGTCTTTAATTCGCCCCGAGAGTCCTTCCCAGAAGGCGGCGGTTAGGGCCTCGTTGTTCCACCCGAGTTCCGAAGCCAAGGTGCGAAACCGGATGGCGTATTGGCCCACCGTCAGAGTCCCCTGACGCAGCCGGAGAAGAGATGAAGCAGACGCGGAGGCGCGCCCGGGCTCATCAAAGGTGCCACGGAATGCCTGCAGGAAGTCCTGGATGTTCGTGGTCACAGGATCCCCCTTCTCCCACAAGGGGTTCATCCACGCCAGTGCCTCACCCTCTAGATGGGACATGATGAAGGCGACCTTGGCTTGATCAGAGGCAAACAAATGCGGCAGCTGCGTGAAATGGAGGGAGCATTGGTTTAAGAATCCCCTGCAGGTCTTGGGGTCTCCGGCGTACCGGGGTGGTGAGGCCAAACGAAGTCTGGAAGTATCTGAAGAAGTCGCCACGGGAGCTGGAGCCGTGGCTTGACTAGTGGAGGCCCGGGATGCTGAAGACGTGACTGCCGCTTGTAGCGTGTTCAGGCGGGCGTCCACAGAAGACATAAATTGCAGCATGCGGGTCTGAGTCTCACGCTGGCGTGTGAGTTCCTCCTGTACGGCTGCTAGTGCTGCAGCGGGATCCATGGCCTGATCTTACTGTAAGGGCCAGGTGGACGGGCAGACCCAGGAGGTGGATCCACTGGGCCGAACTCCTAGATGGTGGTAAGGGGTCCGGTAGCTGGAGCACTATAGGCAGCAGAACAGTCCGTGCACAGGAGTATAACGGAGAAGTCCCTGGGACTACAGAGTCACTGGTGGTAGTCCGGGTGACGCAGCTCAGGTTCGGAAGCCGAGATGATGTCAGGCGGGGTCCGGAACCTTTGGAGCGAGATGACAGGTCACCGCAGGGATCCGAGATGGTACGGACTGTCAGGATGGCAGATGGACTGCGTTCGGGGTTCGGGATTCGGTCTGGACCGGATGGCGAGGCAGGCACGGCTCTACAAGAGAGATAGGTGAGTATATACACATATACACCAGGAGACCTGACTCCTAGCTTAAGAAACACGAAGATCAGGCCCCGCCCCCTTGGACATAAACCCCCTTTATACCCTGTACCTGTTTAGCATCATTTCCTGTTAATGGACGCTGGCCCTTTAAGAAAGGGTCAATGACCGCGCGCGCGCCCTAATGCGCATGCGCGCAGCCCGAGTGCCAGAAGCCAGAGCAGGAAGCTGCGAGGAGGAAGCAGCAGGGCCAGGATGGGGCTGTGAAGCCGACGGACGCCGGGCGCGGGGACCAGGACGCCGGGGACGCGCTGGCAAGGGGTGCTGGAGAGCGGGGAGCGGCGGTGACCGGACCAAGGAACCGGGAAGCGAGACGGGGGACCCGGGGAGCGTGACAGGTGAGCCGGGGGGCAGCACAGGGGACCCGGGGAGCGTGACAGATTCATATGTAACGGTTTTGTACATTTTTGTATGTTATGATATTACATTGTATCCCTCTCAGATTGTAAACATTTTTTCTTTTATATGTTTTATATTATATATAGATTATCTCTGACGAAGGCCCGAGACTGTGGCCAAAACGTTAGAACTGTGAACCCTTCTTTGACCTTTGCACCAATAAAAACAAGCAGACTGAATTTCAAGTTTTCTTTTGTTCTTTTTCCAGCTTTTATGTGCGCCCGAGTTATTTTTTCAATAAAAATATCAGCCAGCAGCCGCTCGGAATTGCCGCATCCATTAGGTGCAACAGTCCTGGGACTCTGCCATCGCACCAGGGCTATTCGGGATGAGCTGGGTAATCAGTGTAATAAGGTGTTAATGGCAGCCCATAGGTGCCACTAAGTCCTAGGTTAATCATGGCAGGCGTCTATGAGACATTTCCCATGATTAATCTGTAAGTTAAAGAAAATAAACACATACACTCAAAGAATCCTTTATTTGGAATAAAAGACAAAAAAAATCACCCTCTTTCACCTCTTTATTAAAATTCCAAAACACCTCTTCAGGTCCGACATAATCTACACGAGGTCCCACGACGCATCCAGCTCTGCTACATCGGAAGCTGACAGCGAGTGGCCACAGACCATGACCACTCTCTGTGAGCTCCACGGAGCAACTGAAGTGTGGGTCGCGCTGTTATCGATTACATCACTCAGGTTACCCACGGCCACAGCTCTCAGGTGGAGGACTAGAGCTGTGGCTGTGGGTAACCTGAGTGATGGCACCACTGATTGCGCGGCTTACTTCAGTCCTTCAGGTGACCCGTGGGCGGCCATAGCTGACGTCCTCCATCTGTGACAGCAAGTCGCCCAAGTGACTGAAGTGAGCCCCACGATCAACGGTGCCCACACACAGGTGATTTGCAGTGATCAGGCGGAGGACTCCAGCTGGCCATGGGTAACCTGAGTGATGGCACCGCTGATTGCGTGGTTTACTTCAGTCACTCAGGGGATTTGTGGTCACCGGTGAGTCCTTCACCGGTGACCGCAAATCAGGCCGCGGCACACAGACAGAGCTGCGCGATGACAATGGCGTCGGGTGAAGTTCATCCGAGTTCATTCTGATCGCGCGGCTGTGTCTCGCAGCCATCTATGCTCTATGAGGATGTAGCAGAGCCGAGTGGGAACGCACTGTCAAATATGCATCCAAAATGCAATCAAAATGCATTCAAAATGCATCCAAAACACAGCATTTTGGATGCGTTTTGAACCACACATGCAGTGACAATACGCTGCGCTTTATTCTTCATGCCAGAATGCAACGTGCGCACATACCCTAAGAGCCAAACAAAAAAAATCTTTCATATGAAAAAACATTTTTATTTCAAAATATTGTAAAACAGAATTAAAAGAGGTCGCTCAGAGTAGACCTGAATGGTTGTATGTGACACAACAACAATATTAAATGCATATATAAATACACAGTCACTGTAACAGTATAAATGGTCCACTGGGAAAAGAGGGCAAAAGATGATTCCACCAGATATCCACTAGATGGCAGTGTGCTTCACAAATGACATCAATTTGATAGATGATGTGAATATATAATCTGCATGAACACATGCTAAAAACACAAAAAAACTTTAACACCGGAAAAGTTAAATCTGAGAACTAAGTCACAAGTTTCACATAAAAGAATTTTTATTGCCGGACATTGGATTATACAATGAAAATAGTCTGCCTTTTGCAGATCTCACTTGGACCATTTAGCTTCATGTCATAATAGTACGACTTCTAGAGTAGAGTAAAGGAAAACGGTCACAGAAAGAAAAGCGCTATAACAGCCTCTGAGCATTCAAAGGAACCAAGCTGGAAAAGTATGAAGTCCATGTGCATTTAAAGGGAACCTGTCTTCTTTTCATTTCAGTCCAATCTGCAGACATACAAAGCACAGTGATCAGAGTAGATTGATCTACAGTTTTGTTAGAAAAGATTCAGTATTGCATTTTCATGGTGGCCGGTTCCGACTAAATTCATATGGGGTTTGCTGTTTTTCCAGCTTAGTGTTCTCCAATACTCAGAGGTTGTCGTATTTGTGTAAACAGGACTCACACCGCCAATCACTATGGTAGTGTGCCACCCCCGTGTCAGCAGCCAGGCTGCTCGGATCCGGATCTGCGGTGGCTCGAGGGGTCTGCAGACCTGAGGGTCTGGGTCGTGCAGCCGCTCGGAATAAAAGGGAGAGTTTTACAGGGGATGGTGTGGAAAGTTCGTGACGCCACCCATGGTGCATGGTAAGATGGAGTGCCACCGCCGCAATTGGAAGTACCCGGTGGCGATGGTGTGGGCAGCCAGATGTTTTATTTACCCCTCCACGGGTAGGGGGGGATGCCCCGGGACTCGGTGATAGTGACGGGGAGGTGCCGTTGGGACGGTAAGGGTCACTTATGTACTCACTCAGTCCAATAATGCTGACACCGACAACTGAGGTAAACCAAAGTTCTTGACACCGCTGACGCTTAGAGGGAGCACGTCTGGATCCCGTGCCCGTTGGTGTTGCTTGTTAGTCTGTGATCTTTACCTTGGCACCTAGTCTGCTGTTTGGTCCCTTTAGCCTGAAACTAATCGGGTCCCGCTCACCAGTGTGGCTAACTGGGTGAGCTTGCTCTCAGGGTTCACGCTTGGGATTTTCTGGACTATCTAGTTGGAAACTCCTATCCCCCTCGTTGTGCTAGCACCCCGATTTTGGAGTGGGTGGAGAACGGATCTTGAAGGCTCTGTCCTCGTCGGGTAAATTGTCAGGACGCCTGAAGCTACTCCCTGACCAAGGGTCTACGTACCCCGTTGTGCCCTGGCCCCTGCCTGGTGATGGCACAAGGCCGCCAGCTGTCCACCTCGACAGTCCGTGCCCCTTGTCACGATCCCCTGCGACCGGGGTCCAGCTCCTACCAGGCCCAGGGGTTGGTCTGCCACCTAGTAGTCTCAAGGAACCCAGTTCCTGACCTCTCCTCTCGAGAGTCACCACTCAACTAACTTGTGACCTCTCCTCTTGAGAGTCACCACTCAACCAACTGTCTCCTGACACTCCTGACCTCCCCTTAACCAACCCCCCAAGTGGCCAACCCTATTCCCTTCAGGTTTGCCACTGGTGTGTCTGGTGGGTGTGGTGCAGAGTGTTTCTAGGATTTTGATTAGCTTGTTCTTGGCAACACCAAAGGTCAGGGACCCGTAACCAAGGAGGAGGTGGATATTGTACAGAAGGGCAGATTGCACAATACCCTGTGACGACCTGATAGGCCAGGGCGTCACAGTAGCCTATATACACTGAGCTATTAGCATATATCACTCAGCGTGCTTATAGCAGGGAAATAATTGTGACATAATATAGATCTGGATGGTTGGGACAAAGGACCATGTGGTTTGACTTCTTTACCTTTTGTAGATGGGAGGAGTCTTCAACACCTGGCAATACTCACGCCCCTGTGACATCACAGTTTACAGCCAATGACCTGGGAAATGAATCTTTGTCACAGGCCCCTATTTACCGTAAGCTGTCCTTATATGCTGTCAGGGGCTCTTTGTTCTTTCCCTTCTTCTCTTGTCTCACAAGGAACAACATGACACGTAACTAACATGGCTGAGTATCATTGTTTAGTAGGCTTTTGTTCTTTTGGTAACTGATATAATTGTTAGATCTGTAAGGATCAGACAGGTTTAGAAAAGTGTAATCTTAGTTGTTATGTTGGTGTAATAAAATGTGAATCCTGGTTTAAGGTACCGTCACACTAAGCAACGCTCTACCGATCCCACCAGCAACCTGACCTGGCAGGGATTGCTGGAGCGTCGCTACATGGGTTGCTGGTGAGCTATCAAACAGGCAGATCTCACCAGCAACCAGTGACCAGCCCGCAGCTAGCAGCTACGCGTGAAAGCAATGCTGCGCTTAGTAACTAAGGTAAATATCGGGTAACCAACCTGATATTTACCTTGGTTACCAGCGCACACTGCTTAGCGCTGGCTCCCTGCACTCCTAGCCAGACTACACATCGGGTTAATTACCCAATGTGTAGTCTAGCTATGTGTGCAGGGAGCAGGAGCCGACACTGACAGCTGAGGGCGGCGGACGCTGGTAACGAAGGTAAATATCGGGTAACCAAGGAAAGGGCTTCTTGGTTACCCGATGTTTACATTGGTTACCAGAGTCCGCAGAAGCCGGCTCCCTGCTCACTGCACATTCAGTTGTTGCTCTCTCACTGTCACACACAGCGATGTGTGCTTCACAAAAGTCGTGCCTCAGCAGCGATGTTGCTAGCGATGTTGGTTAGTGAGACGTGGCCTTTAGTCTGTTGCTTGTGTGTCGCCCTGGGCAAGCCAGGGGACACAGGTAACAACACCACCACACCCCACACTCCAGGTAGGCACATCTGCTAACCAGAAATCCTTGTTGCCTTCCTCCAGTAGGCTGTTGATGCACACCAGGGGGTGGGCCAGGCGGTTGGCTCCGCCCACCAAGGAGCTCACAACTCTGGAGGCAGGAAGTAACCAGGCAGATAGCCCAGGCAGGGCAAGTGAGAGGAGCAAAAGTAAGAGTAAACAACAAGAAGTGAAAGTAAGAAAAGGAGTGAAGGAGGAAAGCAAGTGAGGTGGCAAGAGGAAAGGAAAGCCTGAGAGCCCAGCTGTGTGTAGGGCTAGAACAGCAAGGTCAGCGACGGCGGTGACTGTCCAGAGGGGGACCGTTTGGAAGTTCCTGGAAGGACCCCGTTGGCTGTGTGCCCGGTGGTCTGGAGCAGTGTTCCGAAGGACAGTCAGCACCAGGGCAGGGGCCTCTCGGACCCCGGCAAGGCTAGGAGTCGCCCAATTTGCCGAATCCGTCAGTGAAGGGGACGTAGATCCCCCAGCAACAAAGTCCCGATTGACGGCAACAGCCCGACCATTACCGGGGAGACACCGCCACCGCCAGGGCACCAGTTTCCCCAGGGCCAGCGCCTGCGGGCAAAGTGTAGAGCTCCTCCGGCCCAGATTGCAGTCGGGGAGCGGGTAACCGGAGGGAATCCACCGCTACCATCAGACAACACAGGTGCAAGGAAGAGAGACGTCACCGTCACCTACCGGGAGTGCAGGTGCAGCCGTCTGTGGGACCGTCCTACCAGCCGTTGGTTTACCGTACAAACTGTGTCCGTGTCTCAGGCTGAGTGAGTACCATAGTGCCGCAAGGCACAGCGCTGCCCCCGCGTCCCTGCGCCCTCCAGGCCCTACACTTTACATCTCTTCACCGGGCCCCGGGATCACCAACCCCTACCCACGGAGGGGCAACACAACACCTGGCTGCTCCCATCACCATCCCCGGGATCCCCATCCAAAGCAGCGGTGGTGCAATCACCACAACCGTGGGTGGCGTCACGAACTATAACCCCAACAAACACCCCCCTTTCACTCACAGGCGAGGAGTGTCGCTCGAGACACCCCGGGATCCGGCCCGCAGCTCGAGCCACCAGGAGCAACAGCCGGACCCGAGCAGAAGGGGTGAGCGCGGTGTGCTGACACCCTCCTCCCCGCCCGCGACAACTTGGCGTCACGAACAGGATCTTACCGCTCTGCCGTCTGGTAGAGGTGCGCCTTGTTACCGCCGGAGGTATCCGGCAGAAAAATTTCAGAAGCCGCCATCTTTGGCGCGAAAAGTTCCCGCTTGAGCGTCTTCTCGAGCAGTAGAGGCGCGAAGGCCAAAACCCCGCCCCGAGAGAGGAGGGGCCGGAAAGAGCTAAGGGGGACGCGATGGCGGCTGGCCGCATGTAGCTGCGGCTATAAAAGCAGGGACGCCAGGACTCTGCAAACATCCCGTTCCTGGAAGCAAACGAACCAGCCGTCATGAGGATGCCATCCCGCGACACCGTGCCCCCCGCGCCTGGAACCGCGGCGTGGGTAGAGATTCGGACCGCGCAGCTCTACCAACGGCTGCAGGTGAAGATGCAGCTCCTCATGGAGGAGTGGGAGGCCGACATGGCGGACGTTGTAGCCACCGTGCGGAGACGCGAGGAGGAAGCGGAGAAAGGGAGGGTGAGTGACCCACGTCCCGACGCCCTTGAGGGGCCGGTCATCGCGGCTGTGGGGCCCGGTCCAAGCCCTCTCCCTTCGCTGCCTCCCTCGCCACCCGTCCCGGAGGCCGTGACCCCGCCACTAGGCCTGCTACCACCGCAACCGGTAGCAGTACCCAGCGTCCCCGCCCAAGCGGGCCAACCTGTAGCCGGAGCTCGCAGCAGGTCAGCGGTGTTGCCGTGGAAGACTCCGAAGGCCGAACCGGAGGCATCCCCTGAAAGACTCCCCGAGCCGGAGCCGAAGACCCGTTCCGAGCCGAAGGCCCGGCAGCGGAAAGCCCCTATGCCCATCCCCCACACCTCGGCTGAGGTAGCGCCGGGTTGCTGCTGCAAGGCAGCACCCAAGGCCATGACACCGCGGGATACGCCACCCACCTTCCTGACAGTGGGTAACGTGCTGGATGTCCCGCGGGGCCCGACCCGTGCGCCGGCGCTGGCAGCAGCGCCGTACTGGGATAGGGAGCTGGTACCGCTGGGCCTGGAGATCGCCGAGAGAGAGAGGAAGAAGGCCGAGCTGGTGGCCAGAGCGATCCGTGAGAAAGAAAATCTCCGGCAGGCGACCTTCCGTGACCGGGGACCGCTGTATGAGGGACAGGTGAGGCGGTTTGATGTCCGCCGGGGCTACGGGTTCATCTATGAGCCGGGCCTGGAGGCCGAGGTGTTTGTAGCCCGGCGGGACGTGCATGCTCACCTGCCTGAAGAACATCCCGGCCGTAATCTGATGCCGGGAGATGTTGTGCAGTATACCCGGCACTTTGGGGAGCGAGGTTGGTTTGCGCTGGACGTTAACCTCAGAGGGGGGCCCGGAGGCCCGAGCGAGCGCAGACCTCTATCCCTTGCCAGCAGCCCCAGCGCTTGAAAGACCGGAGTAGGGCAATGGAGGCCCGCAGCACCGTCCCCGTTGGGACCACCTGTTTGTTTGAGAAAAGTTGAAAGTTTTGAAAAATGGAAAAACCCTGATTGAACCGAGTTTTCACCTGATTGTCTGTTGTGATTAGCAACCGGCTGGAGCCGGCACCGTTGTCCCCGTGGGGACCGTTTAAAGTTTAAAATGCATGGGAACTATCCATGGACAAGCCTGTGAACTCTGCAGGGCAACCACAAACGTTAGTGGCTTGTAAATATGTTGGGTACCGTTACCGTTTCCGCAATGCCGCCTCCGGAGAGGCAGGTTGGAGGGAGGGCCCTGAGCGGAGCAGGCCAGGGCCCAGCCACCAAAGGAACCGGTGGCTACCCTCTGGAGGGAAGGACAGATCCCGCTCGGGTGACTTGTGCTGGACTGTGGGTCAAGGGGTGCTGCCTGGGTTTTAGGGGCAGCATCAGGGCCAGGTTGCTTGGGTGGGAGAGAGCGGAAACCGTGACCGTACACCGTTGTAACGTTTAAAGAAAATGTGCCTCCCGTCTTGGGAAGATTTATTAAAAATGTCATGTATGTTTTGTTTAACCCTGTTATCCCCTTTTTACAGAAAAATAAAACCGGTGTAGGACGGCAGCCCGCGGACGGTCTGCATTTTGCTAAGGGGGAATGTGTCGCCCTGGGCAAGCCAGGGGACACAGGTAACAACACCACCACACCCCACACTCCAGGTAGGCACATCTGCTAACCAGAAATCCTTGTTGCCTTCCTCCAGTAGGCTGTTGATGCACACCAGGGGGTGGGCCAGGCGGTTGGCTCCGCCCACCAAGGAGCTCACAACTCTGGAGGCAGGAAGTAACCAGGCAGATAGCCCAGGCAGGGCAAGTGAGAGGAGCAAAAGTAAGAGTAAACAACAAGAAGTGAAAGTAAGAAAAGGAGTGAAGGAGGAAAGCAAGTGAGGTGGCAAGAGGAAAGGAAAGCCTGAGAGCCCAGCTGTGTGTAGGGCTAGAACAGCAAGGTCAGCGACGGCGGTGACTGTCCAGAGGGGGACCGTTTGGAAGTTCCTGGAAGGACCCCGTTGGCTGTGTGCCCGGTGGTCTGGAGCAGTGTTCCGAAGGACAGTCAGCACCAGGGCAGGGGCCTCTCGGACCCCGGCAAGGCTAGGAGTCGCCCAATTTGCCAAATCCGTCAGTGAAGGGGACGTAGATCCCCCAGCAACAAAGTCCCGATTGACGGCAACAGCCCGACCATTACCGGGGAGACACCGCCAGGGCACCAGTTTCCCCAGGGCCAGCGCCTGCTGGCAAAGTGTAGAGCTCCTCCGGCCCAGATTGCAGTCGGGGAGCGGGTAACCGGAGGGAATCCACCGCTACCATCAGACAACACAGGTGCAAGGAAGAGAGACGTCACCGTCACCTACCGGGAGTGCAGGTGCAGCCGTCTGTGGGACCGTCCTACCAGCCGTTGGTTTACCGTACAAACTGTGTCCGTGTCTCAGGCTGAGTGAGTACCATAGTGCCGCAAGGCACAGCGCTGCCCCCGCGTCCCTGCGCCCTCCAGGCCCTACACTTTACATCTCTTCACCGGGCCCCGGGATCACCAACCCCTACCCACGGAGGGGCAACACAACACCTGGCTGCTCCCATCACCATCCCCGGGATCCCCATCCAAAGCAGCGGTGGTGCAATCACCACAACCGTGGGTGGCGTCACGAACTATAACCCCAACAAACACCCCCCTTTCACTCACGGGCGAGGAGTGTCGCTCGAGACACCCCGGGATCCGGCCCGCAGCTCGAGCCACCAGGAGCAACAGCCGGACCTGAGCAGAAGGGGTGAGCGCGGTGTGCTGACACCCTCCTCCCCGCCCGCGACACTTGTTTTCTGTATTTTTTCTATCAGACCTATGAAGTGTATGAGCTTGTACTCTTATGGTTTAAGCTACAGTCTTTCTATAGTTTTACTGGAGTAACCCAGATTGCTGAGATAATGATGAGCGGCAGAACGGGAAATGCATACCTCCCAACTTTTCAAGAAAGGAAAGAGGGACAAAGTATGCGGCACGCTCAGCGCGCCGCGGTAAATTTTGACCACGCTCCTAGCCACACCCCCTAGCCACACCCATTTGGCAGTAAGGGTCATTCAACAGATGTCCCAGACTGTTCATTCATATTCATAGCAGTCAGAATTTTTTTATATTTCTATGTGTCACTATATGACATGTTGCTTATTTGTGCCTATAAATCCGTGTTCACATGCTGCATAAATTCTGTGTTTTTTGTTTCTGCCGCTGTCTCCACCAAACTACACAATAACTATCTTCTCTGTTTTTTCCATTTTTGCTGCATTTTTTCTGCCTTTTCGCCATTATTTAATGTGTTTTTGGTGCAGATGTGAATCTGTGTTTTTAAGTGTTTTTACTGTAGAGAAGCTTTTTCCTGCATTTTTTTAAGCTCCACATAGAAACCTCCAGAGAAAAAAAAAGCCGAAACTGCAGAATTCAGTGGCGTTTTCTCGTGGAATCACATCCACTTTACTTGGACAATTAAACACAGCAGAATAAATGTGCAAAAAAAACAGCAGAAAAAAAATGCAGCATTTACACTACATGTGAACATGGACTAATTGTCCAAACAAAGTGGATGAGACGTGATAAAATCTCCAGGTCATTACGATTACAGGGACACCAAATATGTCCATGTTATTTGCTAATTTGTGATGTTTATTATGTTATAAAAAAGTGTCATAAAATTACATTATTCTATTTTTTTTTTATTATTTTTAGTAATTTTATTAGAAGAAAAGAAAAACCCTCTTTTCCTCTCCCTCTAGAATACAGGAGATAGAGACACTGCTGTGTACAATGGAGCTGTGTTCTGTGTAATCTGCTGTGTAAGAGGCTGCATTGTAGGTTCATTTATGTAAAATCCTCCCTCTGACATCATCAATCCTAGTGGCTCAACAGCTAGCGCAGCTAGGAAAGCTAGGGGGCAATATAGTCCATTGGACTAGGCATCTACATGCAGCCATACAAAGTCCATGAGCGTTGCCTCAGAGTCGAACCCACAACTTCTTGTAGCCCAAGGAAAGAGCCTACAACTACACTAACACAGAGAAGTTGATAACTGATTCTACATTAATTCACATAATCCTAGTGACTGCGCACACAATATGGCCAAACAAAAGCAAAAGACAGTACCTGGTCTATCAATCCAATGGAAACTCATTGGCAACACAGTCCATTGGACTAAGCAATTACATGCAGCCATATAAAGTCCATAGGCCTTGCCTCAGAGTCAAACCTAAAACCTCTCATAGTCCAAGCAAAGAACCTACCACTACACCAACACAGAGAAGTGGGAAACTGATTCTACATTAATTCACATAATCCTAGTGACTGCACACACAACATGGCCAAACAAAAGCAAAAGACAGTACCTGGTCTATCAATCCATAGGAAACTCATAGGTAACACAGTCCATTGGACTAGACAATTACATGCAGCCATACAAAGTCCATGGGTCTTGCCTCAGAATTGAACCCACAACTTCTTGTAGCCAAAGCAAAGAGCCTACCACTACACCAACACAGAGAAGTGGGCGAAAGACTCTACATTAATTCACATAATCCTAGTGACTGCGCACACAATATGGCCAAACAAAAGCAAAAGACAGTAGCTGGCCTATCAATCCAATGGAAACTCATAGGCAATATATTCCATTTGGCTAGGCAATTACATGCAGCCATACAAATTCCATGAGCCTTGCCTCAGAGTTCAACCCACAACTTCTTATAGCCCAAGGAAAGAGCCTACAACTACACCAACATAGAGAAGTGTGAAACTAGTTCTACATTAATTCACATAATCCTAGTGACTGCGCACACAACATGGCCAAACGAAAGCAAAAGACAGTACCTGGCCTATCAATCCAATGGAAACTCATAGGCAACACAGTCCATTGGACTAGGCAATTACATGCAGCCATAAAAAGTCCATGGGCCTTGCCTCAGAGTCTAACCCACAACCTCTCGCAGCCCAAGCAAAAAGCCTACCACTACACCAACACAGAGAAGCAGGAAACTGACTCTACATTAATTCACATAATCCTAGTGACTGCGCACACAACATGGCAAAACAAAAGCAAAAGATACAAACAGGCCAATCAATCCAATGGAAACTCATAGGCAACATATTCCATTGGACTAGGCAATTACATGCAGCCATAAAAAGTCCATGGGCCTTGCCTCAGAGTCAAACCCACAACCTCTCGTAGCCCAAGCAAAGAGATTACCACTACACCAACACAGAGAAGCAGGAAACGGACTCTACATTTATTCACATAATCCTAGTGACTGCGCACACAACATGGCCAAACAAAGTACCTGGCCTATCAATCGAACGGAAACTCATAGGCAACACAGTCCATTGGACTAAGCAATTACATGCAGCCATACAACGTCCATGGGCTTTGCCTCAGAATCAAACCCACAACCTCACTCAGCCCAAGCAAAGAGCCTACCACTACACCAACACAAAGAAGTGGGAAATTGATTCTACATTAATTCACATAATCCTAGTGACTGCGCACACAACGTGGCCAAACAAAAGCAGAAGACAGTACCTGGTCTATCAATCCAATGGGCACTCATAGGTAACAGAGTCCATTGGACAAGGCAATTACATGCAGCCATACAAAGCCCATGGGCCTTGCCACAGAGTCGAACCCATAACCACTCGTAGCCCAAGCAAAGAGCCTTCCACTACACCAACACAGAGAAGTGGGAAGCAGACTCTTCTGAATGTCCTTTTTAAAATGTGGAGTCCAAAACTGGATCCCATATTCCATATGTGGCCTTACAAGTGATTTATAGAGGGGTAATAATACGTTGGGATCGCGGGATCTAATCTCTCTTTTTATACACCCTAGAATCTTGTTTGCTTTTGCAGCTGCTGCTTGACATTGAGTGCTGCTGCTCAGCTTATTTGTAATGAGAATACCCAAGTCCTTCTCCTGTTCTGTAGTCCCGAGTTTACTTCCATTTAATGTATACACAGTTATAGGATTACTCCGTCCTAGGTGCATTACTTTACATTTATTAACATTAAATCTCATTTGCCAAGTATCTGCCCATTCTGACATCTTATCCAGATCTTTTTGTAATATTATACTATCAAGGTCAGTTTTTAATATCCTACATAGTTTGGTGTCATCAGCAAAGACTGACACTTTACTATCAATCCCATCCACAAGGTCATTAATAAAGAGATTAAAAAGAATTGGTCCTAGCACAGATCCCTGCGGCACCCCACTGCTGACTATGGCCCATTTAGAGAATGTTCCATTTATGACTACTCTTTGTTTCCTATCTTTTAGCCAATTCCTTACCCAGTTGCATATAGTTTCCCCCAGTCCTTGCTTCTGGAGCTTTAGTATAAGCCTATTATGTGGTACAGTATCAAATGCCTTTGCAAAGTCCAAATAAATCACATCAGCTGCATTACCAATATCCAGGAAAAAGGAGGTTCTGAGTTTTAGTTGGCCATGCATAGTAAATGAATAAGAAGTACAACTATAATAATGCAAAATATTTATTTAGAAAAATATATAACATGAAGCACTTTCATTTTACATAAGACATTAATAAAATACAGATAGGTGAATGAAGATACAGAGTCAGATTAATCCCTGTTTAGGGCCTCAGCAGCATATAATAGAAGGGTATATCTCATGTCCCCCTGCATGTGGTCTATGGCCCAAGTCATGCATAAGGATCTCCGCATAGAAGACCCAGAGAGATTTCCAAGTGGGGAAAAAAGTAGATCCAGCCCTACATAGAGGGACCGAGCTTACCCATATGTAAAGTACAAGTGTCGCCGCTGCAGAAGGTCCTGTGGGGAAGGAGGAAAGCCCCGACGCGTTTCGCAATGCTTCCTCGGGGGGCCGTGCGATCATAAATGATGAGCCTCACCTTATATATCCACCCTAATAATGTTCGTAATTACCGCCGTTTTTAGCGCCGCATGCGCAGTAGCGATGTCCGCGGCTCGCACGTCACTTCCGGGTCTCCCCGGCGGAAGTGGCATCCACAAGGGGGATTACACTTCTCGCCGGAATGGAGCTCCTCAGCGCGCGCGAGACCGTGAGCAGTACTGGGCATGCGTGAGCACGTGCGGCCATTTTGGATGTGGGCAAGAATAAAAAAGGATGTTCAAAACGTCAATTCATCATTCATACTATTAGAAAGTGTGCAAAGTTAATCTCACTAGGGTATAGACAATGCATATAGCAGCAGAGACAATGATTTAAATAGTCAAAAAAGCATATGTATATGTGCGCACATATTAGGATATATAGATCCACAGTGTCATATACCCACAGATTGATAGTTGAAAGAGGGGAGAGTATGTAAGTGTATTTGATGTATGAGGGGCCACAAAACAAGCCCCCCACACCTGCATCAATGCGCAATGTGGACATAGATATCATAATCATATGCAAGGAACAATCAGATTCACAGATTGAAAGAATAGATCCCATTATATCCATTACATAGTGTGCTCAGTTAAAT
The DNA here is from genome assembly GCF_048569485.1 of Anomaloglossus baeobatrachus. NCBI lineage: Eukaryota > Metazoa > Chordata > Amphibia > Anura > Aromobatidae > Anomaloglossus > Anomaloglossus baeobatrachus. The sequence continues at coordinate 409,707,754 of NC_134353.1, read as the reverse complement.
ACTTCAATTACATTCAAAGAATAATATAGTTTATCCACATATGTACATGTGATCATGTCCCTGCGCATAAACATACATACTTGCATATAACAATATGCATGTGTACATACAACACATGCACACCCGCATAAAACATGCTACATTACAGAAAAGCACTATTGATGAAGTGATCCAGAGAACTTTATCAGAATGGTATTAGAGTCCCAGATAGTAAGTTTCAAGGGTAGATGTTCATCAATGCCCACATATGATATCCAAGGGAGAATATAAATGGAGGTCCATCACATAGTTCACATCTTAAAGTAAAAAGACAGAGAAGAAGAAAATTAAAATCAATTAAAAACAACAAGAGGGAGAATTGAGAAGACTCCCTCCCCAGAGAACCCGGATATATATGTCTCACAAAAATGAAGAAAAACTCATTTTTTCATTAAGGCCAATAGGAGCCATGGTCCCTAGGCGCACAATCCAAGAACACTCCCGTTGGGAGAGGATTTTGCCATAGTCCCCACCTCTAGTTCCTAGATGAATGACATCTATACCCCTTGCTTTAAAGTTTTTAGGGTCACACCCATGCTTTAATTTATGATGTCTCGGTAAGGTTTTCAATTGGGGATCATCTAGGTCAATATTTGCCGCTGCCAGGATTCCCCTCACATGTTCCCGCGTACGAAGCCTCAGCTCACGAGTAGTCAGCCCAATATATATCTTACCACACCCACATGTGGCATAGTATATAACGTTTTCTGTGCGGCAGGTAATATGTTGTTGTATCCAAAATTCGGATTTCCCATCTGCCGACACAAATGACGTTGCCCCGATCATGTTGCGGCACGCAATGCAGGACCCACATGGGAAGAATCCTTTGGCGGGCTCTCCAACACCAAAAATACGCGGTATTGTGGCCACGTAATGACTTTGAACCAACTTGTCACGCAAATTCGGCGCACGTCGAGATGTCATTAGGGGCCTCGACGGTATTAATGCCCCAATAGATGGATCAGCTTTCAGAACACCCCAATGACGTTTCAATATTGAGCACATCTCCTGCCACTGATCATTAAAAGTGGAAATGAAACGAACAGGCGGATAAGATCCCTCCTCCTCTCTTTTTCTGGGAATCAATAAATCAGTCCTCAATGTATTCTGGGCACGTCCATATCCACGACGCACACTCCTTCCACTATAGCCCCTCATCCGGAACCTTTCCCGAAGGTCCTTGGCTTGTTGTTCAAAGAGGGTCTCAGTAGAGCATACTCTCCTGGCCCTCAAATATTGGCCAGTTGGAATTGCCGAGATTGTGGAAGGAGTGTGTGCCGAAGAAGCATGCAACAGACTATTCACAGAGGTCTCTTTCCGAAAGATAGTTGTTTGGATAGAGCAGTCGGGATGCACCAAAATACGAATATCTAAAAAATCAATAGAACTCTTCTCACACTTAAAAGTAAGCTTAATGTTGAACTCATTGGAATTTAAATCATGAATAAATGTAGAAAAATCAGAAAAAGTGCCCTTCCAAAAAATCAAAACATCATCAATAAAACGGAGCCAGCACTGCGCCTGGGACGCGGCAGGCACGCCCTCGCCGAAAACCTCCCTCTCCCAACACCCCAGAAAGAGGTTTGCGTATGAGGGCGCACACGCCGCGCCCATCGCAGTGCCGCGCTCCTGTAAAAAGAAACGATCCTTAAACAAAAAATAATTGTGAGTTAAAATAAAAGAAAGTAATTCCAAAATTAATTCAATCATTGGTGCATCCAGACTGCTCATCCCGAGGAAGTATCTCACCGCCTGAAGTCCATGTTCGTTTTTTATCGAGGAGTACAGTGACTCAACGTCCACCGTGGCCAATATAACGTCCGGGTTCACAAAGATCCCATCGATCTGTCGCAGGACGTCCGTAGTGTCCCTGACATAGGACGGCAAAGTCTGAACCAGAGGATGCAGGTAATATTCAATAAACCTGCACACTGGCTCAGACAGCCCCCCAATGCCAGAGACAATGGGACGCCCCGGAGGGACAAGGGGATCTTTGTGGACTTTAGGAAGTAAATAAAAAGTAGGAATTTTGGGGTCTCTTACTAATAATCCATCCATGATCTTTTTGGGGATAATCCCTTTTTGAAAAGCCATGTCGATAATTCTAAAGAGTTCCGCCATATAGCCATTAGTTGGATTGGAGGACAGGGGGGAATATGATGACTTATCCTTCAACTGTCTGAAAGCTTCCCGTTCGTACATTTTAACGGGCCAGATAACCACATTCCCCCCTTTATCTGCTGGTTTAATAACCACATCAGGCAGATTTTTTAGCTCATGAAGAGCTTTCCTCTGTCCAGCCGTAAGATTATCCCTCCTTCTACCACCGCCCTCTAATGTTTTTAAATCATGGGCTACCAATCTATGGAAAATCTCAACAGCCGGACATAGGGAGAAGGTGGGGAAAGTGGTCGACCTCGGATAAATGGATTTTGGGAAATTACCTCCCGACGTGGAAGGAGAATCACCCTCTAGTTCCTCCAGTGTCTCCAAGGCCTCATCTTCAGACGTACCGACATGGGTTCCCTGTAGGTCTTTATTCGCATATAGTTTTTTTAGGACCAATTTGCGTGAAAAAAGGTTCAAGTCCTTCAGTGCTGTGAAATAATTAAAGGAGGCGTTAGGGACAAAAGACAAACCCAATTCCAATACCTCAATCTGGGGCTTAGAGAGTACAATATTTGAGAGATTAATTACCTCTAGATTATTTTTATTCCTGATCTTCTTTTCAAGGGGTTCAGGAGGGGTAATTTTTCTTTTTGTAGCTGCCGATGCCACTTGTTTGGTTTTATTGGGATTCCATTTACTTATAAAGGGAGTTACAAAACCTCTACCAAGGGATGAATCGTCATCCATTGATGAGAGTGAGGACACTGATGGAGATCTAGATTTATTGGAAGATAGAAATGGTTTTCTCTTTATTTGAGTATGTTTCCATTTATAAACAAAATTATTCCTGTAGTCTCCCAGGTCCCGTTTATATTTTTTGGTTTTGATCTCAATAATGTCCTTTTCCCATTTTGTAAAGGATTTTTCCAAATCCGAATTTAGCTTCTTTAAGGACTCCTCAGGGAGCTTAGCTGATAAATCCCGCTTCAGATCTTCTATCTCATTCTCTAATTTAGAGAGTGTGTTCTCATTAATTTTAATCAGCAGGCCCATAAAGCCTTTTGAGCAATTGGTGGCCAAGTCTTCCCAATCCCTCTTGACCACCTCGTCATCTATATTGAAAGAAGGGAACACTTGGACTCTCAAGCCTCTAAGTATGAGTCCTTTTGGATAGATAGCGCTCCATAAATGCCTTATTCCACCATATTCTGGTTTTTTGATTCAATGAAAATTTGAGTTTCTCAATAGAACTATCCGTTTCTCTGGAGTTCTGTACATCAACAGACTCCGATTCATCACCAAATACTTGTTCCAGTTTATTCTGCCACGTGCTCTCACGCGCAGTATCCATCTGTCCTTTTGATAAAGCTGTGGGTACACAAAATAAATGGATTAAACAAAAAAGGATCAGACATGGATGTATAATAGTATGTAAAGGGCCACTCAGGATTAGGTTATGCAAAAAAAAGGAGGTTCTGAGTTTTAGTTGGCCATGCATAGTAAATGAATAAGAAGTGCAACTATAATAATGCAAAATATTTATTTAGAAAAATATATAACATTTTTTGACTATTTAAATCATTGTCTCTGCTGCTATATGCATTGTCTATACCCTAGTAAGATTAACTTTGCACACTTTCTAATAGTATGAATGATGAATTGATGTTTTGAACATCCTTTTTTATACTTGCCCACAAGCTTGCCCACATCCAAAATGGCCGCACGTGCTCACGCATGCCCAGTACTGCTCACGGTCTCGCGCGCGCTGAGGAGCTCCGTTCCGGCGAGAAGTGTAATCCCCCTTGTGGATGCCACTTCCGACGGGGAGACCCGGAAGTGACGTGCGAGCCGCGGACATCGCTACTGCGCATGCGGCGCTAAAAACGGCGGTAATTACGAACATTATTAGGGTGGATATATAAGGTGAGGCTCATCATTTATGATCGCACGGCCCCCCGAGGAAGCATTGCGAAATGCGTCAGGGCTTTCCTCCTTCCCCACAGGACCTTCTGCAGCGGCGACACTTGTACTTTACATATGGGTAAGCTCGGTCCCTCTATGTAGGGCTGGATCTACTTTTTTCCCCACTTGGAAATCTCTCTGGGTCTTCTATGCGGAGATCCTTATGCATGACTTGGGCCATAGACCACATGCAGGGGGACATGAGATATACCCTTCTATTATATGCTGCTGAGGCCCTAAACAGGGATTAATCTGACTCTGTATCTTCATTCACCTATCTGTATTTTATTAATGTCTTATGTAAAATGAAAGTGCTTCATGTTATATATTTTTCTAAATAAATATTTTGCATTATTATAGTTGTACTTCTTATTCATTTACTATGCATGGCCAACTAAAACTCAGAACCTCCTTTTTCCTGGATATTGGTAATGCAGCTGATGTGATTTATTTGGACTTTGCAAAGGCATTTGATACTGTACCACATAATAGGCTTATACTAAAGCTCCAGAAGCAAGGACTGGGGGAAACTATATGCAACTGGGTAAGGAATTGGCTAAAAGATAGGAAACAAAGAGTAGTCATAAATGGAACATTCTCTAAATGGGCCATAGTCAGCAGTGGGGTGCCGCAGGGATCTGTGCTAGGACCAATTCTTTTTAATCTCTTTATTAATGACCTTGTGGATGGGATTGATAGTAAAGTGTCAGTCTTTGCTGATGACACCAAACTATGTAGGATATTAAATATTTTGCATTATTATAGTCTGCCTCTACTTTGTCATTAGTACCAATGTGCACCATGACCGCTGGGTTTTCCCCAGCCCCACCCAGCAATCTGTCTATCCGATCCACAATATGCCGAACCCGAGCACCCGATAGACAACACACTCTTCGGCATTCATGGTCTCGGCGACAGATGACCCTGTCTGTCCGCCTAATTATAGAGTGGTATGGCCAAACAAAAGCAAAAGACAGTACCTGGCCTATCAATCCAATGGAAACTCATAGGCATCACAGTCCATTGGACTAGGTAATAACATGCAGCCATACAAAGTCCATGGGCCTTGCCTCAGAGTCGAACCCACAACCTCTCGTAGCCCAAGCAAAGAGCCTACCACTACACCAACACAGAGAAGTGGGAAGCTGACTCTACATTAATACACATAATCCTAGTGACTGCGCACACAACACGGCCAATCAAAAGCAAAAATCAGTACCTGGCCTACCAATCCAATGGAATCTCATAGGCAACACAGTCCATTGGACTAAACAGTTACATGCAGCCATACAAAGACCATGGGCCTTGCCTCAGAATCGAACCCACAACCTCTTGTAGCCTAAACAAAGAGCCTACCACGACACCAACACAGAGAAGTAGAAATCTGACTCTACATTACTTCACATAATCCTGGTGACTGCACACACAACATGGCCAAACAAAAGCAAAAGACAGTATCTGGCCTATCATTCCAATGGAAACATATAGGCAACACAGTCCATTGGACTAGGCAATTACATTACATGCAGCCATACAAACTCCATGGGCCTTGCCTCAGAATCGAACCCACAACCTCTCGTAGCCCAAGCAAAAAGCCTACCACTGCACCAACACAAGGAAGTAGATGATTCTACATTAATTCACATCATCCTAGTGACTGCGCACACAACATGGCCAAACAAAAGCAAAAGACAGTACCTGGCCTATCAATCTAATGGGAACTCATAGGCAACACAGTCCATTAGCCAAGGGAATTTCATGCAGCCATACAAAGTCCATAGGCCTTGCCTCAGAGTCGATCCCACAATCTCTCGCAGCCTAAGCAAAGAGCCTACCACTACACCAACACAAAGAAGTGGGAGATTGAATCTACATTAATTCACATAATCCTAGTGACTGCGCACACAACATGGCCAAACGAAAGCAAAAGACAGTACCTGGCCTATCAATTCAATGGAAACTCATAAGCAGCACAGTCCATTGGACTAAGCAATTACATGCAGCCATACAAAGTCCATGTGCATTACCTCAGAGTTAAACTTACAACCTCTCACAGCCCAAGCAAAGTTGCAACCACTACACCAACACAGAGAAGTGGGAAACTGATTTTACATTAATTCACATAATCCTAGTGACTGCGCACACAATATGGCCAAGCAAAAGCAAAAGACAGTACCTGGCCTATCAATCCAATGGAAACTCATAGGCAACACAGTCCATTGAACAACGCATTTACATGCAACCATACAAATTCCATGGGCCTTGCCTCAGAGTCAAACCCACAAACTCTCGCACCCCAAGCAAAGAGCCTACCACTGCACCAACACAGAGAAGTGGGAAACTGATTCTACATTAATTCATATAATCCTACCGACTGCGCACACAACATGGCCAAACGAAAGCAAAAGACAGTACCTGGCCTATCAGTCCAATGGAAACTCATAGGCAACACAGTCCATCGGACTAGACAATTATATGCAGCCATACAAAGTCCATGGGCCTTGCCTCAGAGTTGAACCCCCAACCTCCCGTAGCCCAAGCAAAAAGCCTACCACTATACCAACACAGAGAAGTGTGAAACTGATTCTACAATAATTCGCATAATCCTAGTGACTGCTCACACAACATGGCCAAACAAAAGCAAAAGACTGTACCTGGCCTATCAATCCAATGGAAACTCATTGGCAACACAGTCCATTGGCCTAAGCAATTACATGCAGCCATACAAAGTCCATAGGCCTTGCCTCAGAGTCAAACCCACAACCTCTCTCAGCCCAAACAAAGAGCCTACCACTACACCAACACAAAGAAGTGGGAAACTGATTCTACAATAATTCACATAATCCTAGTGACTGCGCACACAACATGGCCAAACAAAAGCAAAAGACTGTACCTGGCCTATCAATCCAATGGAAACTCATTGCCAACACAGTCCATTGGACTAAGCAATTACATGCAGCCATAAAAAGTCCATAGGCCTTGCCTCAGAGTCAAACCCACAACCTCTCTCAGCCCAAACAAAGAGCCTACCACTACACCAACACAAAGAAGTGGGAAACTGATTCTACAATAATTCACATAATCCTAGTGACTGCGCACACAACATGGCCAAACAAAAGCAAAAGACTGTACCTGGCCTATCAATCCAATTGAAACTCATAGGCAACACAGTCCATTGGACTAAGCAATTACATGCAGCCATACAACGTCCATGGGCTTTGCCTCAGAGTCAAACCCACAACCTCTCTCAGCCCAAGCAAAGAGCCTACCACTACACCAACACAGAGAATTGAGAAGCTGACTCTACATTAATTCACATAATCCTAGTGACTGCGCAAATAACATGGCCAAACAAAAGCAAAATACAGTACTTCGACTATCAATCCAATGAACACTCATAGGCAACACAGTCCATTGGACTAGGCAATTACATGCAGCCTTACAAAGTCCATGGGCCTTGCCTCAAAGTCGAACCCACAACTTCTCGTAGCCCAAGCAAAGAGCCTACCACTACACCAACACAAAGAAGTGGGAAACTGGTACTACATTAATTCACATAATCCTAGTGACTGCGCACACAACATGGCCAAACAAAAGCATAAGACAGTACATGGCCTATCAATCCAATGAAAACTCATAAGCAACACAGTCCATTGGACAAGACAATTACATGCAGCCATACAAAGTCCATGGGCCTTGTCTCAGAGTCAAACCCACATTCTCTCGAAGCCCAAGAAAAGAGCCTACCACTACACCAACACAGAGAAGAGGGAAACTGACTCTACATTAATTCAGATAATCCTAGTGACTGCCACACAAAAGCAAATGATAGCACCAGGCCAATCTATCCAATGGAAACTCATAGGCAACACAGTCCATTGGACTAAGCAATTACATGCAGCCATACTACGTCCATGGGCCTTGCCTCAGAGTCGAACCCACAACCTCTCGCAGACCAAACAAAGAGCCTACCACTACACCAACACAGAGAAGTGTGAAACTGACTCTACATTAACTTACATAATCCTAGTGACTGCGCACACAACATGGCCAAACAAAAGCAAAAGACTGTACCTGGCCTATCAATCCAATCGAAACTCATTGGCAACACAGTCCATTGGACTAAGCAATTACATGCAGCTATACAAAGTCCATGGGCCTTGCCTCAGAGTCGAACCCACAACCTCTCGCAGACCAAACAAAGAGCCTACCACTACACCAACACAGAGAAGTGTGAAACTGACTCTACATTAACTTACATAATCCTAGTGACTGCGCACACAACATGGCCAAACGAAAGCAAAAGACAGTACCTGGCCTATCAATCCAATGGAAACTCATAGGTAACACAGTCCATTGGACTAGGCAATTACATGCAGCCATAAAAAGTCCATGGGCGTTGCCTCAGAGTAGAACTCACAACTTTTCGCAGCCGAAGCAAAGAGCTTACCAACACAGAGAAGTGTGAAACTGACTCTACATTAATTCACATAATCCTAGTGACTGCGCACACAAGATGGCCAAACAAAAGCAATACAGATTACCTAGCCTCAGAGTAGAACCCACAACTTCTCGTAACCCAAGCAAAGAGCCTACCACTACACCAACACAGAGAAGTGGGAAACTGGCTCTACATTAATTCACATAATCCTAGTGACTGCGCACACAACATGGCCAAACGAAAGCAAAAGACAGTACATGGCCTATCAATCCAATGAAAACTCAAAGGCAACACAGTCCATCGGACTAGACAATTACACGCTGTCATACAAAGTCCATGGGCCTTGCCTCAGAGTCGAACCCACAAATTCTTGTAGCCCAAGGAAAGAGCCTACAACTACACCAACACAGAGAAGTGTGAAACTGACTCTACATTAATTCACATAATCCTAGTGACTGCGCACACAACATGGCCAAACGAAAGCAAAAGACAGTACCTGGCCTATCAATCCAATGGAAACTCATAAGCAACACAGTCCATTGGACTAGGCAATTACATGCAGCCATAAAAAGTCCATGGGCCTTGCCTCAGAGTCTAACCCACAACCTCTCGCAGCCCAAGCAAAGAGCCTACCACTACACCAACACAGAGAAGCAGGAAACTGACTCTACGTTAATTCACATAATCCTAGTGACTGCGCACACAACATGGCCAAACAAAACCAAAAGACAGTACCTGGTCTATCAATCCATTGGAAACTCATAGGTAACACAGTCCATTGGACTAGACAATTACATGCAGCCATACAAAGTCCAAGGGCCTTGCCTCAGAGTCAAACCCACATCCTCTCGAAGCCCAAGCAAAGAGCCTACCACTACACCAACACAGAGAAGTGGGAAACTGACTCTACATTAATTCAGATAATCCTTGTGACTGCCACACAAAAGCAAAAGATAGCACCAGGCCAATCAATCCAATGGAAACTCATAGGCAACACAGTACATTGGACTAAGCATTTAGATGCAGCCGCACAAATTCCATGGGCTTTTCCTCAGACTCAAACCCACAACCTTTCGCAGCCCAAGCAAAGAGCCTACCACTACACCAACCCAGAGAAGTGGGAAACTGATTCTAGATTAATTCACATAATCCTAGTGACTGCGCACACAATATGGCCAAACAAAAGCAAAAGACAGTACCTGGCCTATCAATCCAATGGAAACTCATAGGCAACACAGTCCACTGGACTAGGCATTTAGATGCAGCCGTACAAATTCCATGGGCTTTTCCTCAGACTCAAACCCACAACCTTTCGCAGCCCAAGCAAAGAGCCTACCACTACACCAACACAGAGAAGTGGGAAACTGATTCTACATTAATTCACATAATCCTACCGACTGCACACACAACATGGCCAAACAAAAGCAAAAGACAGTACCTCGCCTATCAATCCAATAGAAACTCTTAGGCAACACAGTCCATTGGACTAGGCAATTACATGCAGCCATACAAAGTCCATGGGCCCTGCCTCAGAGTCAAACCCACAACCTCTCGTAGCCCAAGCAAAGAGCCTACCACTACACCAACACAGAGAAGTGGGAAACTGACTCTACATTAATTCACATAATCCTAGTGACTGCGCAAACAACATGGCCAAACAAAAGCAAAAGACAGTACCTGGCCTATCAATCCAATGGAAAGTCAAAGGCAACACAGTCCATTGGACTAGGCGATTACATACAGCCATACAAAGTCCATGGGTCTTGCATCAGAGTCGAACCCACAACTTCTCGTAAACCAAGCAAAGAGCCTACCACTACACCAACACAGAGAAGTGGGAAACTGGTTCTACATTAATTCACATAATCCTAGTGACTGCGCACACAAGATGGCCAAACAAAAGCAAAAGGCAGTACCTGGCCTATCAATCCAATGGAAACTCAAAAGGCAACACAGTCCATTAGACCAGGCAATTACATGCAGCCATACAAAGTCCATGGGCCTTGCCTCAGAGTCGAACTCACAACCTCTCGCAACCCAAGCAAAGAACCTAATACTACACCAACACAGAGAAGTGGGAAATAGACTCTACATTAATTCACATAATCCTAGTGACTGCGCACACAACATGGCCAAACAAAAGCATAAGACAGTACCCGGCCTATCAATCCAATGGAAACTCATATGCAACACAGTCCATTGGACTAGGCAATTAAATGCAGCCTTACAAAGTCCATGGGCCTTGCCTCAAAGTCGAACCCACAACTTCCCGTAGCCCAAGCAAAGAGCCTACCACTACACCAACACAGAGAAGTGGGAAACTGGTTCTACATTAATTCACATAACCCTAGTGACTGCGCACACAACATGGCCAAACAAAAGCAAGAAACAGTACCTGGCCTACCATTCCAATGGAAACTCATAGGCAACACAGTCCATTGGACTATGCAATTACATGCAGCCATAAAAAATCCATGGGCCTTGCCTCAGAGTCAAAGCCACAACCTCTCACAGCCCAAGCAAAGAGCCTACTCCTACACCAACACAGAGAAGTGGGAAACTGACTCTACATTAATTCACATAATCCTAGTGACTGCGCACACAACATGGCCAAACAAAAGCAAAAGATAAAAACAGGCCAATCAATCCAATGGAAACTCATAGGCAACACAGTCCATTGGACTAGGCAATTACATGCAGCCATACAAAGTCCATGGACCTTGCCTCAGAGTCAAACCCACAACCTTTTGGAAAACAAGCAAAGAGCCTACCACTACACCAACACAAAGAATTAGGAAGCTGAATCTACATTAATTCACATAATCCTAGTGACTGCGCACTTAACATGGCCAAAGAAAAGTAAAAGACAGTACCTGGCCTATCAATCCAATGGAAAGTCATAGGTAAAGCTGGTGTCACACTAAGCGACAGCGACAACGACGTCGCTGTTACGTCACCATTTTCGGTGACGTAACAGCGACCTTGTAAGTCGCTGTTATGATCGCTGCTTAGCTGTTAAACACAGCAGAAGCAGCGATCATAACGTCGCTGTGCTACATGTGCAGAGAGCAGGGAGCCGCGCTTAGCGCTGGCTCCTTGCTCTCCTAGGTACAGTACACATCGGGTTAATTAACCCGATGTGTGCTGCAGCTACATGTCACAGTTCAGAGAGCAGGGAGCCGAGCGCACTGCTTAGCGCTGGCTCCTTGCTCTCCTTGCTACAGTATATATCGGGTTAATTACCCGATGCGTACTGCAGCCACATGTCACAGTGCAGGAGCCGGCGCTGGCAGCAAGAGCGGAGGCTGGTAACCAGCGTAAACATCGGGTAACCAGGGAAAGGTCTTCCCTTGGTTACCCGATGTTTACGCTGGTTACAGCTTACCGCAGCTGCCAGTGCCGGCTCCTGATCGCTTCATTTCGTCGCTCTCTCGCTGTCACACACAGCGATGTGTGTGTCACAGCGGGAGAGTGACGACCAAAAAATGAAGCTGGACATTCAGCAACGACCGGCGACCTCACAGCAGGGGCCAGGTCGTTGCTGGATGTCACACACAGCGACAGCGATGGGACGTCGCTGCAACGTCACAGAAAACAGTGACGTAGCAGCGACGTCGTTGTCGTCATCGTTATGTGTGACACCAGCTTAACACAGTCCATTGGACTAGATAATTGCATGCAGCCATACAAAGCCCATGGGCCTTGCCCCAGAGTCGAACCCACAACCGCTCGTAGCCCAAGCAAAAAGCCTACCACTACACCAACATAGAGAAGTGGGAGACTGACTCTACATTAATTCACATAATCCTAGTGACTGCGCACACAACATGGCCAAACAAAAGCAAAAGATAAAAACAGGCCAATCAATCCAATGGAAACTCATAGGCAACACAGTCCATTGGACTAGGCAATTACAGGCAGCTATACAAAGTCCACGTGCCTTGCCTCAGAATGAAACCCACATCCTTTCGCAGCCCATGCAAAGAGCCTACCACTACACCAACACAAAGAAATGGGAAACAGATTCTACATTAACTCACATAATCCTAGTGACTGCGCACACAACATGGCCAAACAAAAGCAAAAGAAAGTACCTGGCCTATCAATCCAATGGAAACTCAAAGGCAACACAGTCCATTTGACTAGGCAATTATATGCAGCCATACAAAGTCCATGGGCCTTGCCTCAGAGTCAAACTCACAACCTCTCGCAGCCCAACCCAAGAACCTACCACTACACCAACACAGAGAAGTGGGAAACTGACTCTACATTAATTCACATAATCCTAGTGACTGCGCACACAACATGGCCAAACAAAAGCAAAAGATAAAAACAGGCCAATCAATCCAATGGAAACTCATAGGCAACACAGTCCATTGGACTAGGCAATTACATGCAGCCATACAAAGTCCATGGACCTTGCCTCAGAGTCAAACCCACAACCTTTTGGAAAACAAGCAAAGAGCCTACCACTACACCAACACAAAGAATTAGGAAGCTGAATCTACATTAATTCACATAATCCTAGTGACTGCGCACTTAACATGGCCAAAGAAAAGTAAAAGACAGTACCTGGCCTATCAATCCAATGGAAAGTCATAGGTAAAGCTGGTGTCACACTAAGCGACAGCGACAACGACGTCGCTGTTACGTCACCATTTTCGGTGACGTAACAGCGACCTTGTAAGTCGCTGTTATGATCGCTGCTTAGCTGTTAAACACAGCAGAAGCAGCGATCATAACGTCGCTGTGCTACATGTGCAGAGAGCAGGGAGCCGCGCTTAGCGCTGGCTCCTTGCTCTCCTAGGTACAGTACACATCGGGTTAATTAACCCGATGTGTGCTGCAGCTACATGTCACAGTTCAGAGAGCAGGGAGCCGCGCGCACTGCTTAGCGCTGGCTCCTTGCTCTCCTTGCTACAGTATACATCGGGTTAATTACCCGATGCGTACTGCAGCCACATGTCACAGTGCAGGAGCCGGCGCTGGCAGCAAGAGCGGAGGCTGGTAACCAGCGTAAACATCGGGTAACCAGGGAAAGGTCTTCCCTTGGTTACCCGATGTTTACGCTGGTTACAGCTTACCGCAGCTGCCAGTGCCGGCTCCTGATCGCTTCATTTCGTCGCTCTCTCGCTGTCACACACAGCGATGTGTGTGTCACAGCGGGAGAGTGACGACCAAAAAATGAAGCTGGACATTCAGCAACGACCGGCGACCTCACAGCAGGGGCCAGGTCGTTGCTGGATGTCACACACAGCGACAGCGATGGGACGTCGCTGCAACGTCACAGAAAACAGTGACGTAGCAGCGACGTCGTTGTCGTCATCGTTATGTGTGACACCAGCTTAACACAGTCCATTGGACTAGATAATTGCATGCAGCCATACAAAGCCCATGGGCCTTGCCCCAGAGTCGAACCCACAACCGCTCGTAGCCCAAGCAAAAAGCCTACCACTACACCAACATAGAGAAGTGGGAGACTGACTCTACATTAATTCACATAATCCTAGTGACTGCGCACACAACATGGCCAAACAAAAGCAAAAGATAAAAACAGGCCAATCAATCCAATGGAAACTCATAGGCAACACAGTCCATTGGACTAGGCAATTACAGGCAGCTATACAAAGTCCACGTGCCTTGCCTCAGAGTGAAACCCACATCCTTTCGCAGCCCATGCAAAGAGCCTACCACTACACCAACACAAAGAAATGGGAAACAGATTCTACATTAACTCACATAATCCTAGTGACTGCGCACACAACATGGCCAAACAAAAGCAAAAGAAAGTACCTGGCCTATCAATCCAATGGAAACTCAAAGGCAACACAGTCCATTTGACTAGGCAATTATATGCAGCCATACAAAGTCCATGGGCCTTGCCTCAGAGTCAAACTCACAACCTCTCACAGCCCAACCCAAGAACCTACCACTACACCAACACAGAGAAGTGGGAAACTAACTCTACATTAATTCACATAATCCTTGTGACTGCGCACACAACATGGCCAAAAGAAAGCAAAAGACAGTACATGGCCTATCAATCCAATGAAAACTCATAGGCAACATAGTCCTTTGGACTAGGAAATTACATGCAGCCATACAAACTCCATGGGCCTTGCCTCAGAGTCGAACCCACAACCTCCCGTAGCCCAAGCAAAGAGCCTACCAGTACACCAACACAGAGAAGTGTGAAACTGACTCTACAATAATTCACATAATCCTGGTGACTGCGCACACAACATAGCCAAACGAAAGCAAAAGACAGTATCTTGCCTATCAATCCAATGGAAACTCATAGGCAACATATTCCATTGGACTAGAAAATTACATGCAGCCATACAAAGTCCATGGGACTTGCCTCAGAGTCGAACCCACAACCTCTCGTAGCCCAAGCAAAGAGCTTACCACTACACCAACACAGAGAAGCGGGAAACGGACTATACATTTATTCACATAATCCTAGTGACTGCGCACACAACATGGCCAAACAAAGTACCTGGCCTATCAATCGAACGGAAACTCAAAGGTAAAACAGTTCATTGGATTAGCAATTTCATGCAGCCATACAAAGTCCATGGGCCTTGCCTCAGTGTCAAACCCACAACCTCTCTCAGGCCAATCAAGGAGCCTACCACTACACCAACACAGAGAAGTGGAAGATTGGTTCTACATTAATTCACCTAATCCTAGTGACTGCACACACAACATGGCCAAACAAAAGCAAAAGACAGTGCCTGGCCTATCAATCCAATGGAAACACATAGGAAACACGGTCCATTGGACTAGGCAATTACATGCAACCATACAAAGTCTATGGGCCTTGCCTCAGAGTCGAACCTACAACCTCTCGTAGCCCAAGCAAATAGCCTACCACTACACCAACACAGAGAAGTGGGAAACTAACTCTACATTAATTCACATAATCCTTGTGACTGCGCACACAACATGGCCAAACGAAAGCAAAAGACAGTAAATGGCCTATCAATCCAATGAAAACTCATAGGCAACATAGTCCTTTGGACTAGGAAATTACATGCAGCCATACAAAGTCCATGGGCCTTGCCTCAGAGTCGAACCCACAACCTCCCGTAGCCCAAGCAAAGAGCCTACCAGTACACCAACACAGAGAAGTGTGAAAGTGACTCTACAATAATTCACATAATCCTGGTGACTGCGCACACAACATAGCCAAACGAAAGCAAAAGACAGTACCTTGCCTATCAATCCAATGGAAACTCATAGGCAACATATTCCATTGGACTAGAAAATTACATGCAGACATACAAAGTCCATGGGACTTGCCTCAGAGTCCAACCCACAACCTCTCGTAGCCCAAGCAAAGAGCTTACCACTACACCAACACAGAGAAGCGGGAAACGGACTATACATTTATTCACATAATCCTAGTGACTGCGCACACAACATGGCCAAACAAAGTACCTGGCCTATCAATCAAACGGAAACTCATAGGTAAAACAGTTCATTGGATTAGGCAATTTCATGCAGCCATACAAAGTCCATGGGCCTTGTCTCAGTGTCAAACCCACAACCTCTCTCAGGCCAAACAAGGAGCCTACCACTACACCAACACAGAGAAGTGGAAGATTGGTTCTACATTAATTCACCTAATCCTAGTGACTGCACACACAACATGGCCAAACAAAAGCAAAAGACAGTGCCTGGCCTATCAATCCAATGGAAACACATAGGAAACACATAGGAAACACGGTCCATTGGACTAGGCAATTACATGCAACCATACAAAGTCTATGGGCCTTGCCTGAGAGTCGAACCCACAACCTCTCGTAGCCCAAGCAAATAGCCTACCACTACACCAACACAGAGAAGTGGGAAACTAACTCTACATTAATTCACATAATCCTTGTGACTGCGCACACAACATGGCCAAACGAAAGCAAAAGACAGTACATGGCCTATCAATCCAATGAAAACTCATAGGCAACATAGTCCTTTGGACTAAGAAATTACATGCAGCCATACAAAGTCCATGGGCCTTGCCTCAGAGTCGAACCCACAACCTCCCGTAGCCCAAGCAAAGAGCCTACCAGTACACCAACACAGAGAAGTGTGAAACTGATTCTACAATAATTCACATAATCCTAGTGACTGCCACACAAAAGCAAAAGATAGCACCAGGCCAATGGAAACTCATAGGCAACACAGTCCATTGGACTAAGCAATGACATGCAGCCATACAACGTCCATGGGCTTTGCCTCAGAGTCAAACCCACAACCTCACTCATCCCAAGCAAAGAGCCTACACTAACACAAAGAAGTGGGAAACTGACTCTACTTTAATTCACATAATCCTAGTGACTGCGCACACAACGTGGCCAAACAAAAGCGAAAGACAGTACCTGGTCTATCAATTCAATGGGCACTCATAGGTAAAACAGTCCATTGGACTAGGCAATTACATGCAGCCATACAAAGTCCATGGGCCTTGCCACAGAGTCGAACCCATAACCACTCATAGCCCAAGCAAAGAGCCGTCCACTACACCAACACAGAGAAGTGGGAAGCTGATTCTACATGAATTCACATAATCCTAGTGACTGCGCACACAACACAGTTACATAGTTTTACATAGTTACATAGTTACTAAGGTTGAAAAAAGACCTAGGTCCATCTAGTTCAACCTTCCTACATTTGGTCACTAAGTCATTTATAACCAACAATGTTGTGTGTACTGAGGAAATCATCCAGCCCTTTTTTGAAAACTGTTATAGTATGGTAGGGTATTCCACAGTCTGTCTGCTCTAACTGTAAAGAACCCTTTCCTATTTAGCTGTCGGAATCGCTTTTCTTCCACTCGCAGTGAGTGCCCCCTGGTCCATAGTATTGTCTTCGGAAGAACTAAGTCTTGTGCCAGTCCTTTATATTGACCACACATATATTTATGACCCTATCTGTCCGCCTAATTATAGAGTGGTATGGCCAAACAAAAGCAAAAGACAGTGCCTGGCCCATCAATCCAAATGGAAACTCATAGGTATCACAGTCCATTGGACTAGGCAATTAAATGCAGCCATACAAAGTCCATGGGCCTTGCTTCAGAGTCAAACCCACAATCACTCGTAGCCCAAGCAAAGAGCCTACCACTACACCAACACAGAGAGGTGGGAAACTGATTCTACATTAATACACATAATCCTAGTGACTGCGCACACAACATGGCCAAACAAAAGCAAAAAACAGTACCTGGTCTACCCATCCAATGGAATATCATAGGCAACACAGTCCATTGGACTAAACAGTTACATGCAGCCATATAAAGACCATGGGCCTTGCCTCAGAATCGAAGCCTCAACCTCTCGTAGCCTAAGCAAAGAGCCTACCACGACACCAACACAGAGAAGTGGGAAACTGACTCTACATTACTTCACATAATCCTGGTGACTGCGCACACAACATGGCCAAACAAAAGCAAAAGACAGTATCTGGCCTATCAATCCAATGAAAACTCATAAGCAACACAGTCCATTGGACTAGGCAATTTCATTACATGCAGCCATACAAAGTCCATGGGCCTTGCCTCAGAGTCGATCCCACAATCTCTCGCAGGCTAAGCATAGAGCCTACCACTACACCAACACAAAGAAGTGGGAGATAGAATCTACATTAATTCACATAATACTAGTGACTGCGCACACAACATTGCCAAACGAAAGCAAAAGACAGTACCTGGCCTATCAATCCAATGGAAACTCATAAGCAACACAGTCCATTGGACTAGGCAATTACATGCAGCCATACAAACTCCATGTGCCTTGCCTCAGAGTCGAACTCACAACCTCTTGCAGCCCAAGCAAAGAACCTACCACTACACCAACACAGAGAAGTGGGAAACCGACTCTACATTAATTCACATAATCCTAGTGACTGCGCACACAACATGGCAAAACGAAAGCAAAAGACAGTTTATGGCATATCAATCCAATGAAAACTCATAGGTAACATAGTCCATTGGACTAGGCAATTACATGCAGCCATAAAAAGTCAATGGGCCTTGCCTCAGAGTCTAACCCACAACCTCTCGCAGCCCAAGCAAAGAGCCTACCACTACACCAACACAGAGAAGTGGGAAACTGACTCTACTTTAATTCACATAATCCTAGTGACTGCGCACACAACATGGCCAAACAAAAGCAAAAGACAGTACCTGGCCCATCAATCCAATGGAAACTCATAGGCAACACAGTCCATCGGACTAGACAATTACATGCAGCCATACAAAGTCCATGGGCCTTGCCTCAGAGTCAAACCCACAATCTCTCGTAGCCCAAGCAAAAAGCCTACCACTAAACCAACACAGAGAAGTGGGAAACTTATTCTACAATAATTCACATAATCCTAGTGACTGCGCACACAACATGGCCAAACAAAAGCAAAAGACTGTACCTGGCCTAACAATCCAATTGAAACTCATTGGCAACACAGTCCATTGGACAAAGCAATTACATGCAGCCATAAAAAGTCCATGGGCCTTGCCTCAGAGTCAAACCCACAACCTCTCTCAGCCCAAACAAAGAGCCTACCACTACACCAACACAAAGAAGTGGGAAACTGATTTTACATTAATTCACATAATCCTAGTGACTGCCACACAAAAGCAAAGGATAGCACCAGGCCAATCAATACAATGGAAACTCATAGGCAACACAGTCCATTGGACTAAGCAATTACGTGCAGCCATACAACGTCCATGGGCTTTGCCTCAGAGTCAAACCCACAATCTCACTCAGCCCAAGCAAAGAGCCTACCACTACACCAACACAAAGAAGTGGGAAACTGATTTTACATTAATTCACATAATCCTAGTGACTGCGCACACAACGTGGCCAAACAAAAGCAAAAGACAGTACCTGGTCTATCAATCCAATGGGCACTCATAGGTAACACAGTCCATTGGACTAGACAATTACATGCAGCCATACAAAGTCCATGGGCCTTGCCATAGAGTCGAACCCATAACCACTCGTAGCCCAAGCAAAGAGCCTACACTACACCACCACAGAGAAGTGAGAAGCTGACTCTACATTAATTCACTTAATCCTAGTGACTGTGCACACAACATAGTTACATAGTTTTACATAGTTACATAGTTACTAAGGTTGAAAAAAGACCTAGGTCCATCTAGTTCAACCTTCCTACATTTGGTCACTAAGACATTTATAACCAACAATGTTGTGTGTACTGAGGAAATCATCCAGCCCTTTTTTGAAAGCTGTTATAGTATCTGCCATAACTACCTCTTGTGGTAGGGTATTCCACAGTCTGACTGCTCTAACTGTAAAGAACCCTTTCCTATTTAGCTGTCGGAATCGCTTTTCTTCCACTCGCAGTGAGTGCCCCCTGGTCCTTAGTATTGTCTTCGGAAGAAATAAGTCATGTGCCAGTCCTTTATATTGACCACACATATATTTATACATATAAATGAGATCTCCTCTGAGAAGTCTTTTTTCTAAGCTAAACATATCTAACTTTTTCAACCTTTCATCATATCGGAGGCCTTCCATTCCTTGTATTAGTCTAGTTGCCTGCCTTTGTACTGACTCTAACTTCTGAATGTCCTTTTTAAAATGTGGAGTCCAAAACCAGATCCCATATTCCAGATGTGGCCTTACAAGTGATTTATAGAGGGGTAATAATACGTTGGGATCGCGGGATCTAATATCTCTTTTTATACACCCTAGAATCTTGTTTGCTTTTGCAGCTGCTGCTTGACATTGAGTGCTGCTGCTCAGCTTATTTGTAATGAGAATACCCAAGTCCTTCTCCTGTTCTGTAGTCCCGAGTTTACTTCCATTTAATGTATACGCAGTTATAGGATTACTCCGTCCTAGGTGCATTACTTTACATTTATTAACATTAAATCTCATTTGCCAAGTATCTGCCCATTCTGACATCTTATCCAGATCTTTTTGTAATATTATACTATCAAGGTCAGTTTTTAATATCCTACTTAGTTTGGTGTCATCAGCAAAGACTGACACTTTACTATCAATCCCATCCACAAGGTCATTAATAAAGAGATTAAAAAGAATTGGTCCTAGCACAGATCCCTGCGGCACCCCACTGCTGACTATGGCCCATTTAGAGAATGTTCCATTTATGACTACTCTTTGTTTCCTATCTTTTAGCCAATTCCTTACCCATTTGCATATAGTTTCCCCCAGTCCTTGCTTCTGGAGCTTTAGTATAAGCCTATTATGTGGTACAGTATCAAATTCCTTTGCAAAGTCCAAATAAATCACATCAGCTGCATTACCAATATCCAGGTTTGCACTTACCCCCTCATAGAACCCCAACAGGTTGGTTAGACACGACTTATCTTTCATGAATCCATGCTGTCTGTCAGTTATTATATTATTTTCTGCAACATATTTTTGCATTTCATCCCTTAAAATGCCCTCAAAAACTTTGCATACTACTGATGTCAGGCTTACTGGACGGTAGTTGCCTGGATCTACCCTCTTACCTTTCTTAAATATCGGTACCACATCAGCAATCCTCCAATCCTGAGGCACCAACCCTGTTACAAGCGAGTCTAAAAAGATGAGATACAGCGGTCTGTCAATTACGGAGCTCAATTCCCTCAATATTCGTGGATGAATGCCATCTGGTCCTGGGGATTTGTCAATGTTTAATTTACTCAGACGTAGGCGTACTTTTTCTTGTGTTAAATTAATTATATCGGGTGGTGAACTCAACACTTGTTGAATGATGCCTGGTACAGTCAGTTCCTTGGTGAACACAGATGAGAAATGCCTATTTAATATCTCAGTCTTTTGTTTGTCCTCTATAACTAACTTGTTATTATATTTTAAGGGGCCAATACTATCCTTTGTTTTCCTTTTGGCATTAATGTATTTATAAAAGATTTTGGGATTTATTTTAATGTAATTGGCGATTTTTGTTTCAGTAGCTAGTTTTGCTTGTTTGATTTCTTTTTTGCATTGCCTATTGATATCTTTATACTCCTGCAAAGCTATTTCTGTATTCTCAGCCTTCAAGATTTTAAACGCCCTTTGTTTTTGTTTTATTATACTTTGTACAGTCTTATTTATCCATAGTGGTTTCTTTTTATTCCGGGACGTTTTATTACCAGAGGGTATAAGTTTTTTACAGGACTCTAGCAATATATCCTTAAACTTTCCCCATTTATGTTCAGTATCCCCAGTTACCATGACTTTGTCCCAATCTACACATTTAAGCTCTTCCCTTAATTTATTGAAATCAGCTATCCTAAAATTCCAGGTTTTAGCATTTCCCCTTTGAAATGTTCTATTGAATATTACGTTGAAGCTTACCATATTATGATCGCTGGTGCCCAAGTGCTCCTGGACCTGTACATCTGAAATTATATCCGGTCTATTTGACAGGACCAAATCTAGCAAATTATCTCCCCTCGTCGGTTCATCTACCATCTGAGAGAGGAAATGGTCTTGAATGGGAGATAAGAATTTACAACTTTTAGCACAACCAGAAGATTCTATGTCCCACTGTATGTCTGGATAGTTGAAATCCCCCATAATAAGAACCCGATTATTATTATTATTAGCTGCCTTTTCAATTTGTTCCAGTATTTCACCCTCTATTTGTTCAAGTATGTTAGGAGGCTTATAGCAAACTCCAATTAGCATTTTTCCATTATTCTCCTCCCCATGTACATTTACCCATACTGACTCTACATTGTTGCAGTTCCCCCCAATGTCATCATTCAACACAGGTTTTAGGTTAGATTTGATAAATATACCCACCCCAGCACCTTTTTTGTCTTTCCTGTCCCTCCTAAATGTACTATAACCATGTATGTTTGTCACCCAGTCATGGCTTTCATCCAGCCGGTTTCCGTAATGCCCACCACATCATAATCCATGGTTAACATAAGAGTCTCCAATTCATTCATTTTGTTTGCAAGACTTCTTGCATTTGCCGGTAGACATTTAATCCTATTAACACCTTTATTACTCCTAGCCTCCCTACGTTCCTTGCATGTCCCCCTAATCCTTCATTGACCCCTACCATCTCACTGTCTCTATCTGCTCTATCTATCCCCTTTTTTGCTCCACTACCCTCCCTCCCCCCAGATCCTAGTTTAAAAGCTCCTCCATCCGTCTGACCATTTTCTCCCCCAGCACAGCTGCACCTTCCCCATTGAGGTGCAGCCCGTCCCTACCGTAGAGCCTGTAGTCGACTGAGAAGTCAGCCAAGTTCTCCATGAACCCGAACCCTTCCTTCCTGCACCAATTTCTAAGCCACGTGTTTATCTCCCTAAACTCCCGCTGTCTTTCTAGTGACACTCGTGGCACCGGTAGTATTTCTGAAAACACCACCTTGGAGGTCCTGGACTTCAGCTTCTCTCCAAGTTCCCTGTAATCATTTTTAAGGACCTTCAACCTGCCTCTAACTTTGTCATTAGTACCAATGTGCACCATGACCGCTGGGTTTTCCCCAGCCCCACCCAGCAATCTGTCTATCCGATCCACAATATGCCGAACCTGAGCACCCGGCAGACAACACACTCTTCGGCATTCATGGTCTCGGCGACAGATGACCCTGTCTGTCCGCCTAATTATAGAGTGGTATGGCCAAACAAAAGCAAAAGACAGTACCTGGCCTATCAATCTAATGGGAACTCATCGGCAACACAGTCCGTTAGCCAAGGGAACTTCATGCAGCCATACAAAGTCCATAGGCCTTGCCTCAGAGTCAAACCCCCAACCTCTCATAGCCCAAGCAGAGTGCTTACCACTATACCAACAGAGAGAAGTGGGAAATTGATTCTACAATAATTCACATAATCCTAGTGACTGCGCACACAACATGGCCAAACAAAAGCAAAAGACACTACCTGGCCTATCAATCCAATGGAAACTCATAGGCAACACAGTCCATCGGACTAGACAATTACATGCAGCCATTCAAAGTCCGTGGGCCTTGCCCCAGAGTCAAACCCCCAACCTCTCGTAGCCCAAGCAGAGTGCCTACCACTATACCAACAGAGAGAAGTGGGAAACTGATTCTACAATAATTCACATAATCCTAGTGACTGCGCACACAACATGGCCAAACAAAAGCAAAAGACTGTACCTGGCCTATCAATCCAATGGAAACTCATAGGTAACACAGTCCATTAGCCTAGACAATTACATGCAGCCATACAAAGTCCATAGGCCTTGCCTCAGAGTCAAACCCACATTCTCTCGCAGCCCAAGCAAAGAGCCTACCACTACACCAACACAAAGAAGTGGGAAACTTACTCTACATTAATTCAGATAATCCTAGTGACTGTTCACACAACATGGCCAAACAAAAGCAAAAGACAGTACCTCACCTATCAATCCAATAGTAACTCATAGGCAACACAGTCCATTGGACTAGGTAATTACATGCAGCCATACAAAGTCCATGGGCCTTGCCTCAGAGTCAAACCTACAACCTCTCGTAGCCCAAACAAAGAGCCTACCACTACACCAACAGAGAAGTGGAAAACTGATTCTACATTAATTCACATAATCCTAGTAACTGCACACACAACATGGCCAAACAAAAGCAAAAGTCAGTACCTGGTCTATCAATCCATTGGAAACTCATAGGTAACACAGTCCATTGGAATAGACAATTACATGCAGCCATACAAAGTCCATGGGCCTTGCCTCAGAGTCGAACCCACAACCTCTCGCAGCCCAAGCAAAAAGCTTACCACTACACCAACACAGAGACATGGGAAACTGATTCTACATTAATTCACATAATCCTAGTGACTGCGCACACAATATGGCCATACAAAAGCAAAAGACAGTACCTGGCCTATCAATCCAATGGAAATTCATAGGCAACACAGTCCATTGGACAAGGAATTTACATGCAGCCATACAAATTCCATGGGCCTTGCCTCAGAGTAAACCAACAACCTCTCGCAGCCCAAGCAAAGAGCCTCCAACTACACCAACACAGAGAAGTGGGAAACTGACTCTACATTAATTCACATAATCCTAGTGACTGCGCACACAACATGGCCAAACAAAAGCATAAGACAGTAACTGGCCTATCAATCCAATGGAAACTCATTGGCAACACAGTCCATTGGATTAGGCAATTTCATGCAGCCATACAAAGTCCATGGGCCTTGCCTCAGAATCAAACCCACAACCTCTCGTAGCCAAAGCAAAAAGCCTACCACCACACCAACACATAGAAGTGGGAGAAGGACTCTGCATTAATTCACATAATCCTAGTGACTGCGCACACAACATGGCCAAACAAAAGCAAAAGACAGTACCTGGCCTATCAATCCAATGGAAACTCATATGCAATATAGTCCATTGGACTAGGAAATTACATGCAGCCATACAAAGTCCATAAGCCTTGCCTCAGAGTCAAACCCACAACTTCTTGTAGCCCAAGGAAAGAGCCTACAACTACACCAACACAGAGAAGTGGGAAACTGATTCTACATTAATTCACATAATCCTAGTGACTGCGCACACAACATGGCCAAACGAAAGCAAAACACAGTACCTGGCCTATCAATCCAATAGAAACTCATAGGCAACACAGTCCATTGGACTAGGCAATTCCATGCAGCCTTACAGAGTCCATGGGCCTTGCCTCAAAGTCGAACCCACAACTTCTCGTAGCCCAAGCAAAGAGCCTACCACTACACCAACAAAGAGAAGTGGGAAACTGGCTCTACATTAATTCACATAATCCTAGTGACTGCGCACACAACATGGCCAAACGAAAGCAAAAGACAGTACCTGGCCTATCAATCCAATGGAAACTCATAGGCAACTTAT
This sequence comes from Anomaloglossus baeobatrachus, assembly GCF_048569485.1. Taxonomy (NCBI): domain Eukaryota; kingdom Metazoa; phylum Chordata; class Amphibia; order Anura; family Aromobatidae; genus Anomaloglossus; species Anomaloglossus baeobatrachus. The sequence goes on along the minus strand of NC_134353.1, from coordinate 409,682,374 downwards.
TCCATTGGACTAGAAAAGTACATGCAGCCATACAAAATCAATGGGCCTTGCCTCAGAGTCAAACACACAATCTCTCGCAGCCCAAGCAAAGAGCCTACCACTACACCAACACAGAGAAGTGTGGAACTGACACTACATTATTCACATAATCCTAGTGACTGCGCACACAACATGGCCAAACAAAAGCAAAAGACAGTACCTGGTCTATCAATTCAACGGAAACTCATAGGCAACACAGCCCATTGGACTTGGCATTTACATGCAAACATACAAAGTCCATAAACCTTGCCTCAGAGTCGAACTCACAACCTCTCACAGCCCTAGCAAAGAGCCTACCACTACACCAACACAGAGTAGTGAGAAATTGACTCTACATTAATTCACATATTCCTAGTGACTGCGCACACAACATGGCCAAACGAAAGCAATAGACAGTACCTTGCCTACCAATCCAATCAAAACTCATACGTATCTCAGTCCATTGGACTAGGCAATTACATGCAGCCATACAAAGTCCATGGGCCTTGCCTCAAAGTCGAACTCACAACCTCTCGCAGCTCTAAAAAAGAGCCTACCACTACACCAACACAGAGAAGTGTGAAACTGACTCTACATTAATTCACATAATCCTAGTGACTGCGCACACAACATGGCCAAATGAAAGCAAAAGACAGTACCTGGCCTATCAATCCAATGGAAACTCATAGGCAACACAGTACATTGGACTAGGCAATTACATGCAGCCATAAAAAGTCCATGGGCCTTGCCTCAGAGTCTAACCCACAACCTCTCGCAACCCAAGCAAAGAACCTACCACTACACCAACACAGAGAAGCAGGAAACTGACTCTACATTAATTCACATAATCCTAGTGACTGCGCACACAACATGGCCAAACAAAACCAAAAGACAGTACCTGGTCTATCAATCCATTGGAAACTCAAAGGTAACACAGTCCATTGGACTAGGCAATTACATGCAGCCATACAAAGTCCATGGGCCTTGCCTCAGAGTCAATCCCACATCCTCTCGCAGCCCAAGCAAAGTGCCTACCACTACACCAACACAGAGACGTGGGAAACTGATTCTACATTAATTCACATAATCCTAGTGACTGCGCACACAATATGGCCATACAAAAGCAAAAGACAGTACCTGGCCTATCAATCCAATGGAAATTCATAGGCAACACAGTCCATTGGACAAGGCATTTACATGCAGCCATACAAATTCCATGGGCCTTGCCTCAGAGTAAACCCACAACCTCTCGCAGCCCAAGCAAAGAGCCTACCACTACACCAACACAGAGAAGTGGGAAACTGACTCTACATTAATTCACATAATCCTAGTGATTGCGCACACAACATGGCCAAACAAAAGCATAAGACAGTACCTGGCCTATCAATCCAATGGAAACTCATTGGCAACACAGTCCATTGGACTAGGCAATTACATGCAGCCATAAAACATCCATGGGCCTTGCCTCAGAGTCGAACCCACAACCTCTCGTAGCCCAAGCAAAGAGCCTACAACTACACCAACACAGAGAAGTGGGAAACTGACTCTACATAAATACACATAATCCTAGTGACTGCGCACACAACATGGCCAAACAAAAGCAAAAGACAGTACCTGGCCAATCAATCCAATGGAAACTCATAAGCAACACAGTCCATTGGACTAGGCAATTACATGCAGCCACACAAAGTCCATGGGCCTTGCCTCAGAGTCAAACTCTCAACCTCTTGCAGCCCAAGCAAAGAACCTACCACTACACCAACACAGAGAAGTGGGAAACTGACTCTACATTACTTCAAATAATCCTGGGGACTGCACACACAACATGGCCAAACAAAAGCAAAAGACAGTATCTGGCCTATCAATCCAATGAAAACATATAGGCAACACAGTCCATTGGACTAGGCAATTACATTACATGCAGCCATACAAAGTCCATGGGCCTTGCCTCAGAATCGAACCCACAACCTCTCGTAGCCCAAGCAAAAAGCCTACCACTACACCAACACAAGGAAGTGGGAGATTGAATCTACACTAATTCACATACTCCTAGTGACTGCGCACACAACATGGCCAAACAATAGCAAGAGACAGTACCTGGCCTATCAATCCATTGGAAACTCATAGGCAACACAGTCCATTGGACTATGCAATTACATGCAGCCATACAAAGTCCATGGGCCTTGCCTCAGAGTCAAACACACAACCTCTCGCAGCCCAAGCAATGAGCCTACCACTACACCAACACAAAGAAGCGTGAATCTGACTCTACTTTAATTCACATAATACTAGTGACTGCGCACACAACATGGCCAAACAAAAGCAAAAAACAGTACCTGGCCTACCAATCCAATGGAATCTCATAGGCAACACAGTCCATTGGACTAAACAGTTACATGCAGCCATTCAAAGACCATGTGCCTTGCCTCAGAATCGAACCCACATCCTCTCGTAGCCTAAGCAAAGAGCCTACCACGACACCAACTGACTCTACATTACTTCAAATAATCCTGGGGACTACGCACACAACATGGCCAAACAAAAGCAAAAGACAGTATCTGGCCTATCAATCCAATGAAAACATATAGGCAACACAGTCCATTGGACTAGGCAATTACATTACATGCAGCCATACAAAGTCCATGGGCCTTGCCTCAGAATCGAACCCACAACCTCTCGTAGCCCAAGCAAAAAGCCTACCACTACACCAACACAAGGAAGTGGGAGATTGAATCTACATTAATTCACATAATCCTAGTGACTGCGCACACAACATGGCTAAACAAAAGCAAAAGACAGTACCTGGCCTATCAATCCAAATGGAAACTCATAGGTATCACAGTCCATTGGACTAGGCAATTAAATGCAGCCATACAAAGTCCATGGGCCTTGCTTCAGAGTCGAACCCACAATCTCTTGTAGCCCAAGCAAAGAGCCTACCACTACACCAACACAGAGAGGTGGGAAACTGACTCTACATTAATTTACATAATCCTAGTGACTGCGCACACAACATGGCCAAACGAAAGGAAAAGACTAGTGATGAGCAAGCATGCTTGTTACTACTCGGTACTCGCACGAGTATCACTGTACTCGGGCTACTCGGCGGGGACCGAGTAATCTCGCGATACTCGTGCTGTACTCGTTGTCTTCATTTCTGCATGTTGGCGCTCTTTTGAGAGCCAGCCCTCATGCAGGGATTGGCTGGCAGACCACTGCAATGCCACAGCCCTGTTAGTGAATAATACACGTCAGTCAGCAGTGTCTGATAGTGTCAGACTTCTCAGTAATTGTCTCTCCTAAAAACCTGTTAGGTTCTTATTGCGTCCGTGCTTGCATTTAAAAACCGCACGTGTGTGCCTGTCGGTGGCAGCGTACAGGTGCACTTGTGTGCGTTTTTCACAAACTATTATATAACGCACAAGTGTAGTGTATAATACACGTCAGTCAGCAGTGGCTGACAGTGTCAGACTTCTCAGTAATTGTCGCTCCTAAAAACCTGTTAGGTTCTTATTGCGTCCGTGCTTGCATTTAAAAACCGCACGTGTGTGCCTGTCGGTGGCAGCGTCAGGCTCCATATTGTCCCTGGATAGAGATGTGCATGAGGGCCTCAAAACATTGTTCCCATTGCAAAGGAGCGGGTCTCCTGTCGTAATGCCCATTCTGAAAGAATGGGCGAAAAAATTTACCACTGGGGTATACCTGAAACAACGGCCTAACTATTGTAACGGTCATCATGATGGCGCATGAGGAGAAGGAGGAGCAGTCCAGCGATTAGCCAAAGTCCAGAAGTGTGTTACCATGGGTGACTGGAGGTACATGGCAAATTCCCGTTACAAACTTTAAATTCCGCTCTCATTTGCTGGTGGTGTGGTGAAGTCTGGCCCAATCCAACCCTTGTTCATCTTGATCAGAGTCAGCCTGTCAGCATTTACAGTTGACAGGCGGGTGCGTTTATCTGTAATGATTCCACCTGCGGCACTAAAAACACGCTCTGACAAAACGCTAGCGGCAGGGCAGGCCAGGACTTCCAAAACGTAGAGAGCCAATTCATGCCACGTGTCCAGCTTGGATACCCATTAATTGTAAGGCACAGAGGAATGTCGGAGTACAGTTGTTTGATCTGCAAGGTACTCCTTGAGCATCTGGGCAAACTTAGGATTTCTTGTGGCACTACCCCGCACCTCAGGGGCTGTGGTATGTGAGGGGCTGAGAAAACTGTCCCACATCTTAAAGACTGTTCCCCTACCTCTGGCGGATTGGACTTGTGCCCCTCTCGGCTGTACGCCTTGGTTGTCCACTGATTCCTGACCTATGCCGCTAGCGTTTTGTGAGGGGAATGCTTTGCCTACTTCCGTGACTATGGCCTTCTGGAACTGCTGCATTTTTCCTGACCTCTCCGCCTCGGGAATAAGAGACATAAAGTTCTCCTTTTAGCGTGGGTCTAACAGTGTTACCAACCAGTAATGATTGTCGGCCAAGATGTTCTTAACGCGAGGGTCACGAGACAGGCAGCTTACCATAAAGTCAGCCATGTGTGCCAGACTCTTAACAGCCATCACTTCAGTATCCTGACCAACACGATGACTGAACATGCTGTCCTCCTCCTCCTCCTCCTCCTCCTCCTCCTCCTCCTCCTCCTCCTCCTCCTCCTCCTCATCATCTACCCTGTCCTCTGGCCAGCCACGCTGAACCGAGGATATGACTGCATGTCATATCCTCAATTTGGCCAGAGAGTTGCTACATGTCTTCATCCTCCTCCTCGTCATAGTCCTCCACTGCACGTTGTGATGAGACGAGGCTGGGCTGTGTGTTATCACCCACACCCACTACTGTTTCTTGCTCAAACTCATCGAGCTCCGCCTGCAATGCATCATGGTTGTTTTTTGAGCAGAGACCATTTTAGAAGGCAGAGAAGCGGTATGGTGACGCTAATAATGTCGTCATCGCCGCTCACCATCTTGGTGGAGTCCTCAAAGTTTTGGCGGATGGTACATAGGTCGGACATCCATCTCCACTCCTCAGGTGTTATGTGTGGAGTTTGACCCATTTCCTGACGGCTTAGGTGATGCAGGTACTCAACAACTGCCCTCTTCTGCTCACATATCCTGACCAACATGTGCAGAGTTGAATTCCAACGCGTGGGGACATCACACACCAGTCTGTGAGCCGGAAGATGCAAATGGCGCTGAAAGCCGGCAAGGCCGGCTGAAGCAGTAGGTGACTTTCGAAAATGTGCAGACAGGCGGCGAACGTTTACCAGCAGATCAGACAGCTCTGGGTATGACTTTAGAAACCGCTGAACCACGAGGTTGAGCACATGGGCCACGCATGGAACATGTGTCAGCTGGCCTCGCCTCAAAGCCGCCACCAGGTTCCGGCCATTGTCACACACGACCTTTCCTGGCTTTAGGTTCAGAGGTGTGAGCCAGTGATCTGCCTGCTGTTTCAGAGCTGTCCCTACCTCTTCTGCATTGTAGGGTTTGTCACCTATGCAGATTAGCTTCAGCACAGCCTGTTGCCGCTTCGCCGAGGCAGTGCTGCAGTGCTTCTGTGTCGCCCTGGACAAGCCAGGGGCCACAGAGCACAACACTTACACACCCCACACTCCCTGCAGGCATATCATAGTCAAAACACAAAATCCTTGTTGCCTTCCCCAGGGGCTGTTGTCCACACCAGGGGGTGGAGCCAGGCGGTTGGTCTCCACCCACCAAGGAGGAGGGAAAACACAGGCAGTGAGAGTTAAGCTAAGGAAGTGGAAGGAGGAAAGTAGTAGAGAGGAGAAAAGTGACAGCAAAGAGCCTGAAGTTGGTCCGGGTGTGTGGCCCGGACAGGACAGCAAGGTTGGCAGGATGTGGTGACCGTCTGCAGTGGAGGCCGATTGGAGTCTGCCGTAAGGACCGTGGACGGGTGGTGACCCGGCCGTACCGGACCGGTATACAAAGAGAAGCCAGCACCATTGGCAGGGGCCTTTCGGATCCCGGCAAGGCTTGGTGTCGCCGTGAATTTGCCAAATCCGTTAGTGAAGGGGACCTCAGGGTTTCCAAACAGCCAAGTCACGATAGAAGGCAACCGTCCAACCGTGAAGGGGAGACACCGCCACCGCCAAGGGCAACCGTCTCCCAGGGCCAGCGCCTGTGGGCAAAAGGGGCTCCTCCGGCCCATATCCAGGTCGGGGAGCGGGTTACCGGTGGGAAACCATCACTACCAACACTGAACTTAGGTGCAGGGAGAGACAGTCATCACTAACCTGCAGGGAGGAACAACCGCAGCCGTCCGAGGGACCCGTCCATCCAGCCACTTGTTTTACCGTGAACTGTGTCATCATCATTGGGCTGAGTGAGTACCTCCGTGCCGTGCGGCACAGCGCTGCCCCTGCGACCCTGCACCTCATCAGGCCCCGCAACCCGCCTGTCATCCATCTCTACCCCATCACCGGGCCCTGGGACAACCAACCCCCCTACCCACGGAGGGGAGAAATAACAACAAAGCTGCTCCCTGTCACAGGCTCCCGGGATCCCCATCCAGAGCAGCGGTGGTGTCCACACAATCACCACAACCGTGGGTGGCGTCACGGACAATATCCCCAAAACCCAAACGACCCCTTTTCACTCACGGGCGATGAGCGCCGCTCGAGTCCCCGGGATCCGGCCATCGCTCGAGCCACCGACCAGCAGCAGCCGTAGAGCAGCGGCAGCCGGACCCGAGCAGTGGTAGAGCGCAGCGTCCCCTCCTCCACCCGCGACACTTCCAGCTTGGGACTGGTGTGTAGGGTAAAGTGGATGAGGATGCGCAGGAGGAGGAGGAGGCTGAGGAGCATGACATTCCGGAGCTGTAGAGTGTGGGTGAAACCCTGACTGAGGTAGGGCCTGCAAAACTTGGTGTGTGAAGGACGTGTTCCGTCCCTCGCTCAGACTGGGTCCCAGCTTCCACAATATTAACCCAGTGTGACGTCAACAAGATGTAGCGGCCTTGCCCACATGCACTTGTCCACGTGTCTGTGGTTAGGTGGACTTTGGCTGAAACAGCGTTGTTCAGGGCACGTGTGATGTTTTGTGACACGTGGTTATGCAATGCGGGGACGGCACACCGGGAGAAATAGTGGCGGCTGGGGACCGAGTAATGTGGGACAGCTGCCACCATCAGGTCGCGGAATGCTTCTGTCTCAACCAGCCTAAAAGGCAACATTTCCAGGGCAAGCAGTCGCGAAATGTTAGCATTTAGAAGTGTGGCATGTGGGGCGTTGGCAGTGTATTTGCGCCTGCGTTCAAAGGTTTGCTGAATGGATAACTGAACGCTGCGCTGGGACAAGGACGTGCTTGATGATGGTGTTATTTCTGCGTGGGCAACTGCAGGTGCAGGGCCGGAGGAGGCTTGTTCGCGGGCAGCATGGACAGGGGATTGGCTCGCATGCACAACAAGCGAAGACGTAGCAGTGACATCAGCAAGCACTGCTCCTCGACTCTGTTGTACATCCCACAAAGTCGGGTGCTTGGCTGACATGTGCCTGATCATGCTGGTGGTGGTCAGGCTGCTAGTTTTGGTACCCCTGCTGATGCTGGCACGGCAGGTGTTGCAAATGGCCTTTTTAGAATCATCTGGAGCCAACTTAAAAAACTGCCAGACTCGGGAAGACCTAACATTTGTACAGGCACCTTGTGTCGTGTTGTTCCGGGGAACAGTTGCCTGACGTCTGCCTGGGGCCACCACCCTGCTTCTTACTGCCTGTTGGGATGCTACGCCTCCCTCCCCCTGTGCACTGCTGTCCTCGCTCTGCATAGCCTCCTGCCAGGTTGGGTCAGTTACTGGATCATCCACCACGTCGTCTTCCTCTTCCGCACCCTGCTCCTCCTCCTGACTTCCTGACAATTGTGTCTCATCATCGTCCACCCCTTGTTGAGACACGTTGCCAACTTCGTGAGAACGTGGCTGCTCAAATATTTGGGCATCTGTACATACGATCTCCTCATGACCCACTTCAACATGAGCTGGCGAGAGGCCAGAATGTGCGAATTGAAACGTGAACAGCTCTTCCGAGTGTCCAAGTGTGGGATCATTAATGTCCGAGGACGTGTACTCCGCCTTGTGGTAGGAAGGAGGATCAGGTTCTGAAATGTGCGGTGCAGTATCACGGCTACTGACACTTGACCGTGTGGAAGACAGACTGTTTGTGGTGGTGCCAATCTGACTGGAAGCATTATCCGCTATCCAACTAACAACCTGTTGACACTGGTCTTGGTTCAAGAGCGGTGTACTGCTGCGGTCCCCAAGAATTTGGGACAGGACGTGCGAGCGACTAGATGTGGCCCTTTGTTGTGGCGAAATTAGAGCTTGCCCACGACCTCGGCCTCTGCCTGCACCACCATCACGTCCACTTCCTTGTTCCTTGCCAACGCCCTTGCGCATTTTGCAATGCTGTGCTGACGTGTATTCACTAGACTTGTGCGTTATATAATTGTGCTTCTTACTGCCTGTTGGGATGCTACGCCTCCCTCCCCCTGTGCACTGCTGTCCTCGCTCTGCATAGCCTCCTGCCAGGTTGGGTCAGTTACTGGATCATCCACCACGTCGTCTTCCTCTTCCGCACCCTGCTCCTCCTCCTGACTTCCTGACAATTGTGTCTCATCATCGTCCACCCCTTGTTGAGACACGTTGCCAACTTCGTGAGAACGTGGCTGCTCAAATATTTGGGCATCTGTACATACAATCTCGTCATGGCCCACTTCAACAGGAGCTGGCGAGAGGCCAGAATGTGTGAATGGAAACGTGAACGAACAGCTCTTCCGAGTGTCCAAGTGTGGGATCAGTAATGTCCGTGGACGTGTACTCGGCCTGGTGGTAGGAAGGAGGATCAGGTTCTGAAATGTGCGGTGCAGTATCACGGCTACTGACACTTGACCGTGTGGAAGACAGACTGTTTGTGGTGGTGCCAATCTGACTGGAAGCATTATCCGCTATCCAACTAACAACCTGTTGACACTGGTCTTGGTTCAAGAGCGGTGTACTGCTGCGGTCCCCAAGAATTTGGGACAGGACGTGCGAGCGACTAGATGTGGCCCTTTGTTGTGGCGAAATTAGAGCTTGCACACGACCTCGGTCTCTGCCTGCACCACCATCACGTCCACTTCCTTGTTCGTTGACAACGCCCTTGCGCATTTTGCAATGCTGTGCTGATGTGTATTCACTAGACTTGTGCGTTATATTCAAGTTTTTGCAAAACGCACACAAGTGCAGCGGAAAGCTGCCACCAACAGGCACACACGTGCGGTTTTTAAATGCAAGCACGGAGGCACTAAGAACCTAACAGGTCTCTATCCAGGGACAACGTGGAGCCTCCCAATTTTTGGCTGCCCTGCCAAAGGGCTATACTACAATAGACCCACTTCCTTACAATGGGCACTTCAGGTTTACAGGCCCTCATGCACGTCTCTATCCAGGGACAACGTGGAGCCTCCCAATTTTTGGCTGCCCTGCCAAAGGGCTATACTACAATAGACCCACTTCCTTACAATGGGCACTTCAGGTTTACAGGCCCTCATGCACGTCTCTATCCAGGGACAACGTGGAGCCTCCCAATTTTTGGCTGCCCTGCCAAAGGGCTATACTACAATAGACCCACTTCCTTACAATGAGCACTTCAGGTTTACAGGCCCTCATGCACGTCTCTATCCAGGGACAACGTGGAGCCTCCCAATTTTTGGCTGCCCTGCCAAAGGGCTATACTACAATAGACCCACTTCCTTACAATGGGCACTTCAGGTTTACAGGCCCTCATGCACGTCTCTATCAAGGGACAACGTGGAGCCTCCCAATTTTTGGCTGCCCTGCCAAAGGGCTATACTACAATAGACCCACTTCCTTACAATGGGCACTTCAGGTTTACAGGCCCTCATGCACGTCTCTATCCAGGGACAACGTGGAACCTCCCAATTTTTGGCTGCCCTGCCAAAGGGCTATACTACAATAGACCCACTTCCTTACAATGGGCACTTCAGGTTTACAGGCCCTCATGCACGTCTCTATCCAGGGACAACATGGAGCCTCCCAATTTTTGGCTGCCCTGCCTAAGTGCTATACTATAATACACCCACTTCCTGACAATGGGCACTTCAGGTTTACAGGCCATCATGCACGTCTCTATCCAGGGACAACGTGGAGCCTCCCAATTTTTGGCTGCCCTGCCTAAGGGCTATACTATAATACACCCACTTCCTGACAATGGGCACTTCAGGTTTACAGGCCATCATGCACGTATGTATGCAGGAGCATTGGTGAACCTACCAATTTTGGACTGCCCTGGCAAAGGAAAATACTACAAAGACTCACTTCCTCAAAATGGGCACATTAGACTCAGAAGCCTTTATGTACGTCTCTTCTCAGGGACATCGGAGTGCCACAAAATGTTTTACGTAAAATCTTTCATGTATTGATCTCAAAAAGTAACATACATTAGCTCTATCTCACTATTGGGTATGTGCCCTTAACATTTCCGCAATGAAAATTCATTTTGGTGTCATTTTGGAAGGTTTTCTGGTGAGTCCGTAAAAATGGCGTAAAACGCGGACAAAATTGTTCACAGCTGTGACTTTTGAGTGATAAATGCTTCAAGGGGTCTTCCCCATGCTGTTGCCATGTCATTTGAGCACTCTTCTGAGACTTTTGTGCCATTTTTAGGGTTTCTACATGCTGCTGGTGGTCATTTCACAAAAGTACTCGGGTCTCCCATAGGATAACATTGGGCTCGGTGCTCGGGCCGAGTACACGAGTATCTTGGGATGCTCGCCCCGAGCCTCGAGCACCCGAGCTTTTTAGTACTCGCTCATCACTAGAAAAGACATTAATTCACATAATCCTAGTGACTGCGCACACAACATGGCCAAACAAAAGCAAAAGACAGTATCTGGCCCATCAATCCAATGGAAACTCATAGGCAACACAGTGCATCAGACTAGACAATTACATGCAGCCATACAAAGTCCATGGGCCTTGCCTCAGAGTCAAACCCACAACCTCTTGTTGCCCAAGCAAAGAGCCTACCACTATACCAACACAGAGAAGTGGGAAACTGATTCTACAATAATTCACATAATCCTACTGACTGCGCACACAACATGGCCAAACAAAAGCTAGAGACTGTACCTGGCCTATCAATCCAATGGAAACTCATTGGCAACACAGTCCATTGGACTAAGCAATTACATGCAGCCATACAAAGTCCATGGGCCTTGCCTCAGAGTCAAACCCACAAACTCTCTCAGCCCAAACCAACAGCCTACCACTACACCAACACAGAGAAGTGGGAAACTGATTCTACATTAATTCACATAATCCTAGTGACTGCACACACAACATGGCCAAAAAAAGCAAAAGACAGTACATGGTCTATCAATCCAATGGGCACTCATTGGAAACTCAGTCCATTGGTCTAGACAATGACATGCAGCCATACAAAGTCCATGAGCCTTGCCTCAGAGTCAAACCCACATCCTCTCGCAGCCCAAGCAAAGAGCCTACCACTACACCAACACAGAGAATTGGGAAACTGATTCTACATTAATTCACATAATCCTAGTGAAAGCCACACAAAAGCAAAAGATAGCACCAATCCAATGGAAGCTCAAAGGCAACACAGTCCATTGGACTAAGCAATTACATGCAGCCATACAACGTCCATGGGCTTTGCCTCAGAGTCAAATCCACAACTTCTACCTACTGATCTTAAGTATCTACTGGTAGACTATTGTCTAATGTGGCACTCTGCCACGTCCCTAATAGAGGTGCGGGAAAGCCTACGGTCTTTCAGGAACTCCCCTCCGCGGCGAACGCCCACAAGTAATATGAATAACAATCAACGTATACAGTCTAGTAGTGATTAATCACTTTTCCATTCCCCTCCCCCACACCCCCAATTACTTGGTGTGTTTTGGGTATGGATCGCACATCGGGAGTAGAACACGAGGCTATCAACTCAATATAAAATGCCATTAAACCAGAGCTCAGTATCAGATCCAGATGTAAAGAATGAAAGGGGCAGGAATGAGGAAAGGAGGGGGGGGGGGAGCAACAGATTGAGTGAGACAATAAAAAAAATAAATAAATAAATAAATAAAAAATAAAATATGAAGTGGTGTAGGGCAAAGGACCAGGGGGGAGGACGTGGGGTGAAGTGGGAGGATGGAGTGTAGGAGGCGTATGGAGGGGTGTATGTAGAGAGCATGTCTAAGAGGGGGGGAGAGGAAGGGGGTAGAAATTAGTGTAGGGCATGTGTCCTTCGTCAGTATGTGTGCAGGGGAGGGGAAGATGGGTTGAGTAGAGTTAGTTTGTAGGAAGTAGCGCGCTCATAAAAGGTGTGTGAAGAGGAAGACGCAAGGTGGGTATGATACGAAGGAAGAGGTATAGGGGAGGGGAGAGGGGGCGAGTGGAGGGGAGTAGGGAGAGAGAGAGAGAAAGAAAGGAAAAAAAAAAAAAAAAAAGGGGGGGGGAGTAGGAAAGTAAGCGTGAGGAGAGAGGATACTGATACATGACGCTTTATAAACTGGTAAGCAGTCCAATACAATCAATTTATATCTCGCCTCCTGGTTTTCCAAGAAGTTTTGTCCTTTTCTTTGGATGGTCAGCGATGTTCAGCGGTGTATATCCCGGGGGAATCCTCCACCCCTTCTGTTCTGGACTTGTCGCCAGTGCTCTCTTGGTGGCAAGGGTGCAGGGCCTCCCAGGGTTGGCCAATCTGGCAGGCTGATCATAGGCAGTTCAAAAGTCCCTAGGAAGTCGGGGAGGTCTCCCAAGGACCGGAAGACCGCCGACTTCCCATTTTTCTTTGCTGTGAGCTGGAACGGATATCCCTGCGATATGGAACATCCTTATCTTTGAGGGATTGGAGTAGTGGTCTTAAGGCTTTGCGTAGTTGCAGTGTCCTCCGTGCTAGGTCTGGTAGGACAATCAGAGGTGTCCCTTTATATGTACCCGCTCCTTTCTCTCTGCATCTTTGTAGTATGGCCTCCTTTTCTTTATAGAAGTGGACCCGACATATCACATCTCTTGGTCTGGCCGGATCAGGAGATTTGGGGCCTAGGGATCTGTGGATGCGGTCGAGTTCTATGCGTTGTTCTGGGTCGCGTTGGAGGAGACGGGTAAAGAATTTTTGTGCCCATTCATCTAGCTGTGGTGGTGCCACTGCTTCTGTGAGGCCTCTAATCCTTAAGTTATTACGGCGATGTCGGTTTTCAATATCGTCTAAGTGGGTCAGAATGTCCTGTATCTGGGCCGTGTGCTCTGATAGGACTTGTTGATGTGATTCTATATGGGAAAATATCTGTTCCTGCACCTCTTCTGTAGCTGCTACACGCTGGCCAATTTGTTTGATCTCTGATTTTATAGAGGCCATGTCTTGCTTATGGGATTCCCTCAGTTTCCCCAGCAAAGAGTCCATTTCCTGCCTGGTTGGAATTGATCTGATATGTGCTTTCCAATCCCAATCTTCTTCTTGTTCCTGTGTCTGGTCTGATTTATTCTTCTCTCCCTTGTTTCTGCGGGTGGAGGTGTTGGAGGTGGGGAGTATTTGTTCTACAGGTGATGTGTGCTGTTGTTGTGGTATTACAGGCTCCTCTCCGGGTGTCACAGATCTGCTTCCCATGGCTGCTGGGGTCTGCTGTATCACAGAGCTGGGGCCCTGCTCTGCCTGCAGTTCACCTGGGAGTCGATTTTGTGGCTGGGACAGGGGGTTTTCAACACTCCCTTCTGTGGTGTCCTGCTGTGCCTTATCTATGTTTATGGCTGAGCTGGCTGCTGTTATGTGAGGAGGCAGTGAGGTCGCTCCCTTGCATGTTTGCTGAGCGTTATCTCCTGCCTCAGTGTCTGCCGGCGCCATGTTGGAGAGAGCAGAGGTGTCAGGCTGGGAGGCTGAGGTCCCGAAAAAGCGGGCGATATCTGTACCTTCCCCCTCTGGAGTCTGCACACTCGTCGCCCGTCCTCTCCTGCGTGCCATTACTGATCCTGGACCCGGTGAGTGCCTTTGAAGTGTGAGAATTCACCGCGGGTATGTGGGAGCTCCTTCTTCCAGCGTCTCAGTGTGCCATCGGCTAGCTCCGCCCCCCCAAGGTCAGTTTTTAATATCCTACATAGTTTGGTGTCATCAGCAAAGACTGTCACTTTACTATCAATCCCATCCACAAGGTCATTAATAAAGAGATTAAAAAGAATTGGTCCTAGCACAGATCCCTGCGGCACCCCACTGCTGACTATGGCCCATTTAGAGAATGTTCCATTTATGACTACTCTTTGTTTCCTATCTTTTAGCCAGTTCCTTACCCAGTTGCATATAGTTTCCCCCAGTCCTTGCTTCTGGAGCTTTAGTATAAGCCTATTATGTGGTACAGTATCAAATGCCTTTGCAAAGTCCAAATAAATCACATCAGCTGCATTACCAATATCCAGGTTTGCACTTACCCCCTCATAGAACCCCAACAGGTTGGTTAGACACGACTTATCTTTCATGAATCCATGCTGTCTGTCAGTTATATTATTTTCTGCAACATATTTTTGCATGTCATCCCTTAAAATGCCCTCAAAAACTTTGCATACTACTGATGTCAGGATTACTGGACGGTAGTTGCCTAGATCTACCCTCTTACCTTTCTTAAATATCGGTACCACATCAGCAATCCTCCAATCCTGAGGCACCAACCCTGTTAAAAGCGAGTCTAAAAAGATGAGATACAGCGGTCTGTCAATTACGGAGCTCAATTCCCTCAATATTCGTGGATGAATGCCATCTGGCCCTGGGGATTTGTCAATGTTTAATTTACTCAGACGTAGGCGTACTTCTTCTTGTGTTAAATTAATTATATCGGGTGGTGAACTTTGATTTTTCACTTGTTGAATGATGCCTGGTACAGTCAGTTCCTTGGTGAACACAGATGAGAAATGCCTATTTAATATCTCAGTCTTTTGTTTGTCCTCTATAACTAACTTGTTATTATATTTTAAGGGGCCAATACTATCCTTTGTTTTCCTTTTGGCATTAATGTATTTATAAAAGATTTTGGGATTTATTTTAATGTCATTGGCGATTTTTTTTTCAGTAGCTAGTTTTGCTTGTTTGATTTCTTTTTTGCATTGCCTATTGATATCTTTATACTCCTGCAATGCTATTTCTGTATTCTCAGCCTTCAAGATTTTAAACGGCCTTTGTTTTTGTTTTATTATACTTTGTACAGTCTTATTTATCCATAGTGGTTTCTTTTTATTCCGGGACTTTTTATTACCAGAGGGTATAAGTTTTTTACAGGACTCTAGCAATATATCCTTAAACTTTCCCCATTTATGTTCAGTATCCCCAGTTACCATGACTTTGTCCCAATCTACACATTTAAGCTCTTCCCTTAATTTATTGAAATCAGCTATCCTAAAATTCCAGGTTTTAGCATTTCCCCTTTGAAATGTTCTATTGAATATTACTTTGAAGCTTACCATATTATGATCGCTGGTGCCCAAGTGCTCCCGGACCTGTAGATCTGAATTTAAATCCGGTCTATTTGACAGGACCAAATCTAGCAAATTATCTCCCCTCGTCGGTTCATCTACCATCTGAGAGAGGAAATGGTCTTGAATGGTAGATAAGAATTTACAGCTTTTAGCACAACCAGAAGATTCTATGTCCCACTGTATGTCTGGATAGTTGAAATCCCCCATAATAAGAACCCGATTATTATTATTATTAGCTGCCTTTTCAATTTGTTCCAGTATTTCACCCTCTATTTGTTCAAGTATGTTAGGAGGCTTATAGCAAACTCCAATTAGCATTTTTCCATTATTCTCCTCCCCATGTACATTTACCCATACTGACTCTACATTGTTGCAGTTCCCCCCAATGTCATCATTCAACACAGGTTTAAGGTTAGATTTGATAAATATACACACCCCAGCACCTTTTTTGTCTTTCCTGTCCCTCCTAAATGTACTATAACCCTGTATGTTTGTCACCCAGTCATGGCTTTCATCCAGCCGGTTTCCGTAATGCCCACCACATCATAATCCATGGTTAACATAAGAGTCATTCATTTTGTTTGCAAGACTTCTTGCATTTGCCGGTAGACATTTAATCCTATTAAGACTGGAAAGACAAGGGGCCGGAGCGCACCACTACAATAGATACAAGGTCAGGAAGAGGTGCACCCTGGTGCAGAAAAGGGAAGCAATATACAAAGGAGAAAAGATTCTGCACAGGAAATCAGGGGCACACTGAATGAAAGTAAATATCAAAAAACCCTTTATTAAGTACACAAATAAGACATGTTAAAAACATTTAAAACTGACATGAAGACAAAAACATCCACTTGGCGGTGCCAAGCCCAAAGTGTAACACCAAAATACCAATATGTGTGCAAAAAAAGGGGGGAATCCAACAATATAAACACAACAGATTGTGCAGTATCAAATATTATTCAACATTAGAACCCGCTGGTAATATCATGAAGTAAAAAAGGCTGCATTAATAAAGGTAAACAATCCTGGAGCAAGGAGGAAACGTAACATATAAATAGCAATAAATAATTTGTACATATACAGCCATGGTAAAGACAGATGCTCTAGGAAGACCAGTGAATAAATATAGTGTCACAATGACAACAATAAGTATCAGAGCATATGCCCCAAAGGATGGCAAATAATGAAGCGCTATGGCATAAATACAGAAGCCCAGTGTGAGAGGGCATGAACAAATTATTACGAACCTATATGGGAGAGAGCTCCAAGGCTACACAATGGTAGATTGAATGCCAGAACACGGCAGGAAAGAGACAAGATGAAAAAAATGTCAGCAGAGAAATCACCAGGGGTAGGGTAATTAAGCACACATGGTATGAGGTGGGGCGAGGCGGGATGTGCCGCTCAAAGTGGCTGGCCCGACGCGTATCGCCGCCGGAGCGGCTTCATCAGGGAAAGTGAGACAAGTACCAAACAAGGGAGTATATATATGCACAAACAAAGTAGATAAATACACACACCTGTGCAGCAGCAAAGCACATGTGGCAGGCGCTGTATAATGCCATGTAGGCGTCTGCGCAGTATGGAACGGCAGGAGGATGTGTAAATCAGCAGGCTACAGGTGAGGCAGCGAAGCAGGCATAGTTGGAGTAATATGGTGTGCGCACCTGCGCAGTACACAGGGACGGGGCGGCAGGGAGATCAAAAGACTGCTGGAAGCAAAGGCATAGAGGGCGCGCATGCAGGAAGTATGTAAACAAAACCCACATGGCATTATTAGCGCGATGCACAAATGCAAGTGATCTACCGCGTTAGATCACAGAACACAGCCAGTGGTGGAGCGTGCATATATGGTAATTAACGCTAATTGTAAAGACACATCACAGCTAGAGAGTAATGTCAATAAGCATGACAATAGATAAGGGTGTCAAGGAACTGCAAAATCAGAATGAGACAATGGTATTTGTGTGTATATGTAAGTAGTAATGTGCCAGCAGTGTGGACCCACACAAACAATGTTTTGCATCGAGAATATATTCATATGAGGAGAATGTAAATGGATAAACCCTCATATAACAGCAATAACATAAGAGTATACAAGGATTTTGTTGATATGCATGTGTCAAGGACTCATGAGAGTGTGGCCCTGCCAACACTGTAACCAAAGTAAATAGGGAAGCAGAATGCATGGGCAGGAGGATATTTCAGAGACCTCCAAAATCCAATGCATAAAACATGCGCACGCAATATAACTTACCTAGGGAATTTATTATAGAACTAAAATGAATATAACAAAAATTACGAGTCGCTGAGCAACAAGCAGGTCATAACACGTGCAATGGTATACGGACGTCATGAGTATGTAAAAACCTGAGTACAAGGTAGTACAGGTATATATACTCAAGTGGAAAAAAATTTGTAAATTGCTAATCAAGCCCAAAAATATGGCGTGGATAGCAGATCACCAAAGCAGCAATCATGATATATCAAATAATGCCCTAAGCATAATGGACCAAACATAAACGATGTAAGTTCCATGATGATTCAGCATAGCTGAATTATCCGTCATGCATGACGTGACAAAGGATTAGGGCAAGGGTACAGAGAATACAAGCAGACGCTCATATACCCACATACACACAAAAAAGTCAAGTGTGCAAGCAGTGTAAATAGAAAGAGTAACTATTCAGTAGTGGGCGATAACCCAGTGCGCCGCAGTTGGAACATAATACCCTTAATATAGATAATGATATATTTGATACTGCATGTGAGGCAAATCCCGGGATATGAAGATGAATTATGACTTCCAGTCATAATCGCTCATCACTCCCTGGCAGTGCCCCCCTCCCTTCTTGTTCTCAATGTCCAGCATCTGTGAAGGTGTTACACCTCCATGGCCATCTCCTGTGATATGGAGATGAGATGATGTGGGAACAATGGACACAGGAGGACTCCCTGCCGTGACCCTGTAGTAGGGGCTGCTATCTAATTAGCAAGCTTGGAAGTATCCAGACAGAACGACTCCAGTAAAAAATGGTTCATATCTCGCAAGCCATATTTCCGATAAATATGGCAACCATAAAAATGGTGTCTCCGCATGCGGACGATGCTGGCACACCCTTTTTATGGGAGCGGGAGCTTGGGAAATACCCCAGGCGTGATATCAGCCAATGGGGAACTAGTAGACAAGTCATGAGTCCTCTCATTCTGTAGCTAAATTCATAACTGTCACAATGAGAGCATTGGCGTCCGCCTACGACGCTCCCAGGCAAAGTTATGGCCCATATTCCATGTTGTGGATTGTCCATAACTCCAGCCAGGGGTGGAGCAGTGCTCCCTCTGAGGTCACTAAGGTAGGAGGGGACCTGGATTTGCCCAGGTTGATAACCCTACTTCGGCCATTTTCCAGGGTTCTTTCGCTGGGGGTCACGTGTAGGAAACATCTGTGGGAGTTCCTGGGAACCTGGTCTACAGCGCCCCCCTGTGGCCAGACGCACAAGGTAACTGATTGAATTGCATACCTGTTTGTAAACCATGCTTTATCTGTAACTGTACTCTGACATATGTATATTCTGTAGATTCCCTATTGTATATATTGTAGTTCTAGTGTGCGTTAGGCTGATTAAATTATATAATTAATCTTGGGCTGTTCTGTTATCTCGATCTTGAATCCCACGTCTGTGTGTTCGGCTAATAGTTACCGTAAATCGGTTGGTGGCAGCGAGTTTGTGCCAAGGATTATTGTGGGGAGGCCAGTGAGATTCGGGGAGGTTTTATATATTCCGCCCGCGGAGGTCGGGGGAATATATACCCTACTCTCACCGGGGACCCTTCAATAATCGGCATAAGTAGTATAGCGGCCTCCTTGCTTATCGTCGGGCAATTCCATAATTGGCCTGACTATAAGAGGGGCGCTAGAGAGCGCATCACGTGCTCTGTCTGTCGGTCGGGAGGTATAAAGGAGGGGTGACCCCCCACTTGTTACCCCCCGATTGTGACGTACTGGTAGCCAGCGCGGGGGATTTCTGAGTGACCCCCCCGGTGGTTCGTGACACTGCACAAGAATAACATGAAGACAGGTATACTATAACAGCTAAGAATAGCTGGCAAATAAACAACCAGGTTATATATTAGCGAAAAAATAGACGCAAATGTCAAGAGGGCAAGAAAGATAATATAACAGTAATAAGAAGCTCCAGAGCACACGGGCATAAATTAGATGAACCAGAGTCCAGTACTCAACTAAGGTAGTGATCCTGAAAGTTGAAGGAACCTACAGGATTACAGAGGGATGTTTGGTGAGCTGGTAAGATGCCACGTTCAAGACGAAGCCAGAGCACATGAGCATAAGTTGGATGAGCCAGAGTCCAATGCTCGACTTGGGTGGTGGTCCTGAGAGTTGAAGAAACCTACAGGATTACAGAGAGATGTTTGGCGAGCTGGTAAGATGTCACGTTCAAGACGAAGCCAGAGCACATGAGCGTGAGTTGGATGAGCCAGGGTCCAATGCTCGACTTGGGTGGTGGTCCTGAAAGTTGGAGAAACCTACAGGATTACAGAGAGATGTTTGACGAGCTGGTAAGATGCCACATTCAAGACGAAGCCAGAGCACATGGGCGTAAGTAGGATGAGCCAGGGTTCAATGCTCAACTTCGGTGGTGGTCCTGAGAGTTGAAGAAACCTACAGGATTGCAGAGGGATGTTTGGCGAGCTGGTAAGATGCCACGTTCAAGACGACGCCAGAGCACATGAGCGTAAATTGGATGAGCCAGAGTCCAATGCTCAGCTTGGGTGATGGTCCTGAGAGTTAAAGGAACCTACAGAATTGCAAAAGGATATTTTGACGGAGGTGTACCTATTAGGAAGGGGAGAGGAGAAAAGAAGAATAAATGGTATGACAAAAATGGTATAATAATATATAATATATATATATATATATATATATATATATACCATATTATATTATATTAGAATAAAAAAATATATAAGTCAACCAAGAAAACCAGTGAAAAGGAGTTCCTCATTCAACCCTGATGGAGCCATGGAGTTTAATTTAAAAATCCATCTGGATTCGTTTTGAAGGAGCCATTTAGTGCACGTGCCCCCTCTGGCATTGGTGCTACATTTTTGTAGCCCATATACATGAAGACCACGTGGGCTACCATGATGTTGTTGTAAAAAATGTGCTGCCAATGGAGTGATGGATTTACCTTTTAAGGAATCCGAGGCAGCCAGATTGATTGTCGAGATGTGTTTCTGAATCCTCTTCCTGAGCTCCTGCGTGGTCTGGCCCACATACACTTTGTCACACGGGCATATGATACCATATATAACATTCTTGGTCTTGCAATTGATATAGGCCTTAATATGATGATTTGTAGAGTCCTGTGGATTGTAAAAAACATTATGGGTGGCCCTCACAAAGCCACAAATGTTGCATTCGCCACATGGAAAGGAGCCCTTAAGAATGACACCACGATGCAGTTTGGTCGTGGGTCTAACAAAATGGCTGCAAGTCAGGAGATCCCTGAGGTTGGGTGCCCGACGTGCAGTAATTAAAGGTTGTGGAGAAACCACCGACGAGGTCTGTGTATCTGTGGTAAGAATAGGCCAGTGTCTTTGTAGAATATTTCTCACCTGTTTCCATTCGTCGTTAAATGTGGTTATAAATCTGACATGCCTGTCCTTCAACTTCGGTTTGGGTATAACGAGAGATGCTTGTGTTTCACTTCTAGCCCTTTGGTACGCCTGAGAGATTGTCTTCTTAGGGTAGCCACGATCCAGAAACCTGGAGGTAAGATTGAGAGCCTGTTTACTGAAGTCGCCATCTTCGCTACAATTACGTCTGATTCGGAGAAATTGTCCAGTAGGTATACCAGATCTAATGTGTCGCGGATGGAAGCTTGTAAAATGGAGCAGGCTATTGGTAGCTGTGGCCTTCCTATACAGAGTTGTAGAGAGGCCGTCATCCTTGATAGAGATCTCCAGGTCCAAAAAATTCACCGCTGTGGATGAGATATGATGGGAAAGGAAGATATTAAGGTTGTTAACATTCAAGCTGGAAATAAAAGCACAGCATTCCTCCTCCAGGCCGTCCCATATAAAGAAAATGTCATCAATATAACGATGCCAATGAGGGACGTGTTCTTTAAACGCCTGGGATTGGAAGACGATGGTTGACTCCCACCAACCTAAAAAAAGGTTGGCGAAGGAAGGCGCACAACGAGCACCCATCGCCACTCCCGAGACCTGTCTGTAATATGTCCTGTCAAAAATAAAATAATTATGACATAGGACAAAGTCGAGAAGGTCAATCAGGAAGGAATCATGCATACGGTCAGAGCGGAGTTGTAAGTCCAAAAAATATGTGACCGCATGCATGCCATCTGGGTGCCGGATACTGGTGTATAGCGATTCAACGTCGCATGTTACCAGGAGGGCACCGGGGGGGAGTGTGATACCTCTGCAAATTTGAACAAAATTCATGGTGTCCTGAATGAAAGAGGGAAGCTTACTGACAAGAGATTGTAGAAAGAAGTCCACATAGGTGCTAGCTCTCTCACACAGGCTCCCTATGCTTGCCACAATGGGTCGGCCAGGGGGCCTGGAGGTAGATTTGTGGACTTTAGGCAGTAAGTAAAAGGTGGGAACAATGGGGTCAGTAACCCACATATATTTCTTCTCCTTGTCAGAAATGACACCTAGACGTTGGGCAGAGTGGAGAAGGTGATGGAGTTTTGAAGTAAACACCTTTGTAGGATCGGATGGAAGTTTGATATAAAACGAAGTGTTGTTGAGCTGCCTATGAGCTTCTTCGAGATACATATCAGTGGGCCAGAGCACCACGTTCCCACCTTTATCGGCTTCTTTAATAAGAAAATCACTGTTGTTCTTTAATTTTGAAATGGCCAGTCTTTCCTGGGTGGACAGGTTGGGTGCCCTGGGAGATCGAGATGTTAATTTGGTCATGTCTGCTCTGGCCAACTCAAAGAAAATTTTGATGGCAGGTACCAGGGCAAATGAAGGGGTGGTGATAGATTTATTTTTGAGTGGGAAACGTTTCCTACCTGGTTCGTCCGAGTTTTCATCCAGTAGGTCCAGTAGATCCTGAAAGGTTTGTTGTTCATCGGGTGCTAACTGGTCCATAATTTGAGGTCGCCTGTAAATAACCTGGAAGACGAGGTTTCGGCAAAAGAGATAGAGATCTTTGATTAGAGAAAATTTGTCAAGTGAGTGTGTAGGTGAAAAGGTGAGTCCTCTTTCCAACACTGAAATCTCTTGTGGGGATAAGTCATAGGTGGACAGGTTAATAATCTGCAAAGAGTCTCTTACCTGAATGTCCACATCCACACTCGGAATGTTGTTGTCCCCACTTAAAATCGGTACCTCGTCTTCCTGAAAGGTAATTGGCGGTTCTTGTAACTTTGTTTTCTTACGGTTTTGCCCCTTGCGGCCACCTCTTCTGACCCTACGTCGGGGTCGCTGCTGGTGGATAAAAAATCACTGGAACTATTTTCCTGTGCCGAGGGAAAGGTGTTGGTGGCATTCCTGTAGGAACGATTAGTGTTGTGACCTCGGGATTTGCCTCTGTGCCTCCATCTAAAGGCCACCTTATTGTCAAAATCAGCCCTGTCGCGCTGGAACTTCCCGCATTTCCTATCCACAATTTCTTTCTCATATTTGTCCATCTGTTCTTTAAGTCTGGACTGAAATGAGATGACCTGTGAGCGGTCCTCAAGTTTGGCCATTTTGGACTCAAGGTCCTTAATGTTGGTCTTTGTAGTAGCCAATAATACTCTGTCATGTTCAAGCAACATGTTTATAAGTACGTTGGAACAACGAAGGAGTCCCTGTTCCCAGGTATCCTGGAATGCAATGGAGGGTTCCCAGGCAGGAAAGATGTTAATGCGGAGGCCGCGTGGAACAATACCAGCCTTGAGGTATTCCTCAAGGCTGCGTATGTTCCACCATAGACGTATGCCAGTTTTATGAGCTGATGTCAAATCTGACGTAAGAAGAGAAAACTCGTCAGAAACCTTGGCCGGGGGTACAGAAGAGAAGACGTTGTCGGAGTGCTGCTGCCACGTCGCCTCACGTGAGTCCCAATCCATGCTGATGGAAAAGGCCCAACACAAACCACAGTACGATGCTGTAACACAAGCAGGTGAGTCACCAAACACATGTATTGGTGACAATATTCAACAGGTAATTCAAAATAGACGTTTATAATAAAACGGTGTGCTGCTCCAGAACTGTAACCCCATGTGGGGAACAGAGAGGAAACGACTGGAAAGACAAGGGGGCGGAGCGCACCACTACAATAGATACAAGGTCAGGAAGAGGTGCACCCTGGTGCAGAAAAGGGAAGCAATATACAAAGGAGAAAAGATTCTGCACAGGAAATCAGGGGCACACTGAATGAAAGTAAATATCAAAAAACCCTTTATTAAGTACACAAATAAGACATGTTAAAAACATTTAAAACTGACATGAAGACAAAAACATCCACTTGGCGGTGCCAAGCCCAAAGTGTAACACCAAAATACCAATATGTGTGCAAAAAAAGGGGGGAATCCAACAATATAAACACAACAGATTGTGCAGTATCAAATATTATTCAACATTAGAACCCGCTGGTAATATCATGAAGTAAAAAAGGCTGCATTAATAAAGGTAAACAATCCTGGAGCAAGGAGGAAACGTAACATAAATAGCAATAAATAATTTGTACATATACAGCCATGGTAAAGACAGATTTAATCCTATTAACACCTTTATTACTCCTAGCCTCCCTACATTCCTTGCATGTCCCCCTAATCCTTCATTGACCCCTACCATCTCACTGTCTCTATCTGCTCTGACTATCCCCTTTTTTGCTCCACTACCCTCCCTCCCCCCAGATCCTAGTTTAAAAGCTCCTCCATCCGTCTGACCATTTTCTCCCTCAGCACAGCTGCACCTTCCCCATTGAGGTGCAGCACGTCCCTACCGTAGAGCCTGTAGTCGACTGAGAAGTCAGCCCAGTTCTCCATGAACCCGAATCCTTCCTTCCTGCACCAATTTCTAAGCCACGTGTTTATCTCCCTAAGCTCCCGCTGTCTTTCTAGTGACGCTCGTGGCACCGGTAGTATTTCTGAAAACACCACCTTGGAGGTCCTGGACTTCAGCTTCTCTCCAAGTTCCCTGTAATCATTTTTAAGGACCTTCCACCTGCCTCTAACTTTGTCATTAGTACCAATGTGCACCATGACCGCGGGGTTTTCCCCAGCCCCACCCAGCAATCTGTCTATCTGATACACAATATGCCGAACCCGAGCACCCGGCAGACAACACACTCTTCGGCATTCATGGTCTCGGCGACAGATGACCCTGTCTGTCCGCCTAATTATAGAGTGGTATGGCCAAACAAAAGCAAAAGACAACACCTGGCCTATCAATCCAATGGAAACTCATAGGTATCACAGTCCATTAGCCAAGGGAATTTCATGCAGCCTTACAAAGTCCATAGGCCTTGCCTCAGAGTTGAACCCACAATCTCTCACAGCCTAAGCAAAGAGCCTACCACTACACCAACACAAAGAAGTGGCAGATTGAATCTACATTAATTCACATAATCCTAGTGACTGCGCACACAACATGGCCAAACGAAAGCAAAAGACAGTACCTGGCTTATCAATCCAATGGAAACTCATAGGCAACACAGTCCATTAGACTAGGCAATTACATGCAGCCATACAAAGTCCATGGGCCTTGCCTCAGAATCTAACCCAAATCCTCTCGTAGCCAAAGCAAAGAGCCTACCAACACACCAACACAGAGAAGTGGGAGAGGGACTCTACATTAATTCACATAATCCTAGTGACTGCGCACACAACATGGCCAAACAAAAACAAACCACAGTACCTGGCCAGTCAACCCAATGGAAATTCATAGGTAATATAGTCCATTGGACTAGGCATCTACATGCAGCCACACAAAGTCCATAGGCCTTGCCTCAGAGTCGAACTCACAACCTCTTGCAGCCCAAGCAAAGAACCTACCACTACACCAACACAGAGAAGTGGGAAACTGACTCTACATTAATTCACATAATCCTAGTGACTGCGCACACCACATGGCCAAACGAAAGCAAAAGACAGTACCTTGCCTGTCAATCCAATGAAAACTCATAGGTAACATAGTCCTTTGGACTAGGAAATTACATGCAGCCATACAAAGTCCATGGGACTTGCCTCAGTGTCGAACCCACAACCTCTCGTAGCCCAAGCAAAGAGCCTACCACTACACCAACACAGAGAAGTGTAGAATTGACTCTACATTAATTCACATAATCCTAGTGACTGCGCACACAACATGGCCAAACGAAAGCAAAAGACAGTACCTTGCCTGTCAATCCAATGAAAACTCATAGGTAACACAGTCCATAGGATTAGGCAATTTCATGCAGCCATACAAAGTTCGTGGGCCTTGCATCAGAGTCGAACTCACAACCTCTCGCAGCCCAAGCAAAGTTCCTACCACTACACTAACACAGAGAAGTGTGAAACTGGCACTGCATTAATTCACATAATCCTAGTGACTGCGCACACAAGATGGCCAAACAAAAGCAGAATACAGTACCTGGCCTAACAATCCAATAGAATCTCATAGGCAACACAGTTCATTGGACCAGGCAATTGCATGCAGCCATACAGAGTCCATGGGCCTTATCTCAAAGCTGAACTCACAATCTCTCGGAGCCCAAGCAAAGAGCCTACCACTACACCAACACAGAGTAGTGGGAAACTGACTCTACATTACTTCACATAATCCTGGTGACTGCGCACACAACATAACCAAACAAAAGCAAAAGGCAGTACCTGGCCTTTCAATCCAATGGAAACTCATAGGTAACACAGTCCCTTGGACTAGGCATTTACATGCAGCCATACAAAGTCCATGGGCCTTGCTTCAGAGTCAAACTCACAACCTCTCGCAGCGCTAGCAAAGAGCCTACCACTACACCAACACAGAGAAGTTTGAAATTGACTCTACATTAATTCACATAATCCTAGTGACTGCGCACACAACATAGCCAAACGAAAGCAAAAGACAGTACATGGCCTATCAATCCAATGAAAACTCATAGGCAACATAGTCCTTGGGACTAGGAATTTACATGCAGCCATACAAAGTCCAAGGGCCTTGCCTCTGAGTCGAACCCACAACCTTCTCACAGCCCAAGCAAAGAGCCTACCACTACACCAACACAGAGAAGTGTGCAATTAACTCTACATTAATTCACATAATCCTTGTGACTGCGCACACAACATGGCCAAACGAAAGCAAAAGACAGTAACTTGCCTATCAATCCAATGAAAAATTATAGGTAACACAGTCCATAGGATTAGGCAATTTCATGCAGCCATACAAAGTCCACGTGCCTTTCCTCAGAGTCGAACTTACAACCTCTCGCAGCCCAAGCAAAGTTGCTACCACTACACCAACACAGAGACGTGTGAAACTGACACTACATTAATTCACATAATCCTAGTGACTGCGCACACAACATGGCCAAATGATAGCAAAAGACAGTACCTGGCCTATCAATCCAATGGAAACTCATAGGCAACACAGTCCATTAGACTATGCAATTACATGCAGCCATACAAAGTCCAGAGGCCTTGCCTCAGAGTCAAACTCACAATCTCTCGGAGCCCAAGCAAAGTGCCTACCACTACACCAACACAGAGAAGAGGGAAACTGACTCTACATTAATTCACATAATCCTAGTGACTGCGCACACAACATGGCCAAACGAAAGCAAAATACAGTACCTGGCCTATCAATCCAATAGAAACTCATAGGCAACATAGTCCATTGGACTAGAAAATTACATGCAGCCATACAAAGTCCATGGGCCTTGCCTCAGAGTTGAACCCACAACCTCTCATAGCCTAAGCAAAGAGCCTACCACTACACCAACACAGAGAAGTGGGAAACTGGTTCTACAATAATTCACATAATCCTAGTAACTGTGCACACAACATGGCCAAACAAAAGCAAAAGACTGTACCTGGCCTATCAATCCAATGGAAACTCATTGGCAACACAGTCCATTGGATTAAGCAATTACATGCAGCCATACAAAGTCCATGGGCCTTGCCTCAGAATCAAACCCTCAACCTCTCTCAGCCCAAACAAAGAGCCTACCACTACACCAACACAGAGAAGTGGGAAACTGTTTCTACATTAATTCACATAATCCTACCGACTGCACACACAACATGGCCAAACAAAAGCAAAAGACAGTACCTCGCCTATCAATCCAATAGAAACTCAAAGGCAACACAGTCCATTGGACTAGGCAATTACATGCAGCCATACAAGTTCCATTGGCCTTGCCTCAGAGTCAAACCCACAACCTCTCGTAGCAAAAGCCAAGAGCCTGCCACTACACCAACACAGAGAAGTGGGAAACTGACTCTACATTAATTCACATAATCCTAGTGACTGCGCAAACAACATGGCCAAACAAAAGCAAAAGACAGTAGTTCGCCTATCAATCCAATGAACACTCATATGCAACACAGCCATTTTACTAGGCAATTACATGCAGCCATACAAGTTCCATTGGCCTTGCCTCAGAGTCAAACCCACAACCTCTCGTAGCAAAAGCAAAGAGCCTGCCACTACACCAACACAGAGAAGTGGGAAACTGACTCTACATTAATTCACATAATCCTAGTGACTGCGCAAACAACATGGCCAAACAAAAGCAAAAGACAGTAGTTCGCCTATCAATCCAATGAACACTCATACGCAACACAGTCCATTGGACTAGGCAATTACATGCAGCCATACAAAGTCCATGGGCCTTGCCTCAGAGTCAAACCTAAAACCTCTCATGGCCCAAGCAAAGAGCCTACCACTACACCAACACAGAGAAGTGGGAAACTGTTTCTACATTTATTCACATAATCCTACTGACTGCGCACACAACATGGCCAAACAAAAGCAAAAGACAGAACCTGGCCTATCAATCCAATGGAAACTCAAAGGCAACACAGTCCATTTGACTAGGCAATTACATGCTGCCATACAAAGTCCATGGGCCTTGCCTCAGAGTCAAACCTAAAACCTCTCATGGCCCAAGCAAAGAGCCTACCACTACACCAACACAGAGAAGTGGGAAACTGATTCTACATTAATTCACATAATCCTAGTGACTGCACACACAACATGGCCAAACAAAAGCAAAAGACAGTACCTGGTCTATCAATCCATTGGAAACTCAGTCCATTGGACTAGACAATTACATGCAGCCATACAAAGTCCATGGGCCGTGCCTCAGAGTCAAACCCACATTCTCTCGCAGCCCAAACAAAGACCTACCACTTCACCAACACAGAGAAGTGGGAAACTGATTCTACATTAATTCACATAATCCTAGTGACTGCACACACAACATGGCCAAACAAAAGCAAAAGACTGTACCTGGCTTATCAGTCCAATGGAAATTCATAGGCAACACAGTCCATCGGACTAGACAATTACATGCAGCCACACAAAGTCCATGAGCCTTGCCTCAGAGTCGAACCCACAACCTCTCGAAGCCCAAGTAATATTATACTATCAAGGTCAGTTTTTAATATCCTACATAGCTTGGTGTCATCAGCAAAGACTGACACTTTATTATCAATCCCATCCACAAGGTCATTAATAAAGAGATTAAAAAGAATTGGTCCTAGCACAGATCCCTGCGGCACCCCACTGCTGACTATGGCCCATTTAGAGAATGTTCCATTTATGACTACTCTTTGTTTCCTATCTTTTAGCCAATTCCTTACCCAGTTGCATATAGTTACCCCCAGTCCTTGCTTCTGGAGCTTTAGTATAAGCCTATTATGTGGTACAGTATCAAATGCCTTTGCAAAGTCCAAATAAATCACATCAGCTGCATTACCAATATCCAGGTTTGCACTTACCCCCTCATAGAACCCCAACAGGTTGGTTAGACACGACTTATCTTTCATGAATCCATGCTGTCTGTCAGTTATTATATTATTTTCTGCAACATATTTTTGCATGTCATCCCTTAAAATGCCCTCAAAAACTTTGCATACTACTGATGTCAGGCTTACTGGATGGTAGTTGCCTGGATCTACCCTCTTACCTTTCTTAAATATCGGTACCACATCAGCAATCCTCCAATCCTGAGGCACCAACCCTGTTACAAGCGAGTCTAAAAAGATGAGATACAGCGGTCTGTCAATTACGGAGCTCAAGTCCCTCAATATTCGTGGATGAATGCCATCTGGCCCTGGGGATTTGTCAATGTTTAATTTACTCAGACGTAGGCGTACTTCTTCTTGTGTTAAATTAATTATATCGGGTGGTGAACTTTGATTTTTCACTTGTTGAATGATGCCTGGTACAGTCAGTTCCTTGGTGAACACAGATGAGAAATGCCTATTTAATATCTCAGTCTTTTGTTTGTCCTCTATAACTAACTTGTTATTATATTTTAAGGGGCCAATACTATCCTTTGTTTTCCTTTTGGCATTAATGTATTTCTAAAAGATTTTGGGATTTATTTTAATGTCATTGGCGATTTTTGTTTCAGTAGCTAGTTTTGCTTGTTTGATTTCTTTTTTGCATTGCCTATTGATATCTTTATACTCCTGCAATGCTATTTCTGTATTCTCATCCTTCAAGATTTTAAACGCCCTTTGTTTTTGTTTTATTATACTTTGTACAGTCTTATTTATCCATAGTGGTTTCTTTTTATTCCGGGACGTTTTATTACCAGAGGGTATAAGTTTTTTACAGGACTCTAGCAATATATCCTTAAACTTTCCCCATTTATGTTCAGTATCCCCAGTTACCATGACTTTGTCCCAATCTACACATTTAAGCTCTTCCCTTAATTTATTGAAATCAGCTATCCTAAAATTCCAGGTTTTAGCATTTCCCCTTTGAAATGTTCTATTGAATATTACGTTGAAGCTTACCATATTATGATCGCTGGTGCCCAAGTGCTCCCGGACCTGTAGATCTGAAATTATATCCGGTCTATTTGACAGGACCAAATTTAGCAAATTATCTCCCCTCATCGGTTCATCTACCATCTGAGAGAGGAAATGGTCTTGAATGGTAGATAAGAATTTACAGCTTTTAGCACAACCAGAAGATTCTATGTCCCACTGTATGTCTGGATAGTTGAAATCCCCCATAATAAGAACCCGATTATTATTATTATTAGCTGCCTTTTCATTTTGTTCCAGTATTTCACCCTCTATTTGTTCAAGTATGTTAGGAGGCTTATTGCAAACTCCAATTAGCATTTTTCCATT
The DNA here is from genome assembly GCF_048569485.1 of Anomaloglossus baeobatrachus. Lineage (NCBI taxonomy): Eukaryota > Metazoa > Chordata > Amphibia > Anura > Aromobatidae > Anomaloglossus > Anomaloglossus baeobatrachus. The sequence goes on along the minus strand of NC_134353.1, from coordinate 409,651,538 downwards.
ATTCTCCTCCCCATGTACATTTACCCATACTGACTCTACATTGTTGCAGTTCCCCCCAATGTCATCATTCAACACAGGTTTTAGGTTAGATTTGATAAATATACACACCCCAGCACCTTTTTTGTCTTTCCTGTCCCTCCTAAATGTACTATAACCCTGTATGTTTGTCACCCAGTCATGGCTTTCATCCAGCCGGTCTCCGTAATGCCCACCACATCATAATCCATGGTTAACATAAGAGTCTCCAATTCATTCATTTTGTTTGCAAGACTTCTTGCATTTGCCGGTAGACATTTAATCCTATTAACACCTTTATTACTCCTAGCCTCCCTACGTTCCTTGCATGTCCCCCTAATCCTTCATTGACCCCTACCATCTCACTGTCTCTATCTGCTCTATCTATCCCCTTTTTTGCTCCACTACCCTCCCTCCCCCCAGATCCTAGTTTAAAAGCTCCTCCATCCGTCTGACCATTTTCTCCCCCAGCACAGCTGCACCTTCCCCATTGAGGTGCAGCCCGTCCCTACCGTAGAGCCTGTAGTCGACTGAGAAGTCAGCCCAGTTCTCCATGAACCCGAACCCTTCCTTCCTGCACCAATTTCTAAGCCACGTGTTTATCTCCCTAAGCTCCCGCTGTCTTTCTAGTGACGCTCGTGGCACCGGAAGTATTTCTGAAAACACCACCTTGGAGGTCCTGGACTTCAGCTTCTCTCCAAGTTCCCTGTAATTATTATTAAGGACCTTCCACCTGCCTCTAACTTTGTCATTAGTACCAATGTGCACCATGACCGCTGGGTTTTCCCCAGCCCCACCCAGCAATCTGTCTATCCGATCCACAATATGCCGAACCCGAGCACCCGGCAGACAACACACTCTTCGGCATTCATGGTCTCGGCAACAGATGACCCTGTTTGTCCGCCTAATTATAGAGTGGTATGGCCAAACAAAAGCAAAAGACCGTATCTGGCCTATCAATCCAATGGAAACTCAGAGGAATCACAGTCCATTGGACTAGGCAATCACATGCAGCCATACAAAGTCCATAGGCCTTGCCTCAGAGTCAAACCCACATCCTCTCGTAGCCCAAGCAAACAGCCTACCACTTCACCAACACAGAGAAGTGGGAAACTGACTCTACATTAATACACATAATCCTAGTGACTGCGCACACAACATGGCCAAACAAAAGCAAAAAACAGTACCTGGCCTAACAATCCAATGGAATCTCATAGGCAACACAGTCCATTGGACTAAACAGCTACATGCAGCCATACAAAGACCATGGGCCTTGCCTTAGAATCGAACCCACAGCCTCTCGTAGCCTAAGCAAAGAGCCTACCACGACACCAACACAGAGAAGTGGGAAACTGACTCTACATTACTTCACATAATCCTTGTGACTGCGCACACAACATGGCCAAACAAAAGCAAAAGACTGTATCTGGCCTATTAATCCAATGGAAACATATAGGCAACACAGTCCATTGGACTAGACAATTACATTACATGCAGCCATACAAAGTCCATGGGCCTTGCCTCAGAATCGAACCCACAACCTCTTGTAGCCCAAGCAAAGAGCCTACCACTACACCAACACAGAAAAGTGGGAAACTGGTTCTACATTAATTCACATAATCCTAGTGACTGCGCACACAAGATGGCCAAACAAAAGCAAAAGACAGTACCTGGCCTATCAGTCCAATGAAAATTCATAGGCAACACAGTCCATCGGACTAGAAAATTATATGCAGCCACACAAAGTCCATGGGCCTTGCCTCAGAGTCGACCCCACAACCTCTCGAAGCCCAAGCAAAGAGTTTACCACTACACCAACACAGAGAAGTGGGAAACTGGTTCTACATTAATTCACATAATCCTAGTGAATGCGCACACAAGATGGCCAAACAAAAGCAAAATACATTACCTGGCCTATCAATCCAATAGAATCTCAAAGGCAACACAGTCCTTTGGACTAGGCAATAACATGCAGCCATACAAAGTCCATGGGCCTTGCCTCAGAGTCAAACTCACAACCTCTCGGAGCCCAAGCAAAGAGCCTAAAACGACACCAACACAGAGTAATGGGAAACTGACTCTACATTAATTCACATAATCCTAGTGACTGCGCACACAACATGGCCAAACGAAAGCAAAAGACAGTACCTGGCCTATCAATCCAATGGAAACTCATAGGCAACACAGTCCATCGGACTAGACAATTACATGCATCGATACAAAGTCCATGGGCCTTGCCTCAGAGTCAAACCCACAACCTCCCATAGCCCAAGCAAAGAGCCTACCACTATACCAACACAGAGAAGTAGGAAACTGCTTCTACAATAATTCACATAATCCTAGTGACTGCGCACACAACATGGCCAAACAAAAGGAAAAGACTGTACCTGGCCTATCAATCCAATGGAAACTCATTGGCAACACAGTCCATTGGACTAAGCAATTACTTACAGCCATACAAAGTCCATGGGCCTTGCCTCAGAGTCAAACCCACAACCTCTCTCAGCCCAAACAAAGAGCCTACCACTACACCAACACAGAGAATTGGGAATCTGATTCTCCATTAATTCACATAATCCTAGTGACTGCACACACAACATGGCCGAACAAAAGCAAAAGACAGTACCTGGTCTAACAATCCATTGGAAACTCTTAGGAAACACAGTCCATTAGACTAGACAATTACATGCAGCCATACAAAGTCCATGGGCCTTGCTTCAGAGTCAAACTCACAACCTCTCACAGCCCTAGCAAAGAGCCTACCACTACACCAACACAGAGAAGTGGGAAACTGACTCTACATTAATTTACATAATCCTAGTGACTGCGCACACAACATGGCCAAACGAAAGCAAAAGACAGTACCTGGCCTATCAATCCAATGGAAACTGATAGGCAACACAGTCCATTGGACTAGGCAATTACATGCAGCCATAAAAAGTCCATGGGCCTTGCCTCAGAGTCTAACCCACAACCTCTCGCAGACCAAGCAAAGAGCCTACCACTACACCAACACAGAGAAGCAGAAAACTGACTCTACATTAATTCACATAATCCTAGTGACTGCGCACACAACATGGCCAAACAAAAGCAAAAGACAGTGTCTGGCCTATCAATCCAATGGAAACTCATAGGCAACACAGTCCATCGGGCTAGACAATTACATGCAGCCATACAAAGTCCATGGGCCTTAGCATCAGAGTCGAACCCACAACCTCTCGTAGCCCAAGTAAAGAGCCTACCACTACACCAACACAGAGAAATGGGAAACTGGTTCTACATTAATTCACATAATCCTAGTGACTGCGCACACAAGATGGCCAAACAAAAGCAAAATACATTAACTGGCCTATCAATCCAATAGAATCTCAGAGGCAATACAGTCCATTGGACTAGGCAATTACATGCAGCCATACAAAGTCCATGGGCCTTGCCTCAGAGTCTAACCCACAACCTCTCGGAGCCCAAGCAAAGAGCCTACCACTACACCAACACAAAGTAGTGGGAAACTGACTCTACATTAATTCACATAATCCTAGTGACTGCGCACACAACATGGCCAAACGAAAGCAAAAGACAGTACCTGGCCTATAAATCCAATGGAAACTCATAGGTAACACAGTCCCTTGGACTAGGCATTTACATGCAGCCATACAAAGTCCACGAGCCTTGCTTCAGAGTCGAACTCACAACCTCTCGCAGCCCTAGCAAAGAGCCTACCACTACACCAACACAGAGAAGTGGGAAACTGACTCTACATTACGTCACATAATCCTTGTGACTGCGCACACAACATGGCCAAACAAAAGCAAAAGACAGTATCTGGCCTATCAATCCAATGGAAACATATAGGCAACACAGTCCATTGGACTAGACAATTACATTACATGCAGCCATACAAAGTCCATGGGCCTTGCCTCAGAATCGAACCCACAACCTCTTGTAGCCCAAGTAAAGAGCCTACCACTACACCAACACAGAGAAGTAGGAAACTGGTTCTACATTAATTCACATAATCCTAGTGACTGCGCACACAAGATGGCCAAACAAAAGCAAAAGACTGTACCTGGCCTATCAGTCCAATGGAAATTCATAGGCAACACAGTCCATCGGACTAGACAATTACATGCAGCCACACAAAGTCCATGAGCCTTGCCTCAGAGTCGAACCCACAACCTCTCGAAGCCCAAGTAATATTATACTATCAAGGTCAGTTTTTAATATCCTACATAGTTTGGTGTCATCAGCAAAGACTGACACTTTACTATCAATCCCATCCACAAGGTCATTAATAAAGAGATTAAAAAGAATTGGTCCTAGCACAGATCCCTGCGGCACCCCACTGCTGACTATGGCCCATTTAGAGAATGTTCCATTTATGACTACTCTTTGTTTCCTATCTTTTAGCCAATTCCTTACCCAGTTGCATATAGTTACCCCCAGTCCTTGCTTCTGGAGCTTTAGTATAAGCCTATTATGTGGTACAGTATCAAATGCCTTTGCAAAGTCCAAATAAATCACATCAGCTGCATTACCAATATCCAGGTTTGCACTTACCCCCTCATAGAACCCCAACAGGTTGGTTAGACACGACTTATCTTTCATGAATCCATGCTGTCTGTCAGTTATTATATTATTTTCTGCAACATATTTTTGCATGTCATCCCTTAAAATGCCCTCAAAAACTTTGCATACTACTGATGTCAGGCTTACTGGATGGTAGTTGCCTGGATCTACCCTCTTACCTTTCTTAAATATCGGTACCACATCAGCAATCCTCCAATCCTGAGGCACCAACCCTGTTACAAGCGAGTCTAAAAAGATGAGATACAGCGGTCTGTCAATTACGGAGCTCAATTCCCTCAATATTCGTGGATGAATGCCATCTGGCCCTGGGGATTTGTCAATGTTTAATTTACTCAGACGTAGGCGTACTTCTTCTTGTGTTAAATTAATTATATCGGGTGGTGAACTTTGATTTTTCACTTGTTGAATGATGCCTGGTACAGTCAGTTCCTTGGTGAACACAGATGAGAAATGCCTATTTAATATCTCAGTCTTTTGTTTGTCCTCTATAACTAACTTGTTATTATATTTTAAGGGGCCAATACTATCCTTTGTTTTCCTTTTGGCATTAATGTATTTCTAAAAGATTTTGGGATTTATTTTAATGTCATTGGCGATTTTTGTTTCAGTAGCTAGTTTTGCTTGTTTGATTTCTTTTTTGCATTGCCTATTGATATCTTTATACTCCTGCAATGCTATTTCTGTATTCTCATCCTTCAAGATTTTAAACGCCCTTTGTTTTTGTTTTATTATACTTTGTACAGTCTTATTTATCCATAGTGGTTTCTTTTTATTCCGGGACGTTTTATTACCAGAGGGTATAAGTTTTTTACAGGACTCTAGCAATATATCCTTAAACTTTCCCCATTTATGTTCAGTATCCCCAGTTACCATGACTTTGTCCCAATCTACACATTTAAGCTCTTCCCTTAATTTATTGAAATCAGCTATCCTAAAATTCCAGGTTTTAGCATTTCCCCTTTGAAATGTTCTATTGAATATTACGTTGAAGCTTACCATATTATGATCGCTGGTGCCCAAGTGCTCCCGGACCTGTAGATCTGAAATTATATCCGGTCTATTTGACAGGACCAAATTTAGCAAATTATCTCCCCTCGTCGGTTCATCTACCATCTGAGAGAGGAAATGGTCTTGAATGGTAGATAAGAATTTACAGCTTTTAGCACAACCAGAAGATTCTATGTCCCACTGTATGTCTGGATAGTTGAAATCCCCCATAATAAGAACCCGATTATTATTATTATCTGCCTTTTCATTTTGTTCCAGTATTTCACCCTCTATTTGTTCAAGTATGTTAGGAGGCTTATTGCAAACTCCAATTAGCATTTTTCCATTATTCTCCTCCCCATGTACATTTACCCATACTGACTCTACATTGTTGCAGTTCCCCCCAATGTCATCATTCAACACAGGTTTTAGGTTAGATTTGATAAATATACACACCCCAGCACCTTTTTTGTCTTTCCTGTCCCTCCTAAATGTACTATAACCCTGTATGTTTGTCACCCAGTCATGGCTTTCATCCAGCCGGTTTCCGTAATGCCCACCACATCATAATCCATGGTTAAAATAAGAGTCTCCAATTCATTCATTTTGTTTGCAAGACTTCTTGCATTTGCCGGTAGACATTTAATCCTATATTAACACCTTTATTACTCCTAGCCTCCCTACGTTCCTTGCATGTCCCCCTAATCCTTCATTGACCCCTACCATCTCACTGTCTCTATCTGCTCTATCTATCCCCTTTTTTGCTCCACTACCCTCCCTCCCCCCAGATCCTAGTTTAAAAGCTCCTCCATCCGTCTGACCATTTTCTCCCCCAGCACAGCTGCACCTTCCCCATTGAGGTGCAGCCCGTCCCTACCGTAGAGCCTGTAGTCGACTGAGAAGTCAGCCCAGTTCTCCATGAACCCGAACCCTTCCTTCCTGCACCAATTTCTAAGCCACGTGTTTATCTCCCTAAGCTCCCGCTGTCTTTCTAGTGACGCTCGTGGCACCGGAAGTATTTCTGAAAACACCACCTTGGAGGTCCTGGACTTCAGCTTCTCTCCAAGTTCCCTGTAATCATTTTTAAGGACCTTCCACCTGCCTCTAACTTTGTCATTAGTACCAATGTGAACCATGACCGCTGGGTTTTCCCCAGCCCCACCCAGCAATCTGTCTATCCAATCCACAATATGCCGAACCCGAGCACCCGGCAGACAACAAACTCTTCGGCATTCATGGTCTCGGCAACAGATGACCCTGTTTGTCCGCCTAATTATAGAGTGGTATGGCCAAACAAAAGCAAAAGACCGTATCTGGCCTATCAATCCAATGGAAACTCATAGGTATCACAGTCCATTGGACTAAGCAATCACATGCAGCCATACAAAGTCCATAGGCCTTGCCTCAGAGTCAAACCCACATCCTCTCGTAGCCCAAGCAAACAGCCTACCACTTCACCAACACAGAGAAGTGGGAAACTGACTCTACATTAATACACATAATCCTAGTGACTGCGCACACAACATGGCCAAACAAAAGCAAAAAACAATACCTGGCCTACCAATCCAATGGAATCTCATAGGCAACACAGTCCATTGGACTAAACAGCTACATGCAGCCATACAAAGACCATGGGCCTTGCCTCAGAATCGAACCCACAGCCTCTCGTAGCCTAAGCAAAGAGCCTACCACGACACCAACACAGAGAAGTGGGAAACTGACTCTACATTACTTCACATAATCCTTGTGACTGCGCACACAACATGGCCAAACAAAAGCAAAAGACTGTATCTGGCCTATCAATCCAATGGAAACATATAGGCAACACAGTCCATTTTAATAGACAATTACATTACATGCAACCATACAAAGTCCATGGGCCTTGCCTCAGAATCGAACCCACAACCTCTTGTAGCCCAAGCAAAGAGCCTACCACTACACCAACACAGAAAAGTGGGAAACTGGTTCTACATTAATTCACATAATCCTAGTGACTGCGCACACAAGATGGCCAAACAAAAGCAAAAGACAGTACCTGGCCTATCAGTCCAATGAAAATTCATAGGCAACACAGTCCATCGGACTAGAAAATTATATGCAGCCACACAAAGTCCATGGGCCTTGCCTCAGAGTCGAACCCACAACCTCTCGAAGCCCAAGCAAAGAGCCTACCACTACACCAACACAGAGAAGTGGGAAACTGTTTCAACATTAATTCACATAATCCTAGTGACTGCGCACACAAGATGGCCAAACAAAAGCAAAATACATTACCTGGCCTATCAATCCAATAGAATCTCAAAGGCAACACAGTCCTTTGGACTAGGCAATAACATGCAGCCATACAAAGTCCATGGGCCTTGCCTCAGAGTCAAAACTCACAACCTCTCGGAGCCCAAGAAAAGAGCCTACCACGACACCAACACAGAGTAGTGGGAAACTGACTCTACATTAATTCACATAATCCTAGTGACTGCGCACACAAGATGGCCAAACAAAAGCAAAAGACAGTACCTGGCCTATCAGTCCAATGGAAATTCATAAGCAACACAGTCCATCGGACTAGACAATTACATGCAGCCATACAAAGTCCATGGGCCTTGCCTCAGAGTCAAACTCACAACCTCTCAGAGCCCAAGCAAAGAGCCTACCACGACACCAACACAGAGTAGTGGGAAACTGACTCTACATTAATTCACATAATCCTAGTGACTGCGCACACAACATGGCCAAACGAAAGCAAAAGACAGTACCTGGCCTATCAATCCAATGGAAACTCATAGGTAACACAGTCCCTTGGACTAGGCATTTACATGCAGCCATACAAAGTCCATGGGCCTTGCTTCAGCGTCGAACTCAAACTCTCGCAGCCCTTGCAAAGAACTTACCACTACACCAACACATAGAAGTGGGAAACTGACTCTACATTAATTTACATATTCCTAGTGACTGCGCACACAACATGGCCAAACGAAAGGAAAAGACAGTACCAGGCCTATCAATCCAATGGAAACTCATAGGCAACACAGTCCATCGGACTAGACAATTACATGCATCCATACAAAGTCCATGGGCCTTGCCTCAGAGTCAAACCCACAACCTCTCATAGCCCAAGCAAAGAGCCTACCACTATACCAACACAGAGAAGTGGAAAACTGATTCTACAGTAATTCACATAATCCTAGTGACTGCGCACACAACATGGCCAAACAAAAGGGAAAGACTGTACCTGGCCTATCAATCCAATGGAAACTCATTGGCAACACAGTCCATTGGACTAAGCAATTACATACAGCCATACAAAGTCCATGGGCCTTGCCTCAGAGTAAACCCACAACCTCTCTCAGCCCAAACAAAGAGCCTACCACTACACCAACACAGCGAATTAGGAATCTGATTCTCCATTAATTCACATAATCCTAGTGACTGCACACACAACATGGCCAAACAAAAGCAAAAGACAGTACCTGGTCTAACAATCCATTGGAAACTGTTAGGAAACACAGTCCATTAGACTAGACAATTACATGCAGCCATACAAAGTCCATGGGCCTTGCTTCAGAGTCAAACTCACAACCTCTCACAGCCCTAGCAAAGAGCCTACCACTACACCAACACAGAGAAGTGGGAAACTGACTCTACATTAATTCACATAATCCTAGTGACTGCGCACACAACATGGCCAAACAAAAGCAAAAGACAGTACCTGGCCTCTCAATCCAATGGAACTCATAGGCAACACAGTCCGTCGGGCTAGACAATTACATGCAGCCATACAAAGTCCATGGGCCTTGCATCAGAATTGAACCCACAACCTATCGTAGCCCAAGTAAAGAGCCTACCACTACACCAACCCAGAGAAGTGGGAAACTGACTCTACATTAATTCACATAATCCTAGTGACTGCGCACACAACATGGCCAAACAAAAGCAAAAGACAGTACCTGGCCTATCAATCCAATGGAACTCATAAGCAACACAGTCCATTGGACTAGGCAATTACATGCAGCCATACAAAGTCCATGGGCCTTGCCTCAGAGTCGAACCCACAACCTCTCGGAACCCAAGCAAAGAGCCTACCACTACACCAACACAGAGTAGTGGGAAACTGACTCTACATTAATTCACATAATCCTAGTGACTGCGCACACAACATAGCCAAACAAAAGCAAAATACTGTACCTGGCCTTCCAATACAATGGAAACTCATCGGCAACACAGTCCATTGGACTAAGCAATTACATGCAGCCATACAAATTCCATGGGCCTTGCCTCAGAGTCAAACCCACAACCTCTCCCAGCCCAAACAAAGAGCCTACCACTACACCAACACAGAGAAGTGGGAAACTGATTCTACATTAATTCACATAATCTTAGTGACTGCGCACACAATATGGCCAAACAAAAGCAAAAGACAGTACCTGGCCTATCAATCCAATGGAAACTCAAAGGCAACACAGACCATTGGACAAGGAATTTACATGCAGCCACACAAATTCCATGGGCCTTGCCTCGGAGTCAAACCCACAACCTCTCACAGCCCAAGCAAAGAGCCTACCACTACACCAACACAGAGAAGTGGGAAACTGATTCTACATTAATTCACATAATCCTAGTGACTGCGCACACAACATGGCCAAACAAAACCAAAAGACAGTACCTGGTCTATCAATCCATTGGAAACTCATAGGCAACACAGTCTATTGGACTAGGCAATTACATGCAGCCATACAAAGTCAATGGGCCTTGCCTCAGAGTCAAACCCACATCTTCTCGCAGTCCAAGCAAAGAGCCTACCACTACAGCAACAAAGAGACGTGGGAACTGACTCTACATTAATTCACATAATCCTAGTGACTGCCACACAAAAGCAAAAGATAGCACCAGGCCAATAAATCCAATGGAAACTCATGGGCAACATAGTCCTTTGGACTAGGAAATTACATGCAGCTATACAAAGTCCATGGGCCTTGCCTCAGAGTCTAACCCACAACCTCTCGCAGCCCAAGCAAAGAGCCTACCACTACACCAACACAGAGAAGTGGTAAATGGAATCTACAATAATTCCCATAATCTTAGTGACTGCGCAAACAACATGGCCAAACAAAAGCAAAAGACAGTACCTGGCCTATCAATCCAATGGAAACTCATAGGCAACACAGTCCATTGGACTAGACAATTACATGCAGCCATAAAAAGTCCATGGGCGTTGCCTCAGAGTAAAACTCACAAATTCTCGCAGCCGAAGCAAAGAGCTTACCAACACAGAGAAGTGTGAAACTGATTCTACATTAATTCACATAATCCTAGTGACTGCGCACACAACATGGCCAAACAAAAGCAAAAGACAGTACCTGGCCTATCAATCCAATGGAAACTCAAAGGCAACACAGTCCATTAGACCAGGCAATTACATGCAGCCATACAAAGTCCATGGGCCTTGCCTCAGAGTCGAACTCACAACCTCTCGCAACCCAAGCAAAGAACCTCCCACTACACCAACACAGAGAAGAGGGAAATAGACTCTACATTAATTCACATAATCCTAGTGACTGCGCACACAACATGGCCAAACAAAAGCATAAGACAGTACCCGGCCTATCAATCCAATGGAAACTCAAAGGCAACACAGTCCATTAGACCAGGCAATTAAATGCAGCCTTACAAAGTCCATGGGCCTTGCCTCAAAGTCGAACCCACAACTTCTTAAAGCCCAAGGAAAGAGCCTGCAACTACACCAACACAGAGGAATGGGAAACTGATTCTACATTAATTCACATAATCCTAGTGACTGCGCACACAACATGGCCAAATGAAAGCAAAAGACAGGAACTTGCCTATCAATCCAATGAAAACTTATAGGTAACACAGTCCATATGATTAGACAATTACATGCAGCCATACAAAGTCCATCGGCCTTGCCTCAGAGTCGAACTCACAACCTCTCGCAGCCCAAGCAAAGTTCCTACCACTACACCAACACAGAGAAGTGTGAAACTGACACTACATTAATTCACATAATCCTAGTGACTGCGCACACAACATGGCCAAACAAAAGCAAAAGACAGTACCTGGGCTATCAATCCAATAGAAACGCATAGGTAACACAGTCCATAGGATTAGGCAATTCCATGCAGCCATACAAAGTCCATTTGCCTTTCCTCAGAGTTGAACTTGCAACCTCTCGCAGTCCAAGTAAAGAGCCTACCACTACACCAACACAGAGTAGTGGGAAACTGAAACTACATTAATTCACATAATCCTAGTGACTGCGCACACGACATGGCCAAATGATAGCAAAAGACAGTACCTGACCTATCAATCCAATGGAAACTCTTAGGCAACACAGTCCATAGGACTATGCAATTACATGCAGCCATACAAAGTCCATGGGCCTTGCCTCAGAGTCGAACTCACAATCTCTCGGAGTCCAAGCAAAGAGCCTACCACTACACCAACACAGAGTAGTGGGAAACTGACTCTACATTAATTCACATAATCCTAGTGACTGCGCACACAACATGGTTAAACGAAAGCAAAAGACAGTACCTGGCCTATCAATAAAATGGAAACTCATAGGCAACATAGTCCATTGGACTATAAAATTACATGCAGCCATACAAAGTCCATGGGCCTAGCCTCAGAGTCAAACGCACAACCTCTCGCAGCCCAAGCAAAGAGCCTACCACTACACCAACACAAAGAAGCAGGAAACTGACTCTACATTAATTCACATAATCCTAGTGACTGCGCACACAACATGGCCAAACAAAAGCAAAAGACAGTACCTGGCCTATCAATTTAATGGAAAATCATAGGCAACACAGTCCATCAGACTAAACAATTACATGCAGCCATACAAAGTCCATGGGCCTTGCCTCAGAGTCGAACCCACAACCTCTCGGAGCCCAAGCAAAGAGCCTACCACTACACCAAAACAAAGTAGTGGGAAACTGATTCTACATTAATTCACATAATCCTAGTGACTGCGCACACAACATGGCCAAACAAAAGCAGAAGACAGTACCTGGCCTATCAATCCAATGGAAACTCATAGGTAACACAGTGCATTGGACTAGGCAATTACATGCAGCCATAAAAAGTCCATGGGCCTTGCCTCAAAGTCAAACCCACAACCTCTCGCAGGCCAAGCAAAGAGCCTACCACTACACCAACACAGAGAAGTGGGAAACTGACTCTACATTAATTTACATAATCCTAGTGACTGCGCACACAACATGGCCAAACGAAAGGAAAAGACAGTACCTGGCCTATCAATCCAATGGAAACTCATAGGCAACACAGTCCATTGGACTAGGCAATTACATGCAGCCATAAAACAACCATGGGCCTTGCCTCAGAGTCTAACCCACAACCTCTCGCAGCCCAAGCAAAGAGCCTACCACTACACAAACACAAAGAAGCAGGAAACTGACTCTACATTAATTCACATAATCCTAGTGACTGCGCACACAACATGGCCAAACAAAAGCAAAAGACAGTACCTGGCCTATCAATCCAATGGAAACTCATTCCAACACAGTCCATTGGACTAAGCAACTACATGCAACCATACAAAGTCCATGGGCCGTGCCTCAGAGTCAAACCCACAACCTCTCTCAGCCCAAACAAAGAGCCTACCACTACACCAACACAGAGAAGTGGGAAACTGATTCTACATTAATTCACATAATCCTAGTGACTGCACACATAACATGGCCAAACAAAAGCAAAAGATAGTACCTGGTCTATCAATCCAATGGAAACACATAGGAAACACGGTCCATTGGACTAGGCAATTACATGCAACCATAAAAAGTCCATGGGCCTTGCCTCAGAGTCAAACCCACAACCTCTCTCAGCTCAAACAAAGAGCCCACCACTACACCAACACAGAGAAGTGTGAAACTGATTCTACATTAATTCACATAATCCTAGTGACTGCACACACAACATATAATGCCTCAAGCATATGGACAAATATTGGAATATACAATGAAAAATGCTACTTGCTAATTTGAACATGTGAATAATGAATTGCATACCTGCCATGAATATTAGGAAAAAGGAGATATTTAGCAATCGCATTGATCAATGTAACTTTTTGGCTTGCACTCATAATATATATATTAGTGCTCACTTCAGTTATCCTATTCAGTTATATGTAGTTTTTTTCTGAATGTGAACACAGCTCCGTCCCTTTCGGCCATGTTTTTTCCATCTCCTATACAAGAAAGTCCTTAGTTACCCCTCTCCACCCATAGCAGTTTTTAATTGCAATGAGATGACACACAGTTAGGGTCACAGAGCTAGGGACCCCAATATAGAGATATGCCTTGACGAGGCCTTAGGGCTCAGTTACATTGATCAATGCGATTGCTAAATATCTCCTTTTTCCTAATATTCATGGCAGGTATGCAATTCATTATTCACATGTTCAAATTAGCAAGTAGCATTTTTCATTGTATATTCCAATATTTGTCCATATGCTTGAGGCATTATACTATTTAAGTTTGATGTGCAGCCTTATCCGTATATAGTATGTAATTTTTGGCTTGCACTCATAATATATATATTAGTGCTCACTTCAGTTATCCTATTCAGTTATATGTAGTTTTTTTCTGAATGTGAACACAGCTCCGCCCCTTTCGTCCATGTTTTTTCCATCTCCTATATAAGAAAGTCCTTAGTTACCCCTCTCCACCCATAGCAGTTTTTAATTGCAATGAGATGACACACAGTTAGGGTCACAGAGCTAGGGACCCCAATATAGAGATATGCATTGACGAGGCCTTGGGGCTCAGTTACATTGATCAATGCGATTGCTAAATATCTCCTTTTTCCTAATATTCATGGCAGGTATGCAATTCATTATTCACATGTTCAAATTAGCAAGTAGCATTTTTCATTGTATATTCCAATATTTGTCCATATGCTTGAGGCATTATACTATGTAAGTTTGATGTGCAGCCTTATCCGTATATAGTATGTAATTTTTGGCTTGCACTCATAATATATATATTAGTGCTCACTTCAGTTATCCTATTCAGTTATATGTAGTTTTTTTCTGAATGTGAACACAGCTCCGCCCCTTTCGGCCATGTTTTTTCCATCTCCTATATAAGAAAGTCCTTAGTTACCCCTCTCCACCCATAGCAGTTTTTAATTGCAATGAGATGACACACAGTTGGGGTCACAGAGCTAGGGACCCCAATATAGAGATATGCCTTGACGAGGCCTTGGGGCTCAGTTACATTGATCAATGCGATTGCTAAATATCTCCTTTTTCCTAATATTCATGGCAGGTATGCAATTCATTATTCACATGTTCAAATTAGCAAGTAGCATTTTTCATTGTATATTCCAATATTTGTCCATATGATTGAGGCATTATACTATTTAAGTTTGATGTGCAGCCTTATCCGTATATAGTATGTAATTTTTGGCTTGCACTCATAATATATATATTAGTGCTCACTTCAGTTATCCTATTCAGTTATATGTAGTTTTTTTCTGAATGTGAACACAGCTCCGCCCCTTTCGGCCATGTTTTTTCCATCTCCTATATAAGAAAGTCCTTAGTTACCCCTCTCCACCCATAGAAGTTTTTAATTGCAATGAGATGACACACAGTTAGGGTCACAGAGCTAGGGACCCCAATATAGAGATATGCCTTGACGAGGCCTTGGGGCTCAGTTACATTGATCAATGTGATTGCTAAATATCTCCTTTTTCCTAATATTCATGGCAGGTATGCAATTCATTATTCACATGTTCAAATTAGCAAGTAGCATTTTTCATTGTATATTCCAATATTTGTCCATATGCTTGAGGCATTATACTATTTAAGTTTGATGTGCAGCCTTATCCGTATATAGTATGTAATTTTTGGCTTGCACTCATAATATATATATTAGTGCTCACTTCAGTTATCCTATTCAGTTATATGTAGTTTTTTTCTGAATGTGAACACAGCTCCGCCCCTTTCGGCCATGTTTTTTCCATCTCCTATATAAGAAAGTCCTTAGTTACCCCTCTCCACCCATAGCAGTTTTTAATTGCAATGAGATGACACACAGTTAGGGTCACAGAGCTAGGGACCCCAATATAGAGATATGCCTTGACGAGGCCTTGGGGCTCAGTTACATTGATCAATGCGATTGCTAAATATCTCCTTTTTCCTAATATTCATGGCAGGTATGCAATTCATTATTCACATGTTCAAATTAGCAAGTAGCATTTTTCATTGTATATTCCAATATTTGTCCATATGCTTGAGGCATTATACTATTTAAGTTTGATGTGCAGCCTTATCCGTATATAGTATGTAATTTTTGGCTTGCACTCATAATATATATATTAGTGCTCACTTCAGTTATCCTATTCAGTTATATGCACACACAACATGGCCAAACAAAAGCAAAAGACAGTACATGGCCTATCAATCCAATGAATACTCATAGGCAACATAGTCCTTTGGACTAGGAAATTACATGTAGCCATACAAAGTCCATGGGCCTTGCCTCAGAGTCTAACCCACAACCTCTCGCAGCCCAAGCAAAGAGCCTACCACTACACCAACACAGAGAAGTGGCAAATGGAATCTACAATAATTCCCATAATCCTAGTGACTGCGCAAACAACATGGCCAAACAAAAGCAAAAGACAGTACCTGGCCTATCAATCCAATGGAAACTCATAGGCAACACAGTCCATTGGACTAGACAATTACATGCAGCCATAAAAAGTCCACGGGCGTTGCCTCAGAGTAGAACTCACAACTTCTCGCAGCCGAAGCAAAGAGCTTACCAACACAGAGAAGTGTGAAACTGATTCTACATTAATTCACATAATCCTAGTGACTGCGCACACAACATGGCCAAACAAAAGCAAAAGACAGTACCTGGCCTATCAATCCAATGGAAACTCAAAAGGCAACAGAGTCCATTAGACCAGGCAATTACATGCAGCCATACAAAGTCCATGGGCCTTGCCTCAGAGTCGAACTCACAACCTCTCGCAACCCAAGCAAAGAACCTAATACTACACCAACACAGAGAAGTGGGAAATAGACTCTACATTAATTCACATAATCCTAGTGACTGCGCACACAACATGGCCAAACAAAAGCATAAGACAGTACCCGGCCTATCAATCCAATGGAAACTCATATGCAACACAGTCCATTGGACTAGGCAATTAAATGCAGCCTTACAAAGTCCATGGGCCTTGCCTCAAAGTCGAACCCACAACTTCCCGTAGCCCAAGCAAAGAGCCTACCACTACACCAACACAGAGAAGTGGGAAACTGGTTCTACATTAATTCACATAACCCTAGTGACTGCGCACACAAGCTGGCCAAACAAAAGCGAAAGGCAGTACCTGGCCTATCAATCCAATGGAAACACATAGGAAACACAGTCCATTGGACTAGACAATTGCATGCAGCCATACAAAGTCCATAAAGTTCTCCTTTTAGCGTGTGTCTAACAGTGTTACCAACCAGTAATGATTGTCGGCCAAGATGTTCTTAACGCGAGGGTCACGAGACAGGCAGCTTACCATAAAGTCAGCCATGTGTGCCAGACTCTTAACAGCCATCACTTCAGTATCCTGACCAACACGATGACTGAACATGCTGTCATCCTCCTCCTCCTCCTCATCATCTACCCTGTCCTCTGGCCAGCCACGCTGAACCGAGGATATGACTGCATGTCATATCCTCAATTTGGCCAGAGAGTTGCTCCATGTCTTCATCCTCCTCCTCGTCATAGTCCTCCACTGCACGTTGTGATGAGACGAGGCTGGGCTGTGTGTTATCACCCACACCCACTACTGTTTCTTGCTCAAACTCATCGCGCTCCGCCTGCAATGCATCATGGTTGTTTTTTGAGCAGAGACCATTTTAGAAGGCAGAGAAGCGGTATGGTGACGCTAATAATGTCGTCATCGCCGCTCACCATCTTGGTGGAGTCCTCAAAGTTTTAGCGGATGGTACATAGGTCGGACATCCATCTCCACTCCTCAGGTGTTATGTGTGGAGTTTGACCCATTTCCTGACGGCTTACGTGATGCAGGTACTCAACAACTGCCCTCTTCTGCTCACATATCCTGACCAACATGTGCAGAGTTGAATTCCAACGCGTGGGGACATCACACACTAGTCTGTGAGCCGGAAGATGCAAATGGCGCTGAAAGCCGGCAAGGCCAGCTGAAGCAGTAGGTGACTTTCGAAAATGTGCAGACAGGCGGCGAACGTTTACCAGCAGATCAGACAGTTCTGGGTATGACTTTAGAAACCGCTGAACCACGAGGTTGAGCACATGGGCCACGCATGGAACATGTGTCAGCTGGCCTCGCCTCAAAGCCGCCACCAGGTTCCGGCCATTGTCACACACGACCTTTCCTGGCTTTAGGTTCAGAGGTGTGAGCCAGTGATCTGCCTGCTGTTTCAGAGCTGTCCACACCTCTTCTGCATTGTAGGGTTTGTCACCTATGCAGATTAGCTTCAGCACAGCCTGTTGCCGCTTCGCCGAGGCAGTGCTGCAGTGCTTCTGTGTCGCCCTGGACAAGCCAGGGGCCACAGAGCACAACACTTACACACCCCACACTCCCTGCAGGCATATCATAGTCAAAACACAAAATCCTTGTTGCCTTCCCCAGGGGCTGTTGTCCACACCAGGGGGTGGAGCCAGGCGGTTGGTCTCCACCCACCAAGGAGGAGGGAAAACACAGGCAGTGAGAGTTAAGCTAAGGAAGTGGAAGGAGGAAAGTAGTAGAGAGGAGAAAAGTGACAGCAAAGAGCCTGAAGTTGGTCCGGGTGTGTGGCCCGGACAGGACAGCAAGGTTGGCAGGATGTGGTGACCGTCTGCAGTGGAGGCCGATTGGAGTCTGCCGTAAGGACCGTGGACGGGTGGTGACCCGGCCATACCGGACCGGTATACAAAGAGAAGCCAGCACCATTGGCAGGGGCCTTTCGGATCCCGGCAAGGCTTGGTGTCGCCGTGAATTTGCCAAATCCGTTAGTGAAGGGGACCTCAGGGTTTCCAAACAGCCAAGTCACGATAGAAGGCAACCGTCCAACCGTGAAGGGGAGACACCGCCACCGCCAAGGGCAACCGTCTCCCAGGGCCAGCGCCTGTGGGCAAAAGGGGCTCCTCCGGCCCATATCCAGTTCGGGGAGCGGGTTACCGGTGGGAAACCATCACTACCAACACTGAACTTAGGTGCAGGGAGAGACAGTCATCACTAAACTGCAGGGAGGAACAACCGCAGCCGTCCGAGGGACCCGTCCATCCAGCCACTTGTTTTACCGTGAACTGTGTCATCATCATTGGGCTGAGTGAGTACCTCCGTGCCGTGCGGCACAGCGCTGCCCCTGCGACCCTGCACCTCATCAGGCCCCGCAACCCGCCTGTCATCCATCTCTACCCCATCACCGGACCCTGGGACAACCAACCCCCCTACCCACGGAGGGGAGAAATAACAACAAAGCTGCTCCCTGTCACAGGCTCCCGGGATCCCCGTCCAGAGCAGCGGTGGTGTCCACACAATCACCACAACCGTGGGTGGCGTCACGGACAATATCCCCAAAACCCAAATGACCCCTTTTCACTCACGGGCGATGAGCGCCGCTCGAGTCCCCGGGATCCGGCCATCGCTCGAGCCACCGAGCAGCAGCAGCCGTAGAGCAGCGGCAGCCGGACCCGAGCAGTGGTAGAGCGCAGCGCCCCCTCCTCCGCCCGCGACACTTCCAGCTTGGGACTGGTGTGTAGGGTAAAGTGGATGAGGATGCGCAGGAGGAGGAGGAGGCTGAGGAGCATGACATTCCGGAGCTGTAGAGTGTGGGTGAAACCCTGACTGAGGTAGGGCCTGCAAAACTTGGTGTGTGAAGGACGTGTTCCGTCCCTCGCTCAGACTGGGTCCCAGCTTCCACAATATTAACCCAGTGTGACGTCAACGAGATGTAGCGGCCTTGCCCACATGCACTTGTCCACGTGTCTGTGGTTAGGTGGACTTTGGCTGAAACAGCGTTGTTCAGGGCACGTGTGATGTTTTGTGACACGTGGTTATGCAATGCGGGGACGGCACACCGGGAGAAATAGTGGCGGCTGGGGACCGAGTAATGTGGGACAGCTGCCACCATCAGGTCGCGGAATGCTTCTGTCTCAACCAGCCTAAAAGGCAACATTTCCAGGGCAAGCAGTCGCGAAATGTTAGCATTTAGAAGTGTGGCATGTGGGGCGTTGGCAGTGTATTTGCGCCTGCGTTCAAAGGTTTGCTGAATGGATAACTGAACGCTGCGCTGGGACAAGGACGTGCTTGATGATGGTGTTATTTCTGCGTGGGCAACTGCAGGTGCAGGGCCGGAGGAGGCTTGTTCGCGGGCAGCATGGACAGGGGATTGGCTCGCATGCACAACAAGCGAAGACGTAGCAGTGACATCAGCAAGCACTGCTCCTCGACTCTGTTGTACATCCCACAAAGTCGGGTGCTTGGCTGACATGTGCCTGATCATGCTGGTGGTGGTCAGGCTGCTAGTTTTGGTACCCCTGCTGATGCTGGCACGGCAGGTGTTGCAAATGGCCTTTTTAGAATCATCTGGAGCCAACTTAAAAAACTGCCAGACTCGGGAAGACCTAACATTTGTACAGGCACCTTGTGTCGTGTTGTTCCGGGGAACAGTTGCCTGACGTCTGCCTGGGGCCACCACCCTGCTTCTTACTGCCTGTTGGGATGCTATGCCTCCCTCCCCCTGTGCACTGCTGTCCTCGCTCTGCATAGCCTCCTGCCAGGTTGGGTCAGTTACTGGATCATCCACCACGTCGTCTTCCTCTTCCGCACCCTGCTCCTCCTCCTGACTTCCTGACAATTGTGTCTCATCATCGTCCACCCCTTGTTGAGACACGTTGCCAACTTCGTGAGAACGTGGCTGCTCAAATATTTGGGCATCTGTACATACGATCTCCTCATGACCCACTTCAACATGAGCAGGCGAGAGGCCAGAATGTGCGAATTGAAACGTGAACAGCTCTTCCGAGTGTCCAAGTGTGGGATCATTAATGTCCGAGGACGTGTACTCCGCCTTGTGGTAGGAAGGAGGATCAGGTTCTGAAATGTGCGGTGCAGTATCACGGCTACTGACACTTGACCGTGTGGAAGACAGACTGTTTGTGGTGGTGCCAATCTGACTGGAAGCATTATCCGCTATCCAACTAACAACCTGTTGACACTGGTCTTGGTTCAAGAGCGGTGTACTGCTGCGGTCCCCAAGAATTTGGGACAGGACGTGCGAGCGACTAGATGTGGCCCTTTGTTGTGGCGAAATTAGAGCTTGCCCACGACCTCGGCCTCTGACTGCACCACCATCACGTCCACTTCCTTGTTCCTTGCCAACTGTCACGCTCCCCGTGTCCCAGCACCACTCCTTACCCACTGATCCAATCCATGTGTCCACCAGTCATGGCTGCCGCTCCCGCTCCTGCTCCCCTGAGTCATGCTCCTGGTCTCAGGAGTCTGACTTTGAGTATTGGCCTCAGGATTCTGTATAGGACCGGGCCGCGCCCACTCTCCTGGTCTTATAGGCCCAGCACACCTGCAGCAGGAAATGACACGAGGCTGTGCTGGGTATATAAGACTTGCCTTTCCATAGGGGCGTTGCCTGATCAACGTGTCCTTTAGCTTGTCTTTAGAGCTAGATGCTCAGGTCCCCTTGTGCTCTCTCCTGTGACTGTTTGTCTGTTGCTACCGGGTACCTGTGCCTGTTTCCTGCATTATCCCATAGAACTCCGTGATCCTGCTGACCCGGTTATAACCGTCCCGGCCACGTCAGTGCTCCGGCTGCCGTGTACTCTGCCACCTGGCGGCGTACTCGGTCCAGTGGATCCACCTCCTGGGCTTACCAGTCCTCTCAGCCCTGACAGATTGATCAGGCCATGGATCCCGCTGGAGCACAAACATCTGAGCTGGCCGAACTACGCCAGGAACTGGTGCAACAGCGTGACACCTTACACCGCATACTAAAGTTCCTGACGTCTGTGGACCACCGGTTGTACACATTACAGACTGCCGCCTCGTCTCGGTCCACGCAGCAAACGGTGTCCGGATCTGAACCTGCTGTCTCCGCAACCTCGCAACTTCGCCTCGCTGCTCCGCCTCGCTATGCTGGGGACCCCAAGAACTGCCGGGGGTTTTTGAACCAGTGCTCCCTGCATTTCAAGTTACTTCCTCATTTGTTTGTCTCAGACCAGGCTAAAGTGGCATTCCTGATGTCACACTTGGAAGGCGAAGCTCTAGCCTGGATTAACCCCCTGTGGGAGAATGAGGATCCAATGACCACTAACATCCGGGAATTCTTGCACGCTTTCCGAAGTACATTCGATGAACCCGGACGTACCACCACAGTGACTTCTTCGCTCCTCCGGCTACGCCAAGGGACCCTGACCGTCGGCCAATACGCCATCCAGTTCCGCACGCTCGCCTCTGAGCTGGGCTGGAACAATGAGGCCTTGACGGCGGCCTTTTGGGAAGGACTCTCTGGCCGCGTCAAAGACGAGCTTGCTGGCCGTGACGTTCCACGCACCTTGGACGCCTTAATATCTTTAGCCACCCGGATTGACCTCCGTTTCCAGGAGCGAACCAAAGAGGTATTCCGGGAGAAGCTACCACCCCGTCACGCCTTGTCCCCGCAGAGGCCTACCGCTCCTTTGCCCCTGCCCTCCTGTGACATGTTCCCGGAACCCATGCAAATAGACCGGCTGAGCCAAGCCGAGCAGCGCCGCGCAGAGCGACTCGCCCGGGGCCTGTGTTTCTACTGCGGAAGCGGTTCTCATCTGCTCCGCTCTTGCCCGGAGAGACCAGGTAGACCCCAAGTCCAAGGGATGGTGGGAACCGCCACCCTTGGTACCGGAATTCCTTCAGTCCCGGTTACACAGACTGTCCAGGTCACGACCGAGAAGACCCAGTTCACGGCGGAGGCTCACATTGATTCGGGAGCAGCGGCTAATTTCATCCGACAAGCTACCGTGGATCGTTATCGGATACCGGTCATCCCGCTTGCAAAACCCCTCTGGTTCGCCTCCGTGGACGGAAAACAATTATACGAACCTGTCCGGTACACCACCGAACCCGTGAGACTTTGTATTGGTACACAGCACACTGAGACTATTGCGTTCTACGTCATCCCGAGAATGACTCCTGCGCTCCTGCTGGGTCTGCCCTGGCTGCGACTACATGACCCTGACATCAGTTGGCGCTCTGGGGCAATCTCTCGCTGGAGTCCCTCGTGCCATGATACCTGCCTACAGCCTGTTCCTCGGTCCCTGTCACCTGACCCTATCATGGCACAAGAAGAGGAGAATCTGACGCAGTCCAGCGGTGTACCACAGCTCCTGGCACTTGTGCCTGTGGTGCCACCAGAACCGGAAGTGACGGCGCTCTCCAGCGTCGTTCCACCGTCCCTGACGATTGAGACTCTGATGCCAACGGCTGCCGGGGATGAGTCCCTGTCCTGTGTCCGGTCCGAGACGCCCGGGCCGGTTGTCCTCGCTGCCAGTCCTGTTTCTGACGGTCCTCCTCTTCCCGTTGCCCCCGTTGCCACTGCTGGGAGATCGGCTACGCGCCGTGCAGCTAAGAAGGCGGTACGGGGTCAGCGGTCCTTCCCCGCCTTTGCGTTGGGTCCCGATCCGGTGTCTCGATCCGGGGTGCCCCTGGGGTTCTGTGCTCGGAGGGGGGGGCTTAGAGGGGGGGGTACTGTCACGCTCCCCGTGTCCCAGCACCACTCCTTACCCACTGATCCAATCCATGTGTCCACCAGTCATGGCTGCCGCTCCCGCTCCTGCTCCCCTGAGTCATGCTCCTGGTCTCAGGAGTCTGACTTTGAGTATTGGCCTCAGGATTCTGTATAGGACCGGGCCGCGCCCACTCTCCTGGTCTTATAGGCCCAGCACACCTGCAGCAGGAAATGACACGAGGCTGTGCTGGGTATATAAGACTTGCCTTTCCATAGGGGCGTTGCCTGATCAACGTGTCCTTTAGCTTGTCTTTAGAGCTAGATGCTCAGGTCCCCTTGTGCTCTCTCCTGTGACTGTTTGTCTGTTGCTACCGGGTACCTGTGCCTGTTTCCTGCATTATCCCATAGAACTCCGTGATCCTGCTGACCCGGTTATAACCGTCCCGGCCACGTCAGTGCTCCGGCTGCCGTGTACTCTGCCACCTGGCGGCGTACTCGGTCCAGTGGATCCACCTCCTGGGCTTACCAGTCCTCTCAGCCCTGACACCAACGCCCTTGCGCATTTTGCAATGCTGTGCTGACGTGTATTCACTAGACTTGTGCGTTATATAATTGTGCTTCTTACTGCCTGTTGGGATGCTACGCCTCCCTCCCCCTGTGCACTGCTGTCCTCGCTCTGCATAGCCTCCTGCCAGGTTGGGTCAGTTACTGGATCATCCACCACGTCGTCTTCCTCTTCCGCACCCTGCTCCTCCTCCTGACTTCCTGACAATTGTGTCTCATCATCGTCCACCCCTTGTTGAGACACGTTGCCAACTTCGTGAGAACGTGGCTGCTCAAATATTTGGGCATCTGTACATACAATCTCGTCATGGCCCACTTCAACAGGAGAGGCCAGAATGTGTGAATGGAAACGTGAACGAACAGCTCTTCCGAGTGTCCAAGTGTGGGATCAGTAATGTCCGTGGACGTGTACTCGGCCTGGTGGTAGGAAGGAGGATCAGGTTCTGAAATGTGCGGTGCAGTATCACGGCTACTGACACTTGACCGTGTGGAAGACAGAGTGTTTGTGGTGGTGCCAATCTGACTGGAAGCATTATCCACTATCCAACTAACAACCTGTTGACACTGGTCTTGGTTCAAGAGCGGTGTACTGCTGCGGTCCCCAAGAATTTGGGACAGGACGTGCGAGCGACTAGATGTGGCCCTTTGTTGTGGCGAAATTAGAGCTTGCACACGACCTCGGTCTCTGCCTGCACCACCATCACGTCCACTTCCTTGTTCGTTGACAACGCCCTTGCGCATTTTGCAATGCTGTGCTGATGTGTATTCACTAGACTTGTGCGTTATATCCAAGTTTTTGCAAAACGCACACAAGTGCAGCGGAAAGCTGCCACCAACAGGCACACACGTGCGGTTTTTAAATGCAAGCACGGAGGCACTAAGAACCTAACAGGTCTCTATCCAGGGACAACGTGGAGCCTCCCAATTTTTGGCTGCCCTGCCAAAGGGCTATACTACAATAGACCCACTTCCTTACAATGGGCACTTCAGGTTTACAGGCCCTCATGCACGTCTCTATCCAGGGACAACGTGGAGCCTCCCAATTTTTGGCTGCCCTGCCAAAGGGCTATACTACAATAGACCCACTTCCTTACAATGGGCACTTCAGGTTTACAGGCCCTCATGCACGTCTCTATCCAGGGACAACGTGGAGCCTCCCAATTTTTGGCTGCCCTGCCAAAGGGCTATACTACAATAGACCCACTTCCTTACAATGGGCACTTCAGGTTTACAGGCCCTCATGCACGTCTCTATCCAGGGACAACGTGGAGCCTCCCAATTTTTGGCTGCCCTGCCAAAGGGCTATACTACAATAGACCCACTTCCTTACAATGGGCACTTCAGGTTTACAGGCCCTCATGCACGTCTCTATCCAGGGACAACGTGGAGCCTCCCAATTTTTGGCTCCCCTGCCAAAGGGCTATACTACAATAGACCCACTTCCTTACAATGGGCACTTCAGGTTTACAGGCCCTCATGCACGTCTCTATCCAGGGACAACGTGGAGCCTCCCAATTTTTGGCTGCCCTGCCAAAGGGCTATACTACAATAGACCCACTTCCTTACAATGGGCGCTTCAGGTTTACAGGCCCTCATGCACGTCTCTATCCAGGGACAACGTGGAGCCTCCCAATTTTTGGCTGCCCTGCCAAAGGGCTATACTACAATAGACCCACTTCCTTACAATGGGCACTTCAGGTTTACAGGCCCTCATGCACGTCTCTATCCAGGGACAACGTGGAGCCTCCCAATTTTTGGCTGCCCTGCCTAAGGGCTATACTATAATACACCCACTTCCTGACAATGGGCACTTCAGGTTTACAGGCCATCATGCACGTCTCTATCCAGGGACAACGTGGAGCCTCCCAATTTTTGGCTGCCCTGCCTAAGGGCTATACTATAATACACCCACTTCCTGACAATGGGCACTTCAGGTTTACAGGCCATCATGCACGTCTCAATCCAGGGACAACGTGGAGCCTCCCAATTTTTGGCTGCCCTGCCTAAGGGCTATACTATAATACACCCAATTCCTGACAATGGACACTTAATGTTTTGAGGCCCTCATGCACGTCTGTATGCAGGGGCATTGGTGAACCTCCCAATTTTGGACTGCCCTGGCAAAGGAAAATACTACAAAGACTCACTTCCTCAAAATGGGCACATTAGACTCAGAGGCCTTTATGTACGTCTCTTCTCAGGGACATCGGAGTGCCACACAATGTTTTACGTAAAATCTTTCATGTATTGATCTCAAAAAGTAACATACATTAGCTCTATCTCACTATTGGGTATGTGCCCTTAACATTTCCGCCATGAAAATTCATTTTGGTGTCATTTTGGAAGGTTTTCTGGTGAGTCCGTAAAAATGGCGTAAAACGCGGACAAAATTGTTCACAGCTGTGACTTTTGAGTGATAAATGCTTCAAGGGGTCTTCCCCATGCTGTTGCCATGTCATTTGAGCACTCTTCTGAGACTTTTGTGCCATTTTTAGGGTTTCTACATGCTGCCGGTGGTCATTTCACAAAAATACTCGGGTCTCCCATAGGATAACATTGGGCTCGGTGCTCGGGCCGAGTACACGAGTATCTTGGGATGCTCGGCCCGAGCCTCGAGCACCCGAGCTTTTTAGTACTCGCTCATCACTAGAAAAGACAGTACCTGGCCTATCAATCCAATGGAAACTCATAGGCAACACAGTCCATTGGACTAGGCAATTACATGCAGCCATAAAAAGTCCATGGGCCTTGCCTCAGAGTCTAACCCACAACCTCTCGCAGCCCAAGCAAAGAGCCTACCACTACACCAACACAGAGAAGCAGGAAACTGACTCTACATTAATTCACATAATCCTAGTGACTGCGCACACAACATGGCCAAACAAAAGCAAAAGACAGTACCTGGCCCACCAATCCAATGGAAACTCATAGGCAACACACTGCATCGGACTAGACAATTACATGCAGCCATACAAAGTCCATGGGCCTTGCCTCAGAGTCAAACCCACAACCTCTCGTAGCCCAAGCAAAGAGCCTACCACTATACCAACACAGAGAAGTGGGAAACTGATTCTACAATAATTCACATAATCCTAGTGCCTGCGCACACAACATGGCCAAACAAAAGCAAGAGACTGTACCTGGCCTATCAATCCAATGGAAACACATTGGCAACACAGTCCATTGGACTAAGCAATTACATGCAGCAATACGAAGTCCATGGGCCTTGCCTCAGAGTCAAACCCACAAACTCTCTCAGCCCAAACCAACAGCCTACCACTACACCAACACAGAGAAGTGGGAAACTGATTGTACATTAATTCACATAATCCTAGTGACTGCACACACAACATGGCCAAAAAAAAGCAAAAGACAGTACATGGTCTATCAATCCATTGGAAACTCAGTCCATTGGACTTGACAATTACATGCAGCCATACAAAGTCCATGAGCCTTGCCTCAGAGTCAAACCCACATCCTCTCGCAGCCCAAGCAAAGAGCCTACCACTTCACCAACACAGAGAAGTGGGAAACTGACTCTACATTAATTCACATAATCCTAGTGAATGCCACACAAAAGCAAAAGATAGCACCAATCCAATGGAAGCTCATAGGCAACAAAGTCCATTGGACTAAGCAATTACATGCAGCCATACAACGTCCATGGGCTTTGCCTCAGAGTCAAACCCACAACCTCACTCAGCCCAAGCAAAGAGCCTACCACTGCACCAACACAAAGAAGTGGGAAACTGACTCTACATTAATTCACATAATCCTAGTGACTGCGCACACAACATGGCCAAACAAAAGCAAAAGACAGTACCTAGCCCATCAATCCAATGGAAACTCATAGGCAACACAGTACATCGGACTAGACAATTACATGCAGCCGTACAAAGTCCATGGGCCTTGCCTCAGAGTCAAACCCACATCCTCTCGCAGCCCAAGCAAAGAGCCTACCACTACACCAACACAGAGAAGTGGGAAACTGACTCTACAATAATTCACATAATCCTAGTGACTGCGCACACAACATAGTTACATAGTTTTACATAGTTACATAGTTACTAAGGTTGAAAAAAGACCTAGGTCCATCTAGTTCAACCTTCCTACATTTGGTCACTAAGTCATTTATAACCAACAATGTTGTGTGTACTGAGGAAATCATCCAGCCCTTTTTTGAAAGCTGTTATAGTATCTGCCATAACTACCTCTTGTGGTAGGGTATTCCACAGTCTGACTGCTCTAACTGTAAAGAACCCTTTCCTATTTAGCTGTCGGAATCGCTTTTCTTCCACTCGCAGTGAGTGCCCCCTGGTCCTTAGTATTGTCTTCGGAAGAAATAAGTCATGTGCCAGTCCTTTGTATTGACCACACATATATTTATACATATAAATGAGATCTCCTCTGAGAAGTCCTTTTTCTAAGCTAAACATATCTAACTTTTTCAACCTTTCATCATATCGGAGGCCTTCCATTCCTTGTAGTAGTCTAGTTGCCTGCCTTTGAACTGACTCTAACTTCTGAATGTCCTTTTTAAAATGTGGAGTCCAAAACTGGATCCCATATTCCAGATGTGGCCTTACAAGTGATTTATAGAGGGGTAATAATACGTTGGGATCGCGGGATCTAATCTCTCTTTTTATACACCCTAGAATCTTGTTTGCTTTTGCAGCTGCTGCTTGACATTGAGTGCTGCTGCTCAGCTTATTTGTAATGAGAATACCCAAGTCCTTCTCCTGTTCTGTAGTCCCGAGTTTACTTCCATTTAATGTATACGCAGTTATAGGATTACTCCGTCCTAGGTGCATTACTTTACATTTATTAACATTAAATCTCATTTGCCAAGTATCTGCCCATTCTGACATCTTATCCAGATCTTTTTGTAATATTATACTATCAAGGTCAGTTTTTCGTTTAATATTTCTTTATTATTTCAAAAGTTTTAATATAACAGAAGATAAAAAAAAATGCATAAGGGTCTTTCATGTTACCCAATGTTACAGTATATGAAGATTATAAAATAACCTATGTCTTTAAGTCTCGTAAAACGTATGGTACTATGAAATATATCGCAAATCATGTGGAAGGTAAAATCTGTAAAACATCCTATAGAACATCTTAATTTTAACATGTAATAATCTTCTATCTTTATATTTATTCCGTGTAAAGTGTTAAAGGTAACTTCCTTCTGTATAGTCTGGTTCAATAGGTATGAAAACATGACCCTATGTATATCAATTAGGTGAGAAAGAGATATAGAGAGAGGGAGAGAAAGATAGGTAGAGAAAAAGGGAAGGAGGGGAAGACATGGGGAAATGGGGGGGGAGGAGAAGGTCTGTATTGTGATGCCGCGCCACTCCTGTGTCCGGGAGCCCATCCCAGCTTCTTGAATATTTATTGTGATAGAGCGCCTGTGAGTAACCAGATTTGGAATTGCTGTGTTTCTCTATACTGAAGCCACGGATACCAAACCGAGAAACACAAGGAGTCTTTCCCTTCGTCAAACGCTCTCAACTCCTCCAGACGCCGCAGGCCATCCATAGCCTCTACCCAGTCTGCTCTCCTCAATGTACAGGGGGATCTCCAATGTCTCGGTATGATTTGCCTCATTGAAATCATATGGTACGAGAGCAAGCCTTTCTTCGCCTTGGAGACTGCCCCTGTATACATTGATAAGAGGGCCACTTCCGGTGAGGGTGTCACTTCCGTGTGATGTAAATGGTTATAGAGAGCAAAGACATCTTTCCAAAGACCCTGTATCCCTGGGCAGGTCCACCAGATATGTAGCATTGTGCCCACTGAGGTCTGGCACCTCCAACAGGCGTTCGATACCTCTGGGAACATTTTATGTAGTCTGGCGGGTGTCCTATACCACCGTGAGAGGATTTTATAATTGAGTTCCTGCATTCTACAAGAAATGGTGGATTTATGTGTTAGGTTAAATGACTTACACCATTGTGCCTTGGGAAAAGTCTGGCACAATTCTGTTTGCCAATGTCTAACGTAGTCAGGCAAGTCGTCTCCTCCACCCCCCTCGGGCACTGCTATGTTGTAAATTATTGAGACTATGTGAGGGGGTGTTTCTCTAAGGAAGCATAATTTTTCAAATGGAGTCAGATTCTTATGTATCTCAGATCCCGGAGCCAGAGAATCTATGAAACTACGTAGTTGTAGATATTGGAACCAGTAGCCTGGTTCCTGTGGCCGGTCTCCAAGCAGGGATATCAGTGGTTTGCATCCCTGTTGGGTAATTACGTCTTTAACTCGTGGAATCCTTCCCATTGGCGTTGAAATCAGTCTGGGATGAGGTTCGTGAAACCAGCATTGAAACGCGGGGTTGCCCACCAGAGGCGTCATAGGACCCGGTTCTCCTGTCAATCTATATCGTCTATTGGCTGTCCTCCACGCTGTAGCCAGGGACAAGAGGATCGGGGAAACTCCCAGGGTCCCAAGGTTAGTTCTAGATGACAACCAGAAGATTCTGTGTGCCATATTCGGGCATAGGTCACATTCAATCTCCACCCACAATTTTCTGTCTTTACTGTGCAGGAGATCCAATATGCAACCACCCACCGCTGCTGCGTGATAAGCTTTAAGATCCGGGAGCCCCGCCCCTCCGTCCCAGCGAGATTTAGTCAGCATTGAGTATTTCAGTCGGGGTTTGGTGCCACGCCATATAAAATTGCTGATCATCTTCTTTAACTTGAGGAAGACATTTTCTCCTAGGTTCAGTGGGATAGTTTGAAACAGGTATAGTATTTTAGGTAGGACATCCATTTTAATTGTATTGACCCTGCCGAACCAGGAAATGGGGAGGTTATGCCATGCTATGAGGTCTTTGTGGATATTTTTTAAAAGATCTGGGAAATTGTAATTATATAGATCTTGGTGGTTGGGAGAAACCCTAATCCCCAGATATTTAATGTAATTGCTGGCCCACTTAAAGGGGAAGGCGGGTTTGAGAGTATTCTCTTCTACGGATGGTAGCGATACATTTAAGATCTCTGTTTTTTGTAGGTTTACTTTAAAATTGGAGAGTCTGCCAAAGATCTCAAACTCCTGCAGTATGTTGGGCAAACTAGTCTTCGGCTGTGTCACATATATCAAGATATCGTCCGCAAATAGTGCTAATTTATGAGATGTTTGTCCTATCTGTATCCCTTTTATCGAAGGGTTTTTCCTGAGTGCATTTGCTAGGGATTCCATTACCAGAATGTATAGGTATGGCGATAGGGGGCATCCCTGTCTGGTACCGTTTCTAATATTAAATGGAGCTGACAGGCGTCCGTTCACGCCCACTTGTGCCGTTGGTTCGTGATATAATGCTTTTACCCATTGTAGTAAGCGCGAACGGACGCCGATTGCCTGCATCGTGGCTTCTAAAAAAAAACAATGGACTCTGTCAAATGCCTTTTCGGCATCGACTGTCAAGAGGCACATTGGGATTTGACGCTGACGTGCCTGGGCCACTAGGGACAGGGTTCTAATAGTGTTGTCCCGTGCCTCCCTCCCTGGGACAAATCCCACCTGGTCTTTGTGGATTAGTTTGGGTATGAGGGGGCCTAGTCTCAGGGCTATCATTTTAGAGTACAATTTAATATCCATATTTATTAGTGAGATAGGTCTGTAATTAGAGCAGGTCAGTGGGTCCCTGCCAGGCTTGGGGATTACAGTTATTCGTGCTTGGAGTGTCTGTTTAGGGAACTGGCATGTATTGGTTATGGAATTGAAGCCTTTCAGCATTATAGGGCTGCAGGCCCCTCCACATATTTTGTAGAACCGGGGGGTGAACCCATCAGGACCAGGGCTTTTACCCACTTTAAGGGTTTTAATGGCATCGCTTAGCTCTGTGTCTGAGAAATCCTCGTCTATGTCTTCAGCTACCGCATCTTCAAGGGGGTCTGGGGCATATTTGTTTAAGTATTCCCAAATGTCGCGATGTCTCGCATCAGGTGATGGGGCATGTGGGGATGGGATGTTATAAAGTTTTGTATAGTAGTTTCTGAATTCTTCTAATATGTCAGGGGTGGAATGTATCTGGGTTCCTGTCTGTGAGTTTAACGCGAGTATTGGGGTTTGTGCCTGTCTGGGGTGAAGGGTCCTGGCTAACAATCGTCCACTTTTATCTCCAAACTCAAAGATACTCCTACGAAATTTATCTCTGATAAACAGTGATTTTCGGTCAAGGATAGATAATATTTGGTGGCGGATAGTAGAAATTTCCGTTTTAATGGTGTCACTGGATTTGGTTTTGTTTATCGTTTCTTTATGGCCTAGTTGTGCTAACAGTTCTTTTAGTTCCCTTGCACTTTCTTTTTTAATTCTGGATCCATGGGATATGCAGAACCCCCTGATCATACATTTCAACGCTTCCCATTTGACCGGGGCAGGTGTGGGATCTGCCATATGATCTATTTTGAAGTTTGCAATGGTTTTATGAATATCCTCCAGGCATTGCTCATTTTTGAGCAGGTTGTCGTTCAGTCTCCATGTGTGTCCCACCCCCCCCCATATCTCTCACCCCAATTTCCCCATATACTGGTGCGTGGTCCGACCAGAGAAAAACATCCATTGAACAACCCGGGGATTTGTCTAGCAGCTCGTGGGATATGAAAATGTGGTCTAGTCTGGTGTAGCTATTATGAACTGTGGAATGAAAACTGTAGTCTCTGACTCCGGGATGTAAGACCCTCCAAAGATCGACTAGTTTAAGGGATGTTAGTTCTCGTTTTAATCTGCGTAGTTCCTAGGAGGGGATTGCAGACCTACCAGAGGACGAATCCATGGCTGGATCCAGCACAAGGTTGAAGTCTCCTCCCAAGATGATACAGGTGCCACCCGCAAACTCTGCCAGCTTCTCCAGAGTCTCCACTCCAAAGGATACCTGGTCCTGATTTGGGAAATAGATGTTAGCGATTGTATAAGTATTATTCAGGAAAGATATTTTAAGAAATAGCCAGCGTCCCTCCGGGTTAGTGAGCGTGTCGAGAACTGTTGGCTGGAATGTCTTGTGAAAAGCAATGGAAATCCCACATGCCTTCTTGTTGGGGTGTGGGCCATGGAACCATGTCGGGTAATTCTTGGTTTTACAGTTGGTAGTGTTGGAGGCTATGAAGTGTGTCTCTTGAAATAGGGCTATTTTAACTCCCTTCCTGTGCAGGCGATATAGGATCTGACTTCTCTTTTCGGGTTTATTTAAGCCTTTAGTATTGTAAGTGCAAAAGGTGAGGTGCGACATCACAGAAAAGGGTAGGCAGGGTATAGGGAAAACCAAGGAGAGAAGAGAGAGAGCAGAGATAAGATAGTGGTGAAAGGTAAAATTAGATAAGAATACCACCACTAGGACTACTCTCATAAAAAATATATTTTATTAATAAATATTAAAAAAGAACATGTGTAGTGTTCTTATTTTTCAATTTCGTACATCACATAGACATATATATACAAGTGCAAGTGTAAACCATGGTTAAGCCCACGCCTGAGCGTAGTTGTGGACAGTGGTTAATAGAGAGGGGGACAGATGTTAGTACGTCACTGTCCGGCTAGTAGTTGTATGATGTACACTGTATCTACTTCCTTGTTTGTAGATGTATATACTGATTATACTCTACTAAAAGGTATATAGCCCTCACTGTCCTTGTCAGCCTCCAGCAGGGATAACCACCACCAGAAAAGTGATAAAAGTGCAAACAAACGAACCATAGACAAACAAACAGTAGCAATGCGTTAGCTGTCCAGGGTTCTCATATTAGGTATAGTTTCCCAAATCAAAAGGTTGCTGGATAGTTTAGGTAGGAGCCTGGAGTTCCACTTTACTAATGGATCCCCCTGCTCTCCTGACGCGTTTCACCCCCCCTAACGCAGTAAAAGGGGATCATCAGAGGATATTTTATGAGTCACTTCTCAAGAAAGGACACCTAGAAAGATGAACGAAAAAATGTGTAAGTATATAGATAAGTGACTGCATTGTTCTAGGCACACATAGCTACATAGGTACACTTACAGGGGACCAGTCCTCTTTTTCAGAGTGCTAATATATGTTCCCTCTTAGTATGTGGTTACATGAGCGGATTGTTCAAATGTCCAGGATAAGGATGAAGCTATTTAATAGTTGGTCCCTGTAAAAATGTATAGGAAAAGTGGGCGGGTAATTCAATATTATTCATATGCTCAGGCACAATTTATCATGCACATAAAGTCTGGATTTCTACCTGTATATAGATGTAGTGGTGTATATACTTTTTAGTCTATAAAGAGGCAGTTTTTGTCCACTGTAATTTTCCAGGAGACGTGTGGTCCTATGATTATAACAGGTTGTATATTCGTCCCTCCTGTAGGGATAATAAGATGCGTATATATGATTATACATGTCCTCCGTTTGGGGTATACTATAAAGAGACACAAATTTTGTGGTTTTCATATTACCTCTTGACGGGACCAGAGTGGGTTTTTCAACCTTCAAATCACTCAGGAATTTGAATCTATAGGTGACCTCTTTTCAGGCAAATGTATAGGATGTGACAGATAATTTATCCTGTAAAGGAATAGCATCATTGATTTACTACCTTTATTCAACCCATGCATATGTATTACTTACTGGCATTCGGGGGTATACCTGTAAGGGCTAGCAGTGGTGTGTATGCAAAACCAACACCCTACCACAGGGATATAGATTGGTGAGTCACTTCATGTATTTCCTGCAAAAAACAACCAACACAACGGATACTTGTATTTCTGGTTTCACTATCAGCCCAAGAAGCATATTCGTAACCATTGTCCAGTCTTATGCATCTATATTTGACAGTTATACTGTATTTACTGTTAAAGCAGCAATATTCCCCCAAACATATAGGTATGATAATGGCCCATTGTTAGCAGCTATACACTGTGGCAGAGGTCCCAGGATAATATTACGTATATTAGAGGTCAATTCACCTTGCCTGTAAGGGGGATGTTTCCTATGATATAACATTCCCATAAGGTTGAATCACAAAGATGTATATTTTCTGTGAGACATACAGTTAGGTCCAGAAATATTTGGACAGTGACACAAGTTTTGTTATTTTAGCTGTTTACAAAAACATGTTCAGAAATACAATTATATATATAATATGGGCTGAAAGTGCACACTCCCAGCTGCAATATGAGAGTTTTCACATCCAAATCGGAGAAAGGGTTTAGGAATCATAGCTCTGTAATGCATAGCCTCCTCTTTTTCAAGGGACCAAAAGTAATTGGACAAGGGATTCTAAGGGCTGCAATTAACTCTGAAGGCGTCTCGATCGTTAACCTGTAATCAATGAAGTAGTTAAAAGGTCTGGGGTTGATTACAGGTGTGTGGTTTTGCATTTGGAAGCTGTTGCTGTGACCAGACAACATGCGGTCTAAGGAACTCTCAATTGAGGTGAAGCAGAACATCCTGAGGCTGAAAAAAAAGAAAAAATCCATCAGAGAGATAGCAGACATGCTTGGAGTAGCAAAATCAACAGTCGGGTACATTCTGAGAAAAAAGGAATTGACTGGTGAGCTTGGGAACTCAAAAAGGCCTGGGCGTCCACGGATGACAACAGTGGTGGATGATCGCCGCATACTTTCTTTGGTGAAGAAGAACCCGTTCACAACATCAACTGAAGTCCAAAACACTCTCAGTGAAGTAGGTGTATCTGTCTCTAAGTCAACATAAAGAGAAGACTCCATGAAAGTAAATACAAAGGGTTCACATCTAGATGCAAACCATTCATCAATTCCAAAAATAGACAGGCCAGAGTTAAATTTGCTGAAAAACACCTCATGAAGCCAGCTCAGTTCTGGAAAAGTATTCTATGGACAGATGAGACAAAGATCAACCTGTACCAGAATGATGGGAAGAAAAAAGTTTGGAGAAGAAAGGGAATGGCACATGATCCAAGGCACACCACATCCTCTGTAAAACATGGTGGAGGCAACGTGATGGCATGGGCATGCATGGCTTTCAATGGCACTGGGTCACTTGTGTTTATTGATGACATAACAGCAGACAAGAGTAGCCGGATGAATTCTGAAGTGTACCGGGATATACTTTCAGCCCAGATTCAGCCAAATGCCGCAAAGTTGATCGGACGGTGCTTCATAGTACAGATGGACAATAACCCCAAGCATACAGCCAAAGCTACCCAGGAGTTCATGAGTGCAAAAAAGTGGAACATTCTGCAATGGCCAAGTCAATCACCAGATCTTAATCTAATTGAGCATGCATTTCACTTGCTCAAATCCAGACTTAAGACGGAAAGACCCACAAACAAGCAAGACCTGAAGGCTGCGGCTGTAAAGGCCTGGCAAAGCATTAAGAAGGAGGAAACCCAGCGTTTGGTGATGTCCATGGGTTCCAGACTTAAGGCAGTGATTGCCTCCAAAGGATTCGCAACAAAATATTGAAAATAAAAATATTTTGTTTGGGTTTGGTTTATTTGTCCAATTACTTTTGACCTCCTAAAATGTGGAGTGTTTGTAAAGAAATGTGTACAATTCCTACAATTTCTATCAGATATTTTTGTTCAAACCTTCAAATTAAACGTTACAATCTGCACTTGAATTCTGTTGTAGAGGTTTCATTTCAAATCCAATGTGGTGGCATGCAGAGCCCAACTCGCGAAAATTGTGTCACTGTCCAAATATTTCTGGACCTAACTGTATATATATATATAGGGCCATAAGAGCCATTTTACACATAAGGGTGTCTGGTTCCTGATTAAAGGGGTCACTGTCTGCAACACAAGGGATCAGTCTACTTATATAGTCCCCATAGAAAGGGTTAAAGAGCATACCTTGTTCCTGGAGCTCTACCAGTAAGGACTGTGAGTCCCGAGTGACATACACTCTAGCACACTGGGAGCTCACACATGACCCGTGCCGTCTCGGTCTGTGACTGCTGTCTGGACTGGTGACCTGCACGATCTGCGGGCCTCTTATTAATGGAGTCCCGGAGGTAAGTTTCCTCCGTCCGAAACCGGAAGTAGCGCGTGGCCGGAAGTGATGTATCGGCATTTTTTCATTCCCATGTCACAGACTAGATCATGTGATCCGTACTGGGCGGGGTTTAGGGAAACAACTTCCTCCAGTAATACCCGTAGTGTGGAACGCATCTGCGTTCCACAGGCACATCAGTGTTGGAAATATAGCGGTATTAATGTAGGACTCACGTACAGTCAGCAATTCAGGGCGCTGCTTATAGGGGCGGAATTCCTAAACATAATGTATATATATGCAGTGGCCGGCCATGATGTATTCATATATACATTTCATTTTATATGCCTGTATCGCCGAACAGATCATGTGATCTGTACTGGGTGGATCCATATGATGTATCATCCTTAGTGGTATGACGTGCATATACATAAGGCATTACAAAGGGGGACTTGTAATATATGTAAGTGGTAATGCTCTCCAAATAGCGTTAGCCATATCCAGGGCATTCATTCCTACATATTTAAACGTGTTAAATAGGGCACCAGTTTTGTGGTGGTAATAACCATCTTTAAGGACAGAGATTATGCTAGGATTATAGCAGAGCCCCCACGTTTATGGTATATCACAAGATCCTTGATATCCAAGTGTTATTATATACATAGGGATATATCTCAGAGCCCAAGATACGTAAAGAGGGCTCATATCATAATGCGAGTAGCACCAGGTTATATAGTTAACCTCTTTGCACAGTTCTCTATAGACCACATTCCTCCTGAGGGTGTGAAGGTGCAGAGAGCATATAGGTATATATGTACTCATTGCTGAATACAGGGTATATGCTTGCCACTATATCCAAGACATAGAGCTGTGATTTCTTCATTCCAACGTATAACCAACTAAAATGTGTGTGCTATTACACTAGTGCAGTCTCAAAACGGTATATATTTTACATGGTAAAAATGACCATGTGCGGGGCATATAGTATATGCACAAAAACTTATGCCTATCAGTATCAGTATCGATAAACCGGGATTGGAAAGGGGGGGGGGAGGGAGGAGGAGGTGGTTGGGAGGGGAGGGGGGTGGGTTGGTGTAGTTTGGGCCCGGGACGAAGGGGCTGGACTAGTGGCTAGATAAAGCTATGAAAGCTTATGATCTCATTGAGACCGTCAGGGGAGACGGAATCCAGGAGGAAGGTCCATCTCACCTCCCGCTGCAGTATTTTCCTATCCCAGTCTCCTTTTCTGGAAGGTTTAGGGATAACCTCTATTGCCTGGAAAGAAATACTCTTCTCTTTAGGTCCCCTCCATGGGTATTATTAACATGTCTGGCTATCGCTGTGTCCCTTTTGTGCCGGATGTCTCCTACGTGTTCTCCAATCCTGGTTCATAATTGTCTTTTGGTCTTCCCCACATATCCCAAAGGGCAAGTGCAGGTGCAGAGATAGACCAATCCTTCAGTTTTGCAGTTTGCAAAGTCTCTAAGTCTGAATGTTCTGTTAGTTTTATGGTTCAAAAATGTTTTTGACTGATTAATATAGGGGCAGTAGGTACACTTCCCACATCTAAACGTACCTACAGGTCTTCTTTCCAGCCAGGTACCTGTACCCTTTGGCACTGTGAAGTGACTATGGGTTATATGATCCCTAATGGACTTTCCCCTCCTGAAGGTGACACTTGGATATTCAGAGATTAGTTCGCATATGTCAGGGTCGGCCTTGAGTATGGGCCAGTGCCGTCTTAGTATTTCCATCGCTCTCCCATTTTGATCATCGTATGTGGCTATCAGTCTCGTGATGTCTCTTTTGTCCTCTCTTAGTTTGTGTGTAAGCAAGTCTCTCCTATTTTTGTCCCTGGCGTGGTGGTATGCCTGTTCAATGGTGATAGCTGGATAGCCCCTGTTATGGAAGCGCTCTTTCATATTGAGAGCCTGTATCTCAAATTCTCTAAGTGATGAACAGTTGCGTCTCAGGCGTAGAAATTGCCCTTTAGGAATGCCTTTCTTGAGTGGTATTGGGTGGTGGCTTTCCCATCTGAGGAGACTATTGGTAGCTGTTGGTTTTCTATATATGGATGTACTCAGGGTTCCATCTCTGTTCTTGATTATTTTAACATCCAAAAATGCTAAAGTGTCCCCCCCTATCTCATATGTGAACTTGAGTCCTAGATCATTGCTGTTAAGGTATCCCATAAATTGTAGGAAGAGGGGGACCCCCCCTGTCCACAGTATCAGGATGTCGTCTATATAACGACCCCATAAGTTAATGTGGGGACCATAGGTCGCATCCTCTTCTTTGAAGACATACCTATCCTCCCACCATCCAAGAAAAATGTTGGCATACGTGGGGGCACAGGGGCTCCCCATGGCTGTACCCCTTATCTGATGGTAAAACTTGCCCCCGAAGAGGAAGTAGTTGTGCGTTAGTACATATTGTAGCATTTCAATCACAAATTTGTTATGCAGATTGAGGTGATTACCTCTTGTAGATAGGTAATGCCGGACTGCTTCCAGGCCTCTATCATGTGGGATGCTGCTGTACAGTTGTTCTACATCTATAGATATCAATATGGTCTCAGGTTCCAAGATGATTCCATCAAGTTTTGCTATTAGATCATTGGTATCTCTGATGTATGATGGTAAACTCACAACAAATGGGCGGAGGATTTGGTCTAAGTAGATGCTCGCGTTTTGGCCCAATGCGTCTATCCCAGAGACTATGGGACGACCTTTTAGGGGTGACAGGCCCTTATGAATTTTTGGGGTGGCATAGAAGGTGGCAATTACTGGGAATTTTAGTAGAAGAAAGTCTGATTCTTTCTCCGAGATCAGCCTCAAGTCTAGAGCTCTCTCCAAGATATTTCTCAGCACATCTAGGTATTCATTTGTGGGATCTGCGGGCAATGTCTCATAGGTGGTCGTATCCGACAATATCCTTTGACACATGATGGGATAAGTGTCTGTGTCCATTATTAGTATATTCCCACCTTTATCTGATGGTTTAATAGTGAGATTATTGTTTTTTTCCAGTCCAATAAGTGCTTCCCATTCCCCTCGTGTGAGGTTTGGTTTGGTAGATTTTATTTTAGGTTGAATGGCACACAGATCTTGGGTAAC
Organism: Anomaloglossus baeobatrachus; assembly: GCF_048569485.1. NCBI lineage: Eukaryota > Metazoa > Chordata > Amphibia > Anura > Aromobatidae > Anomaloglossus > Anomaloglossus baeobatrachus. The sequence goes on along the minus strand of NC_134353.1, from coordinate 409,611,593 downwards.
GAGTTTTGAAAAAATATCAAGGCTGCTACACTCTGTCACCGGGGGCATCCTAGTGCTTTTAGGTTTTAGATTAGTAAACGGGCCTTTTCCTGTATGGTTCCTATCTTCTGTGGATAGGTCTGCCAGCAGTCTAACGTCCTCTAACATCTCCACAGGTATCCCCAATCTCGCACATTCTGCCTTATCGTTATGTTTGAAAAACTTCTTCCACCTAAGTTTCCTTAAAAATAGCTCCACATCTTTCACCCAATTAAAAGGATCAAATCTAGTTGTTGGTACAAAAGATAGACCATAGCTTAATACACGTTTTTCAATATCCGTAAGCATATGGCGTGAAAGGTTAATTACCTGGTGTCCTGCAGGTTCCAGTGGGGCTATCTTCTCTTTTGATTTCGTTGTATCTGATTCCTTAAATTGTACGGGTCTCTGTCCCCTAAAAAAGAGGATGATGGTACTGGAGGAGGTAGTGCCGGTGTCGGAGGAAATAGAGAGGGAGTAGGGCCCGTTTGAAAGATTGGTGCAGTCTGCTGACCAGTCCCCTGTGCCGGCAATCCAAAAAATGAGGGTAAGGTAGATCGAGACTGCTCCTGATTCCATGATCTGGGTTTATAGTTGGATCTATTCCAATTATTCCTATTCCTAAAGTTTTTCCTACCTCTACTCCTACTTCTATTCTGCTGGCCTTGGAATTCCGTATCTGAGAGGTCTGATGAGGAAAGGTCAGCTGGCAAGCCACCTATGGGTGCCACTGAGCTTTTATTGTTGCCTGAGAAATCTCCCAGATCTCTCAAAAAGTGTTTATGTTTTCTTGTCTTGAGATTCTGTTGATATTTGTCAACTGCCAGTTGAAGGGCTATTTCTTTATTGTCAAAATCGGGGTCTCCTTTAAATTTAAGGGCTTCTTCCCTAAGCGCCTGGAGATCTTTTGAAGATTTCTCTAGCGTAATTTTCTCCTCCTCCACCAGAATAGTCATTAGTCTTATAGACGAGTTGGTCAGTTCCTCTTCCCACTTCTTAATTAAACTATCTGTCCTAGACCGTTCAGCGGGGATCAAATTAATCCTGAGCCCTCTAGGTACAATTCTCTGTTTAACGTATTGTTCAAGAGACTGTACCTCCCACCACGATTTTATGTTTAATTTATAAGCTAACAGGAGGTCCGAAAAGGTATTTCTTAAGGTGTTTTTAGTACTATCTAGTCCTACTGGTGTCCTTTATGAGAAAACCTCATCCGCATCGTCTAGCCATTTCGTCGTATTAAGGGGTCCTGATAGGAAGCCCGCCATATAGATTCTCACAAAAACCACAAAGGTAAATATTGAGGTAGTTATTATATCAGAATACCACCACTAGGACTACTCTCATAAAAAATATATTTTATTAATAAATATTAAAAAAGAACATGTGTAGTGTTCTTATTTTTCAATTTCGTACATCACATAGACATATATATACAAGTGCAAGTGTAAACCATGGTTAAGCCCACGCCTGAGCGTAGTTGTGGACAGTGGTTAATAGAGAGGGGGACAGATGTTAGTACGTCACTGTCCGGCTAGTAGTTGTATGATGTACACTGTATCTACTTCCTTGTTTGTAGATGTATATACTGATTATACTCTACTAAAAGGTATATAGCCCTCACTGTCCTTGTCAGCCTCCAGCAGTGATAACCACCACCAGAAAAGTGATAAAAGTGCAAACAAACGAACCATAGACAAACAAACAGTAGTAATGCGTTAGCTGTCCAGGGTTCTCATATTAGGTATAGTTTCCCAAATCAAAAGGTTGCTGGATAGTTTAGGTAGGAGCCTGGAGTTCCACTTTACTAATGGATCCCCCTGCTCTCCTGACGCGTTTCACCCCCCCTAACGCAGTAAAAGGGGATCATCAGAGGATATTTTATGAGTCACTTCTCAAGAAAGGACACCTAGAAAGATGAACGAAAAAATGTGTAAGTATATAGATAAGTGACTGCATTGTTCTAGGCACACATAGCTACATAGGTACACTTACAGGGGACCAGTCCTCTTTTTCAGAGTGCTAATATATGTTCCCTCTTAGTATGTGGTTACATGAGCGGATTGTTCAAATGTCCAGGATAAGGATGAAGCTATTTAATAGTTGGTCCCTGTAAAAATGTATAGGAAAAGTGGGCGGGTAATTCAATATTATTCATATGCTCAGGCACAATTTATCATACACATAAAGTCTGGATTTCTACCTGTATATAGATGTAGTGGTGTATATACTTTTTAGTCTATAAAGAGGCAGTTTTTGTCCACTGTAATTTTCCAGGAGACGTGTGGTCCTATGATTATAACAGGTTGTACAGTTAGGTCCAGAAATATTTGGACAGTGACACAAGTTTTGTTATTTTAGCTGTTTACAAAAACATGTTCAGAAATACAATTATATATATATTATGGGCTGAAAGTGCACACTCCCAGCTGCAATATGAGAGTTTTCACATCCAAATCGGAGAAAGGGTTTAGGAATCATAGCTCTGTAATGCATAGCCTCCTCTTTTTCAAGGGACCAAAAGTAATTGGACAAGGGACTCTAAGGGCTGCAATTAACTCTGAAGGCGTCTCCCTCGTTAACCTGTAATCAATGAAGTAGTTAAAATGTCTGGGGTTGATTACAGGTGTGTGGTTTTGCATTTGGAAGCTGTTGCTGTGACCAGACAACATGCGGTCTAAGGAACTCTCAATTGAGGTGAAGAAGAACATCCTGAGGCTGAAAAAAAAGAAAAAATCCATCAGAGAGATAGCAGACATGCTTGGAGTAGCAAAATCAACAGTCAGGTACATTCTGAGAAAAAAGGAATTGACTGGTGAGCTTGGGAACTCAAAAAGGCCTGGGCGTCCACGGATGACAACAGTGGTGGATGATCGCCGCATACTTTCTTTGGTGAAGAAGAACCCGTTCACAACATCAACTGAAGTCCAGAACACTCTCAGTGAAGTAGGTGTATCTGTCTCTAAGTCAACAGTAAAGAGAAGACTCCATGAAAGTAAATACAAAGGGTTCACATCTAGATGCAAACCATTCATCAATTCCAAAAATAGACAGGCCAGAGTTAAATTTGCTGAAAAACACCTCATGAAGCCAGCTCAGTTCTGGAAAAGTATTCTATGGACAGATGAGACAAAGATCAACCTGTACCAGAATGATGGGAAGAAAAAAGTTTGAAGAAGAAAGGGAACAGCACATGATCCAAGGCACACCACATCCTCTGTAAAACATGATGGAGGCAACGTGATGGCATGGGCATGCATGGCTTTCAATGGCACTGGGTCACTTGTGTTTATTGATGACATAACAGCAGACAAGAGTAGCCGGATGAATTCTGAAGTGTACCGGGATATACTTTCAGCCCAGATTCAGCCAAATGCCGCAAAGTTGATCGGACGGCGTTTCATAGTACAGATGGATAATGACCCCAAGCATACAGCCAAAGCTACCCAAGAGTTCATGAGTGCAAAAAAGTGGAACATTCTGCAATGGCCAAGTCAATCACCAGATCTTAACCCAATTGAGCATGCATTTCACTTGCTCAAATCCAGACTTAAGACGGAAAGACCCACAAACAAGCAAGACCTGAAGGCTGTGGCTGTAAAGGCCTGGCAAAGCATTAAGAAGGAGGAAACCCAGCGTTTGGTGATGTCCATGGGTTCCAGACTTAAGGCAGTGATTGCCTCCAAAGGATTCGCGAGAAAATATTGAAAATAAAAATATTTTGTTTGGGTTTGGTTTATTTGTCCAATTACTTTTGACCTCCTAAAATGTGGAGTGTTTGTAAAGAAATGTGTACAATTCCTACAATTTCTATCAGATATTTTTGTTCAAACCTTCAAATTAAACGTTACAATCTGCACTTGAATTCTGTTGTAGAGATTTCATTTCAAATCCAATGTGGTGGCATGCAGAGCCCAACTCGCGAAAATTGTGTCACTGTCCAAATATTTCTGGACCTAACTGTATATTCGTCCCTCCTGTAGGGATAATAAGATGCGTATATATGATTATACATGTCCTCCGTTTGGGGTATACTATAAAGAGACACAAATTTTGGGGTTTTCATATTACCTCTTGACGGGACCAGAGTGGGTTTTTCAACCTTCAAATCACTCAGGAATTTGAATCTATAGGTGACCTCTTTTCAGGCAAATGTATAGGATGTGACAGATAATTTATCCTGTAAAGGAATAGCATCATTGATTTACTACCTTTATTCAACCCATGCATATGTATTACTTACTGGCATTCGGGGGTATACCTGTAAGGGCTAGCAGTGGTGTGTATGCAAAACCAACACCCTACCACAGGGATATAGATTGGTGAGTCACTTCATGTATTTCCTGCAAAAAACAACCAACACAACGGATACTTGTATTTCTGGTTTCACTATCAGCCCAAGAAGCATATTCGTAACCATTGTCCAGTCTTATGCATCTATATTTGACAGTTATACTGTATTTACTGTTAAAGCAGCAATATTCCCCCAAACATATAGGTATGATAATGGCCCATTGTTAGCAGCTATACACTGTGGCAGAGGTCCCAGGATAATATTACGTATATTAGAGGTCAATTCACCTTGCCTGTAAGGGGGATGTTTCCTATGATATAACATTCCCATAAGGTTGAATCACAAAGATGTATATTTTCTGTGAGACATATATATATATAGGGCCATAAGAGCCATTTTACACATAAGGGTGTCTGGCTCCTGATTAAAGGGGTCACTGTCTGCAACACAAGGGATCAGTCTACTTATATAGTCCCCATAGAAAGGGTTAAAGAGCATACCTTGTTCCTGGAGCTCTACCAGTAAGGACTGTGAGTCCCGAGTGACATACACTGGGAGCTCACACATGACCCGTGCCGTCTCGGTCTGTGACTGCTGTCTGGACTGGTGACCTGCACGATCTGCAGGCCTCTTATTAATGGAGTCCCGGAGGTAAGTTTCCTCCGTCCGAAACCGGAAGTAGCGCGTGGCCGGAAGTGATGTATCGGCATTTTTTCATTCCCATGTCACAGACTAGATCATGTGATCCGTACTGGGCGGGGTTTAGGGAAACAACTTCCTCCAGTAATACCCAAAAGTGTGGAACGCATCTGCGTTCCACAGGCACATCAGTGTTGGAAATATAGCGGTATTAATGTAGGACTCACGTACAGTCAGCAATTCAGGGCGCTGCTTATAGGGGCGGAATTCCTAAACATAATGTATATATATGCAGTGGCTGGCCATGATGTATTCATATATACATTTCATTTTATATGCCTGTATCGCCGAACAGATCATGTGATCTGTACTGGGTGGATCCATATGATGTATCATCCTTAGTGGTATGACGTGCATATACATAAGGCATTACAAAGGGGGACTTGTAATATATGTAAGTGGTAATGCTCTCCAAATAGCGTTAGCCATATCCAGGGCATTCATTCCTACATATTTAAACGTGTTAAATAGGGCACCAGTTTTGTGGTGGTAATAACCATCTTTAAGGACAGAGATTATGCTAGGATTATAGCAGAGCCCCCACGTTTATGGTATATCACAAGATCCTTGATATCCAAGTGTTATTATATACATAGGGATATATCTCAGAGCCCAAGATACGTAAAGAGGGCTCATATCATAATGCGAGTAGCACCAGGTTACATAGTTAACCTCTTTGCACAGTTCTCTATAGACCACATTCCTCCTGAGGGTGTGAAGGTGCAGAGAGCATATAGGTATATATGTACTCATTGCTGAATACAGGGTATATGCTTGCCACTATATCCAAGACATAGAGCTGTGATTTCTTCATTCCAACGTATAACCAACTAAAATGTGTGTGCTATTACACTAGTGCAGTCTCAAAACGGTATATAGGTAAAATTAGATAAGCTAAGTAGGACTAGGGTGCCTACTGATCTTAGGTATCTACTGGTAGACTATTGTCTAATGTGGCACTCTGCCACGTCCCTAATAGAGGTGCGGGAAAGCCTACGGTCTTTCAGGAACTCCCCTCCGCGGCGAACGCCCACAAGTAATATGAATAACAATCAACGTATACAGTCTAATAGTGATTAATCACTTTTCCATTCCCCTCCCCCACACCCCCAATTACTTGGTGTGTTTTGGGTATGGATCGCACATCGGGAGTAGAACACGAGGCTATCAACTCAATATAAAATGCCATTAAACCAGAGCTCAGTATCAGATCCAGATGTAAAGAATGAAAGGGGCAGGAATGAGGAAAGGAGGGGGGGGGGGGGGGGAGCAACAGATTGAGTGAGACAATAAAAAAAAAAAAATAAATAAATAAATAAAAAATAAAATATGAAGTGGTGTAGGGCAAAGGACCAGGGGGGAAGACGTGGGGTGAAGTGGGAGGACGGAGTGTAGGAGGCGTATGGAGGGGTGTATGTAGAGAGCATGTCTAAGAGGGGGGGAGAGGAAGGGGGTAGAAATTAGTGTAGGGCATGTGTCCTTCGTCAGTATGTGTGCAGGGGAGGGGAAGATGGGTTGAGTAGAGTTAGTTTGTAGGAAGTAGCGCGCTCATAAAAGGTGTGTGAAGAGGAAGACGCAAGGTGGGAATGATACGAAGGAAGAGGTATAGGGGGAGGGGAGAGGGGGCGAGTGGAGGGGAGTAGGGAGAGAGAGAGAGAAAGAAAGGAAAAAAAAAAAAAAAAAAAGGGGGGGGGAGTAGGAAAGTAAGCGTGAGGAGAGAGGATACTGATACATGACGCTTTATAAACTGGTAAGCAGTCCAATACAATCAATTTATATCTCGCCTCCTGGTTTTCCAAGAAGTTTTGTCCTTTTCTTTGGATGGTCAGCGATGTTCAGCGGTGTATATCCCGGGGGGATCCTCCACCCCTTCTGTTCTGGACTTGTCGCCAGTGCCCTCTTGGTGGCAAGGGTGCAGGGCCTCCCAGGGTTGGCCAATCTGGCAGGCTGATCATAGGCAGTTCAAAAGTCTCTAGGAAGTCGGGGAGGTCTCCCAAGGACCGGAAGACCGCCGACTTCCCATTTTTCTTTGCTGTGAGCTGGAACGGATATCCCTGCGATATGGAACATCCTTATCTTTGAGGGATTGGAGTAGTGGTCTTAAGGCTTTGCGTAGTTGCAGTGTCCTCCGTGCTAGGTCTGGTAGGACAATCAGAGGTGTCCCTTTATATGTACCCGCTCCTTTCTCTCTGCATCTTTGTAGTATGGCCTCCTTTTCTTTATAGAAGTGGACCCGACATATCACATCTCTTGGTCTGGCCGGATCAGGAGATTTGGGGCCTAGGGATCTGTGGATGCGGTCCAGTTCTATGCGTTGTTCTGGGTCGCGTTGGAGGAGACGGGTAAAGAATTTTTGTGCCCATTCATCTAGCTGTGGTGGTGCCACTGCTTCTGTGAGGCCTCTAATCCTTAAGTTATTACGGCGATGTCGGTTTTCAATATCGTCTAAGTGGGTCAGAATGTCCTGTATCTGGGCCGTGTGCTCTAATAGGACTTGTTGATGTGATTCTATATGGGAAAATATCTGTTCCTGCACCACTTCTGTAGCTGCTACACGCTGGCCAATTTGTTTGATCTCTGATTGTATAGAGGCCATGTCTTGCTTATGGGATTCCCTCAGTTTCCCCAGCAAAGAGTCCATTTCCTGCCTGGTTGGAATTGATCTGATATGTGCTTTCCAATCCCAATCTTCTTCTTGTTCCTGTGTCTGGTCTGATTTATTCTTCTCTCCCTTGTTTCTGCGGGTTGAGGTGTTGGAGGTGGGGAGTCTTTGTTCTACAGGTGATGTGTGCTGTTGTTGTGGTATTACAGGCTCCTCTCCGGGTGTCACAGATCTGCTTCCCATGGCTGCTGGGGTCTGCTGTATCACAGAGCTGGGGCCCTGCTCTGCCTGCAGTTCACCTGGGAGTCGATTTTGTGGCTGGGACAGGGGGTTTTCAACACTCCCTTCTGTGGTGTCCTGCTGTGCCTTATCTATGTTTATGGCTGAGCTGGCTGCTGTTATGTGAGGAGGCAGTGAGGTCGCTCCCTTGCATGTTTGCTGAGCGTTATCTCCTGCCTCAGTGTCTGCCGGCGCCATGTTGGAGAGAGCAGAGGTGTCAGGCTGGGAGGCTGAGGTCCCGAAAAAGCGGGCGATATCTGTACCTTCCCCCTCTGGAGTCTGCACACTCGTCGCCCGTCCTCTCCTGCGTGCCATTACTGATCCTGGACCCGGTGAGTGCCTTTGAAGTGTGAGAATTCACCGCGGGTATGTGGGAGCTCCTTCTTCCAGCGTCTCAGTGTGCCATCGGCTAGCTCCGCCCCCCCCAAGGTCAGTTTTTAATATCCTACATAGTTTGGTGTCATCAGCAAAGACTGTCACTTTACTATCAATCCCATCCACAAGGTCATTAATAAAGAGATTAAAAAGAATTGGTCCTAGCACAGATCCCTGCGGCACCCCACTGCTGACTATGGCCCATTTAGAGAATGTTCCATTTATGACTACTCTTTGTTTCCTATCTTTTAGCCAGTTCCTTACCCAGTTGCATATAGTTTCCCCCAGTCCTTGCTTCTGGAGCTTTAGTATAAGCCTATTATGTGGTACAGTATCAAATGCCTTTGCAAAGTCCAAATAAATCACATCAGCTGCATTACCAATATCCAGGTTTGCACTTACCCCCTCATAGAACCCCAACAGGTTGGTTAGACACAACTTATCTTTCATGAATCCATGCTGTCAGTTATTATATTATTTTCTGCAACATATTTTTGCATGTCATCCCTTAAAATGCCCTCAAAAACTTTGCATACTACTTATGTCAGGCTTACTGGACGGTAGTTGCCTGGATCTACCCTCTTACCTTTCTTAAATATCGGTACCACATCAGCAATCCTCCAATCCTGAGGCACCAACCCTGTTACAAGCGAGTCTAAAAAGATGAGATACAGCGGTCTGTCAATTACGGAGCTCAATTCCCTCAATATTCGTGGATGAATGCCATCTGGCCCTGGGGATTTGTCAATGTTTAATTTACTCAGACGTAGGCGTACTTCTTCTTGTGTTAAATTAATTATATCGGGTGGTGAACTTTGATTTTTCACTTGTTGAATGATGCCTGGTACAGTCAGTTCCTTGGTGAACACAGATGAGAAATGCCTATTTAATATCTCATTCTTTTGTTTGTCCTCTATAACCAACTTGTTATTATATTGTAAGGGGCCAATACTATCCTTTGTTTTCCTTTTGGCATTAATGTATTTATAAAAGATTTTGGGATTTATTTTAATGTCATTGGCGATTTTTGTTTCAGTAGCTAGTTTTGCTTGTTTGATTTCTTTTTTGCATTGCCTATTGATATCTTTATACTCCTGCAATGCTATTTCTGTATTCTCAGCCTTCAAGATTTTAAACGCCCTTTGTTTTTGTTTTATTATACTTTGTACAGTCTTACTTATCCATAGTGGTTTCTTTTTATTCCGGGACGTTTTATTACCAGAGGGTATAAGTTTTTTACAGGACTCTAGCAATATATCCTTAAACTTTCCCCATTTATGTTCAGTATCCCCAGTTACCATGACTTTGTCCCAATCTACACATTTAAGCTCTTCCCTTAATTTATTGAAATCAGCTATCCTAAAATTCCAGGTTTTAGCATTTCCCCTTTGAAATGTTCTATTGAATATTACGTTGAAGCTTACCATATTATGACCGCTGGTGTCCAAGTGCTCCCGGACCTGTAGATCTGAAATTATATCTGGTCTATTTGACAGGACCAACTCTAGCAAATTATCTCCCCTCGTCGGTTCATTTACCATCTGAGAGAGGAAATGGTCTTGAATAGAGATGAGCGAACCGGTCGCGGTTCGGCTCGAGGTTGGTTCGCCGAACGGACCTCCCGTTCGAGTTCGGTTCGTCGAACGTTCGACGAACCGAACTCGAACTGCATAGGAAACAATGGCAGGCAATCACAAACACAGAAAAACACCTAGAAAACACCCTCAAAGGTGTCCTAAAGGTGACAAACAACTCAAACACATTGGAAAGTGACAAGGACATATACTCATGCGAAAACAAAACAGCTGGACAAGGAAAAAGAGGAGGACACACAGATATAGGCATGGCACGCCCTTCTAAAATCATGTAAAACACCGCAAGGTGACTCCAAGCGGAGTCTCCATTTTTTCCAAAAATTGGGCCACACACACACCCACCCCTTCAGTGGCAGCAGTTGTGCCCCAGTTGTACACTTCACAGCTACATTTGCATCAAGCACATTCAAAAATACGCCATTCTTATCCGTCCCCAGGATGACACCGGGGTAGGTAGCAAAGTCTTTCCTGATCCCAGCTCTGTTCATCTTGGCTTCTTTTAAAAACACATCAAGCAAGGGTTACTCCAAGCGGAGTCTCCCTTTTTTTCCAAAAATTGGGCCACACAGACACCCACCCCATCAGTGGCAGCACTTGGGCCCTAGTTGCAAACAGGATGTTTTGATTTGCATCAAGCACATTCAAAAATACGCCATTCTTATCCGTCCCCAGGATGACACCGGGGTAGGTAGCAAAGTCTTTGCTGATCCCAGCTCTGTTCATCTTGGCTTCTTTTAAAAACACATCAAGCAAGGGTTACTCCAAGCGGAGTCTCCCTTTTTTTCCAAAAATTGGGCCACACAGACACCCACCCCATCAGTGGCAGCACTTGGGCCCTAGTTGCAAACAGGATGTTTTGATTTGCATCAAGCACATTCAAAAATACGCCATTCTTATCCGTCCCCAGGATGACACCGGGGTAGGTAGCAAAGTATTTCCTGATCCCAGCTCTGTTCATCTTGGCTTCTTTTAAAAACACATCAAGCAAGGGTTACTCCAAGCGGAGTCTCCCTTTTTTCCAAAAATTGGGCCACACAGACACCCACCCCATCAGTGGCAGCACTTGGGCCCTAGTTGCAAACAGGATGTTTTGATTTGCATCAAGCACATTCAAAAATACGCCATTCTTATCCGTCCCCAGGATGACACCGGGGTAGGTAGCAAAGTCTTTGCTGATCCCAGCTCTGTTCATCTTGGCTTCTTTTAAAAACACATCAAGCAAGGGTTACTCCAAGCGGAGTCTCCCTTTTTTTCCAAAAATTGGGCCACACAGACACCCACCCCATCAGTGGCAGCACTTGGGCCCTAGTTGTACACTTCACAGCTACATTTGCATCAATCACATTCAAAAATACCCCATAATTAACCGTCCCCAGGATGACACCGGGGTAGGTAGCAAAGTCTTTGCTGACCCATGACTTGTTCATCTTGGCTTCTTTTAAAAACAATGTAAGCAAGGGTTACTCCAAGCGGAGTCTCCCTTTTTTCCAAAAATTGGGCCACACAGACACCCACCCCATCAGTGGCAGCACTTGGGCCCTAGTTGCAAACAGGATGTTTTGATTTGCATCAAGCACATTCCAAATCCACAAGCATTTACTCTCCCCAGGATGACACAGGGGTAGTAAATTCCTTCTGGATCCATGACTTGTTCATTTTGATGAACGTCAGTCTGTCCACATTGTCACTGGACAGACGCGTGCGCTTATCTGTCAGCACACACCCAGCAGCACTGAATACACGTTCAGAGACAACGCTGGCAGCTGGACACGACAAAATCTCCAAGGCGTAACTGGAGAGCTCTGGCCATTTTTCTATGTTTGAAGCCCAAAAGGAGCAAGGCTCCAGTTGCACAGTCATGGCATCGATGTTCATTTGGAGATACTCCTGTATCATCCTCTCCAGCCGTTGAGTATGTGTCAGACTTGTTGTCTCTGGTGGCCTTGCAAAAGAGGGTCTAAAAAAATTATGAAAAGATTCCATAAAATTGCTGTTACCGGCACCAGATACGGTCCTACTGGTACGGGTAGACTGGTGAAGATGACGAGACCGTCCCATGTTTGTCAAGTTACAACTGGGAGATTCCCTCCCTGCACCTGCACGGTTGTTTGGTGGAAAAGCCGAGCTAAGATCGAGTAACAGCTTCTGCTGATACTCCTGCATACGTGCGTCCCTTTCTATGGCTGGAATTATGTCACAAAATTTGGACTTGTACCGGGGATCTAATAGTGTGGCAATCCAGTAGTCATCATCACTTCTAATTTTGACAATACGACTGTCATGTTGGAGGTAGTGCAACAAAAAGGCACTCATGTGTCTTGCGCAGCCATGCGGACCAAGTCCACGCTGTGTTTGTGGCATAGAGGTGCTACCCGTTCTTTCTTCCTCTGACATCTCCCCCCAACCTCTTTCAACTGAAATTTGACCAAGGTCTCCCTCATCCGCTGAGTCTTCCATGTCCATGGACAGTTCGTCCTCCATTTCTTCATGTTCTCCTGCACCTTGCTCAACATTTCGCCTGCTACTATGCGCCCTTGTCGATCCCTGTTCCCCATGGTCCCATGCCTGCTGCGTTGGTGATGATGAACGTCTGGACCTTGGTGATGTTGTTGTCCCTTGCACATATGAATCCTCCTGTAGTTCCTCCCCTTCATGTTGTCCCACCCCCTGACTCCGAATAGTGTTTAGCGTGTGCTCCAGCATGTAAATGACTGGAATCGTCATGCTGATAATGGCATTGTCAGAGCTAAACATATTCGTCGCCATGTCGAAACTGTGCAGAAGGGTGCATAGGTCCTTGATCTGAGACCACTCCATCAGGGTGATCTGCCCCACCTCTGCATCTCGTTGGCCCAGGCTATACGTCATGACGTATTGCACCAGGGCTCTGCGGTGCTGCCACAGTCGCTGTAACATGTGGAGAGTTGAATTCCAGCGTGTCGCCACATCGCATTTCAGGCGATGAACCGGCAGGCCGAAAGACTTCTGTAGCGATGCAAGTCGCTCAGCTGCGGCGCTTGAACGCCGGAAGTGAGCAGACAGTTTTCGTGCCCTGTTCAGAAGGCCATCTAGGCCGGGATAGTGTGTTAAAAATTGCTGCACGACAAGGTTCAACACGTGAGCCATACAAGGTACGTGTGTCACCTTGCCCAGGCGAAGGGCCGCACCCAGGTTTGCAGCATTGTCGCACACGGCCTTACCAGGCTGCAGGTTGAGTGGAGACAACCATTTATTAAACTCGGACCGCAGAGCTGACCACAACTCCTCAGCTGTGTGACTCTTATTACCAAGACATGTCAAGCTAAAGACCGCCTGATGCCGTTGCGCTCGGCTGCCAGCATAGTAATGAGGCGTGCGTGATTCCTTCTGCGCAGTGAGAACGCTGGTGGCCTGACCAGGCAGGCTTGGGGCGGAGGTGGAGGACCCAGATGAGGTGGAGGATGCAGAAGCTGTGGCGGAACTTGGACAGACAGAGGATTGACACACAAGTCGTGGGGACGGCAAGACTTGTGCAGCAGACCCTTCACCATCTATCACCATAGTTACCCAGTGCCCAGTCAGCGACATGTAACGTCCCTGTCCATGCTTAATGGTCCAAGTATCGGTGGTGAAATGCACCCGTTCACACACAGAGTTTCTCAAGGAAGCGGTGATGTTGTGTGCGACATGCTGGTGTAGCGCGGGCACACCTTTCTTAGAGAAGTAGTGGCGACTAGGCATCTGGTACTGGGGCACAGCGACAGACATAAGGTCTCTAAAATCCTGTGTGTCCACTAGGCGGAAAGGCAGCATTTCGGTAGCCAACAGCTTACAGAGGGATAGAGTCAACCTCTTAGCTTTGTCATGGGTCGGAGGAAGTGGCCTTTTATTTGACCACATCTGAGGGACAGAGATCTGGCTGCTGTGTGTAGACGGTGTTGAGTAGGGTGTCCCTGGAAAAATGCAGGTTTGTGAGGAAAGTGCAGGCGGAGACATGATGTTGCCTTCATCCAACGTTGGTGCTATCGATGTCTGAGAGAGCTGTACACACTCACTTGTTTCCCCTTCCAAACCAACTGACGACCTTACAAGCAAACTGCCTGTTGCGGTTACAGTGGTGGAAGTTTTGCGTGGAAAAACAGGTGTGACAGCTGTCCCCACAGTCCTAGAAGATGAAGAGCGCGCGGATGCACTGGAAGGGGCGGGCGGTGGATGGTTCGCTCCGCTAGCCGGCATTGCAGCACGGTGAGCTTCCCACCGGGACTTATGATATTTATTCATGTGACGATTCATGGAAGAAGTTGTCAAACTGCTGAGGTTTTGACCTCTACTAACAGAATCATGACAAATGTTACATATCACATGAGTTGGGCGATCTTTTTCGATGTGAAAAAAGGCCCAGGCTAGGCAAGGCTTAGAGGCCATGCGACCTGTTGATCCACCCCGAATAATGCTCATAGGCAGAGTGGTGGCTGAGGATGCAGTTGTAGACGTGCTACCAGTGCTCCGACTCTGTCCAGGAAGGCGCAAGGTAACTTCGTCGTCGGTTGCATCCTCCTCCACCGCCTCTGTTGACCTCCTCGAGTGCCTGACTGGGGGTTGACAGTAGGTGGGATCTAGAACGTCATCATCAATTGTTGTGTTCGCACTCCCCTCCCCCTCAGACCGAGCCTCTTCTTGCCCTGACCGAATATTTAAGTTGTCATCCCAATCGGGTATCTGCGTCTCATCTTCATCAGTATGTTCCTCATTGTCTATAACCACAGGTGTTACAGTTTGTGACAAAGGGTCAACATTATGCTCAGAAACTTGGTCCTCACGGCCTGAATCTGAGTCACAAAGGTTCTGGGCATCACTGCAGACCATTTCCTGTTCTGTACTCACTGTAGCTTGGGAGCAGACCTCTGATTCCCAGGCTATAGTGTGACTGAACAGCTCTGCAGACTCAGCCATCTCAGTTCCACCATACTGTGCAGGGCTGATGGAGACTTCAGAGCTGGGAGAAATCAAGTGTGATTGGGATGACAACTCAGAGGAATGGTGTTTTTTGGATGCGGTACTTGAAGTGGCTGAGAGGGCACTTGTTGGACCACTTGAGATCCATTCAAGCATTTTCCTTTTTTGCCCATCATCTACCTTTGTTCCTCTTGTTCGTGTCCGTAAAAAAGGGAGCACATCGGATTGTCCACAATAAGTAGTAGACATCTTACTTTTGCTAGTAGATGGTCTATCTTCAGCAGATGATAATGGAGCTTTGGCACCTTCCCCACTGACAAAACCTTTTTTGCCTTTTCCACCACGCCTCTTCCACTTTCCACCAGCATCTGTCATTTTGCCACTCATGTTGATTGCGACAAGATTGTGGACTGAAAATGTGGTAGTAAAAATTGAGAGGTGGTGAAGATTGCAGTGGTGGTCTAGCTTTATTAACAGCAGAATAATAAAGAATAAATATCCCTGACAATGTAACTTAGTTATAATTCGTTGGAGTGTGCAACGCAGGCAGACGTGCTGCAAATGTCTTGGCACTAGTGGGACTATAGCAAAGTCCAATAGCCACGTATAGGATGCCACTAGGTTCACTGAGTGTGTGCTAGTATAATGGCTTAGTTATAATTAGTTGGAGTGTGCAACGCAGGCAGATGCGCTCTGCAAATGTCTTGGCACTAGTAGGACTATAGCAAAGTCCAATAGCCACGTATAGGATGCCACTAGGTACACTGAGTGTGTGCTAGTATAATGGCTTAGTTATAATTAGTTGGAGTGTGCAACGCAGGCAGACGTGCTGCAAATGTCTTGGCACTAGTGGGACTATAGCAAAGTCCAATAGCCACGTATAGGATGCCACTAGGTACACTGAGTGTGTGCTAGTATAATGGCTTAGTTATAATTAGTTGGAGTGTGCAACGCAGGCAGACGTGCTGCAAATGTCTTGGCACTAGTGGGACTATAGCAAAGTCCAATAGCCACGTATAGGATGCCACTAGGTACACTGAGTGTGTGCTAGTATAATGGCTTAGTTATAATTAGTTGGAGTGTGCAACGCAGGCAGACGTGCTGCAAATGTCTTGGCACTAGTGGGACTATAGCAAAGTCCAATAGCCACGTATAGGATGCCACTAGGTACACTGAGTGTGTGCTAGTATAATGGCTTAGTTATAATTAGTTGGAGTGTGCAACGCAGGCAGACGTGCTGCAAATGTCTTGGCACTAGTGGGACTATAGCAAAGTCCAATAGCCACGTATAGGATGCCACTAGGTACACTGAGTGTGTGCTAGTATAATGGCTTAGTTATAATTAGTTGGAGTGTGCAACGCAGGCAGACGTGCTGCAAATGTCTTGGCACTAGTGGGACTATAGCAAAGTCCAATATCCACGTATAGGATGCCACTAGGTTCACTGAGTGTGTGCTAGTATAATGGCTTAGTTATAATTAGTTGGAGTGTGCAACGCAGGCAGATGCGCTCTGCAAATGTCTTGGCACTAGTAGGACTATAGCAAAGTCCAATAGCCACGTATAGGATGCCACTAGGTACACTGAGTGTGTGCTAGTATAATGGCTTAGTTATAATTAGTTGGAGTGTGCAACGCAGGCAGACGTGCTGCAAATGTCTTGGCACTAGTGGGACTATAGCAAAGTCCAATAGCCACGTATAGGATGCCACTAGGTACACTGAGTGTGTGCTAGTATAATGGCTTAGTTATAATTAGTTGGAGTGTGCAACGCAGGCAGACATGCTGCAAATGTCTTGGCACTAGTGGGACTATAGCAAAGTCCAATAGCCACGTATAGGATGCCACTAGGTACACTGAGTGTGTGCTAGTATAATGGCTTAGTTATAATTAGTTGGAGTGTGCAACGCAGGCAGACGTGCTGCAAATGTCTTGGCACTAGTGGGACTATAGCAAAGTCCAATAGCCACGTATAGGATGCCACTAGGTACACTGAGTGTGTGCTAGTATAATGGCTTAGTTATAATTAGTTGGAGTGTGCAACGCAGGCAGACGTGCTGCAAATGTCTTGGCACTAGTGGGACTATAGCAAAGTCCAATAGCCACGTATAGGATGCCACTAGGTACACTGAGTGTGTGCTAGTATAATGGCTTAGTTATAATTAGTTGGAGTGTGCAACGCAGGCAGACGTGCTGCAAATATCTTGGCACTAGTGGGACTATAGCAAAGTCCAATAGCCACGTATAGGATGCCACTAGGTACACTGAGTGTGTGCTAGTATAATGGCTTAGTTATAATTAGTTGGAATGTGCAACGCAGGCAGACGTGCTGCAAATGTCTTGGCACTAGTGGGACTATAGCAAAGTCCAATAGCCACGTATAGGATGCCACTAGGTACACTGAGTGTGTGCTAGTATAATGGCTTAGTTATAATTAGTTGGAGTGTGCAACGCAGGCAGACGTGCTGCAAATGTCTTGGCACTAGTGGGACTATAGCAAAGTCCAATATCCACGTATAGGATGCCACTAGGTTCACTGAGTGTGTGCTAGTATAATGGCTTAGTTATAATTAGTTGGAGTGTGCAACGCAGGCAGATGCGCTCTGCAAATGTCTTGGCACTAGTAGGACTATAGCAAAGTCCAATAGCCACGTATAGGATGCCACTAGGTACACTGAGTGTGTGCTAGTATAATGGCTTAGTTATAATTAGTTGGAGTGTGCAACGCAGGCAGACGTGCTGCAAATGTCTTGGCACTAGTGGGACTATAGCAAAGTCCAATAGCCACGTATAGGATGCCACTAGGTACACTGAGTGTGTGCTAGTATAATGGCTTAGTTATAATTAGTTGGAGTGTGCAACGCAGGCAGACGTGCTGCAAATGTCTTGGCACTAGTGGGACTATAGCAAAGTCCAATAGCCACGTATAGGATGCCACTAGGTACACTGAGTGTGTGCTAGTATAATGGCTTAGTTATAATTAGTTGGAGTGTGCAACGCAGGCAGACGTGCTGCAAATGTCTTGGCACTAGTGGGACTATAGCAAAGTCCAATAGCCACGTATAGGATGCCACTAGGTACACTGAGTGTGTGCTAGTATAATGGCTTAGTTATAATTAGTTGGAGTGTGCAACGCAGGCAGACGTGCTGCAAATGTCTTGGCACTAGTGGGACTATAGCAAAGTCCAATAGCCACGTATAGGATGCCACTAGGTACACTGAGTGTGTGCTAGTATAATGGCTTAGTTATAATTAGTTGGAGTGTGCAACGCAGGCAGACGTGCTGCAAATGTCTTGGCACTAGTGGGACTATAGCAAAGTCCAATAGCCACGTATAGGATGCCACTAGGTACACTGAGTGTGTGCTAGTATAATGGCTTAGTTATAATTAGTTGGAGTGTGCAACGCAGGCAGACGTGCTGCAAATGTCTTGGCACCAGTGGGACTATAGCAAAGTCCAATAGCCACGTATAGGATGCCACTAGGTACACTGAGTGTGTGCTAGTATAATGGCTTAGTTATAATTAGTTGGAGTGTGCAACGCAGGCAGACGTGCTGCAAATGTCTTGGCACTAGTGGGACTATAGCAAAGTCCAATAGCCACGTATAGGATGCCACTAGGTACACTGAGTGTGTGCTAGTATAATGGCTTAGTTATAATTAGTTGGAGTGTGCAACGCAGGCAGACGTGCTGCAAATGTCTTGGCACTAGTGGGACTATAGCAAAGTCCAATAGCCACGTATAGGATGCCACTAGGTACACTGAGTGTGTGCTAGTATAATGGCTTAGTTATAATTAGTTGGAGTGTGCAACGCAGGCAGACGTGCTGCAAATGTCTTGGCACTAGTGGGACTATAGCAAAGTCCAATAGCCACGTATAGGATGCCACTAGGTACACTGAGTGTGTGCTAGTATAATGGCTTAGTTATAATTAGTTGGAGTGTGCAACGCAGGCAGACGTGCTGCAAATGTCTTGGCACTAGTGGGACTATAGCAAAGTCCAATAGCCACGTATAGGATGCCACTAGGTACACTGAGTGTGTGCTAGTATAATGGCTTAGTTATAATTAGTTGGAGTGTGCAACGCAGGCAGACGTGCTGCAAATGTCTTGGCACTAGTGGGACTATAGCAAAGTCCAATAGCCACGTATAGGATGCCACTAGGTACACTGAGTGTGTGCTAGTATAATGGCTTAGTTATAATTAGTTGGAGTGTGCAACGCAGGCAGACGTGCTGCAAATGTCTTGGCACTAGTGGGACTATAGCAAAGTCCAATAGCCACGTATAGGATGCCACTAGGTACACTGAGTGTGTGCTAGTATAATGGCTTAGTTATAATTAGTTGGAGTGTGCAACGCAGGCAGACGTGCTGCAAATGTCTTGGCACTAGTGGGACTATAGCAAAGTCCAATAGCCACGTATAGGATGCCACTAGGTACACTGAGTGTGTGCTAGTATAATGGCTTAGTTATAATTAGTTGGAGTGTGCAACGCAGGCAGACGTGCTGCAAATGTCTTGGCACTAGTGGGACTATAGCAAAGTCCAATAGCCACGTATAGGATGCCACTAGGTACACTGAGTGTGTGCTAGTATAATGGCTTAGTTATAATTAGTTGGAGTGTGCAACGCAGGCAGACGTGCTGCAAATGTCTTGGCACTAGTGGGACTATAGCAAAGTCCAATAGCCACGTATAGGATGCCACTAGGTACACTGAGTGTGTGCTAGTATAATGGCTTAGTTATAATTAGTTGGAGTGTGCAACGCAGGCAGACGTGCTGCAAATGTCTTGGCACTAGTGGGACTATAGCAAAGTCCAATAGCCACGTATAGGATGCCACTAGGTATACTGAGTGTGTGCTAGTATAATGGCTTAGTTATAATTAGTTGGAGTGTGCAACGCAGGCAGACGTGCTGCAAATGTCTTGGCACTAGTGGGACTATAGCAAAGTCCAATAGCCACGTATAGGATGCCACTAGGTACACTGAGTGTGTGCTAGTATAATGGCTTAGTTATAATTAGTTGGAGTGTGCAACGCAGGCAGACGTGCTGCAAATGTCTTGGCACTAGTGGGACTATAGCAAAGTCCAATAGCCACGTATAGGATGCCACTAGGTACACTGAGTGTGTGCTAGTATAATGGCTTAGTTATAATTAGTTGGAGTGTGCAACGCAGGCAGACGTGCTGCAAATGTCTTGGCACTAGTGGGACTATAGCAAAGTCCAATATCCACGTATAGGATGCCACTAGGTTCACTGAGTGTGTGCTAGTATAATGGCTTAGTTATAATTAGTTGGAGTGTGCAACGCAGGCAGATGCGCTCTGCAAATGTCTTGGCACTAGTAGGACTATAGCAAAGTCCAATAGCCACGTATAGGATGCCACTAAAAAACACTTAGTGTGTGCAAGTATAATGGCTTAGTTATAATTAGTTGGAGTGTGCAACGCAGGCAGATGCGCTCTGCAAATGTCTTGGCACTAGTGGGACTATAGCAAAGTCCAATAGCCACGTATAGGATGCCACTAGGTACACTGAGTGTTTGCTAGTAAAATTGCTTAGTTTAAAAAAGTTGTAGTGTGCAACGCAGGCAGACGTGCTGCAAATGTCTTGGCACTAGTGGGACTATAGCAAAGTCCAATAGCCACGTATAGGATGCCACTAGGTACACTGAGTGTGTGCTAGTATAATGGCTTAGTTATAATTAGTTGGAGTGTGCAACGCAGGCAGACGTGCTGCAAATGTCTTGGCACTAGTGGGACTATAGCAAAGTCCAATAGCCACGTATAGGATGCCACTAGGTACACTGAGTGTGTGCTAGTATAATGGCTTAGTTATAATTAGTTGGAGTGTGCAACGCAGGCAGACGTGCTGCAAATGTCTTGGCACTAGTGGGACTATAGCAATGTCCAATAGCCACGTATAGGATGCCACTAGGTACACTGAGTGTGTGCTAGTATAATGGCTTAGTTATAATTAGTTGGAGTGTGCAACGCAGGCAGACGTGCTGCAAATGTCTTGGCACTAGTGGGACTATAGCAAAGTCCAATAGCCACGTATAGGATGCCACTAGGTACACTGAGTGTGTGCTAGTATAATGGCTTAGTTATAATTAGTTGGAGTGTGCAACGCAGGCAGACGTGCTGCAAATGTCTTGGCACTAGTGGGACTATAGCAAAGTCCAATAGCCACGTATAGGATGCCACTAGGTACACTGAGTGTGTGCTAGTATAATGGCTTAGTTATAATTAGTTGGAGTGTGCAACGCAGGCAGACGTGCTGCAAATGTCTTGGCACTAGTGGGACTATAGCAAAGTCCAATAGCCACGTATAGGATGCCACTAGGTACACTGAGTGTGTGCTAGTATAATGGCTTAGTTATAATTAGTTGGAGTGTGCAACGCAGGCAGACGTGCTGCAAATGTCTTGGCACTAGTGGGACTATAGCAAAGTCCAATAGCCACGTATAGGATGCCACTAGGTACACTGAGTGTGTGCTAGTATAATGGCTTAGTTATAATTAGTTGGAGTGTGCAACGCAGGCAGACGTGCTGCAAATGTCTTGGCACTAGTGGGACTATAGCAAAGTCCAATAGCCACGTATAGGATGCCACTAGGTACACTGAGTGTGTGCTAGTATAATGGCTTAGTTATAATTAGTTGGAGTGTGCAACGCAGGCAGACGTGCTGCAAATGTCTTGGCACTAGTGGGACTACAGCAAAGTCCAATAGCCACGTATAGGATGCCACTAGGTACACTGAGTGTGTGCTAGTATAATGGCTTAGTTATAATTAGTTGGAGTGTGCAACGCAGGCAGACGTGCTGCAAATGTCTTGGCACTAGTGGGACTATAGCAAAGTCCAATAGCCACGTATAGGATGCCACTAGGTACACTGAGTGTGTGCTAGTATAATGGCTTAGTTATAATTAGTTGGAGTGTGCAACGCAGGCAGACGTGCTGCAAATGTCTTGGCACTAGTGGGACTATAGCAAAGTCCAATAGCCACGTATAGGATGCCACTAGGTACACTGAGTGTGTGCTAGTATAATGGCTTAGTTATAATTAGTTGGAGTGTGCAACGCAGGCAGACGTGCTGCAAATGTCTTGGCACTAGTGGGACTATAGCAAAGTCCAATAGCCACGTATAGGATCCCACTAGGTACACTGAGTGTGTGCTAGTATAATGGCTTAGTTATAATTAGTTGGAGTGTGCAACGCAGGCAGACGTGCTGCAAATGTCTTGGCACTAGTGGGACTATAGCAAAGTCCAATAGCCACGTATAGGATGCCACTAGGTACACTGAGTGTGTGCTAGTATAATGGCTTAGTTATAATTAGTTGGAGTGTGCAACGCAGGCAGACGTGCTGCAAATGTCTTGGCACTAGTGGGACTATAGCAAAGTCCAATATCCACGTATAGGATGCCACTAGGTTCACTGAGTGTGTGCTAGTATAATGGCTTAGTTATAATTAGTTGGAGTGTGCAACGCAGGCAGATGCGCTCTGCAAATGTCTTGGCACTAGTAGGACTATAGCAAAGTCCAATAGCCACGTATAGGATGCCACTAAAAAACACTTAGTGTGTGCAAGTATAATGGCTTAGTTATAATTAGTTGGAGTGTGCAACGCAGGCAGATGCGCTCTGCAAATGTCTTGGCACTAGTGGGAATAGCCACGTATAGGATGCCACTAAAAAACACTTAGTGTTTGCTAGTAAAATTGCTTAGTTTAAAAAACTTGGAGTGTGCAATGCAGGCAGATGTGCTCTGCTAATGTCTTTGCACTAGTGGGACTATAGCAAAGTCCAATAGCCACGTATAGGATGCCACTAGGTACACTGAGTGTTTGCTAGTAAAATTGCTTAGTTTAAAAAAGTTGTAGTGTGCAATGCAGGCAGACGTGCTCTGCAAATGTCTTTGCACTAGTGGGACTATAGCAAAGTCCAATAGCCACGTATAGGATGCCACTAGGTACACTGAATGTTTGCTAGTATAATGGCTTACTTAGAATGAGTTGGAGTGTGCAGAGGACAAGAGGGTACAGTGGCAGGATTGTGGTGCTCTGGGTAGAGGAATGGAAGCCTGCCTTTCTATTCCCTCCTAATGGTGAAATGCAGGGAGGAAATCCCTGACCTGGGCTACACAGACGCTGTTGCTGTTTGCAGCGCATACAGCTGTATCGGCTATAGGACTCAGGAGGACGGAGCTGCGACAGTAATGTCTGACACCAAAGACGCAGAAGGCAGATAATGGCGTTCGTGAAGAAAATGTCCGGTTTTATAATGCAGGGACATGTGACATGCAGATCCTATCACACATGCCGTTGCTTCTCTGGCTCAAAGTCCACTTAGGTGTGTGTGTGTCTGTGATTGGCTGACATGCTGGCCAGCCCCACAAGACGCGCGCGCTTAGGGAAGGAAGACAAGAAAAAAAAAAAAAAAATGGCGATCGCCATTATAGAAACAGCAGTGATCTGAAGGCGCTGTTCACGCACACTATACACTGAAATGTGATAATAGTTTGATTCACAGAGTGACTTACACTATTACAGCAGAAACCAAGCTAGGATTTAGCTGTTTTTTGGCTGCTAGAACCGTTCTCGAACGTTTCTAGAACTATCGAGCTTTTGCAAAAAGCTCGAGTTCTAGTTCGATCTAGAACATGCCCCAAAATCACTCGAGCCGCGAACTGGAGAACCACGAACCACGAACCGCGCTCAACTCTAGTCTTGAATGGTAGATAAGAATTTACAGCTTTTAGCACAACCAGAAGATTCTATGTCCCACTGTATGTCTGGATAGTTGAAATCCCCCATAATAAGAACCCGATTATTATTATTATTAGCTGCCTTTTCAATTTGTTCCAGTATTTCACCCTCTATTTGTTCAAGTATGTTAGGAGGCTTATAGCAAACTCCAATTAGCATTTTTCCATTATTCTCCTCCCCATGTACATTTACCCATACTGACTCTACATTGTTGCAGTTCCCCCCAATGTCATCATTCAACACAGGTTTTAGGTTAGATTTGATAAATATACACACCCCAGCACCTTTTTTGTCTTTCCTGTCCCTCCTAAATGTACTATAACCCTGTATGTTTGTCACCCAGTCATGGCTTTCATCCAGCCGGTTTCCGTAATGCCCACCACATCATAATCCATGGTTAACATAAGAGTCTCCAATTCATTCATTTTGTTTGCAAGACTTCTTGCATTTGCCGGTAGACATTGAATCCTATTAACACCTTTATTACTCCTAGCCTCCCTACGTTCCTTGCATGTCCCCCTAATCCTTCATTGACCCCTACCATCTCACTGTCTCTATCTGCTCTATCTATCCCCTTTTTTGCTCCACTACCCTCCCTCCCCCCAGATCCTAGTTTAAAAGCTCCTCCATCCGTCTGACCATTTTCTCCCCCAGCACAGCTGCACCTTCCACATTGAGGTGCAGCCCGTCCCTACCGTAGAGCCTGTAGTCGACTGAGAAGTCAGCCCAGTTCTCTATGAACCCGAACCCTTCCTTCCTGCACCAATTTCTAAGCCACGTGTTTATCTCCCTAAGCTCCCGCTGTCTTTCTAGTGACGCTCGTGGCACCGGTAGTATTTCTGAAAACACCACCTTGGAGGTCCTGGACTTCAGCTTCTCTCCAAGTTCCCTGTAATCATTTTTAAGGACCTTCCACCTGCCTCTAACTTTGTCATTAGTACCAATGTGCACCATGACCGCTGGGTTTTCCCCAGCCCCACCCAGCAATCTGTCTATCCGATCCACAATATGCCGAACACGAGCACCCGGCAGACAACACACTCTTCGGCATTCATGGTCTCGGCGACAGATGACCCTGTCTGTCCGCCTAATTATAGAGTGGTATGGCCAAACAAAAGCAAAAGACAGTACCTGGCCTATCAATCCAATGAAAACTGATAGGTATCACAGTCCATTGGACTAGGCTATTACATGCAGCCATACAAAGTCCATGGGCCTTGCCTCAGAATCAAACCCACAGCCTCTCGTAGCCTAAGCAAAGAGCCTACCACGACACCAACCCAGAGAAGTGGGAAACTGACTCTACATTACTTCACATAATCCTGGTGACTGCGCACACAACATGGCCAAACAAAAGCAAAAGACAGTATCTGGCCTATCAATCCAATGGAAACATATAGGCAACACAGTCCATTGGACTAGGCAATTACATTACATGCAGACATACAAAGTCCATGGGCCTTGCCTCAGAATCGAACCCACAACCTCTCGTAGCCCAAGCAAAAAGCCTACTACTACACCAACACAAGTAAGTAGGCAACTGACTCTACATTAATTCACATCATCCTAGTGACTGCGCACACAACATGGCCAAGCAAAAGACAGTACCTGGCTTATCAATCTAATGGGAACTCATAGGCAACACAGCCCATTAGCTAAGGGAATTTCATGCAGCCATACAAAGTCCATAGGCCTTGCCTCAGAGTCAATCCCACAATCTCTCGCAGCCTAAGCAAAGAGCCTACCACTACACCAACACAAAGAGCAGGAAACTGACTCTACATTAATTCACATAATCCTAGTGACTGCGCACACAAGATGGTCAAACAAAAGCAAAATACAGTACCTGGCCTAACAATTAGTGATGAGCGAGTATGCTTGTTACTATTCGGTACTCGCACGAGTATCACTGTACTCGGGCTACTCGGCGGGGACCGAGTAATCTCGCGATACTCGTGCTGTACTCGTGGTCTTCATCCCTGCATGTTGGCACTCTTTTGAGAGCCAGCCCTCATGCAGGGATTGGCTGGCAGACCACTGTAATGCCACAGCCCTATTAGTTGTGGAATTGCAGTGATTAGCCGGCCCCTACAGCGTGACCGAGCCTTTATACCGGCGGGCGCGCTGTGCTCTGCTCACAGCCATCCAGACAGTCAGTGCAGGGAGAGGGTCGCTGCTTCAGGGAAAGGTTTGCGGCCCTTTATAGCTATTTCCGTAGCAGGGCTGCAAACAGTGTGACCAGAAGTCCTTCTCAGGACTATTCTAGTTGTATACAGGCAGGCAGGGTATAGCCAGGTCGGAGTACAGTAGCAGAGTCCTTATCAGGACTATTGTTGCTATATACAGGCAGGGTATAGCCAGGTCGGAATACAGGCTAGTGACCAGAAGAGTCCTTGTCAGGACTATTGTAGAAGTATACAGGCAGGAAGGGTATATAGCCATTCCTAGTGGTAACCGTATACCAGCCTTCATCATATCTGGGGCTGGTGTACACAGTCTAAAACAGTCCAGATAGTGTCAGACTTCTCAGTAATTTTTTCTCCTAAAAACCTGTTAGGTTCTTAGTGCGTCCGTGCTTGCATTTAAAAACCGCACGTGTGTGCCTGTCGGTGGCAGCGTACAGGTGCACTTGTGTGCGTTTTTCACAAACTATTATTATATAACGCACAAGTCTAGTGTATAATACACGTCAGTCAGCAGTGACTGATAGTGTCAGTGTCGCGGGCGGGGAGGAGGGTGTCAGCACACCGCGCTCACCCCTTCTGCTCGGGTCCGGCAGTTGCTCCTGGTGGCTCGAGCTGCGGGCCGGATCCCGGGGTGTCTCGAGCGACACTCCTCGCCCGTGAGTGAAAGGGGGGTGTTTGTTGGGTGTGGGGATTGTTATAGTTCGTGACGCCACCCACGGTTGTGGTGATTGCACCACCGCTGCTCAATATGGGGGTCCCGGGGATGGTGACGCGGAGCAGCCAGGTGTTGTGTTGCCCCTCTGTGGGTAGGGGTTGGTGATCCCGGGGCCCAGTGTGGTGCAGGGGCGCAGGGGCAGCGCTGTGCCTTGCGGCACTGAGGTACTCACTCAGCCAGTAAACACGACACAGTTCTCGGTAAACAAACGGCTGGTTGGACGGGTCCCTCGGACGGTTCACGGTGCTGCGGTTCCCTGCAGTTAGCGGTGACGGTCTCTTCCCTGCACCTTTTGAAATGTCTGTTTGGTAGCGGTGGATTCCCATCGGTTACCCGCTCCCCGACTGCAATCTGTGCCGGAGGAGCTCCACACTTTGCCCGCAGGCGCCGGCCCTGGGAAACTGGTGCCTTGGCGGTGGCGGTGTTTCCCCGTTGTGGTTGGACCTTTGCCGTCAATCAGGACTTGCTTGTTGGGGGATCTACGTCCCCTTCACTAACGGATTTAGCAATTTACAGCGACTCCAAGCCTTGCTGGGATCCGAAAGCCCCTGCTCTGGTGCTGACTGCCCTTTGTATACTGCTCCAGGCCCCGGATACACACAGCCTCCGTGGCCCTTCCAGCAACCTCCAGACAGTCCCACTGCAGATCTTCACCACTGTCTGCTGACCTTGCTGGCTTCGTCTGGGCCCACGCCACAGACCAACTTCAGGCTTTCTGTCACTTCCACTGCTGTTTCACTCTAGCTCCCTCCTGAGCTACACTCTGTTGTTCACCTCCTACTCCTTAACTCCTCACACTTGCCCTGCCTGGGCTAATCTGCCTGGTTACTTCCTGCCTCCAGAGTTGTGAGCTCCTTGGTGGGCGGAGCCAACCGCCTGGCCCACCCCCTGGTGTGCATCAACAGCCTACTGGAGGAAGGCAACAAGGATTTGTGGGTTAGCTGGTGTACCTGCAGGGAATGTGGGGTGTGTGTGTGTTGTTATCTGTGTCCCCTGGCTTGCCCAGGGCGACACATTCCCCCTTAGCAAAACGCAGACCGTCCTCGGGCTGCCCGTCCAACACCGGTTTTATTTTCCTTTTTGTTTTTCTGAAAAGGTAAACAGTATAACATTATAAAGGGCAAATAATATACATTTTTAATCACAACTCTTCCCAAGACGGGAGGCACATTTTACTTTTAACGTTTCAACGGTGTACGGTCACGGTTTCCGCTCTCTCCCACCCAAGCAACCTGGCCCTGATGCTGCCCCTAAAACCCAGGCAGCACCCCTTGACCCACAGTCCAGCACAAGTCACCCGAGCGGGATCTGTCCTTCCCTCCAGAGGGTAGCCACCGGTTCCTTTGGTAGCTGGGCCCTGGCCTGCTCTGCTCAGGGCCCTCCCTCCAACCTGCCTCTCCGGAGGCGGCATTGCGGAAACGGTAACGGTACCCAACATATTTACAAGCCACTAACGTTTGTGGTTGCCCTGCAGAGTTCACGGGCTTGTCCATGGATAGTTCCCATGCATTTTTAAACTTTTAACGGTCCCCACGGGGACAACGGTGCCGGCTCCAGCCGGTTGCAAATCAACAACAGACAATCAGGTGAAAACTCGGTTCAATCAGTGTTTTTCCATTTTTCAACTTTCAACAAACTTTCAAACAAACAAAGTGCTGGTCCCAACGGGGACGGTGCTGCGGGCCTCCATTGCCCTACTCCGGTCCTGCTGCTGCTTCATCCGAGGGAGGGGGTGCAGAGCTCACCTTGCTCTCCGGGCTGCCCCTCAGCTTTACATCCAGGGCAAACCACCCCCTCTCTCCGCAGTGCCGAGTGTACCGCACCATGTCTCCCGGGATAAGATTGCGGCCAGGATGCTCTTCGGGCAGGTGAGCATGCACATCCCGCCGGGCTACAAACACCTCGGCCTCCAGGCCCGGTTCGTATATGAACCCGTAGCCCCGGCGGATATCAAACCGCCTCACCTGCCCCTCGTAGAACGGGCCCCGGACACGGAAGGTCGCTTGCCGCAGGTTCTCCTTTTCCCGGATGGCTCGGGCTACCAGCTCGGCTTTCCTCCGCTCCCTCTCCGCGATCTCCAGGCCCAGCTTGGTCGGCTCCCTGTCCCAGTATGGCTCCGGCGCACGGGTTGAGCCCCGCGGGACATCCAGTACGTTACCCACTGTCAGGAAGGTGGGCGGCGTATCCCGCGGTGTGATGGCCTTGGGCGCTGCCTTGCAGCAACAACCCGGCGCCACCTCAGCCGAGGTGTGGGGGATGGGCACAGGGGCTTTCCGCAGTTGGGCCTTCGGCTCGGAGCGGGTCATCGGCTCCGGCTCGGGGAACTGCTCGGGGACTGTCTCTGGCACAATCTTCGGGGCCTTCCATGGCAATGCCTCCGGTTTGCTTCGGGCTCCGGCTACAGGTCGGTCCGCTGGGGCGGACGGGCTGGGTATCGCTACCGGTTGCGGTGGTAGCGGGCCTAGTGGCGGGGTCACGGCCTCCGGGACGGGTGGCGAAGGAGGCAACGGGGGGAGAGGGCTTGGACCGGGTCCCTCAGCCGCAGCGACCGGTCCCTCCGGGACATAGGGGCGTGGGTCACTCACCCTCCCTTCCTCCGCTTCCTCCTCGCGTCTCCGCACGGCTGCCAAAACGTCCGCCATGTCGGTCTCCCACTCCTCCAAGAGGAGCTGCATTTTGACCTGCAGCCTTAGATGGAGCTGCGCGGTCCGGATCTCCACCCACGCTGCGGTTCCCGGTGCGGGGGCCACGGTGTTTCGGGACGGCATCCACATGGTGTCTTTGCTGTTTGCTTCCAGGAACGGTTTTCTGGCAAGGTCCTGGCGTCCTTGCTTTTATAGCGGCGACTACATGCCGCCAGCCGCCATCGCGTCCCCCTTAGCTCTTTTCGGCCCCTCCTCTCTCGGGGCGGGGTTTTGGCCTTCGCGCCTCTACTGCTCGAGAAGACGCTCGAGCGGGAACTTTTCGCGCCAAAGATGGCGGCTTCTGAAATTTTTCTGCCGGATACCTCCGGCGGTAACAAGGCGCACCTCTACCAGACGGCAGAGTGGTAAGATCCTGTTCGTGACGCCAAGTTGTCGCGGGCGGGGAGGAGGGTGTCAGCACACCGCGCTCACCCCTTCTGCTCGGGTCCGGCAGTTTCTCCTGGTGGCTCGAGCTGCGGGCCGGATCCCGGGGTGTCTCGAGCGACACTCCTCGCCCGTGAGTGAAAGGGGGGTGTTTGTTGGGTGTGGGGATTGTTATAGTTCGTGACGCCACCCACGGTTGTGGTGATTGCACCACCGCTGCTCAATATGGGGGTCCCGGGGATGGTGACGCGGAGCAGCCAGGTGTTGTGTTGCCCCTCCGTGGGTAGGGGTTGGTGATCCCGGGGCCCAGTGGGGTGCAGGGGCGCAGGGGCAGCGCTGTGCCTTGCGGCACTGAGGTACTCACTCAGCCAGTAAACACGACACAGTTCTCGGTAAACAAACGGCTGGTTGGACGGGTCCCTCGGACGGTTCACGGTGCTGCGGTTCCCTGCAGTTAGCGGTGACGGTCTCTTCCCTGCACCTTTTGAAATGTCTGTTTGGTAGCGGTGGATTCCCACCGGTTACCCGCTCCCCGACTGCAATCTGTGCCGGAGGAGCTCCACACTTTGCCCGCAGGCGCCGGCCCTGGGAAACTGGTGCCTTGGCGGTGGCGGTGTTTCCCCATTGTGGTTGGACCTTTGCCGTCAATCAGGACTTGCTTGTTGGGGGATCTACGTCCCCTTCACTAACGGATTTAGCAATTTACAGCGACTCCAAGCCTTGCTGGGATCCGAAAGCCCCTGCTCTGGTGCTGACTGCCCTTTGTATACTGCTCCAGGCCCCGGATACACACAGCCTCCGTGGCCCTTCCAGCAACCTCCAGACAGTCCCACTGCAGATCTTCACCACTGTCTGCTGACCTTGCTGGCTTCGTCTGGGCCCACAGCCACAGACCAACTTCAGGCTTTCTGTCACTTCCACTGCTGTTTCACTCTAGCTCCCTCCTGAGCTACACTCTGTTGTTCACCTCCTACTTAACTCCTCACACTTGCCCTGCCTGGGCTAATCTGCCTGGTTACTTCCTGCCTCCAGAGTTGTGAGCTCCTTGGTGGGCGGAGCCAACCGCCTGGCCCACCCCCTGGTGTGCATCAACAGCCTACTGGAGGAAGGCAACAAGGATTTGTGGGTTAGCTGGTGTACCTGCAGGGAATGTGGGGTGTGTGTGTGTTGTTATCTGTGTCCCCTGGCTTGCCCAGGGCGACACATCAGACTTCTCAGTAATTTTTTCTGCTAAAAACCTGTTAGGTTCTTAGTGCGTCCGTGCTTGCATTTAAAAACCGCACGTGTGTGCCTGTCGGTGGCAGCGTACAGGTGCACTTGTGTGCGTTTTTCACAAACTATTATTATATAACGCACAAGTCTAGTGTATAATACACGTCAGTCAGCAGTGGCTGATAGTGTCAGACTTCTCAGTAATTTTTTCTGCTAAAAACCTGTTAGGTTCTTAGTGCGTCCGTGCTTGCATTTAAAAACCGCACGTGTGTGCCTGTCGGTGGCAGCGTACAGGTGCACTTGTGTGCGTTTTTCACAAACTATTATTATATAACGCACAAGTGTAGTGAATACACGTCAGCACAGCATTGCAAAATGCGCAAGGGCGTTGGCAAGGAACAAGGAAGTGGACGTGATGGTGGTGCAGGCAGAGGCCGAGGTCGTGGGCAAGCTCTAATTTCGCCACAACAAAGGGCCACATCTAGTCGCTCGCACGTCCTGTCCCAAATTCTTGGGGACCGCAGCAGTACACCGCTCTTGAACCAAGACCAGTGTCAACAGGTTGTTAGTTGGATAGCGGATAATGCTTCCAGTCAGATTGGCACCACCACAAACACTCTGTCTTCCACATGGTCAAGTGTCAGTAGCCGTGATACTGCACCGCACATTTCAGAACCTGATCCTCCTTCCTACCACAAGGCTGAGTACACGTCCTCGGACATTAATGATCCCACACTTGGACACTCGGAAGAGCTGTTCACGTTTCCATTCGCACATTCTGGCCTCTCGCCAGCTCATGTTGAAGTGGGTCATGAGGAGATCGTATGTACAGATGCCCAAATATTTGAGCAGCCACGTTCTCACGAAGTTGGCAATGTGTCTCAACAAGGGGTGGACGATGATGAGACACAATTGTCAGGAAGTCAGGAGGAGGAGCAGGGTGCGGAAGAGGAAGACGACGTGGTGGATGATCCAGTAACTGACCCAACCTGGCAGGAGGATATGCAGAGCGAGGACAGCAGTGCACAGGGGGAGGGAGGCGTAGCATCCCAACAGGCAGTAAGAAGCAGGGTGGTGGCTCCAGGCAGAAGTCAGGCAACCGTTCCCCGGAACAACAACACGACACAAGGTGCCTGTACAAATGGTAGGTCTTCCCGAGTCTGGCAGTTTTTTAAGTTGGCTCCAGATGATTCTAAAAAGGCCATTTGCAACACCTGCCGTGCCAGCATCAGCAGGGGTACCAAAACTAGCAGCCTGACCACCACCAGCATGATCAGGCACATGTCAGCCAAGCACCCGACTTTGTGGGAAGTACAACAGAGTCGAGGAGCAGTGCTTGCTGATGTCACTGCTACGTCTTCGCTGGTTGTGCATGCGAGCCAATCCCCTGTCCATGCTGCCTGCGAACAAGCCTCCTCCGGTCCTGCACCTGCAATTGCCTACGCAGAAATAACACCATCATCAAGCACGTCCTTGTCCCAGCGCAGCGTTCAGTTATCCATTCAGCAAACCTTTGAACGCAGGCGCAAATACACTGCCAACGCCCCACATGCCACAGTTCTAAATGCTAACATTTCGCGACTGCTTGCGCTGGAAATGTTGCCTTTTAGGCTGGTGGAGACAGAAGCATTCCGTGACCTGATGGCGGCAGCTGTCCCACGTTACTCGGTCCCCAGCCGCCACTATTTCTCCCGGTGTGCCGTCCCCGCGTTGCATAACCACGTGTCACAAAACATCACACGTGCCCTGAACAACGCTGTTTCACCCAAAGTCCACCTAACCACAGACACGTGGACAAGTGCTTGTGGGCAAGGCCGCTACATCTCGTTGACGGCACACTGGGTTAATATTGTGGAAGCTGGGACCCAGTCTGAGCGAGGGACGGAACACGTCCTTCCCACACCAAGGTTTGCAGGCCCTACCTCAGTCAGGGTTTCACCCACACTCTACAGCTCCGGAATGTCATGCTCTTCAGCCTCCTCCTCCTCCTGCGCATCCTCATCCACTTTACCCTCCACACCAGTCCCAAGCTGGAAGCACTGCAGCACTGCCTCGGTAAAGCGGCAACAGGCTGTGCTGAAGCTAATCTGCATAGGTGACAAACCCCACAATGCAGAAGAGGTGTGGACAGCTCTGAAACAGCAGGCAGATCACTGGCTCACACCTCTGAACCTAAAGCCAGGAAAGGTCGTGTGTGACAATGGCCGGAACCTGGTGGCGGCTTTGAGGCGAGGCCAGCTGACACGTGTTCCATGCGTGGCCCATGTGCTCAACCTCGTGGTTCAGCAGTTTCTAAAGTCATACCCAGAACTTTCTGATCTGCTGGTAAAAGTTCGCCGCCTGTCTGCACATTTTCGAAAGTCACCTACTGCTTCAGCCGGCCTTGCCGGCTTTCAGCGCCGTTTGCATCTTCCGGTTCACAGACTGGTGTGTGATGTCCCCACGCGTTGGAATTCAACTCTGCACATGTTGGTCAGGATATGTGAGCAGAAGAGGGCAGTTGTTGAGTACCTGCATCACCTAAGCCGTCGGGAAATGGGTCAAACTCCACACATAACACCTGAGGAGTGGAGATGGATGTCCGACCTATGTACCATCCTCCAAAACTTTGAGGACTCCACCAAGATGGTGAGTGGTGATGACACCATTATTAGCGTCACCATACCGCTACTCTGCCTTCTAAAACGGTCTCTGCTCAAAAACAAACATGATGCATTGCAGGCGGAGCGCGATGAGTTGCAGCAAGAAACAGTAGTGGGTGTGGGTGATAACACACAGCCCAGCCTCGTCTCATCACAACGTGCAGTGGAGGACTATGACGAGGAGGAGGATGAAGACATGGAGCAACTCTCCGGCCAAATTGAGGATATGACATGCACACCAGTCATATCCTTGGTTCAGCATGGCTGGCCAGAGGACAGGGTAGATGAGGAGGAGGAGGAGGAGGAGGAGGACAGCATGTTCAGTCATCGTGTTGGTCAGGCTACTGAAGTGATGGCTGTTAAGAGTCTGGCACACATGGCTGACTTTATGGTAAGCTGCCTGTCTCGTGACCCTCGCGTTAAGAACATCTTGGCCGACAATCATTACTGGTTGGTAACACTATTAGACCCACGCTACAAGGAGAACTTTATGTCTCTTATTCCCGAGGCGGAGAGGTCAACCAAAATGCAGCAGTTCCGGAAGGCCATAGTCACGGAAGTAGGCAAAGCATTCCCCTCACAAAACGCTAGCGGCATAGGTCAGGAATCAGTGGACAACCAAGGTGTACAGCCGAGAGAGGCACAAGTCCAATCCGCCAGAGGTAGGGGAACAGTCTTTAAGATGAGGGACAGTTTTCTCAGCCCCTCACGTACCACAGCCCCTGAGGTGCGGAGTAGTGCCACAAGAAATCCTAAGTTTGCCCAGATGCTCAAGGAGTACCTTGCAGATCGAACAACTGTTCTCCGACATTCCTCTGTGCCTTACAATTATTGGGTATCCAAGGTGTACACGTAACATGAATTGGCTCTCTACGCCTTGGAAGTCCTGGCCTGCCCTGCCGCTAGCGTTTTGTCAGAGCGTGTTTTTAGTGCCGCAGGTGGAATCATTACAGATAAACGCACCCGCCTGTCAACTGAAAATGCTGACAGGCTGACTCTGATCAAGATGAACAAGGGTTGGATTGGGCCAGACTTCACCACACCACCAGCAAATGAGAGCGGAATTTAAAGTTTGTAACGGGAATTTGCCATGTACCTCCAGTCACCCAAGGGTACACACTTCTGGACTTTGGATAATCGCTGGACTGCTCCTCCTTCTCCTCGTGCGCCACCATGATGACCGTTACAATAGTTAGGCCTTTGTTTCAGGTATACCCCCAGTGGTAAATTTTTTCGCCCATTCTTTGCAGAATGGACATTACAACGACACGAGACCCGCTCCTTTGCAATGGGAACAATGTTTTGAGGCCCTCATGCACGTCTCTATCCAGGGACAACGTGGAGCCTCCAAATTTTTGGCTGCCCTGCCTAAGGGCTATACTATAATACACCCACTTCCTGACAATGCACACTTAATGTTTTGAGGCCCCCTAGCACGTCTCTATCCAGGGACAACGTGGAGCCTCCCAAATTTTGGCTGCCCTGCCTAAGGGCTATACTATAATACACTCACTTCCTGACAATGCACACTTAATGTTTTGAGGCCCTCTAGCACGTCTCTATCCAGGGACATCGTGGAGCCTCCCAATTTTTGGCTGCCCTGCCTAAGGGCTATACTATAATACACCCACTTCCTGACAATGCACACTTAATGTTTTGAGGGCCTCATGCACGTCTCTATCCAGGGACAACGTGGAGCCTCCCAATTTTTGGCTGCCCTGCCTAAGGGCTATACTATAAGACACCCACTTCCTGACAATGCACACTTAATGTTTTGAGGGCCTCATGCACGTCTCTATCCAGGGACAACGTGGAGCCTCCCAATTTTTGGCTGCCCTGCCTAAGGGCTATACTATAATACACCCACTTCCTGACAATGCACACTTAATGTTTTGAGGCCCTCATGCACATCTCTATCCAGGGACAACGTGGAGCCTCCCAATTTTTGCCTGCCCTGCCTAAGGGCTATACTACAATAGACCCACTTCCTTACAATGGGCACTTCAGGTTTACAGGCCCTCATGCACGTCTGTATGCAGGGTCATTGGTGAACCTCACAATTTTGGACTGCCCTGGCAAAGGAAAATACTACAAAGACTCACTTCCTCAAAATGGGCACATTAGACTCAGAGGCCTTTATGTACGTCTCTTCTCAGGGACATCGGAGTGCCACACAATGTTTTACGTAAAATCTTTCATGTATTAATCTCAAAAAGTAACATACATTAGCTCTATCTCACTATTGGGTATGTGCCCTTAACATTTCCGCCATGAAAATTCATTTTGGTGTCATTTTGGAAGGTTTTCTGGTGAGTCCGTAAAAATGGCGTAAAACGCGGACAAAATTGTTCACAGCTGTGACTTTTGAGTGATACATGCTTCAAGGGATCTTCACCATGCTGTTGCCATGTCATTTGAGCACTCTTCTGAGACTTTTGTGCCATTTTTAGGGATCCTACATGCTGCCGGGGGTCATTTCACAAAAATACTAGGGTCTCCCATAGGACAACATTGGGCTCGGTGCTCGGGCCGAGTACACGAGTATCTTGGGATGTTCGGCCCAAGCCTCCGAGCTTTTTAGTACTCGGTCATCACTACTAACAATCCAATAGAATCTCATAGGCAACACAGACCATTGGACTAGGCAATTACATGCAGCCATACAAAGTCCATCGGCCTTGCCTCAGAGTTGAACTCACAATCTCTTGGCGCCCAAGCAAAGAGCCTACCACTACACCAACACAGAGTAGTGGGAAACTGAATCTACATTACTTCACATAATCCTGGTGACTGCGCACACAACATGGCCAAATAAAAGCAAAAGACAGTACCTGGCCTATCAATCCAATGGAAACTCATAGGTAACACAGTCCATTGGTCTAGGCAATTACATGCAGCCATAAAAAGTCTATAGGCCTTGCCTCAGAGTCTAACCGACAACCTCTCGCAGCCCAAGCAAAGAGCCTACCACTACACCAACACAGAGAAGTGGGAAACTGAATCTACATTAATTCACATAATCCTAGTAACTGCCACACAAAAGCAAAAGATAGCACCAGGCCAATCAATCCAATGGAAACTCATATGCAACACAGTTCATTGGACAAGGCAATTACATGCAGCCATAAAATGTCCATGGGCGTTGCCTCAGAGTCGAACTCACAACTTCTCGCAACTGATGCAAAGAGCCTACCAACACAGAGAAGTGTGAAACTGACTCTACATTAATTCACATAATCCTAGTGACTGCGCACACAACATGGTTAAAGGAAAGCAAAAGACAGTACCTGGCCTATCAATCCAATGGAAACTCATAGGTAACACAGTCCATTGGACTAGGCAATTACATGCAGGAATACAAAGTCCATGGGCCTTGCCTCAGAGTCGAACCCACAACCTCTCGTAGCCAAAGCAAAGAGCCTACCACTACACCAAAACAAAAAAGTGGGGGATTGAATCTACATTAATTCACATAATCCTAGTGACTTCGCACACAAAAGCAAAAGACTATACCTGGCTTATCAATCCAATGGAAACTCATAGGCAACACAGTCCATTGGTCTAGGCAATTACATGCAGCCATAAAGTCTATAGGCCTTGCCTCAGAGTCTAACCGACAACCTCTCGCAGCCCAAGCAAAGAGCCTACCACTACACCAACACAGAGAAGTGGGAAACTGAATCTACATTAATTCACATAATCCTAGTAACTGCCACACAAAAGCAAAAGATAGCACCAGGCCAATCAATCCAATGGAAACTCATATGCAACACAGTTCATTGGACAAGGCAATTACATGCAGCCATAAAATGTCCATGGGCGTTGCCTCAGAGTCGAACTCACAACTTCTCGCAACTGATGCAAAGAGCCTACCAACACAGAGAAGTGTGAAACTGACTCTACATTAATTCACATAATCCTAGTGACTGCGCACACAACATGGTTAAAGGAAAGCAAAAGACAGTACCTGGCCTATCAATCCAATGGAAACTCATAGGTAACACAGTCCATTGGACTAGGCAATTACATGCAGGAATACAAAGTCCATGGGCCTGGCCTCAGAGTCGAACCCACAACCTCTCGTAGCCAAAGCAAAGAGCCTACCACTACACCAAAACAAAAAAGTGGGGGATTGAATCTACATTAATTCACATAATCCTAGTGACTTCGCACACAAAAGCAAAAGACTATACCTGGCTTATCAATCCAATGGAAACTCATAGGCAACACAGTCCATTGGACTAAGCAATTACATGCAGCCATACAACGTCCATGGACTTTGCCTCAAAGTCAAACCCACAACCTCTCTCAGCCCAAGCAAAGAGCCTACCACTGCACCAACACAGAGAAGTGGGTAACTGATTCTACATTAATTCACATAATCCTACCGACTGCACACACAACATGGCCAAACAAAAGCAAAAGACAGTACCTCGCCTATCAATCCAATAGAAACTCCTAGGCAACACAGTCCATTGGACTAGGCAATTACATGAAGCCATAAAAAGTCCATGGGCCTTTCCTCAGAGTCAAACCTAAAAACTCTCATAGCCCAAGCAAAGAGCCTACCACTACACCAACACAGAAAAGTGGGAAACTGATTCTACATTAATTCACATAATCCTAGTGACTGCACACACAACATGGCCAAACAAAAGCAAAAGACAGTACCTGGTCTATCAATCCATTGAAAAATCATAGGTAACACAGTCCACTGGACTAGACAATTACATGCAGCCATACAAAATCCATGGGCCTTGCCTCAGAGTCGAACCCACAACCTCACGCAGCCCAAGCAAAGAGCCTACCACTACACCAACACAGAGAACTTGTAAACTGACTCTACAATAATTCCCATAATCCTAGTGACTGCGCAAACAACATGGCCAAACAAAAGCAAAAGACAGGACCTGGCCTATCAATCCAATGGAAAATCATAGGCAACACAGTCCATTGGACTAGGCAATTACATGCAGCCATAAAAAGTCCATGGGCGTTGCCTCAGAGTCGAACTCACAACTTCTCGCAGCCGAAGAAAAGAGCCTACCAACACAGAGAAGTGTGAAACTGGCTCTACATTAATTCACATAATCCTAGTGACTGCGCACACAATATGGCCAAACAAAAGCAAAAGACAGTACCTGGCCTACCAATCCAATGGAAACTCATTGGCAACAGAGTCCATTGGACTAAGCAATTACATGCAGCCATACAAAGTCCATAGGCCTTGCCTCAGAGTCAAACCCACAACCTCTCGTAGCCCAAGCAAAAAGCCTACCACTACACCAACACAAGGAAGTAGGAAACTGACTCTACATTAATTCACATAATCCTAGTGACTGCACACACAACATGGCCAAACGAAAGCAAAAGACAGTACCTGGCCTATCAATCTAATGGGAACTCATAGGCAACACAGTCCATTAGCCAAGGAAATTTCATGCAACCATACAAAGTCCATGAGCCTTGCCTCAGAGTCGAAACCACAACTTCTTGTAGTCCAAAGAAAGAGCCTACAACTACATCAACACAGAGAAGTTGGTAACTGATTCTACATTAATTCACATAATCCTAGTGACTGCGCACACAACATGGCCAAACAAAAGCAAAAGACAGTACCTGGCCAGTCAATCCAATGGAAATTCATAGGCAATATAGTCCATTGGACTAGGCATCTACATGCAGCCATACAAAGTCCATGGGCCTTGCCTCATTTCAAACTCACAACCTCTCACAGCCCAAGCAAAGAACCTACCACTACACCAACACAAAGAAGTGGGAGATTGTATCTACATTAATTCACATAATCCTAGTGACTGCGCACACAACATGGCCAAACGAAAGCAAAAGACAGTACCTGGCCTATCAATCCAATGGAAACTCATAGGCAACACAGTCCATTGAACTAGGCAATTACATGCAGCCATACAAAGTCCAAGGGCCTTGCCTCAGAATCTAACCCACAACCTCTCTTAGCCAAAGCAAAGAGCCTACCACCACACCAACACAGAGAAGTGGGCAAGGGACTCTACATTAATTCACATAATCCTAGTGACTGCGCACACAACATGGCCAAACGAAAGCAAAAGACAGTACCTTGCCTATCAATCCAATGAAAACTCATAGTTAACACAGTCCATAGGATTAGGCAATTTCATGCAGCCAAATAAAGTCCATGGGCCTTGCATCAGAGTCGAACTCACAATCTCTCGCGGCCTGAGCAAAGAGCCTACCACTACAAAAACACAGAGAAGTTGGAAACTGACTATACATTAATTCAACTAATCCTAGTGACTGCGCACACAACATGGCCAAACAAAAGCAAAAGACTGTACCTGGTCTATCAATCCAATAAAAATTCATAGCCAACACAGTCCATTGGACTTGGCAATTACATGCAGACATACAAAGTCCATGGGCCTTGCCTCAGAGTCAAACCCACAACCTCTCTCAACCCATACAAAGTGCCTACCACCACACAAACACAGAGAAGTGGGAAACTGATTCTATATTAATTCACATAATCCTAGTGACTGCGCACACAACATGGAAAAACAAAAGCAAAACACAGTACTTGGCATAGCAATCCAACGGAAACTCATAGGCAACAAAGTCCATTGGACTAGGAAATTACATGCATCCATACAAAGTTCATGGGCCTTGCCTCAGAGTCAAACCCACAACCTCTCGCAGCCCAAGCAAAGAGCCTACCACTACACCAACACAGAGAAGTGGGAAAATGACTCTACAATAATTCACATAATCCTAGTGACTGCGCAAAACAAAGTACCTGGCCTATCAACCAATGGAAACTCATAGGCTACACAGTCCAACAGACTAGGCAATTACATGCAGACATACGAAGTCCATGGGACTTGCCTCAGAGTCAAACCCACAAACTCTCGCAGCCCAAGCAAAGAGCCTACCACTACACCAACACAGATAAGTGGGAAACTGATTCTACATTAATTCACATAATCCTAGCGACTGCGCACACAACATGGCCAAACAAAAGCAAAAGATAGTACCAGGCCAATCAATCCAATGGAAACTCATATGCAACACAGTCCATTGGACTAGGCAATTACATGCAACCATACAAAATCCATGGGCCTTGCCTCTGAGTCAAACCCACAACCTCTCGCAGCCCAAGCAAAGAGACCACCACTACACCAACAGAGAGAAGTTGGAAACTAACTCTACAATAATTCACATAATCCTAGTGACTGCGCACACAACATGGCCTAACGAAAGCAAAAGACAGTAACTGGCCTATATATCCAATGGAAACTCATAGGCAACACAGTCCATTGGACTAGGCAATTACATACAGCCATACAAAGTCCATGGGCCTATCCTCAGTGTTGAAGCCACAACCTCTCATAGCTCCAAGCAAAGAGCCTACCACTACACCAACACAGAGAAGTAAGAATCTGTTTCTACATTAATTCACATAATCCTAGTGACTGCGCACACAACATGGCCAAACAAAAGCAAAAGGCAGTACCTGGCCTATCAATCCAATGAAAACTCATAGGCAGCGCATTATATTGGAAAAGGCAATTACATGCAGCCATACAAAGTCCATGCGCATTGTCTCACAGTCAAACCCACAACCTCTCGCAGCCCAAGCAAAGAGCCTACCACTACACCAACACAGAGAAGAAGGAATCAATTTCTACATTAATTCACATAATCCTAGTGACTGCGCACACAACATGGCCAAACAAAAGCAAAAGACTGTACTTGGCCTATCAATCCAATGGAAACTCATAGGCAAAACAGTCCATTGGACTAAGCAGTTACATGCAGCCATACAAGGACCATTGGCCTTGCTTCAGACTCGAAGCCACATCCTCTCGCAGCCTAAGCAAAGAGCCTACCACTAGACCAACACAGAGAAGTGGAAAACTGACTCTACATTAATTCACATAATCCTAGTGACTGCGCACACAATATGGCCAAACAAAAGCAAAAGACAGTACCTGGCCTATCAATCCAATGGAAACTCATAAGAAACACAGTCCATTGGACAAGGCATTTACATGCAACCATACAAATTCCATGGGCCTTGCTTTAGAGTCAAACCCACAACCATTCGCAGCCCAAGCAAAGAGCCTACCACTACACCAACACAGAGAAGTGGGAAACTGATTCCACATTAATTCACATAATCCTATAATCCTAGTGACTGCGCACACAATATGGCCAAACAAGAGCAAAACACAGTACCTGGCCTATCAATCCAATGGAAACTCATAGGCAACACAGTCCATTGGACAAGGCATTTACATGCAGCCATACAAATTCCATGGGCCTTCCCTCAGAGTCAAACCCGCAACCTCTCGCAGCCCAAGCAAAGAGCCTACCACTGCACCAACACAGAGAAGTGGGAAACTGGTTCTACATTAATTCACATAATCCTACCGACTGCACATACAACATGGCCAAACAATAGCAAAAGACAGTACCTCGCCTATCAATCCATTGAAAAATCAGAGGTAACACAGTCCATTGGACTAGACAATTACATGCAGCCATACAAAGTCCATGGGCCTTGCCTCAGAGTCGAACCCACAACCTCTTGCAGCCCAACCAAAGAGCCTACCACTACACCAACACAGAGAAGTTGAAAACTGACTCTACAATAATTCCCATAATCCTAGTGACTGCGCAAACAACATGGCCAAACAAAAGCAAAAGACAGTACCTGGCCTATCAATCCAATGGAAACTCATAGGCAACACAGTCCATTGGACTAGGCAATTACATGCAGCCATAAAAAGTCCATGGGCGTTGCCTCAGAGTAGAACTCACAACTTCTCACAGCCGAAGCAAAGAGCTTACCAACACAGAGAGGTGTGAAACTGATTTTACATTAATTCACATAATCCTAGTGACTGCGCACACAACATGGCCAAACAAAAGCATAAGACAGTACCCGGCCTATCAATCCAATGGAAACTCATAGGCAACACAGTCCATTGGTATAGGCAATTACATGCAGCCTTACAAAGTCCATGGGTCTTGCCTCAAAGTCGAACCCACAACTTCTCGTAGCAAAAGCAAAGAGCCTACCACTACACAAACACAGAGAGTTGGAAAACTTACTCTACATTAATTCACATAATCCTAGTGACTGCGCAAACAACATGGCCAAACAAAAGCAAAAGACAGTACTTCGCCTATCAATCCAATGAACACTCATATACAACACAGTCCATTGGACTAGGTAATTACATGCAGACATACAAAGTCCATGGGCCTTGCCTCTGAGTCGAACCCACACCTCTCGCAGCCCAAGCAAAGAGCCTACCACTACACCAACACAAAGAAGTGTTAAACTGACTCTATAATAATTCCCATAATCCTAGTGACTGCGCAAACAACATGGCCAAACAAAAGCAAAAGACAGTAGCTGGCCTATCAATCCAATGGAAACTCATAGGCAACACAGTCCATTGGACTAGGCAATTACATGCAGCCATAAAAAGTCCTTAGGCGTTGCCTCAGAGTAGAACTCACAACTTCTCGCAGCCGAAGCAAAGAGCTTACCAACATAGAGAAGTGTGAAAGTGACTCTATATTAATTCACATAATCCTAGTGACTGCGCACACAATATGGCCAAACAAAAGCAAAAGACAGTACCTAGCCTATCAATCCAATGAAAACACATAGGCAACACAGTCCATTGGACTAGGCAATTAGATGCAGCCATACAAGGTCCATAGGCCTTGCCTCAGAGTCAAACCCACAACCTCTTGCAGCCCAAAAAAAGAGCCTACCACTACACCAACACAGAGAAGTGGGAAACTGACTCTACATTAATTCACATAATCCTAGTGACTGCGCACACAACATGGCCAAACAAAATCAAAAGACAGTACCTAGCCTATCAATCCAATGAAAACACATAGGCAACACAGTCCATTGGACTAGGCACTTAGATGCAGCCATACAAAGTTCATGGGCCTTGCCTCAGAGTCAAACCCACAACCTCCTGTAGCCCAAGCAAAGAGCCTACCTCTACACCAACACAGAGAAGTGAGAAACTGACTCTACATTAATTCACATAATCCTAGTGACTGCGCACACAACATGGCCAAACTAAAGCAAAAGACAGTACCTGGCCTATCAATCCAATGGAAACTCATAAGCAACACAGTCCATTGGACTATGCAATTACATGCAGCCATACAATGTCCATGAGCCTTGCCTCAGAGTCATACCCACAACCTCAGGCAGAACAAGAAAAGAGCCTATCACTACACCAACACAAAGAAGTAGGAAACTGAGTATACATTAATTCACATAATCCTGATGACT
Organism: Anomaloglossus baeobatrachus; assembly: GCF_048569485.1. Classification (NCBI taxonomy): domain Eukaryota; kingdom Metazoa; phylum Chordata; class Amphibia; order Anura; family Aromobatidae; genus Anomaloglossus; species Anomaloglossus baeobatrachus. Next base: position 409,567,879 of record NC_134353.1, on the reverse strand, counting down.
GCGCACACAACATGGCCAAACAAAAGCAAAAGACAGTACCTAGCCTATCAATCCAATGAAAACACATAGGCAACACAGTCCATTGGACTAGGCAATTAGATGCAGCCATACAAGGTCCATGGGCCTTGCATTAGAGTTGAACCCACAACCTCTTGCAGCCCAAACAAAGAGCCTACCACTACACTAACACAGAGAAGTGGGAAACTGATTCTACATTAATTCACATAATCCTAGTAACTGCTCACACAATATGGCCAAACAAAAGCAAAAGACAGTACCTGGCCTATCAATCCAATGGAAACTCATAAGAAACACAGTCCATTGGACAAGGCATTTACATGCAGCCATACAAATTCCATGGGCCTTGCCTGAGAGTCAAACCCACAACCTCTCGCAGCCCAAGCAAAGAGCCTACCACTACACCAACACAGAGAAATGGGAAATTGATTCTACAATAATTCACATAATCCTAGTGACTGCGCACACAACATGGCCAAAAAAAAGCAAAAGACTGTACTTGGCCAATCAATCCAATGGAAACTCATAGACAACACAGTCCATTGGACTAAGCAATTACATGCAGCCATACAAATTCCATGGGCCTTGCCTCAGAATCAAACCCACAAGCTCTCTCAGCCCAAGCAAAGAGCCTACCACTACACCAACACAGAGAAGTGGGAAGCTGATTCCACATTAATTCACATAATCCTATAATCCTAGTGACTGCGCACACAATTTGGCCAAACAAAAGCAAAGACAGTACCTGGCCTATCAATCCAATGGAAACTCATAGGCAACACAGTCAATTGGACAAGGCATTTACATGCAGCCATACAAATTCCATGGGCCTTCCCTCAGAGTCAAACCCACTACCTCTCGCAGCCTAAGCAAACAGCCTACCACTGCACCAACACAGAGAAGCAGGAAACTGCTTCTACATTAATTCACATAATCCTACCGACTGCACACACAACATGGCAAAACAATAGCAAAAGACAGTACCTCGCCTATCAATCCAATAAAAACTCATAGGCAACACAGTCCACAGGCAATTACATGCAGCCATACAAATTCCATTTGCCTTGCTTCAGAGTCAAACCCACAACCTCTCGTAGCCCAAGCAAAGAGCCTACCACTACACCAACACAGAGAAGTGAGAATCTAACTCTACATTAATTCACATAATCCTAGTGACTGCGAAAACAACATGGCCAAACAAAAGCAAAAGACAGTACTTCGCCTATCAATCCAATGAACACTCATATGCAACCCATTCCATTGGACTAGGCAATTACATGCAGTCATACAAAGTCCATGGGCCTTGTCTCAGAGTCAAACCTAAAACCTCTCATAGCCCAAGCAAAGAGCCTACCACTACACCAGCACAGAAAAGTGGGAAACTGATTCTACATTAATTCACATAATCCTAGTGACTGCGCAAACAACATGGCCAAACAAAAGCAAAAGACAGTACCTGGTCTATCAATCCATTGAAAAATCAGAGGTAACACAGTCCATTGGACTAGACAATTACATGCAGCCATACAAAGTCCATGGGCTTTGCCTCAGAGTCAAACCCACAACCTCTCGCAGCCCAAGCAAAGAGCCTACCACTACACCAACACAGAGAAGTTGTAAACTGACTCTACAATAATTCCCATAATCCTAGTGACTGCGCAAACAACATGGCCAAACAAAAGCAAAAGACAGTACCTGGCCAATCAATCCAATGGAAACTCATAGGCAACACAGTCCATTGGACTAGGCAATTACATGCAGCCATAAAAAGTCCATGGGCGTTGCCTCAGAGTAGAACTCACAACTTCTCACAGCCGAAGCAAAGAGCTTACCAACACAGAGAGGTGTGAAACTGATTTTACATTAATTCACATAATCCTAGTGACTGCGCACACAACATGGCCAAACAAAAGCAAAAGACAGTACCTGGCCTATCAATCCAATGAAAACTCAAAGGCAACACAGTCCATTGGACCAGGCCATTACATGCAGCCATACAAAGTCCATGGGCCTTGCCTCAGAGTCGAACTCACAAGCTCTCGCAACCCAAGCAAAGAACCTACCACTACACCAACACAGAGAAGTGGAAAATCAATTCTACATTAATTCACATAATCCTAGTGACTGCGCGCACAACATGGCCAAACAAAAGCATAAGACAGTACCCGGCCTATCAATCCAATGGAAACTCATAGGCAACACAGTCCATTGGTATAGGCAATTACATGCAGCCTTACAAAGTCCATGGGCCTTGCCTCAAAGTCATACCCACAACTTCTCGGAGCACAAGCAAAGAGCCTACCACTACACCAACACAGAGAAATGGGAAACTGACTCTACAATAATTCACATAATCCTAGTGACTGCGCACACAACATGGCCAAACAAAAGCAAAAAACATTACCTGGCTTTTCAATCCAATGGAAACTCATAGGTAACACAGTCCCTTGGACTAGGCAATTACATGCAGCCATACAAAGCCCATGAGCCTTGCCTCAGAGTCGAACCCACAACCTCTCGTAGCCCAAGCAAAGAGCCTACACCTACACCAAGACAGAGAAGTGGGAAACTAACTCTAGATTAATTCACATAATCCTAGTGACTGCGCACACAACATGGCCAAACAAAAGCAAAAGACAGTAACTGGCCTATCAATCCAATAGAAACTCATATGTAACAATGTCCATTGGACTAGGAAATTACATGTAGCCATACAAAGTACATGGACCTTGCCTCAGAGTCGAAAACACAACCTCTCGCAGGACAAGCAAAAAGCCTACCACCACACCAACACAGAGAAGTGGGAAACTGACTCTACATTAATTCACATAATCTCAGTGACTGCGCACACAACCTGGCCAAACAAAAGCAGAATGCAGTACCTGGCCTATCAATCCAATGGAAACTCATAGGCAACACAGTCCATTGGATTAGACAATTACATGCAGCCATACAAAGTTCATTGACTTTGCCTCAGAGTCAAACCCACAACCTCGCGCAACCCAAGCAAAGAGCCTACCACTACACCAACACAGAGAAGTGGGAAACTGACTCTACATTAATTCACATAATCCTAGTGACTGCGCACACAACATTGCCAAACAAAAGCAAAAGACAGTATCTGGCCTATCAATCCAATGGAAACTCATAGGCAACACAGTCCATTGGACTAGGCAATTACATGTGTGGCGCCCCAGGACCTGGTCGCCACAACAGTATTGCCTTTCCAAAGGGTTAATGCTGAGCCTGGAGGTAATTGGGAGGTCCATTGGCCAGCAAGTTTTAACACCCAACGCAGTTCTCCCTCCGGCCAGCAGGGGGAGCTCTGAACCTGGAATTCCAGGGAGCCTTCCCCAAGTCTGACCTGAGGGAGGAAGTAGCAGTCAGTCTGTAGAGAGAAGTGATAGTGAGCAGACGCATAGTGTGCTGTCCTGTGGATCTGGGGCCTAGAGCTAGAGTAGCTTGGCCCAGGGAAGCAGGAGGAGCAGAGAGGCAGCGAAGAGACTCGGACATCGGAGTCTGTGGCCACCAGGGCTTAAAATACTCCCTGGTAGCAGAATCCGAAGGGCAGGAGAGCTGCAAGCACCTGGCCCATATACATCCCGAAGATACAGCTGCAGCATCAGGGCCCGGTGTGGACTCCAGCAGAGAAGCACCAGAGAGGGCCTGCGCAGCCTGCTACAGAGGGAAAGGGACGTACCATCGGTCCCAGCAGCAAAGAGGGCCATTGCTGGATTCAGAGAAGCAGGGTCCTATCATAACAAAGAAAAGCACAGGAGTAGGCCTCATACTCAGCTGGCCAGAAAGATCACCCCAAGTACTTCCAGGCCGACCGTATCCCCATCACCACCTGTAACGGTCTCCCAGGGCTGGACTGTTTCCAAAGTAAAAGAGGAAAAGGTAAAGAGACTGTTGTTTGTGCCTGGTTCTTTCATTGCCTGTCGGCCCTGCACCGTGTTAGCCACACAACACCATAGACTTTCACGAGCACTAACAGTGTCCCCAGGGCTCCGCTCCACCTGTGGGGAGCAGTACCACCATCGCTGCTATATCATCACCCCGGAGACCTCACACAGCAGCGGCGGCTTATTAGCCGCAGACCACAGGTGGCGTCACGAACACAAACTTTATTCATCAAGCCACATATTCTACTGACACCCACCAGGGCCACGGAGCCAGGCCCAGCCACCACCGACTACCCCCGGACTAGTCCGGCCCGGCACCGGGTGTCCCATAGCCCTGGGGTGGGAGAGTCAACTTTGGCGTCACAAACAGGATTTCGTGCCCGGTCCCACCGGGTACTGTGCGCCTGCAGAAATTGTGCTTAAAAGACTGTGTTACTGTTTGCAAACTGCCGCCGCCATTAGCCTCGCCGAGCGCAGGAGGAAAGGGGGCGTGCCTGACAAAGAGCGCAAAGGGAGCGCGCCATCAGAGCAGAGCGCTGTTAACCCCGCGCGACCCAGAAGGGAATTTGAAAAGTGAACGGAACCTGGTAAGGTTCACTAAGGGGGATGAAGATGTCCGACTCAGAGGGAGAGCAGGTGGCTGCCATAGCCCGAGGCGCCGCAGCACCGGCCGAAGCAATCCCAGTCGCCGCCGCCCCAGCCCCCGCTGTAGCGCCGGTAATGCCGATCACAATGCCGTACATCCCGGGAGCAGAATGGCTGCCGCAGTACTCCGGGGAGTCCCATACCTTGAGCGACTTCAGAGAAAGCCTGCACAGCTTGTTCCGGGTGTATCCGCTGACTGAGAGCCAGAAGGTGGGCATGTTAATGGGGCAGCTAGCCGGCGCAGCCCAGCGTGAAGTGAAGTCCTGGCCTGATACAGATAAAGGGACAGTAACCCAGATACTGGCCAAGCTAAAGAGTACTTTTGACACCCGCACCGCAGCGGAAATAAAGATGAGATTCTTTGGGTGCAAGCAGCGGGCCACAGACAGCATACGGGACTATGCCTTAAACTTGCAGGAGGCCCTGAAAGCAGTTAAACAGGTGGACCCAGAGAGTGTACGAGAAGGAGACAAACTCCTAACTGAGCAGTTCATAGAGGGGCTCCTGTCAGATGCCCACAGGACACAGCTGCGTATCATGGTTCTACAGAACCCTGCTCTGGACTTTGCAAAGTTTAAGGACCAGGCCATCCGGGTACTGAGAGAATCTACACCGAATGACCCAGTACCCCTCCGGCTTCTTGCTATCACGTACCCCGGGGTGGTGCCTGCAACACGAGCTGCTGCAGGGGCCGAGGCGCAGTCCCTGGATAAGGATCCCACTGCAGAGCTCAGACAGCAGGTCCAGGAGCTGACCAAGACTGTAGCTGCCCTTGCCAAGACTGTGCAGTCTCTACAAGTGACCCCATCGCCTGCAAGAATCGAGTTGGCCTCCAGTCCAGATGACGTCCCATGGATGCGACAGAGGAGGATTCCGCCGACCCGAGGAAAAGACACAGACCGGTATGATTCAACAGGACAACCGATCTGCCGCCGCTGCAGCCAGGCGGGCCACATTGCACGACACTGTCCTTTAAATGGGCCGAGCCTGGGGCCAGGAGCCAACCCCCAGGTGTAAGGAAGCCCGGCTCAACCCCCAGCCGCAGCAAGTATGTGGGAGGACGACCGGTCCTTCCTATTGTGCTGGATGGGATCCCTTTGAATGCCCTCCTGGATACGGGGTCCCAGGTAACAACCATCCCTTATAAACTGTACAAAAGATATTGGGCTGATTCAGACATTGACCATGGCCCAGATGATGATTTAACAATTGTGGCCAGTAATGGTCAGCCCTTACCTCAAATTGGGTACAAAGAAGTAACCATTAAAGTGGGGCGGGTAGAATTGCCATGTCAGGGGATGATAATTGTAGATATTGATCGCAAAGAATCTGCCCCACTGCTAACCATTGGTACAAATGTGATAGAAAATTGTCTTGCCGAGGTGATCATTTTGTTGCAGCAGGCGGCTGAAACTGCCAGCTCTGGGCAGCAGCGTGCCCTACAGAGGGAAATCAGAGCCCTGATGAGGAGGCAGCAGGTAGAGCTGGCCGGAGGAGAAATTGGCAGTGTGAGGGTAAGTGACCCCCTCCCCATCGCAATACCCCCAAGAAATGAAATGTTGATATGGTGTTGGGCAGCAATAGGCCTCAAGGGTCAGGATTACCATGCCTTGGTAGAACCGGTGTATTCAGACAGTAGGCCTGGAGTCCTGGTAGCCAGAGGGGTAGCAGACGTCCGCAAGGGGAGAGTGCCCGTCCGTGTCCTGAATTGTGGGGAGGAGGAGGCCAAATTGCCCCGGTACGCCACTGTAGCAAAACTGTACACTGTCAGCAACAATACCATCAAAGCAGTGGAACCCTTGATTCCGTCTGACCAGGCGGAAGACAATGGCTCCAAGGGGCAGCTGGAAGAATAACAATGCTGATGCGCTGTCCAGAATGCCTCACTTACCCGAGTCTGGAGAAGACCTGGATGAACTCGAAGAGATAGAGTTACCGGCTTTCCATCACCAAGGTGTTTCCCAGTGTGAGCATGCTGTAGGAGTGAAGCGCTCGAGCCAGCACGAGGTCTCGGTCAACCCATTACTCCACCATAATTGGGAAGAGACACAGAACGGTGACCCGGCCGTGCGATTGGTCAAAGAAAAGCTAGCACAAGCTGAGACCCATCTTGGCCCAGATGCTCCAGAAGAAGCCCAGCAGCTGTGGAAGGAGAGGGGACGACTGTTCACCTACCAAGGCAAGCTCTGCAAGAGATATGTCAACTGGCGAACGAATGAACTCGTCTGGCAGATAGTGGTCCCGCAGAGGGATGCGCCAATGGTCCTAGCAGCTTATCATGATAACGCAGGACACTTCGGGTGGAAGAAGTTGGAGACCCTACTCCGTGATCGGTTCTACTGGGTGCACATGAGAAAGACAGTCGAGAAGTGGTGCCGAGACTGTGGTCCGTGTAACCTGAGGCGGAAAGATGATGCCAGCCAGAGGTCTCCCCTACAGCCAATTGTCACGAAGCAGCCCCTGGAGTTGGTGGCCCTGGACCACGTGAAGTTAACACCAAGCCGGTCAGGCTATGTGTACGCCCTCACCATTGTGGACCATTACTCTCGTTTCCTGGTAGTAGTGCCCGTGAAGGACCAGACAGCCAGAACAGCAGCAAGAGCATTTCAGGCATACTTTTGTCGACCTCACGGTTACCCTGAAAGGGTACTGACTGATCAGGGTCCTGCATTCGAGGCAGAAGTGTTCCAAGAGTTCTGTAACATGTACGGTTGTAAGAAAATCAGAACCACACCGTACCACCCCCAAACCAATGGATTGTGCGAGAAGATGAACCATGTGGTTATTGATATGCTCAAGACTCTACCTTTGGAAGAAAGAAACCAATGGCCAGAGAAGTTACCAGATCTGGTAGACTTGTACAACCATATCCCGGTAAATTTGACCAACTGCAGCCCTGCTTACCTGATGCGAGCCAGACCTAGCAAGTTACCTGTAGACTTTGAGATGGGGACTGTGTCACCTGAGGCGGTTCAGGAAATAGAGGATTGGGATACAGAGCGGCAGCAGCAGTACCGTAAGGTCCAGGAATGCGTAGAAAGGAGCCTGTCTCAAGCAAGAACGAGACAAGAGCAGCATTACAATCAAACAGCCCCGGCAACTCCCTTAGCACCTGGAGAACAAGTCCTCAAGAAGAAGTGGAGGGCGCATAAATTGGATGATAAGTGGGAGAATGAACCCTACACCATTATCCCCTCCAACTTTGACAATAGTAAGGTATGCCTCATAAGCAAGGATGAAGGCAAGACCTATCAAGCAGTTTCTCGAGACCGCCTGAAAGCGTGCCCTGAACGGTGCAGGATTCAAAGGGAAGTGGAAGAAGTACAAGAAAGTCCCCAAAGTCAAGAAAAAGAGGAGGAGATGATCCAAACAATCCTTGGAAAATTCCCCAAAACTTGGACCCAAATAGACAATGCCATAGTGGTACCAGTTTTGACGTTCCCACAGTTGGTCGAGCCAGAAACAGAAGAGGTTCCAGATCCACCTAAAGAACCATCCGCTCCAACACAAGATGACATGCCAGCAGTGGAACAGGAGGTTCAACCCCCTGCCAGTGGCGAACCTGCTGTACCCTTGGCGAATCTGAGATCCCGTAGGCAACCAACGTGCATCCCTCTCAGGGTTAGGCCTACCAATAACACGGGGGGGGCAGACACTCCAAGTAGTCAGGGACAAACCCCAGAGCTACGCCGGTCCCAACGTAGCACTCGGGGACAGCCCCCTCCAAGGTATAGAACATAGAAAATAAAATACCTAACAGAATGTAAATAGTTATGTGAAATGTCTGTCATGTTGTGTATAAAATGCTTTTTGTCTTAGGTGATTAAGTAAATGGACAATTGGGCCACTGGACTATGGGTGGCCAACACCTAAATTGTTCATAGTTAGCACCAGTGTGCTCAACACCCCTGAAGAAAAACCCGTCCGGCGTGCATAGAGTGGGGTCATCAATGCTCTGACGCATGCCCAGAGCCTACGTTGGGGGTTTGATCGCGGCGGGTCCCCCATGGAGCAGTGTAATGGACACCCGGCAGGGAGCCACACTGGACTCTATAGTAGTGTTTAAGTTGTAACGTTTAAGTAATGCGCCTCCCACAATGGGATGAAATGTTGTAACCTGTTTTGTTTTGTTTCTACAGTCCGGGAGTACTGAATTTAACTAAGGGGGAGTGTGGCGCCCCAGGACCTGGTCGCCACAACAGCATTGCCTTTCCAAAGGGTTAATGCTGAGCCTGGAGGTAATTGGGAGGTCCATTGGCCAGCAAGTTTTAACACCCAACGCAGTTCTCCCTCCGGCCAGCAGGGGGAGCTCTGAACCTGGAATTCCAGGGAGCCTTCCCCAAGTCTGACCTGAGGGAGGAAGTAGCAGTCAGTCTGTAGAGAGAAGTGATAGTGAGCAGACGCAGAGTGTGCTGTCCTGTGGATCTGGGGCCCAGAGCTAGAGTAGCTTGGCCCAGGGAAGCAGGAGGAGCAGAGAGGCAGCGAAGAGACTCGGACATCGGAGTCTGTGGCCACCAGGGCTTAAAATACTCCCTGGTAGCCGAATCCGAAGGGCAGGAGAGCTGCAAGCACCTGGCCCATATACATCCCGAAGATACAGCTGCAGCATCAGGGCCCGGTGTGGACTCCAGCAGAGAAGCACCAGAGAGGGCCTGCGCAGCCTGCTACAGAGGGAAAGGGACGTACCATCGGTCCCAGCAGCAAAGAGGGCCATTGCTGGATTCAGAGAAGCAGGGTCCTATCATAACAAAGAAAAGCACAGGAGTAGGCCTCATACTCAGCTGGCCAGAAAGATCACCCCAAGTACTTCCAGGCCGACCGGATCCATATCACTACCTGTAACGGTCTCCCAGGGCTGGACTGTTTCCAAAGTAAAAGAGGAAAAGGTAAAGAGACTGTTGTTTGTGCCTGGTTCTTTCATTGCCTGTCGGCCCTGCACCGTGTTAGCCACACAACACCATAGACTTTCACGAGCACTAACAGTGTCCCCGGGGCTCCGCTCCACCTGTGGGGAGCAGTACCACCATCGCTGCTATATCATCACCCCGGAGACCTCACACAGCAGCGGCGGCTTATTAGCCGCAGACCACAGGTGGCGCCACGAACACAAACTTTATTCATCAAGCCACATATTCTACTGACACCCACCAGGGCCACGGAGCCGGGCCCAGCCACCACCGACTACCCCGGCCCGGCACCGGAAGTCCCATAGCCCTGGGGTGGGCGAGTCACATGCAGCAAAATAAAGTCCATGGGCCTTGCCTCAGAGTCAAATCCACAACCTCTCGCAGCCCAAGCAAAGAACCTACCACTACACCAACACAGAGAAGTGGGAAGCTGCCTCTACATTAATTCTTCTAATCCTAGTGACTGCACACACAATATGGCCAAACAAAAGCAAAACACAGTACCTGGTCTATCAATCCAATGGAAAATCATAAGCAACACAGTCCATTGGACTAAGCAATTACATGCAGCCATACAAAGTCCATAAACCTTGCCTCAGAGTCAAACCCACAACCTCTTGTAGCCGAAGCGAAGAGCCTACCACTACACCAACACACCAACACAGAGAAGTGGGAAACTGATTCTACATTAATTCACATAATCCTAGTGACTGCACACACAACATGGCCAAACAAAAGCAAAAGACAGCACCTGGCCTATTAATCCAAAGGAAACTCATAGGCAACACAACATGGCCAAACAAAAGCAAAAGACAGTACCTGGCCTATCAATCCAATGGAAATTCACAAGCAACACAGTCCATTGGAATAGGCAATTACATGAAGCCATACAAAGTCAATGGGCCTTGCCTCAGTGTCAAACCCAAGCAAAGAGCCTACCACTACACCAACAAAGAGAAGTGGGAAACTGACTCTACAATAATTCACATAATCCTAGTGACTATGCACACAACATGGCCAAACAAAAGACAGCACCTGGCCTTCCAATCCAATGGAAACTCATAGGTAACTCAGTCCATTGGACTAGGCAATTATATGCAGCCATACAAAGTCCATTGGCCTTGCCTCACAGTCGAACCCACAACCTCTCGCAGCCCAAGCAAAGAGCATACCACTACACCAACACAGAGAAGTGGGAAACTGACTCTACATTAATTCACATAATCCTAGTGACTGCGCACACAACATGGTCAAACGAAAGCAAAAGACAGTACCTGGCCTATCAATCCAATGGAAACTCATAGGCAACATAGTCCATTGGACTAGAAAATTACATGCAGCCATACAAAGTCCATGGGCCTTGCCTCAGAGTCAAACCCACAACCTCTCGCAGCCCAAGAAAGGCGCCTACCACTACACCAACACAGAGAAGCGGGAAACTGACTCTACATTAATTCACATAATCCTAGTGACTGCGCACACAACATGGCCAAACAAAAGCAAAAGACAGTACCTGGCCTATCAATCCAATGGAAACTCATAGGCAACACAGTCCATCGGACTAGACAGTTACATGCAGCCATACAAAGTCCATGGGCCTTGCCTCAGAGTGGAACCCACAACCTCTCGTAGCCCAAGCAAAGAGCCTACCGCTACACCAACACAGAGAAGTGGTAAACTGGTTCTACGTTAATTCACATAATCTTAGTGACTGCGCACACAAGATGGCCAAACAAAAGCAAAATACATTACCTGGCCTATTAATCCAATGGAAACTCATAGGCAACACAGTCATTTGGACTAAGCAATTACATGCAGCCATACAAAATCCATGGGCCTTGCTTCAGAGTCGAACTCACAACCTCTCGCAGCCCTAGCAAAGAGCCTACCACTACACCAACACAGAGAAGTGGGAAACTGACTCTACATTAATTTACATAATCCTAGTGACTGCGCACACAACATGGCCAAACGAAAGGAAAAGACTAGTGATGAGCGAGCTTGTTACTACTCGGTACTCGCACGAGTACCACTGTACTCGGGCTACTCGGCGGGGACCGAGTAATCTCGCGATACTCGTGCTGTACTCGTTGTCTTCATTTCTGCATGTTGGCGCTCTTTTGAGAGCCAGCCCTCATGCAGGGATTGGCTGGCAGACCACTGCAATGCCACAGCCCTGTTAGTTGTGGAATTGCAGTGATTGGCCGGCCCGCACAGCGTGACCGAGCCTTTATACCGGCCGGCGCGCTGTGCTCTGCTCACAGCCATCCAGACAGTCAGTGCAGGGAGAGTGTCGCTGCTTCAGGGAAAGGTTTGCGGCCCTTTATAGCTAGTTCCGGAGCAGGGCTGCAAACAGTGTGACCAGAAGTCCTTCTCAGGACTATTCTAGTTGTATACAGGCAGGCAGGGTATAGCCAGGTCGGAGTACAGTAGCAGAGTCCTTCTCAGGACTATTGTTGCTATATACAGGCAGGGTATAGCCAGGTCGGAATACAGGCTAGTGACCAGAAGAGTCCTTGTCAGGACTATTGTAGCAGTATACAGGCAGGCAGGCAGGCAGGCAGGGTATATAGCCATTCCTAGTGGTGACCGTATACCAGCCTTCATCATATCTGTGGCTGGTGTACACAGTCTAAAACAGTCCAGATAGTGTCAGACTTCTCAGTAATTGTCGCTCCTAAAAACCTGTTAGGTTCTTATTGCGTCCGTGCTTGCATTTAAAAACCGCACGTGTGTGCCTGTCGGTGGCAGCGTACAGGTGCACGTTTTTCACAAACTATTATATAACGCACAAGTCTAGTGTATAATACACGTCAGTCAGCAGTGTCTGATAGTGTCAGACTTCTCAGTAATTGTCGCTCCTAAAAACCTGTTAGATTCTTATTGCGTCCGTGCTTGCATTTAAAAACCGCACGTGTGTGCCTGTCGGTGGCAGCGTACAGGTGCACGTTTTTCACAAACTATTATATAACGCACAAGTCTAGTGAATAATACACGTCAGTCAGCAGTGTCTGATAGTGTCAGACTTCTCAGTAATTGTCGCTCCTAAAAACCTGTTAGGTTCTTATTGCGTCCGTGCTTGCATTTAAAAACCGCACGTGTGTGCCTGTCGGTGGCAGCGTACAGGTGCACGTTTTTCACAAACTATTATATAACGCACAAGTCTAGTGAATAATACACGTCAGTCAGCAGTGTCTGATAGTGTCAGACTTCTCAGTAATTGTCGCTCCTAAAAACCTGTTAGGTTCTTATTGCGTCCGTGCTTGCATTTAAAAACCGCACGTGTGTGCCTGTCGGTGGCAGCGTACAGGTGCACGTTTTTCACAAACTATTATATAACGCACAAGTCTAGTGAATAATACACGTCAGTCAGCAGTGTCTGATAGTGTCAGACTTCTCAGTAATTGTCGCTCCTAAAAACCTGTTAGGTTCTTATTGCGTCCGTGCTTGCATTTAAAAACCGCACGTGTGTGCCTGTCGGTGGCAGCGTACAGGTGCACTTGTGTGCATTTTTCACAAACTATTATATAACGCACAAGTGTAGTGTATAATACACGTCAGTCAGCAGTGGCTGATAGTGTCAGACTTCTCAGTAATTGTCGCTCCTAAAAACCTGTTAGGTTCTTATTGCGTCCGTGCTTGCATTTAAAAACCGCACGTGTGTGCCTGTCGGTGGCAGCGTCAGGCTCCATATTGTCCCTGGATAGAGATGTGCATGAGGGCCTCAAAACATTGTTCCCATTGCAAAGGAGCGGGTCTCCTGTCGTAATGCCCATTCTGAAAGAATGGGCGAAAAAATTTACCACTGGGGTATACCTGAAACAACGGCCTAACTATTGTAACGGTCATCATGATGGCGCATGAGGAGAAGGAGGAGCAGTCCAGCGATTAGCCAAAGTCCAGAAGTGTGTTACCATGGGTGAGTGGAGGTACATGGCAAAATCCCGTTACAAACTTTAAATTCCGCTGTCATTTGCTGGTGGTGTGGTGAAGTCTGGCCCAATCCAACCCTTGTTCATCTTGATCAGAGTCAGCCTGTCAGCATTTACAGTTGACAGGCGGGTGCGTTTATCTGTAATGATTCCACCTGCGGCACTAAAAACACGCTCTGACAAAACGCTAGCGGCAGGGCAGGCCAGGACTTCCAAAACGTAGAGAGCCAATTCATGCCACGTGTCCAGCTTGGATACCCATTAATTGTAAGGCACAGAGGAATGTCGGAGTACAGTTGTTTGATCTGCAAGGTACTCCTTGAGCATCTGGGCAAACTTAGGATTTCTTGTGGCACTACCCCGCACCTCAGGGGCTGTGGTATGTGAGGGGCTGAGAAAACTGTCCCACATCTTAAAGACTGTTCCCCTACCTCTGGCGGATTGGACTTGTGCCCCTCTCGGCTGTACGCCTTGGTTGTCCACTGATTCCTGACCTATGCCGCTAGCGTTTTGTGAGGGGAATGCTTTGCCTACTTCCGTGACTATGGCCTTCTGGAACTGCTGCATTTTTCCTGACCTCTCCGCCTCGGGAATAAGAGACATAAAGTTCTCCTTTTAGCGTGGGTCTAACAGTGTTACCAACCAGTAATGATTGTCGGCCAAGATGTTCTTAACGCGAGGGTCACGAGACAGGCAGCTTACCATAAAGTCAGCCATGTGTGCCAGACTCTTAACAGCCATCACTTCAGTATCCTGACCAACACGATGACTGAACATGCTGTCATCCTCCTCCTCCTCCTCATCATCTACCCTGTCCTCTGGCCAGCCACGCTGAACCGAGGATATGACTGCATGTCATATCCTCAATTTGGCCAGAGAGTTGCTACATGTCTTCATCCTCCTCCTCGTCATAGTCCTCCACTGCACGTTGTGATGAGACGAGGCTGGGCTGTGTGTTATCACCCACACCCACTACTGTTTCTTGCTCAAACTCATCGCGCTCCGCCTGCAATGCATCATGGTTGTTTTTTGAGCAGAGACCATTTTAGAAGGCAGAGAAGCGGTATGGTGACGCTAATAATGTCGTCATCGCCGCTCACCATCTTGGTGGAGTCCTCAAAGTTTTGGCGGATGGTACATAGGTCGGACATCCATCTCCACTCTTCAGGTGTTATGTGTGGAGTTTGACCCATTTCCTGACGGCTTAGGTGATGCAGGTACTCAACAACTGCCCTCTTCTGCTCACATATCCTGACCAACATGTGCAGAGTTGAATTCCAATGCGTGGGGACATCACACACCAGTCTGTGAGCCGGAAGATGCAAATGGCGCTGAAAGCCGGCAAGGCCGGCTGAAGCAGTAGGTGACTTTCGAAAATGTGCAGACAGGCGGCGAACGTTTACCAGCAGATCAGACAGCTCTGGGTATGACTTTAGAAACCGCTGAACCACGAGGTTGAGCACATGGGCCACGCATGGAACATGTGTCAGCTGGCCTCGCCTCAAAGCCGCCACCAGGTTCCGGCCATTGTCACACACGACCTTTCCTGGCTTTAGGTTCAGAGGTGTGAGCCAGTGATCTGCCTGCTGTTTCAGAGCTGTCCATACCTCTTCTGCATTGTAGGGTTTGTCACCTATGCAGATTAGCTTCAGCACAGCCTGTTGCCGCTTCGCCGAGGCAGTGCTGCAGTGCTTCTGTATCGCCCTGGACAAGCCAGGGGCCACAGAGCACAACACTTACACACCCCACACTCCCTGCAGGCATATCATAGTCAAAACACAAAATCCTTGTTGCCTTCCCCAGGGGCTGTTGTCCACACCAGGGGGTGGAGCCAGGCAGTTGGTCTCCACCCACCAAGGAGGAGGGAAAACACAGGCAGTGAGAGTTAAGCTAAGGAAGTGGAAGGAGGAAAGTAGTAGAGAGGAGAAAAGTGACAGCAAAGAGCCTGAAGTTGGTCCGGGTGTGTGGCCTGGACAGGACAGGAAGGTTGGCAGGATGTGGTGACCGTCTGCAGTGGAGGCCGATTGGAGTCTGCCGTAAGGACCGTGGACGGGTGGTGACCCGGCCGTACCGGACCGGTATACAAAGAGAAGCCAGCACCATTGGCAGGGGCCTTTCGGATCCCGGCAAGGCTTGGTGTCGCCGTGAATTTGCCAAATCCGTTAGTGAAGGGGACCTCAGGGTTTCCAAACAGCCAAGTCACGATAGAAGGCAACCGTCCAACCGTGAAGGGGAGACACCGCCACCGCCAAGGGCAACCGTCTCCCAGGGCCAGCGCCTGTGGGCAAAAGGGGCTCCTCCGGCCCATATCCAGGTCGGGGAGCGGGTTACCGGTGGGAAACCATCACTACCAACACTGAACTTAGGTGCAGGGAGAGACAGTCATCACTAACCTGCAGGGAGGAACAACCGCAGCCGTCCGAGGGACCCGTCCATCCAGCCACTTGTTTTACCGTGAACTGTGTCATCATCATTGGGCTGAGTGAGTACCTCCGTGCCGTGCGGCACAGCGCTGCCCCTGCGACCCTGCACCTCATCAGGCCCCGCAACCCGCCTGTCATCCATCTCTACCCCATCACCGGGCCCTGGGACAACAAACCCCCCTACCCACGGAGGGGAGAAATAACAACAAAGCTGCTCCCTGTCACAGGCTCCCGGGATCCCCGTCCAGAGCAGCGGTGGTGTCCACACAATCACCACAACCGTGGGTGGCGTCACGGACAATATCCCCAAAACCCAAACGACCCCTTTTCACTCACGGGCGATGAGCGCCGCTCGAGTCCCCGGGATCCGGCCATCGCTCGAGCCACCGAGCAGCAGCAGCCATAGAGCAGCGGCAGCCGGACCCGAGCAGTGGTAGAGCGCAGCGTCCCCTCCTCCGCCCGCGACACTTCCAGCTTGGGACTGGTGTGTAGGGTAAAGTGGATGAGGATGCGCAGGAGGAGGAGGAGGCTGAGGAGCATGACATTCCGGAGCTGTAGAGTGTGGGTGAAACCCTGACTGAGGTAGGGCCTGCAAAACTTGGTGTGTGAAGGACGTGTTCCGTCCCTCGCTCAGACTGGGTCCCAGCTTCCACAATATTAACCCAGTGTGACGTCAACGAGATGTAGCGGCCTTGCCCACATGCACTTGTCCACGTGTCTGTGGTTAGGTGGACTTTGGCTGAAACAGCGTTGTTCAGGGCACGTGTGATGTTTTGTGACACGTGGTTATGCAATGCGGGGACGGCACACTGGGAGAAATAGTGGCGGCTGGGGACCGAGTAATGTGGGACAGCTGCCACCATCAGGTCGCGGAATGCTTCTGTCTCAACCAGCCTAAAAGGCAACATTTCCAGGGCAAGCAGTCGTGAAATGTTAGCATTTAGAAGTGTGGCATGTGGGGCGTTGGCAGTGTATTTGCGCCTGCGTTCAAAGGTTTGCTGAATGGATAACTGAACGCTGCGCTGGGACAAGGACGTGCTTGATGATGGTGTTATTTTTGCGTGGGCAACTGCAGGTGCAGGGCCGGAGGAGGCTTGTTCGCGGGCAGCATGGACAGGGGATTGGCTCGCATGCACAACAAGCGAAGACGTAGCAGTGACATCAGCAAGAACTGCTCCTCGACTCTGTTGTACATCCCACAAAGTCGGGTGCTTGGCTGACATGTGCCTGATCATGCTGGTGGTGGTCAGGCTGCTAGTTTTGGTACCCCTGCTGATGCTGGCACGGCAGGTGTTGCAAATGGCCTTTTTAGAATCATCTGGAGCCAACTTAAAAAACTGCCAGACTCGGGAAGACCTAACATTTGTACAGGCACCTTGTGTCGTGTTGTTCCGGGGAACAGTTGCCTGACGTCTGCCTGGGGCCACCACCCTGCTTCTTACTGCCTGTTGGGATGCTACGCCTCCCTCCCCCTGTGAACTGCTGTCCTCGCTCTGCATAGCCTCCTGCCAGGTTGGGTCAGTTACTGGATCATCCACCACGTCGTCTTCCTCTTCCGCACCCTGCTCCTCCTCCTGACTTCCTGACAATTGTGTCTCATCATCGTCCACCCCTTGTTGAGACACGTTGCCAACTTCGTGAGAACGTGGCTGCTCAAATATTTGGGCATCTGTACATACGATCTCCTCATGACCCACTTCAACATGAGCTGGCGAGAGGCCAGAATATGCGAATTGAAACGTGAACAGCTCTTCCGAGTGTCCAAGTGTGGGATCATTAATGTCCGAGGACGTGTACTCCGCCTTGTGGTAGGAAGGAGGATCAGGTTCTGAAATGTGCGGTGCAGTATCACGGCTACTGACATTTGACCGTGTGGAAGACAGACTGTTTCTGGTGGTGCCAATCTGACTGGAAGCATTATCCGCTATCCAACTAACAACCTGTTGACACTGGTCTTGGTTCAAGAGCGGTGTACTGCTGCGGTCCCCAAGAATTTGGGACAGGACGTGCGAGCGACTAGATGTGGCCCTTTGTTGTGGCGAAATTAGAGCTTGCCCACGACCTCGGCCTCTGCCTGCACCACCATCACGTCCACTTCCTTGTTCCTTGCCAACGCCCTTGCGCATTTTGCAATGCTGTGCTGACGTGTATTCACTAGACTTGTGCGTTATATAATTGTGCTTCTTACTGCCTGTTGGGATGCTACGCCTCCCTCCCCCTGTGCACTGCTGTCCTCGCTCTGCATAGCCTCCTGCCAGGTTGGGTCAGTTACTGGATCATCCACCACGTCGTCTTCCTCTTCCGCACCCTGCTCCTCCTCCTGACTTCCTGACAATTGTGTCTCATCATCGTCCACCCCTTGTTGAGACACGTTGCCAACTTCGTGAGAACGTGGCTGCTCAAATATTTGGGCATCTGTACATACAATCTCGTCATGGCCCACTTCAACAGGAGCTGGCGAGAGGCCAGAATGTGTGAATGGAAACGTGAACGAACAGCTCTTCCGAGTGTCCAAGTGTGGGATCAGTAATGTCCGTGGACGTGTACTCGGCCTGGTGGTAGGAAGGAGGATCAGGTTCTGAAATGTGCGGTGCAGTATCACGGCTACTGACACTTGACCGTGTGGAAGACAGAGTGTTTGTGGTGGTGCCAATCTGACTGGAAGCATTATCCGCTATCCAACTAACAACCTGTTGACACTGGTCTTGGTTCGAGAGCGGTGTACTGCTGCGGTCCCCAAGAATTTGGGACAGGACGTGCGAGCGACTAGATGTGGCCCTTTGTTGTGGCGAAATTAGAGCTTGCACACGACCTCGGTCTCTGCCTGCACCACCATCACGTCCACTTACTTGTTCGTTGACAACGCCCTTGCGCATTTTGCAATGCTGTGCTGATGTGTATTCACTAGACTTGTGCGTTATATCCAAGTTTTTGCAAAACGCACACAAGTGCAGCGGAAAGCTGGCACCAACAGGCACACACGTGCGGTTTTTAAATGCAAGCACGGAGGCACTAAGAACCTAACAGGTCTCTATCCAGGGACAACGTGGAGCCTCCCAATTTTTGGCTGCCCTGCCAAAGGGCTATACTACAATAGACCCACTTCCTTACAATGGGCACTTCAGGTTTACAGGCCCTCATGCACGTCTCTATCCAGGGACAACGTGGAGCCTCCCAATTTTTGGCTGCCCTGCCAAAGGGCTATACTACAATAGACCCACTTCCTTACAATGGGCACTTCAGGTTTACAGGCCCTCATGCACGTCTCTATCCAGGGACAACGTGGAGCCTCCCAATTTTTGGCTGCCCTGCCAAAGGGCTATACTACAATAGACCCACTTCCTTACAATGGGCACTTCAGGTTTACAGGCCCTCATGCACGTCTCTATCCAGGGACAACGTGGAGCCTCCCAATTTTTGGCTGCCCTGCCAAAGGGCTATACTACAATAGACCCACTTCCTTACAATGGGCACTTCAGGTTTACAGGCCCTCATGCACGTCTCTATCCAGGGACAACGTGGAGCCTCCCAATTTTTGGCTCCCCTGCCAAAGGGCTATACTACAATAGACCCACTTCCTTACAATGGGCACTTCAGGTTTACAGGCCCTCATGCACGTCTCTATCCAGGGACAACGTGGAGCCTCCCAATTTTTGGCTGCCCTGCCAAAGGGCTATACTACAATAGACCCACTTCCTTACAATGGGCGCTTCAGGTTTACAGGCCCTCATGCACGTCTCTATCCAGGGACAACGTGGAGCCTCCCAATTTTTGGCTGCCCTGCCAAAGGGCTATACTACAATAGACCCACTTCCTTACAATGGGCACTTCAGGTTTACAGGCCCTCATGCACGTCTCTATCCAGGGACAACGTGGAGCCTCCCAATTTTTGGCTGCCCTGCCAAAGGGCTATACTACAATAGACCCACTTCCTTACAATGGGCACTTCAGGTTTACAGGCCCTCATGCACGTCTCTATCCAGGGACAACGTGGAGCCTACCAATTTTTGGCTGCCCTGCCAAAGGGCTATACTACAATAGACCCACTTCCTTACAATGGGCACTTCAGGTTTACAGGCCCTCATGCACGTCTCTATCCAGGGACAACGTGGAGCCTCCCAATTTTTGGCTGCCCTGCCAAAGGGCTATACTACAATAGACCCACTTCCTTACAATGGGCACTTCAGGTTTACAGGCCCTCATGCACGTCTCTATCCAGGGACAACGTGGAGCCTACCAATTTTTGGCTGCCCTGCCAAAGGGCTATACTACAATAGACCCACTTCCTTACAATGGGCACTTCAGGTTTACAGGCCCTCATGCACGTCTCTATCCAGGGACAACGTGGAGCCTCCCAATTTTTGGCTGCCCTGCCAAAGGGCTATACTACAATAGACCCACTTCCTTACAATGGGCACTTCAGGTTTACAGGCCCTCATGCACGTCTCTATCCAGGGACAACGTGGAGCCTACCAATTTTTGGCTGCCCTGCCAAAGGGCTATACTACAATAGACCCACTTCCTTACAATGGGCACTTCAGGTTTACAGGCCCTCATGCACGTCTCTATCCAGGGACAACGTGGAGCCTCCCAATTTTTGGCTGCCCTGCCAAAGGGCTATACTACAATAGACCCACTTCCTTACAATGGGCACTTCAGGTTTACAGGCCCTCATGCACGTCTCTATCCAGGGACAACGTGGAGCCTCCCAATTTTTGGCTGCCCTGCCTAAGGGCTATACTATGATACACCCACTTCCTGACAATGGGCACTTCGGGTTTACAGGCCATCATGCACGTCTCTATCCAGGGACAACGTGGAGCCTCCCAATTTTTGGCTGCCCTGCCTAAGGGCTATACTATAATACACCCACTTCCTGACAATGGGCACTTCAGGTTTACAGGCCATCATGCACGTCTCTATCCAGGGACAACGTGGAGCGTCCCAATTTTTGGCTGCCCTGCCTAAGGGCTATACTATAATACACCCACTTCCTGACAATGGGCACTTCAGGTTTACAGGCCATCATGCACGTCTCTATCCAGGGACAACGTGGAGCCTCCCAATTTTTGGCTGCCCTGCCTAAGGGCTATACTATAATACACCATATTCCTGACAATGGACACTTAATGTTTTGAGGCCCTCATGCACGTCTGTATGCAGGGGCATTGGTGAACCTCCCAATTTTGGACTGCCCTGGCAAAGGAAAATACTACAAAGACTCACTTCCTCAAAATGGGCACATTAGACTCAGAGGCCTTTATGTACGTCTCTTCTCAGGGACATCGGAGTGCCACACAATGTTTTACGTAAAATCTTTCATGTATTGATCTCAAAAAGTAACATACATTAGCTCTATCTCACTATTGGGTATGTGCCCTTAACATTTCCGCCATGAAAATTCATTTTGGTGTCATTTTGGAAGGTTTTCTGGTGAGTCCGTAAAAATGGCGTAAAACGCGGACAAAATTGTTCACAGCTGTGACTTTTGAGTGATAAATGCTTCAAGGGGTCTTCCCCATGCTGTTGCCATGTCATTTGAGCACTCTTCTGAGACTTTTGTGCCATTTTTAGGGTTTCTACATGCTGCCGGTGGTCATTTCACAAAAATACTCGGGTCTCCCATAGGATAACATTCGGCTCGGTGCTCGGGCCGAGTACACGAGTATCTTGGGATGCTCGGCCCGAGCCTCGAGCACCCGAGCTTTTTAGTACTCGCTCATCACTAGAAAAGACAGTACCTGGCCTATCAATCCAATGGAAACTCATAGGCAACACAGTCCATTGGACTAGGCAATTACATGCAGCCATAAAAAGTCCATGGGCCTTGCCTCAGAGTCTAACCCACAACCTCTCGCAGCCCAAGCAAAGAGCCTACCACTATACCAACAAAAAGAAGTGGGAAACTGATTCTACAATAATTCACATAATCCTAGTGACTGCGCACACCACATGGCCAAACAAAAGCAAGAGACTGTACCTGGCCCATCAATCCAATGGAAACACAGTCCATTGGACTAAGCAATTACATGCAGCCATACAAAGTCCATGGGCCTTGCCTCAGAGTCAAACCCACAAACTCTCTCAGCCCAAACCAACAGCCTACCACTATACCAACACAGAGAAGTGGGAAACTTATTCTACATTAATTCACATAATCCTAGTGACTGCACACACAACAAGGCCAAAAAAAAGCAAAAGACAGTACATGGTCTATCAATCCATTGGAAACTCAGTCCATTGGACTAGACAATTACATGCAGCCATACAAAGTCCATGAGCCTTGCCTCAGAGTCTAACCCACAACCTCTCGCAGCCCAAGCAAAGAGCCTACCACTATACCAACAAAAAGAAGTGGGAAACTGATTCTACAATAATTCACATAATCCTAGTGACTGCGCACACCACATGGCCAAACAAAAGCAAGAGACTGTACCTGGCCTATCAATCCAATGGAAACACAGTCCATTGGACTAAGCAATTACATGCAGCCATACAAAGTCCATGGGCCTTGCCTCAGAGTCAAACCCACAAACTCTCTCAGCCCAAACCAACAGCCTACCACTATACCAACACAGAGAAGTGGGAAACTTATTCTACATTAATTCACATAATCCTAGTGACTGCACACACAACAAGGCCAAAAAAAAGCAAAAGACAGTACATGGTCTATCAATCCATTGGAAACTCAGTCCATTGGACTAGGCAATTACATGCAGCCATAAAAAGTCCATGGGCCTTGCCTCAGAGTCTAACCCACAACCTCTCGCAGCCCAAGCAAAGAGCCTACCACTACACCAACACAAAGAAGCAGGAAACTGACTCTACATTAATTCACAAAATCCTAGTGACTGCGCACACAACATGGCCAAACAAAAGCAAAAGACAGTACCTGGCCCATCAATCCAATGGAAACTCATAGGCAACACAGTGCATCGGACTAGACAATTACATGCAGCCATACAAAGTCCATGGGCCTTGCCTCAGAGTCAAACCCACAGCCTCTCGTAGCCCAAGCAAAGAGCCTACCACTATACCAACAAAAAGAAGTGGGAAACTGGTTCTACAATAATTCACATAATCCTAGTGACTGCGCACACCACATGGCCAAACAAAAGCAAGAGACTGTACCTGGCCTATCAATCCAATGGAAACACAGTCCATTGGACTAAGCAATTACATGCAGCCATACAAAGTCCATGGGCCTTGCCTCAGAGTCAAACCCACAAACTCTCTCAGCCCAAACCAACAGCCTACCACTATACCAACACAGAGAAGTGGGAAACTTATTCTACATTAATTCACATAATCCTAGTGACTGCGCACACAACATAGTTACATAGTTTTACATAGTTACATAGTTACTAAGGTTGAAAAAAGACCTAGGTCCATCTAGTTCAACCTTCCTTCTTTTGGCCACTAAGTCATTTATAACCAACAATGTTGTGTGTACTGAGGAAATCATCCAGCCCTTTTTTGAAAGCTGTTATAGTATCTGCCATAACTACCTCTTGTGGTAGGTTATTCCACAGTCTGACTGCTCTAACTGTAAAGAACCCTTTCCTATTTAGCTGTCGGAATCGCTTTTCTTCCACTCGCAGTGAGTGCCCCCTGGTCCTTAGTATTGTCTTCGGAAGAAATAAGTCATGTGCCAGTCCTTTATATTGACCACACATATATTTATACATATAAATGAGATCTCCTCTGAGAAGTCGTTTTTCTAAGCTAAACATATCTAACTTTTTCAACCTTTCATCATATCGGAGGCCTTCCATTCCTTGTAGTAGTCTAGTTGCCTGCCTTTGAACTGACTCTAACTTCTGAATGTCCTTTTTAAAATGTGGAGTCCAAAACTCGATCCCATATTCCAGATGTGGCCTTACAAGTGATTTATAGAGGGGTAATAATACGTTGGGATCGCGGGATCTAATCTCTCTTTTTATACACCCTAGAATCTTGTTTGCTTTTGCAGCTGCTGCTTGACATTGAGTGCTGCTGCTCAGCTTATTTGTAATGAGAATACCCAAGTCCTTCTCCTGTTCTGAAGTCCCGAGTTTACTTCCATTTAATGTATACGCAGTTATAGGATTACTCCGTCCTAGGTGCATTACTTTACATTTATTAACATTAAATCTCATTTGCCAAGTATCTGCCCATTCTGACATCTTATCCAGATCTTTTTGTAATATTATACTATCAAGGTCAGTTTTTCGTTTAATATTTCTTTATTATTTCAAAAGTTTTAATATAACAGAAGATAAAAAAAAATGCATAAGGGTCTTTCATGTTACCCAATGTTACAGTATATGAAGATTATAAAATAACCTATGTCTTTAAGTCTCGTAAAACGTATGGTACTATGAAATATATCGCAAATCATGTGGAAGGTAAAATCTGTAAAACATCCTATAGAACATCTTAATTTTAACATGTAATAATCTTCTATCTTTATATTTATTCCGTGTAAAGTGTTAAAGGTAACTTCCTTCTGTATAGTCTGGTTCAATAGGTATGAAAACATGACCCTATGTATATCAATTAGGTGAGAAAGAGATATAGAGAGAGGGAGAGAAAGATAGGTAGAGAAAAAGGGAAGGAGGGGAAGGTCTGTATTGTGATGCCGCGCCACTCCTGTGTCCGGGAGCCCATCCCAGCTTCTTGAATATTTATTGTGATAGAGCGCCTGTGAGTAACCAGATTTGGAATTGCTGTGTTTCTCTATACTGAAGCCACGGATACCAAACCGAGAAACACAAGGAGTCTTTCCCTTCGTCAAACGCTCTCAACTCCTCCAGACGCCGCAGGCCATCCATAGCCTCTACCCAGTCTGCTCTCCTCAATGTACAGGGGGATCTCCAATGTCTCGGTATGATTTGCCTCATTGAAATCATATGGTACGAGAGCAAGCCTTTCTTCGCCTTGGAGACTGCCCCTGTATACATTGATAAGAGGGCCACTTCCGGTGAGGGTGTCACTTCCGTGTGATGTAAATGGTTATAGAGAGCAAAGACATCTTTCCAAAGACCCTGTATCCCTGGGCAGGTCCACCAGATATGTAGCATTGTGCCCACTGAGGTCTGGCACCTCCAACAGGCGTCCGATACTTCTGGGAACATTTTATGTAGTCTGGCGGGTGTCCTATACCACCGTGAGAGGATTTTATAATTGAGTTCCTGCATTCTACAAGAAATGGTGGATTTATGTGTTAGGTTAAATGACTTACACCATTGTGCCTTGGGAAAAGTCTGGCACAATTCTGTTTGCCAATGTCTAACGTAGTCAGGCAAGTCGTCTCCTCCACCCCCCTCGGGCACTGCTATGTTGTAAATTATTGAGACTATGTGAGGGGGTGTTTCTCTAAGGAAGCATAATTTTTCAAATGGAGTCAGATTCTTATGTATCTCAGATCCCGGAGCCAGAGAATCTATGAAACTACGTAGTTGTAGATATTGGAACCAGTAGCCTGGTTCCTGTGGCCGGTCTCCAAGCAGGGATATCAGTGGTTTGCATCCCTGTTGGGTAATTACATCTTTAACTCGTGGAATCCTTCCCATTGGCGTTGAAATCAGTCTGCGAAGAGGTTCGTGAAACCAGCATTGAAACGCGGGGTTGCCCACCAGAGGCGTCATAGGACCCGGTTCTCCTGTCAATCTATATCGTCTATTGGCTGTCCTCCACGCTGTAGCCAGGGACAAGAGGATCGGGGAAACTCCCAGGGTCCCAAGGTTAGTTCTAGATGACAACCAGAAGATTCCGTGTACCATATTCGGGCATAGGTCACATTCAATCTCCACCCACAATTTTCTGTCTTTACTGTGCAGGAGATCCAATATGCAACCACCCACCGCTGCTGCGTGATAAGCTTTAAGATCCGGGAGCCCCGCCCCTCCGTCCCAGCGAGATTTAGTCAGCATTGAGTATTTCAGTCGGGGTTTGGTGCCACGCCATATAAAATTACTGATCATCTTCTTTAACTTGAGGAAGACATTTTCTCCTAGGTTCAGTGGGATAGTTTGAAACAGGTATAGTATTTTAGGTAGGACATCCATTTTAATTGTATTGACCCTGCCGAACCAGGAAATGGGGAGGTTATGCCATGCTATGAGGTCTTTGTGGATATTTTTTAAAAGGTCTGGGAAATTGTAATTATATAGATCTTGGTGGTTGGGAGAAACCCTAATCCCCAGATATTTAATGTAATTGCTGGCCCACTTAAAGGGGAAGGCGGGTTTGAGAGTATTCTCTTCTACGGATGGTAGCGATACATTTAAGATCTCTGTTTTTTGTAGGTTTACTTTAAAATTGGAGAGTCTGCCAAAGATCTCAAACTCCTGCAGTATGTTGGGCAAACTAGTCTTCGGCTGTGTCACATATATCAAGATATCGTCCGCAAATAGTGCTAATTTATGAGATGTTTGTCCTATCTGTATCCCTTTTATCGAAGGGTTTTTCCTGAGTGCATTTGCTAGGGATTCCATTACCAGAATGTATAGGTATGGCGATAGGGGGCATCCCTGTCTGGTACCGTTTCTAATATTAAATGGAGCTGACAGGCGTCCGTTCACGCCCACTTGTGCCGTTGGTTCGTGATATAATGCTTTTACCCATTGTAGTAAGCGCGAACGGACGCCGATTGCCTGCATCGTGGCTTCTAAAAAAACCCAATGGACTCTGTCAAATGCCTTTTCGGCATCGACTGTCAAGAGGCACATTGGGATTTGACGCTGACGTGCCTGGGCCACTAGGGACAGGGTTCTAATAGTGTTGTCCCGTGCCTCCCTCCCTGGGACAAATCCCACCTGGTCTTTGTGGATTAGTTTGGGTATGAGGGGGCCTAGTCTCAGGGCTATCATTTTAGAGTACAATTTAATATCCACATTTATTAGTGAGATAGGTCTGTAATTAGAGCAGGTCAGTGGGTCCCTGCCAGGCTTGGGGATTACAGTTATTCGTGCTTGGAGTGTCTGTTTAGGGAACTGGCATGTATTGGTTATGGAATTGAAGGCTTTCAGCATTATAGGGCTGCAGGCCCCTCCACATATTTTGTAGAACCGGGGGGTGAACCCATCAGGACCAGGGCTTTTACCCACTTTAAGGGTTTTAATGGCATCGCTTAGCTCTGTGTCTGAGAAATCCTCGTCTATGTCTTCAGCTACCGCATCTTCAAGGGGGTCTGGGGCATATTTGTTTAAGTATTCCCAAATGTCGCGATGTCTCGCATCAGGTGATGGGGCATGTGGGGATGGGATGTTATAAAGTTTTGTATAGTAGTTTCTGAATTCTTCTAATATGTCAGGGGTGGAATGTATCTGGCTTCCTGTCTGTGAGTTTAACGCGAGTATTGGGGTTTGTGCCTGTCTGGGGTGAAGGGTCCTGGCTAACAATCGTCCACTTTTATCTCCAAACTCAAAGATACTCCTACGAAATTTATCTCTGATACACAGTGATTTTCGGTCAAGGATAGATAATATTTGGTGGCGGATAGTAGAAATTTCCGTTTTAATGGTGTCACTGGATTTGGTTTTGTTTATCGTTTCTTTATGGCCTAGTTGTGCTAACAGTTCTTTTAGTTCCCTTGCACTTTCTTTTTTAATTCTGGATCCATGGGATATGCAGAACCCCCTGATCATACATTTCAACGCTTCCCATTTGACCGGGGCAGGTGTGGGATCTGCCATATGATCTATTTTGAAGTTTGCAATGGTTTTATGAATATCCTCCAGGCATTGCTCATTTTTGAGCAGGTTGTCGTTCAGTCTCCATGTGTGTCCCACCCCCCCCATATCTCTCACCCCAATTTCCCCATATACTGGTGCGTGGTCCGACCAGAGAAAAACATCCATTGAACAACCCGGGGATTTGTCTAGCAGCTCGTGGGATATGAAAATGTGGTCTAGTCTGGTGTAGCTATTATGAACTGTGGAATGAAAACTGTAGTCTCTGACTCCGGGATGTAAGACCCTCCAAAGATCGACTAGTTTAAGGGATGTTAGTTCTCGTTTTAATCTGCGTAGTGCCGAGGAGGGGATTGCAGACCTACCAGAGGACGAATCCATGGCTGGATCCAGCACAAGGTTGAAGTCTCCTCCCAAGATGATACAGGTGCCACCCGCAAACTCTGCCAGCTTCTCCAGAGTCTCCACTCCAAAGGATACCTGGTCCTGATTTGGGAAATAGATGTTAGCGATTGTATAAGTATTATTCAGGAAAGATATTTTAAGAAATAGCCAGCGTCCCTCCGGGTTAGTGAGCGTGTCGAGAACTGTTGGCTGGAATGTCTTGTGAAAAGCAATGGAAATCCCACATGCCTTCTTGTTGGGGTGTGGGCCATGGAACCATGTCGGGTAATTCTTGGTTTTACAGTTGGGAGTGTTGGAGGCTATGAAGTGTGTCTCTTGAAATAGGGCTATTTTAACTCCCTTCCTGTGCAGGCGATATAGGATCTGACTTCTCTTTTCGGGTTTATTTAAGCCTTTAGTATTGTAAGTGCAAAAGGTGAGGTGCGACATCACAGAAAAGGGTAGGCAGGGTATAGGGAAAACCAAGGAGAGAAGAGAGAGAGCAGAGATAAGATAGTGGTGAAAGGTAAAATTAGATAAGCTAAGTAGGACTAGGGTGCCTACTGATCTTAGGTATCTACTGGTAGACTATTGTCTAATAATTCACAAGTTTTGCCTACTGTAACAAACTTCCACCACCACAGTGGTAAAGCTTCTATTACAATTAAATCACACAAAAATCTGTTATAGATATACAGATATTAAAGAAGCTCAAAGAAGCCAGAAATAATAAAATTACTTTTTATTTATTATTAATTAAAAATACATATATGAAAAAACTCCACTATATAGTACCCAAGGACTAGGTTAAACAGGTCAAAAGGTTTAATTAATAGTCCCACATTAACATATGGATTCAAGGATTCATGGTGCCCTATAGTTGATTAAGCATATATAAGGCTACAATGAAAATTCAAACCTCCTTTTTTCCAAATGTGGAAACCATTGCATAAAACATGATCATAGTAGCATACTATGTGGTAACCAATAACTAGGTGCAAAGTACCATAAATTCTCTAAGTCACTAAAGGATTCTCAGTTAGCATTAGTATATATCCTGCTATGTGGGCATATAACCGGAGCACCATTCCAATAAGGTTATCCCATAGTACACCACATAGCTAATCAGTAGGAGTAGTAACCCCCAATCCCCCAGGGAGACCACTAGTATGCATTACCTATTTAGAAGACCTGATATCCACATCCTGCGACCCCAACACGTGTTTCGCCTTTTCTTTCTTCTTCATTATTGTCTAATGTGGCACTCTGCCACGTCCCTAATAGAGGTGCGGGAAAGCCTACGGTCTTTCAGGAACTCCCCTCCGCGGCGAACGCCCACAAGTAATATGAATAACAATCAACGTATACAGTCTAATAGTGATTAATCACTTTTCCATTCCCCTCCCCCACACCCCCAATTACTTGGTGTGTTTTGGGTATGGATCGCACATCGGGAGTAGAACACGAGGCTATCAACTCAATATAAAATGCCATTAAACCAGAGCTCAGTATCAGATCCAGATGTAAAGAATGAAAGGGGCAGGAATGAGGAAAGGAGGGGGGGGGAGCAACAGATTGAGTGAGACAATAAAAAAAAATAAATAAATAAATAAATAAAAAATAAAATATGAAGTGGTGTAGGGCAAAGGACCAGGGGGGAGGACGTGGGGTGAAGTGGGAGGACGGAGTGTAGGAGGCGTATGGAGGGGTGTATGTAGAGAGCATGTCTAAGAGGGGGGGAGAGGAAGGGGGTAGAAATTAGTGTAGGGCATGTGTCCTTCGTCAGTATGTGTGCAGGGGAGGGGAAGATGGATTGAGTAGAGTTAGTTTGTAGGAAGTAGTGCGCTCATAAAAGGTGTGTGAAGAGGAAGACGCAAGGTGGGAATGATACGAAGGAAGAGGTATAAGGGGAGGGGAGAGGGGGCGAGTGGAGGGGAGTAGGGAGAGAGAGAGAGAAAGAAAGAAAAAAAAAAAAGGGGGGGGAGTAGGAAAGTAAGCGTGAGGAGGGAGGATACTGATACATGACGCTTTATAAACTGGTAAGCAGTCCAATACAATCAATTTATATCTCGCCTCCTGGTTTTCCAAGAAGTTTTGTCCTTTTCTTTGGATGGTCAGCGATGTTCAGCGGTGTATATCCCGGGGGGATCCTCCACCCCTTTTGTTCTGGACTTGTCGCCAGTGCTCTCTTGGTGGCAAGGGTGCAGGGCCTCCCAGGGTTGGCCAATCTGGCAGGCTGATCATAGGCAGTTCAAAAGTCCCTAGGAAGTCGGGGAGGTCTCCCAAGGACCGGAAGACCGCCGACTTCCCATTTTTCTTTGCTGTGAGCTGGAACGGATATCCCTGCGATATGGAACATCCTTATCTTTGAGGGATTGGAGTAGTGGTCTTAAGGCTTTGCGTAGTTGCAGTGTCCTCCGTGCTAGGTCTGGTAGGACAATCAGAGGTGTCCCTTTATATGTACCCGCTCCTTTCTCTCTGCATCTTTGTAGTATGGCCTCCTTTTCTTTATAGAAGTGGACCCGACATATCACATCTCTTGGTCTGGCCGGATCAGGAGATTTGGGGCCTAGGGATCTGTGGATGCGGTCCAGTTCTATGCGTTGTTCTGGGTCGCGTTGGAGGAGACGGGTAAAGAATTTTTGTGCCCATTCATCTAGCTGTGGTGGTGCCACTGCTTCTGTGAGGCCTCTAATCCTTAAGTTATTACGGCGATGTCGGTTTTCAATATCGTCTAAGTGGGTCAGAATGTCCTGTATCTGGGCCGTGTGCTCTGATAGGACTTGTTGATGTGATTCTATATGGGAAAATATCTGTTCCTGCACCTCTTCTGTAGCTGCTACACGCTGGCCAATTTGTTTGATCTCTGATTGTATAGAGGCCATGTCTTGCTTATGGGATTCCCTCAGTTTCCCCAGCAAAGAGTCCATTTCCTGCCTGGTTGGAATTGATCTGATATGTGCTTTCCAATCCCAATCTTCTTCTTGTTCCTGTGTCTGGTCTGATTTATTCTTCTCTCCCTTGTTTCTGCGGGTGGAGGTGTTGGAGGTGGGGAGTCTTTGTTCTACAGGTGATGTGTGCTGTTGTTGTGGTATTACAGGCTCCTCTCCGGGTGTCACAGATCTGCTTCCCATGGCTGCTGGGGTCTGCTGTATCACAGAGCTGGGGCCCTGCTCTGCCTGCAGTTCACCTGGGAGTCGATTTTGTGGCTGGGACAGGGGGTTTTCAACACTCCCTTCTGTGGTGTCCTGCTGTGCCTTATCTATGTTTATGGCTGAGCTGGCTGCTGTTATGTGAGGAGGCAGTGAGGTCGCTCCCTTGCATGTTTGCTGAGCGTTATCTCCTGCCTCAGTGTCTGCCGGCGCCATGTTGGAGAGAGCAGAGGTGTCAGGCTGGGAGGCTGAGGTCCCGAAAAAGCGGGCGATATCTGTACCTTCCCCCTCTGAAATCTGCACACTCGTCGCCCGTCCTCTCCTGCGTGCCATTACTGATCCTGGACCCGGTGAGTGCCTTTGAAATGTGAGAATTCACCGCGGGTATGTGGGAGCTCCTTCTTCCAGCGTCTCAGTGTGCCATCGGCTAGCTCCGCCCCCCCCAAGGTCAGTTTTTAATATCCTACATAGTTTGGTGTCATCAGCAAAGACTGTCACTTTACTATCAATCCCATCCACAAGGTCATTAATAAAGAGATTAAAAAGAATTGGTCCTAGCACAGATCCCTGCGGCACCCCACTGCTGACTATGGCCCATTTAGAGAATGTTCCATTTATGACTACTCTTTGTTTCCTATCTTTTAGCCAGTTCCTTACCCAGTTGCATATAGTTTCCCCCAGTCCTTGCTTCTGGAGCTTTAGTATAAGCCTATTATGTGGTACAGTATCAAATGCCTTTGCAAAGTCCAAATAAATCACATCAGCTGCATTACCAATATCCAGGTTTGCACTTACCCCCTCATAGAACCCCAACAGGTTGGTTAGACACGACTTATCTTTCATGAATCCATGCTGTCTGTCAGTTATTATATTATTTTCTGCAACATATTTTTGCATGTCATCCCTTAAAATGCCCTCAAAAACTTTGCATACTACTGATGTCAGGCTTACTGGACGGTAGTTGCCTGGATCTACCCTCTTACCTTTCTTAAATATCGGTACCACATCAGCAATCCTCCAATCCTGAGGCACCAACCCTGTTACAAGCGAGTCTAAAAAGATGAGATACAGCGGTCTGTCAATTACGGAGCTCAATTCCCTCAATATTCGTGGATGAATGCCATCTGGCCCTGGGGATTTGTCAATGTTTAATTTACTCAGACGTAGGCGTACTTCTTCTTGTGTTAAATTAATTATATCGGGTGGTGAACTTTGATTTTTCACTTGTTGAATGATGCCTGGTACAGTCAGTTCCTTGGTGAACACAGATGAGAAATGCCTATTTAATATCTCAGTCTTTTGTTTGTCCTCTATAACTAACTTGTTATTATATTTTAAGGGGCCAATACTATCCTTTGTTTTCCTTTTGGCATTAATGTATTTATAAAAGATTTTGGGATTTATTTTAATGTCATTGGCGATTTTTTTTTCAGTAGCTAGTTTTGCTTGTTTGATTTCTTTTTTGCATTGCCTATTGATATCTTTATACTCCTGCAATGCTATTTCTGTATTCTAAGCCTTCAAGATTTTAAATGCCCTTTGTTTTTGTTTTATTATACTTTGTACAGTCTTATTTATCCATAGTGGTTTCTTTTTATTCCGGGACTTTTTATTACCAGAGGGTATAAGTTTTTTACAGGACTCTAGCAATATATCCTTAAACTTTCCCCATTTATGTTCAGTATCCCCAGTTACCATGACTTTGTCCCAATCTACACATTTAAGCTCTTCCCTTAATTTATTGAAATCAGCTATCCTAAAATTCCAGGTTTTAGCATTTCCCCTTTGAAATGTTCTATTGAATATTACGTTGAAGCTTATCATATTATGATCGCTGGTGCCCAAGTGCTCCCGGACCTGTAGATCTGAAATTATATCCGGTCTATTTGACAGGACCATATCTAGCAAATTATCTCCCCTCGTCGGTTCATCTACCATCTGAGAGAGGAAATGGTCTTGAATGGTAGATAAGAATTTACAGCTTTTAGCACAACCAGAAGATTCTATGTCCCACTGTATGTCTGGATAGTTGAAATCCCCCATAATAAGAACCCGATTATTATTATTATTAGCTGCCTTTTCAATTTGTTCCAGTATTTCACCCTCTATTTGTTCAAGTATGTTAGGAGGCTTATAGCAAACTCCAATTAGCATTTTTCCATTATTCTCCTCCCCATGTACATTTACCCATACTGACTCTACATTGTTGCAGTTCCCCCCAATGTCATCATTCAACACAGGTTTAAGGTTAGATTTGATAAATATACACACCCCAGCACCTTTTTTGTCTTTCCTGTCCCTCCTAAATGTACTATAACCCTGTATGTTTGTCACCCAGTCATGGCTTTCATCCAGCCGGTTTCCGTAATGCCCACCACATCATAATCCATGGTTAACATAAGAGTCATTCATTTTGTTTGCAAGACTTCTTGCATTTGCCGGTAGACATTTAATCCTATTAAGACTGGAAAGACAAGGGGGCGGAGCGCACCACTACAATAGATACAAGGTCAGGAAGAGGTGCACCCTGGTGCAGAAAAGGGAAGCAATATACAAAGGAGAAAAGATTCTGCACAGGAAATCAGGGGCACACTGAATGAAAGTAAATATCAAAAAACCCTTTATTAAGTACACAAATAAGACATGTTAAAAACATTTAAAACTGACATGAAGACAAAAACATCCACTTGGCGGTGCCAAGCCCAAAGTGTAACACCAAAATACCAATATGTGTGCAAAAAAAGGGGGGAATCCAACAATATAAACACAACAGATTGTGCAGTATCAAATATTATTCAACATTAGAACCCGCTGGTAATATCATGAAGTAAAAAAGGCTGCATTAATAAAGGTAAACAATCCTGGAGCAAGGAGGAAACGTAACATATAAATAGCAATAAATAATTTGTACATATACAGCCATGGTAAAGACAGATGCTCTAGGAAGACCAGTGAATAAATATAGTGTCACAATGACAACAATAAGTATCAGAGCATATGCCCCAAAGGATGGCAAATAATGAAGCGCTATGGCATAAATACAGAAGCCCAGTGTGAGAGGGCATGAACAAATTATTACGAACCTATATGGGAGAGAGCTCCAAGGCTACACAATGGTAGATTGAATGCCAGAACACGGCAGGAAAGAGACAAGATGAAAAAAATGTCAGCAGAGAAATCACCAGGGGTAGGGTAATTAAGCACACATGGTATGAGGTGGGGCGAGGCGGGATGTGCCGCTCAAAGTGGCTGGCCCGACGCGTATCGCCGCCGGAGCGGCTTCATCAGGGAAAGTGAGACAAGTACCAAACAAGGGAGTATATATATGCACAAACAAAGTAGATAAATACACACACCTGTGCAGCAGCAAAGCACATGTGGCAGGCGCTGTATAATGCCATGTAGGCGTCTGCGCAGTATGGAACGGCAGGAGGATGTGTAAATCAGCAGGCTACAGGTGAGGCAGCGAAGCAGGCATAGTTGGAGTAATATGGTGTGCGCACCTGCGCAGTACACAGGGACGGGGCGGCAGGGAGATCAAAAGACTGCTGGAAGCAAAGGCATAGAGGGCGCGCATGCAGGAAGTATGTAAACAAAACCCACATGGCATTATTAGCGCGATGCACAAATGCAAGTGATCTACCGCGTTAGATCACAGAACACAGCCAGTGGTGGAGCGTGCATATATGGTAATTAACGCTAATTGTAAAGACACATCACAGCTAGAGAGTAATGTCAATAAGCATGACAATAGATAAGGGTGTCAAGGAACTGCAAAATCAGAATGAGACAATGGTATTTGTGTGTATATGTAAGTAGTAATGTGCCAGCAGTGTGGACCCACACAAACAATGTTTTGCATCGAGAATATATTCATATGAGGAGAATGTAAATGGATAAACCCTCATATAACAGCAATAACATAAGAGTATACAAGGATTTTGTTGATATGCATGTGTCAAGGACTCATGAGAGTGTGGCCCTGCCAACACTGTAACCAAAGTAAATAGGGAAGCAGAATGCATGGGCAGGAGGATAATTCAGAGACCTCCAAAATCCAATGCATAAAACATGCGCACGCAATATAACTTACCTAGGGAATTTATTATAGAACTAAAATGAATATAACAAAAATTACGAGTCGCTGAGCAACAAGCAGGTCATAACACATGCAATGGTATACGGACGTCATGAGTATGTAAAAACCTGAGTACAAGGTAGTACAGGTATATATACTCAAGTGGAAAAAAATTTGTAAATTGCTAATCAAGCCCAAAAATATGGCGTGGATAGCAGATCACCAAAGCAGCAATCATGATATATCAAATAATGCCCTAAGCATAATGGACCAAACATAAACGATGTAAGTTCCATGATGATTCAGCATAGCTGAATTATCCGTCATGCATGACGTGACAAAGGATTAGGGCAAGGGTACAGAGAATACAAGCAGACGCTCATATACCCACATACACACAAAAAAGTCAAGTGTGCAAGCAGTGTAAATAGAAAGAGTAACTATTCAGTAGTGGGCGATAACCCAGTGCGCCGCAGTTGGAACATAATACCCTTAATATAGATAATGATATATTTGATACTGCACAAGAATAACATGAAGACAGGTATACTATAACAGCTAAGAATAGCTGGCAAATAAACAACCAGGTTATATATTAGCGAAAAAATAGACGCAAATGTCAAGAGGGCAAGAAAGATAATATAACAGTAATAAGAAGCTCCAGAGCACACGGGCATAAATTAGATGAACCAGAGTCCAGTACTCAACTAAGGTAGTGATCCTGAAAGTTGAAGGAACCTACAGGATTACAGAGGGATGTTTGGTGAGCTGGTAAGATGCCATGTTCAAGACGAAGCCAGAGCACATGAGCATAAGTTGGATGAGCCAGAGTCCAATGCTCGACTTGGGTGGTGGTCCTGAGAGTTGAAGAAACCTACAGGATTACAGAGAGATGTTTGGCGAGCTGGTAAGATGTCACGTTCAAGACGAAGCCAGAGCACATGAGCGTGAGTTGGATGAGCCAGGGTCCAATGCTCGACTTGGGTGGTGGTCCTGAAAGTTGGAGAAACCTACAGGATTACAGAGAGATGTTTGACGAGCTGGTAAGATGCCACATTCAAGACGAAGCCAGAGCACATGGGCGTAAGTAGGATGAGCCAGGGTCCAATGCTCAACTTGGGTGGTGGTCCTGAGAGTTGAAGAAACCTACAGGATTGCAGAGGGATGTTTGGCGAGCTGGTAAGATGCCACGTTCAAGACGACGCCAGAGCACATGAGCGTAAATTGGATGAGCCAGAGTCCAATGCTCAGCTTGGGTGATGGTCCTGAGAGTTAAAGGAACCTACAGAATTGCAAAAGGATATTTTGACGGAGGTGTACCTATTAGGAAGGGGAGAGGAGAAAAGAAGAATAAATGGTATGACAAAAATGGTATAATAATATATATAATATATATATATATATATATATATATATATATATATATATACCATATTATATTATATTAGAATAAAAAAATATATAAGTCAACCAAGAAAACCAGTGAAAAGGAGTTCCTCATTCAACCCTGATGGAGCCATGGAGTTTAATTTAAAAATCCATCTGGATTCGTTTTGAAGGAGCCATTTAGTGCACGTGCCCCCTCTGGCATTGGTGCTACATTTTTGTAGCCCATATACATGAAGACCACGTGGGCTACTATGATGTTGTTGTAAAAAATGTGCTGCCAATGGAGTGATGGATTTACCTTTTAAGGAATCCGAGGCAGCCAGATTGATTGTCGAGATGTGTTTCTGAATCCTCTTCCTGAGCTCCTGCGTGGTCTGGCCCACATACACTTTGTCACACGGGCATATGATACCATATATAACATTCTTGGTCTTGCAATTGATATAGGCCTTAATATGATGATTTGTAGAGTCCTGTGGATTGTAAAAAACATTATGGGTGGCCCTCACAAAGCCACAAATGTTGCATTCACCACATGGAAAGGAGCCCTTAAGAATGACACCACGATGCAGTTTGGTCGTGGGTCTAACAAAATGGCTGCAAGTCAGGAGATCCCTGAGGTTGGGTGCCCGACGTGCAGTAATTAAAGGTTGTGGAGAAACCACCGACGAGGTCTGTGTATCTGTGGTAAGAATAGGCCAGTGTCTTTGTAGAATATTTCTCACCTGTTTCCATTCGTCGTTAAATGTGGTTATAAATCTGACATGCCTGTCCTTCAACTTCGGTTTGGGTATAACGAGAGATGCTTGTGTTTCACTTCTAGCCCTTTGGTACGCCTGAGAGATTGTCTTCTTAGGGTAGCCACGATCCAGAAACCTGGAGGTAAGATTGAGAGCCTGTTTACTGAAGTCGCCATCTTCGCTACAATTACGTCTGATTCGGAGAAATTGTCCAGTAGGTATACCAGATCTAATGTGTCGCGGATGGAAGCTTGTAAAATGGAGCAGGCTATTGGTAGCTGTGGCCTTCCTATACAGAGTTGTAGAGAGGCCGTCATCCTTGATAGAGATCTCCAGGTCCAAAAAATTCACCGCTGTGGATGAGATATGATGGGAAAGGAAGATATTAAGGTTGTTAACATTCAAGCTGGAAATAAAAGCACAGCATTCCTCCTCCAGGCCGTCCCATATAAAGAAAATGTCATCAATATAACGATGCCAATGAGGGACGTGTTCTTTAAACGCCTGGGATTGGAAGACGATGGTTGACTCCCACCAACCTAAAAAAAGGTTGGCGAAGGAAGGCGCACAACGAGCACCCATCGCCACTCCCGAGACCTGTCTGTAATATGTCCTGTCAAAAATAAAATAATTATGACATAGGACAAAGTCGAGAAGGTCAATCAGGAAGGAATCATGCATACGGTCAGAGCGGAGTTGTAAGTCCAAAAAATATGTGACCGCATGCATGCCATCTGGGTGCCGGATACTGGTGTATAGCGATTCAACGTTGCATGTTACCAGGAGGGCACCGGGGGGGAGTGTGATACCTCTGCAAATTTGAACAAAATTCATGGTGTCCTGAATGAAAGAGGGAAGCTTACTGACAAGAGATTGTAGAAAGAAGTCCACATAGGTGCTAGCTCTCTCACACAGGCTCCCTATGCTTGCCACAATGGGTCGGCCAGGGGGCCTGGAGGTAGATTTGTGGACTTTAGGCAGTAAGTAAAAGGTGGGAACAATGGGGTCAGTAACCCACATATATTTCTTCTCCTTGTCAGAAATGACACCTAGACGTTGGGCAGAGTGGAGAAGGTGATGGAGTTTTGAAGTAAACACCTTTGTAGGATCGGATGGAAGTTTGATATAAAACGAAGTGTTGTTGAGCTGCCTATGAGCTTCTTCGAGATACATATCAGTGGGCCAGAGCACCACGTTCCCACCTTTATCGGCTTCTTTAATAAGAAAATCACTGTTGTTCTTTAATTTTGAAATGGCCAGTCTTTCCTGGGTGGACAGGTTGGGTGCCCTGGGAGATCGAGATGTTAATTTGGTCATGTCTGCTCTGGCCAACTCAAAGAAAATTTTGATGGCAGGTACCAGGGCAAATGAAGGGGTGGTGATAGATTTATTTTTGAGTGGGAAACGTTTCCTACCTGGTTCGTCCGAGTTTTCATCCAGTAGGTCCAGTAGATCCTGAAAGGTTTGTTGTTCATCGGGTGCTAACTGGTCCATAATTTGAGGTCGCCTGTAAATAACCTGGAAGACGAGGTTTCGGCAAAAGAGATAGAGATCTTTGATTAGAGAAAATTTGTCAAGTGAGTGTGTAGGTGAAAAGGTGAGTCCTCTTTCCAACACTGAAATCTCTTGTGGGGATAAGTCATAGGTGGACAGGTTAATAATCTGCAAAGAGTCTCTTACCTGAATGTCCA
The DNA here is from genome assembly GCF_048569485.1 of Anomaloglossus baeobatrachus. NCBI lineage: Eukaryota > Metazoa > Chordata > Amphibia > Anura > Aromobatidae > Anomaloglossus > Anomaloglossus baeobatrachus. Next base: position 409,528,940 of record NC_134353.1, on the reverse strand, counting down.
CATCCACACTCGGAATGTTGTTGTCCCCACTTAAAATCGGTACCTCGTCTTCCTGAAAGGTAATTGGCGGTTCTTGTAACTTTGTTTTCTTACGGTTTTGCCCCTTGCGGCCACCTCTTCTGACCCTACGTCGGGGTCGCTGCTGGTGGATAAAAAATCACTGGAACTATTTTCCTGTGCCGAGGGAAAGGTGTTGGTGGCATTCCTGTAGGAACGATTAGTGTTGTGACCTCGGGAGTTGCCTCTGTGCCTCCATCTAAAGGCCACCTTATTGTCAAAATCAGCCCTGTCGCGCTGGAACTTCCCGCATTTCCTATCCACAATTTCTTTCTCATATTTGTCCATCTGTTCTTTAAGTCTGGACTGAAATGAGATGACCTGTGAGCGGTCCTCAAGTTTGGCCATTTTGGACTCAAGGTCCTTAATGTTGGTCTTTGTAGTAGCCAATAATACTCTGTCATGTTCAAGCAACATGTTTATAAGTACGTTGGAACAACGAAGGAGTCCCTGTTCCCAGGTATCCTGGAATGCAATGGAGGGTTCCCAGGCAGGAAAGATGTTAATGCGGAGGCCGCGTGGAACAATACCAGCCTTGAGGTATTCCTCAAGGCTGCGTATGTTCCACCATAGACGTATGCCAGTTTTATGAGCTGATGTCAAATCTGACGTAAGAAGAGAAAACTCGTCAGAAACCTTGGCCGGGGGTACAGAAGAGAAGACGTTGTCGGAGTGCTGCTGCCACGTCGCCTCACGTGAGTCCCAATCCATGCTGATGGAAAAGGCCCAACACAAACCACAGTACGATGCTGTAACACAAGCAGGTGAGTCACCAAACACATGTATTGGTGACAATATTCAACAGGTAATTCAAAATAGACGTTTATAATAAAACGGTGTGCTGCTCCAGAACTGTAACCCCATGTGGGGAACAGAGAGGAAACGACTGGAAAGACAAGGGGGCGGAGCGCACCACTACAATAGATACAAGGTCAGGAAGAGGTGCACCCTGGTGCAGAAAAGGGAAGCAATATACAAAGGAGAAAAGATTCTGCACAGGAAATCAGGGGCACACTGAATGAAAGTAAATATCAAAAAACCCTTTATTAAGTACACAAATAAGACATGTTAAAAACATTTAAAACTGACATGAAGACAAAAACATCCACTTGGCGGTGCCAAGCCCAAAGTGTAACACCAAAATACCAATATGTGTGCAAAAAAAGGGGGGAATCCAACAATATAAACACAACAGATTGTGCAGTATCAAATATTATTCAACATTAGAACCCGCTGGTAATATCATGAAGTAAAAAAGGCTGCATTAATAAAGGTAAACAATCCTGGAGCAAGGAGGAAACGTAACATATAAATAGCAATAAATAATTTGTACATATACAGCCATGGTAAAGACAGATTTAATCCTATTAACACCTTTATTACTCCTAGCCTCCCTACGTTCCTTGCATGTCCCCCTAATCCTTCATTGACCCCTACCATCTCACTGTCTCTATCTGCTCTGACTATCCCCTTTTTTGCTCCACTACCCTCCCTCCCCACAGATTCTAGTTTAAAAGCTCCTCCATCCGTCTGACCATTTTCTCCCCCAGCACAGCTGCACCTTCCCCATTGAGGTGCAGCCCGTCCCTACCGTAGAGCCTGTAGTCGACTGAGAAGTCAGCCCAGTTCTCCATGAACCCGAATCCTTCCTTCCTGCACCAATTTCTAAGCCACGTGTTTATCTCCCTAAGCTCCCGCTGTCTTTCTAGTGACGCTCGTGGCACCGGTAGTATTTCTGAAAACACCACCTTGGAGGTCCTGGACTTCAGCTTCTCTCCAAGTTCCCTGTAATCATTTTTAAGGACCTTCCACCTGCCTCTAACTTTGTCATTAGTACCAATGTGCACCATGACCGCGGGGTTTTCCCCAGCCCCACCCAGCAATCTGTCTATCCGATCCACAATATGCCGAACCCGAGCACCCGGCAGACAACACACTCTTCGGCATTCATGGTCTCGGCGACAGATGACCCTGTCTGTCCGCCTAATTATAGAGTGGTATGGCCAAACAAAAGCAAAAGACAACACCTGGCCTATCAATCCAATGGAAACTCATAGGTATCACAGTCCATTAGCCAAGGGAATATCATGCAGCCTTACAAAGTCCATAGGCCTTGCCTCAGAGTTGAACCCACAATCTCTCGCAGCCTAAGCAAAGAGCCTACCACTACACCAACACAAAGAAGTGGCAGATTGAATCTACATTAATTCACATAATCCTAGTGACTGTGCACACAACATGGCCAAACGAAAGCAAAAGACAGTACCTGGCTTATCAATCCAATGGAAACTCATAGGCAACACAGTCCATTGGACTAGGCAATTACATGCAGCCATACAAAGTCCATGGGCCTTGCCTCAGAATCTAACCCAAATCCTCTCGTAGCCAAAGCAAAGAGCCTACCACCACACCAACACAGAGAAGTGGGAAAGGGACTCTACATTAATTCACATAATCCTAGTGACTGCGCACACAACATGGCCAAACAAAAACAAACGACAGTACCTGGCCAGTCAACCCAATGGAAATTCATAGGTAATATAGTCCATTGGACTAGGCATCTACATGCAGCCACACAAAGTCCATAGGCCTTGCCTCAGAGTCGAACTCACAACCTCTTGCAGCCCAAGCAAAGAACCTACCACTACACCAACACAGAGAAGTGGGAAACTGACTCTACATTAATTCACATAATCCTAGTGACTGCGCACACCACATGGCCAAACGAAAGCAAAAGACAGAACATGGCCTTTCAATCCAATGAAAACTCATAGGCAACATAGTCCTTTGGACTAGGAAATTACATGCAGCCATACAAAGTCCATGGGACTTGCCTCAGTGTCGAACCCACAACCTCTCGTAGCCCAAGCAAAGAGCCTTCCACTACACCAACACAGAGAAGTGTAGAATTCACTCTACATTAATTCACATAATCCTAGTGACTGCGCACACAACATGGCCAAACGAAAGCAAAAGACAGTACCTTGCCTATCAATCCAATGAAAACTCATAGGTAACACAGTCCATAGGATTAGGCAATTTCATGCAGCCATACAAAGTTCGTGGGCCTTGCATCAGAGTCGAACCCTCAACCTTTCACAGCCCAAGCAAAGTTCCTACCACTACACTAACACAGAGAAGTGTGAAACTGACACTGCATTAATTCACATAATCCTAGTGACTGCGCACACAACATGGCCAAACAAAAGCAGAATACAGTACCTGGCCTAACAATCCAATAGAATCTCATAGGCAACACAGTTCATTGGACCAGGTAATTGCATGCAGCCATACAAAGTCCATGGGCCTTGTCTCAAAGCTGAACTCACAATCTCTCGGAGCCCAAGCAAAGAGCCTACCACTACACCAACACAGAGTAGTGGGAAACTGACTCTACATTACTTCACATAATCCTGGTGACTGCGCACACAACATAACCAAACAAAAGCAAAAGGCAGTACCTGGCCTTTCAATCCAATGGAAACTCATAGGTAACACAGTCCCTTGGACTAGGCATTTACATGCAGCCATACAAAGTCCATGGGACTTGCTTTAGAGTCAAACTCACAACCTCTAGCAGCGCTAGCAAAGAGCCTACCACTACACCAACACAGAGAAGTTTGAAATTGATTCTACATTAATTCACATAATCCTAGTGACTGCGCACACAACATGGCCAAACGAAAGCAAAAGACAGTACATGGCCTATCAATCCAATGAAAACTCATAGGCAACATAGTCCTTTGGACTAGGAAATTACATGCAGCCATACAAAGTCCAAGGGCCTTGCCTCAGAGTTGAACCCACAACCTTCTCGTAGCCCAAGCAAAGAGCCTACCACTACACCAACACAGAGAAGTGTCCATTTGACTAGGCAATTACATGCTGCCATACAAAGTTCATGGGCCTTGCCTCAGAGTCGAACTCACTACCTCTCGCAGCCCAAGCAAAGAACCTACCACTACACCAACACAGAGAAGCAGGGAATGGACTCTACATATATTCACATAATCCTAGTGACTGCGCACACAACATGGCCAAACAAAGTACCTGGCCTATCAATCCAACGGAAACTCATAGGTAACACAGTTCATTGGATTAGGCAATTTCATGCAGCCATTCAAAGTCCATGGGCCTTGCCTCAGAGTCAAACCCACAATCTCTCTCAGCCCAAACAAGGAGCCTACCACTACAACAACACAGTGAAGTTGGAAACTGATTTTTCATTAATTCACATAATCCTAGTGACTGCACTCACAACATGGCCAAACAAAAGCAAAAGACAGTACCTGGTCTATCAATCCATTGGAAACTCATAGGTAACACAGTCCATTGGACTAGGCAATTACATGCAGCCATACAAAGTAAATGGGCCTTGCCTCAGAGTTGAACCCACAACCTCTTGAAGCCTAAGCAAAGAGCCTACCACTACACCAACACAGAGAAGTGGAAGATTGACTCTACATTAATTCACCTAATCCTAGTGACTGCGCACACATTATGGCCAAACAAAAGCAAAAGACAGTACCTGGCCTATCAATCCAATGGAAACACATAGGAAACACGGTCCATTGGACTAGGCATTTACATGCAGCCATACAAAGTCCAGGGGCCTTGCCTCAGAGTCAAACTCACAATCTCTCGGAGCCCAAGCAAAGTGCCTACCACTACACCAACACAGAGAAGTGGGAAACTGACTCTACATTAATTCACATAATCCTAGTGACTGCGCACACAACATGGCCAAACGAAAGCAAAATACAGTACCTGGCCTATCAATCCAATAGAAACTCATAGGCAACATAGTCCATTGGACTAGAAAATTACATGCAGCCATACAAAGTCCATGGGCCTTGCCTCAGAGTTGAACCCACAACCTCTCGTAGCCCAAGCAAAGAGCCCACCACTACACCAACACAGAGAAGTGGGAAACTGGTTCTACAATAATTCACATAATCCTAGTAACTGTGCACACAACATGGCCAAACAAAAGCAAAAGACTGTACCTGGCCTATCAATCCAATGGAACCTCATTGGCAACACAGTCCATTGGATTAAGCAATTACATGCAGCCATACAAAGTCCATGGGCCTTGCCTCAGAATCAAACCCTCAACCTCTCTCAGCCGAAACAAAGAGCCTACCACTACACCAACACAGAGAAGTGGGAAACTGTTTCTACATTAATTCACATAATCCTACCGACTGCACACACAACATGGCCAAACAAAAGCAAAAGACAGTACCTCGCCTATCAATCCAATGGAAACTCAAAGGCAACACAGTCCATTTGACTAGGCAATTACATGCTGCCATACAAAGTTCATGGGCCTTGCCTCAGAGTCGAACTCACTACCTCTCGCAGCCCAAGCAAAGAACCTACCACTACACCAACACAGAGAAGCAGGGAATGGACTCTACATATATTCACATAATCCTAGTGACTGCGCACACAACATGGCCAAACAAAGTACCTGGCCTATCAATCCAACGGAAACTCATAGGTAACACAGTTCATTGGATTAGGCAATTTCATGCAGCCATTCAAAGTCCATGGGCCTTGCCTCAGAGTCAAACCCACAATCTCTCTCAGCCCAAACAAGGAGCCTACCACTACAACAACACAGTGAAGTTGGAAACTGATTTTTCATTAATTCACATAATCCTAGTGACTGCACTCACAACATGGCCAAACAAAAGCAAAAGACAGTACCTGGTCTATCAATCCATTGGAAACTCATAGGTTACACAGTCCATTGGACTAGGCAATTACATGCAGCCATACAAAGTAAATGGGCCTTGCCTCAGAGTTGAACCCACAACCTCTTGAAGCCTAAGCAAAGAGCCTACCACTACACCAACACAGAGAAGTGGAAGATTGACTCTACATTAATTCACCTAATCCTAGTGACTGCGCACACATTATGGCCAAACAAAAGCAAAAGACAGTACCTGGCCTATCAATCCAATGGAAACACATAGGAAACACGGTCCATTGGACTAGGCATTTACATGCAACCATACAAAGTCCATGGGCCTTGCCTCAGAGTCAAACCCACAACCTCTCGTAGCCCAAGCAAATAGCCTACCACTACACCAACACAGAGAAGTGGGAAATTGACTCTACATTAATTCACATAATCCTAGTGACTGCGCACACAACATGGCCAAACAAAAGCATAAGACAGTAGCCGGTCTATCAATCCAATGGAAACTCATAGGCAACACAGTCCATTGGACTAGGCAATTACATGCAGCCTTACAATGTCCATGGGCCTTGCCTCAAAGTCGAACTCACAACCTCTCGCAACCCAAGCAAAGAACCTTCCACTACACCAACACAGAGAAGTGGGAAATTGACTCTACATTAATTCACATAATCCTAGTGACTGCGCACACAACATGGCCAAACAAAAGCATTAGACAGTACCCGGCCTATCAATCCTATGGAAACTCATAGGCAACACAGTCCATTGGACTAGGCAATTACTTGCAGCCTTACAAAGTCCATGGGCTTTGCCTCAAAGTCGAACAAACAACTTCTCGTAGCCCAAGCAAAGAGCCTACCACTACACCAACACATAGAAGAGGGAAACTGGCTCTACATTAATTCACATAATCCTAGTGACTGCGCACACAAGATGGCCAAGCAAAAGGCAGTACCTGGCCTATCAATCCAATAGAAACACATAGGAAACACGGTCCATTGGACTAGGCAATTACTTGCAGCCTTACAAAGTCCATGGGCTTTGCCTCAAAGTCGAACAAACAACTTCTCGTAGCCCAAGCAAAGAGCCTACCACTACACCAACACATAGAAGAGGGAAACTGATTCTACAATAATTCTCATAATCCTAGTGACTGCGCACACAACATGGCCAAACACAGTACCTGGTCTATCAATCGATTGGAAACTCATAGGAAACACAGTCCATTGGACTAGACAATTACATGCAGCCATACAAAGTCCATGAGCCTTGCCTCAGAGTCAAACCCACATCCTCTCGCAGCCCAAGCAAAGAGCCTACCACTACACCAACACAGAGACGTGGGAAACTGACTCTACATTAATTCACATAATCCTAGTGACTGCCACACAAAAGCAAAAGATAGCACCAGGCCAATCAATCCAATGGAAACTCATAGGCAACACAGTCCATTGGACTAGGCAATTACATGCAGCCATACAAAGTCCATGGGCCTTGACACAGAGTCAAACCCATAACCACTCGTAGCCCAAGCAAAGAGCCTTCCACTACACCAACACAGAGAAGTGTGAAGCTGACTCTACATTAATTCACATAATCCTAGTGACTGCGCACACAACATAGTTACATAGTTTTACATAGTTACATAGTTACTAAGGTTGAAAAAAAACCTAGGTCCATCTAGTTCAACCTTCCTACATTTGGTCACTAAGTCATTTATAACCAACAATGTTGTGTGTACTGAGGAAATCATCCAGCCCTTTTTTGAAAGCTGTTATAGTATCTGCCATAACTACCTCTTGTGGTAGGTTATTCCACAGTCTGACTGCTCTAACTGTAAAGAACCCTTTCCTATTTAGCTGTCGGAATCGCTTTTCTTCCACTCGCAGTGAGTGCCCCCTGGTCCTTAGTATTGTCTTCGGAAGAATTAAGTCATGTGCCAGTCCTTTATATTGACCCCACATATATTTATACATATAAATGAGATCTCCTCTGAGAAGTCGTTTTTCTAAGCTAAACATATCTAACTTTTTCAACCTTTCATCATATCGGAGGCCTTCCATTCCTTGTAGTAGTCTAGTTGCCTGCCTTTGAACTGACTCTAACTTCTGAATGTCCTTTTTAAAATGTGGAGTCCAAAACTGGATCCCATATTCCAGATGTGGCCTTACAAGTGATTTATAGAGGGGTAATAATATGTTGGGATCGCGGGATCTAATCTCTCTTTTTATACACCCTAGAATCTTGTTTGCTTTTGCAGCTGCTGCTTGACATTGAGTGCTGCTGCTCAGCTTATTTGTAATGAGAATACCCAAGTCCTTCTCCTGTTCTGTAGTCCCGAGTTTACTTCCATTTAATGTATACGCAGTTATAGGATTACTCCGTCCTAGGTGCATTACTTTACATTTATTAACATTAAATTTCATTTGCCAAGTATCTGCCCATTCTGACATCTTATCCAGATCTTTTTGTAATATTATACTATCAAGGTCAGTTTTTCGTTTAATATTTCTTCATTATTTCAAAAGTTTTAATATAACAGAAGATAAAAAAAAAATGCATAAGGGTCTTTCATGTTACCCAATGTTACAGTATATGAAGATTATAAAATAACCTATGTCTTTAAGTCTCGTAAAACGTATGGTACTATGAAATATATCGCAAATCATGTGGAAGGTAAAATCTGTAAAACATCCTATAGAACATCTTAATTTTAACATGTAATAATCTTCTATCTTTATATTTATTCCGTGTAAAGTGTTAAAGGCAACTTCCTTCTGTATAGTCTGGTTCAATAGGTATGAAAACATGACCCTATGTATATCAATTAGGTGAGAAAGAGATATAGAGAGAGGGAGAGAAAGATAGGTAGAGAAAAAGGGAAGGAGGGGAAGACATGGGGAAATGGGGGGGGAGGAGAAGGTCTGTATTGTGATGCCGCGCCACTCCTGTGTCCGGGAGCCCATCCCAGCTTCTTGAATATTTATTGTGATAGAGCGCCTGTGAGTAACCAGATTTGGAATTGCTGTGTTTCTCTATACTGAAGCCACGGATACCAAACCGAGAAACACAAGGAGTCTTTCCCTTCGTCAAACGCTCTCAACTCCTCCAGACGCCGCAGGCCATCCATAGCCTCTACCCAGTCTGCTCTCCTCAATGTACAGGGGGATCTCCAATGTCTCGGTATGATTTGCCTCATTGAAATCATATGGTACGAGAGCAAGCCTTTCTTCGCCTTGGAGACTGCCCCTGTATACATTGATAAGAGGGCCACTTCCGGTGAGGGTGTCACTTCCGTGTGATGTAAATGGTTATAGAGAGCAAAGACATATTTCCAAAGACCCTGTATCCCTGGGCAGGTCCACCAGATATGTAGCATTGTGCCCACTGAGGTCTGGCACCTCCAACAGGCGTCCGATACCTCTGGGAACATTTTATGTAGTCTGGCGGGTGTCCTATACCACCGTGAGAGGATTTTATAATTGAGTTCCTGCATTCTACAAGAAATGGTGGATTTATGTGTTAGGTTAAATGACTTACACCATTGTGCCTTGGGAAAAGTCTGGCACAATTCTGTTTGCCAATGTCTAACGTAGTCAGGCAAGTCGTCTCCTCCACCCCCCTCGGGCACTGCTATGTTGTAAATTATTGAGACTATGTGAGGGGGTGTTTCTCTAAGGAAGCATAATTTTTCAAATGGAGTCAGATTCTTATGTATCTCAGATCCCGGAGCCAGAGAATCTATGAAACTACGTAGTTGTAGATATTGGAACCAGTAGCCTGGTTCCTGTGGCCGGTCTCCAAGCAGGGATATCAGTGGTTTGCATCCCTGTTGGGTAATTACGTCTTTAACTCGTGGAATCCTTCCCATTGGCGTTGAAATCAGTCTGGGATGAGGTTCGTGAAACCAGCATTGAAACGCGGGGTTGCCCACCAGAGGCGTCATAGGACCCGGTTCTCCTGTCAATCTATATCGTCTATTGGCTGTCCTCCACGCTGTAGCCAGGGACAAGAGGATCGGGGAAACTCCCAGGGTCCCAAGGTTAGTTCTAGATGACAACCAGAAGATTCCGTGTGCCATATTCGGGCATAGGTCACATTCAATCTCCACCCACAATTTTCTGTCTTTACTGTGCAGGAGATCCAATATGCAACCACCCACCACTGCTGCGTGATAAGCTTTAAGATCCGGGAGCCCCGCCCCTCCGTCCCAGCGAGATTTAGTCAGCATTGAGTATTTCAGTCGGGGTTTGGTGCCACGCCATATAAAATTGCTGATCATCTTCTTTAACTTGAGGAAGACATTTTCTCCTAGGTTCAGTGGGATAGTTTGAAACAGGTATAGTATTTTAGGTAGGACATCCATTTTAATTGTATTCACCCTGCCGAACCAGGAAATGGGGAGGTTATGCCATGCTATGAGGTCTTTGTGGATATTTTTTAAAAGGTCTGGGAAATTGTAATTATATAGATCTTGGTGGTTGGGAGAAACCCTAATCCCCAGATATTTAATGTAATTGCTGGCCCACTTAAAGGGGAAGGCGGGTTTGAGAGTATTCTCTTCTACGGATGGTAGCGATACATTTAAGATCTCTGTTTTTTGTAGGTTTACTTTAAAATTGGAGAGTCTGCCAAAGATCTCAAACTCCTGCAGTATGTTGGGCAAACTAGTCTTCGGCTGTGTCACATATATCAAGAGATCGTCCGCAAATAGTGCTAATTTATGAGATGTTTGTCCTATCTGTATCCCTTTTATCGAAGGGTTTTTCCTGAGTGCATTTGCTAGGGATTCCATTACCAGAATGTATAGGTATGGCGATAGGGGGCATCCCTGTCTGGTACCGTTTCTAATATTAAATGGAGCTGACAGGCGTCCGTTCACGCCCACTTGTGCCGTTGGTTCGTGATATAATGCTTTTACCCATTGTAGTAAGCGCGAACGGACGCCGATTGCCTGCATCGTGGCTTCTAAAAAAAAACAATGGACTCTGTCAAATGCCTTTTCGGCATCGACTGTCAAGAGGCACATTGGGATTTGACGCTGACGTGCCTGGGCCACTAGGGACAGGGTTCTAATAGTGTTGTCCCGTGCCTCCCTCCCTGGGACAAATCCCACCTGGTCTTTGTGGATTAGTTTGGGTATGAGGGGGCCTAGTCTCAGGGCTATCATTTTAGAGTACAATTTAATATCCATATTTATTAGTGAGATAGGTCTGTAATTAGAGCAGGTCAGTGGGTCCCTGCCAGGCTTGGGGATTACAGTTATTCGTGCTTGGAGTGTCTGTTTAGGGAACTGGCATGTATTGGTTATGGAATTGAAGCCTTTCAGCATTATAGGGCTGCAGGCCCCTTCACATATTTTGTAGAACCGGGGGGTGAACCCATCAGGACCAGGGCTTTTACCCACTTTAAGGGTTTTAATGGCATCGCTTAGCTCTGTGTCTGAGAAATCCTCGTCTATGTCTTCAGCTACCGCATCTTCAAGGGGGTCTGGGGCATATTTGTTTAAGTATTCCCAAATGTCGCGATGTCTCGCATCAGGTGATGGGGCATGTGGGGATGGGATGTTATAAAGTTTTGTATAGTAGTTTCTGAATTCTTCTAATATGTCAGGGGTGGAATGTATCTGGGTTCCTGTCTGTGAGTTTAACGCGAGTATTGGGGTTTGTGCCTGTCTGGGGTGAAGGGTCCTGGCTAACAATCGTCCACTTTTATCTCCAAACTCAAAGATACTCCTACGAAATTTATCTCTGATACACAGTGATTTTCGGTCAAGGATAGATAATATTTGGTGGCGGATAGTAGAAATTTCCGTTTTAATGGTGTCACTGGATTTGGTTTTGTTTATCGTTTCTTTATGGCCTAGTTGTGCTAACAGTTCTTATAGTTCCCTTGCACTTTCTTTTTTAATTCTGGATCCATGGGATATGCAGAACCCCCTGATCATACATTTCAACGCTTCCCATTTGACCGGGGCAGGTGTGGGATCTGCCATATGATCTATTTTGAAGTTTGCAATGGTTTTATGAATATCCTCCAGGCATTGCTCATTTTTGAGCAGGTTGTCGTTCAGTCTCCATGTGTGTCCCACCCCCCCCCCATATCTCTCACCCCAATTTCCCCATATACTGGTGCGTGGTCCGACCAGAGAAAAACATCCATTGAACAACCCGGGGATTTGTCTAGCAGCTCGTGGGATATGAAAATGTGGTCTAGTCTGGTGTAGCTATTATGAACTGTGGAATGAAAACTGTAGTCTCTGACTCCGGGATGTAAGACCCTCCAAAGATCGACTAGTTTAAGGGATGTTAGTTCTCGTTTTAATCTGCGTAGTTCCTAGGAGGGGATTGCAGACCTACCAGAGGACGAATCCATGGCTGGATCCAGCACAAGGTTGAAGTCTCCTCCCAAGATGATACAGGTGCCACCCGCAAACTCTGCCAGCTTCTCCAGAGTCTCCACTCCAAAGGATACCTGGTCCTGATTTGGGAAATAGATGTTAGCGATTGTATAAGTATTATTCAGGAAAGATATTTTAAGAAATAGCCAGCGTCCCTCCGGGTTAGTGAGCGTGTCGAGAACTGTTGGCTGGAATGTCTTGTGAAAAGCAATGGAAATCCCACATGCCTTCTTGTTGGGGTGTGGGCCATGGAACCATGTCGGGTAATTCTTGGTTTTACAGTTGGTAGTGTTGGAGGCTATGAAGTGTGTCTCTTGAAATAGGGCTATTTTAACTCCCTTCCTGTGCAGGCGATATAGGATCTGACTTCTCTTTTCGGGTTTATTTAAGCCTTTAGTATTGTAAGTGCAAAAGGTGAGGTGCGACATCACAGAAAAGGGTAGGCAGGGTATAGGGAAAACCAAGGAGAGAAGAGAGAGAGCAGAGATAAGATAGTGGTGAAAGGTAAAATTAGATAAGAATACCACCACTAGGACTACTCTCATAAAAAATATATTTTATTAATAAATATTAAAAAAGAACATGTGTAGTGTTCTTATTTTTCAATTTCGTACATCACATAGACATATATATACAAGTGCAAGTGTAAACCATGGTTAAGCCCACGCCTGAGCGTAGTTGTGGACAGTGGTTAATAGAGAGGGGGACAGATGTTAGTACGTCACTGTCCGGCTAGTAGTTGTATGATGTACACTGTATCTACTTCCTTGTTTGTAGATGTATATACTGATTATACTCTACTAAAAGGTATATAGCCCTCACTGTCCTTGTCAGCCTCCAGCAGGGATAACCACCACCAGAAAAGTGATAAAAGTGCAAACAAACGAACCATAGACAAACAAACAGTAGTAATGCGTTAGCTGTCCAGGGTTCTCATATTAGGTATAGTTTCCCTAATCAAAAGGTTGCTGGATAGTTTAGGTAGGAGCCTGGAGTTCCACTTTACTAATGGATCCCCCTGCTCTCCTGACGTGTTTCACCCCCCCTAACGCAGTAAAAGGGGATCATCAGAGGATATTTTATGAGTCACTTCTCAAGAAAGGACACCTAGAAAGATGAACGAAAAAATGTGTAAGTATATAGATAAGTGACTGCATTGTTCTAGGCACACATAGCTACATAGGTACACTTACAGGGGACCAGTCCTCTTTTTCAGAGTGCTAATATATGTTCCCTCTTAAGGCCCCGTCACACTAAGCAACATCGCTAGCAACATCGCTGGTAACGAACAACTTTTGTGACGTTGCTAGCGATGTTGCTGTGTGTGACATCCAGCAACAACCTGGCCCCTGCTGTGAGGTCGTTGGTTGTTGCTGAATGTCCTGGGCCATTTTTTAGTTGTTGCTGTCCTGCTGTGAAGCACAGATCGCTGTGTGTGACAGCGAGACAGCAACAACTAATGTGCAGTGAGCAGGGAGCCAGCTTCTGCTGAGGCTGGTAACTAATGTAAACATCGGGTAACCAAGAAGCCCTGTCCTTGGTTACCCGATATTTACCTTTGATACCAGCCTCCTCCGCTCTCACTGCCTGTGCTGCCGGCTCCAGCTCTGTGCACATGTAGCTGCCGCACACATCAGGTAATTAACCCGATGTGTGCTGTAACTAGGAGAGCAAGGAGCCAGCGCTCAGTGTGCGCTGCTCCCTGCTCTGTGCACATTTAGCTGCAGCACACATCGGGTTAATTAACCTGATGTGTGCTGTAACTAGGAGACTGGGGGCTGGTCACTGGTTGCTGGTGAGCTCACCAGCAACTCGTGTAGCCACGCTCCAGCGATCCCTGCCAGGTCAGGTTGCTGGTGGGATCGCTGGAGCGTCGCAGTGTGACAGCTCACCAGCAACCTCCTAGCAACTTACCAGCGATCCCTATCGTTGTTGGGATCGCTGGTAAGTTGCTTAGTGTGACTGGACCTTTAGTATGTGGTTACATGAGCGGATTGTTCAAATGTCCAGGATAAGGATGAAGCTATTTAATAGTTGGTCCCTGTAAAAATGTATAGGAAAAGTGGGCGGGTAATTCAATATTATTCATATGCTCAGGCACAATTTATCATACACATAAAGTCTGGATTTCTACCTGTATATAGATGTAGTGGTGTATATACTTTTTAGTCTATAAAGAGGCAGTTTTTGTCCACTGTAATTTTCCAGGAGACGTGTGGTCCTATGATTATAACAGGTTGTATATTCGTCCCTCCTGTAGGGATAATAAGTATATATGATTATACATGTCCTCCGTTTGGGGTATACTATAAAGAGACACAAATTTTGTGGTTTTCATATTACCTCTTGACGGGACCAGAGTGGGTTTTTCAACCTTCAAATCACTCAGGAATTTGAATCTATAGGTGACCTCTTTTCAGGCAAATGTATAGGATGTGACAGATAATTTATCCTGTAAAGGAATAGCATCATTGATTTACTACCTTTATTCAACCCATGCATATGTATTACTTACTGGCATTCGGGGGTATACCTGTAAGGGCTAGCAGTGGTGTGTATGCAAAACCAACACCCTACCACAGGGATATAGATTGGTGAGTCACTTCATGTATTTCCTGCAAAAAACAACCAACACAACGGATACTTGTATTTCTGGTTTCACTATCAGCCCAAGAAGCATATTCGTAACCATTGTCCAGTCTTATGCATCTATATTTGACAGTTATACTGTATTTACTGTTAAAGCAGTAATATTCCCCCAAACATATAGGTATGATAATGGCCCATTGTTAGCAGCTATACACTGTGGCAGAGGTCCCAGGATAATATTACGTATATTAGAGGTCAATTCACCTTGCCTGTAAGGGGGATGTTTCCTATGATATAACATTCCCATAAGGTTGAATCACAAAGATGTATATTTTCTGTGAGACATATATATATATATAGGGCCATAAGAGCCATTTTACACATAAGGGTGTCTGGCTCCTGATTAAAGGGGTCACTGTCTGCAACACAAGGGATCAGTCTACTTATATAGTCCCCATAGAAAGGGTTAAAGAGCATACCTTGTTCCTGGAGCTCTACCAGTAAGGACTGTGAGTCCCGAGTGACATACACTCTAGCACACTGGGAGCTCACACATGACCCGTGCCGTCTCGGTCTGTGACTGCTGTCTGGACTGGTGACCTGCACGATCTGCGGGCCTCTTATTAATGGAGTCCAGGAGGTAAGTTTCCTCCGTCCGAAACCGGAAGTAGCGCGTGGCCGGAAGTGATGTATCGGCATTTTTTCATTCCCATGTCACAGACTAGATCATGTGATCCGTACTGGGCGGGGTTTAGGGAAACAACTTCCTCCAGTAATACCCGTAGTGTGGAACGCATCTGCGTTCCACAGGCACATCAGTGTTGGAAATATAGCGGTATTAATGTAGGACTCACGTACAGTCAGCAATTCAGGGCGCTGCTTATAGGGGCGGAATTCCTAAACATAATGTATATATATGCAGTGGCCGGCCATGATGTATTCATATATACATTTCATTTTATATGCCTGTATCGCCGAACAGATCATGTGATCTGTACTGGGTGGATCCATATGATGTATCATCCTTAGTGGTATGACGTGCATATACATAAGGCATTACAAAGGGGGACTTGTAATATATGTAAGTGGTAATGCTCTCCAAATAGCGTTAGCCATATCCAGGGCATTCATTCCTACATATTTAAACGTGTTAAATAGGGCACCAGTTTTGTGGTGGTAATAACCATCTTTAAGGACAGAGATTATGCTAGGATTATAGCAGAGCCCCCACGTTTATGGTATATCACAAGATCCTTGATATCCAAGTGTTATTATATACATAGGGATATATCTCAGAGCCCAAGATACGTAAAGAGGGCTCATATCATAATGCGAGTAGCACCAGGTTACATAGTTAACCTCTTTGCACAGTTCTCTATAGACCACATTCCTCCTGAGGGTGTGAAGGTGCAGAGAGCATATAGGTATATATGTACTCATTGCTGAATACAGGGTATATGCTTGCCACTATATCCAAGACATAGAGCTGTGATTTCTTCATTCCAACGTATAACCAACTAAAATGTGTGTGCTATTACACTAGTGCAGTCTCAAAACGGTATATATTTTACATGGTAAAAATGACCATGTGCGGGGCATATAGTATATGCACAAAAACTTATGCCTATCAGTATCAGTATCGATAAACCGGGATTGGAAAGGGGGGGGGGAGGGAGGAGGAGGTGGTTGGGAGGGGAGGGGGGTGGGTTGGTGTAGTTTGGGCCCGAGACGAAGGGGCTGGACTAGTGGCTAGATAAAGCTATGAAAGCTTATGATCTCATTGAGACCGTCAGGGGAGACGGAATCCAGGAGGAAGGTCCATCTCACCTCCCGCTGCAGTATTTTCCTATCCCAGTCTCCTTTTCTGGAAGGTTTAGGGATAACCTCTATTGCCTGGAAAGAAATACTCTTCTCTTTAGGTCCCCTCCATGGGTATTATTAACATGTCTGGCTATCGCTGTGTCCCTTTTGTGCCGGATGTCTCCTACGTGTTCTCCAATCCTGGTTCATAATTGTCTTTTGGTCTTCCCCACATATCCCAAAGGGCAAGTGCAGGTGCAGAGATAGACCAATCCTTCAGTTTTGCAGTTTGCAAAGTCTTTAAGTCTGAATGTTCTGTTAGTTTTATGGTTCAAAAATGTTTTTGACTGATTAATATAGGGGCAGTAGGTACACTTCCCACATCTAAACGTACCTACAGGTCTTCTTTCCAGCCAGGTACCTGTACCCTTTGGCACTGTGAAGTGACTATGGGTTATATGATCCCTAATGGACTTTCCCCTCCTGAAGGTGACACTTGGATATTCAGAGATTAGTTCGCATATGTCAGGGTCGGCCTTGAGTATGGGCCAGTGCCGTCTTAGTATTTCCATCGCTCTCCCATTTTGATCATCGTATGTGGCTATCAGTCTCGTGATGTCTCTTTTGTCCTCTCTTAGTTTGTGTGTAAGCAAGTCTCTCCTATTTTTGTCCCTGGCGTGGTGGTATGCCTGTTCAATGGTGATAGCTGGATAGCCCCTGTTATGGAAGCGCTCTTTCATATTGAGAGCCTGTATCTCAAATTCTCTAAGTGATGAACAGTTGCGTCTCAGGCGTAGAAATTGCCCTTTAGGAATGCCTTTCTTGAGTGGTATTGGGTGGTGGCTTTCCCATCTGAGGAGACTATTGGTAGCTGTTGGTTTTCTATATATGGATGTACTCAGGGTTCCATCTCTGTTCTTGATTATTTTAACATCCAAAAATGCTAAAGTGTCCCCCCCTATCTCATATGTGAACTTGAGTCCTAGATCATTGCTGTTAAGGTATCCCATAAATTGTAGGAAGAGGGGGACCCCCCCTGTCCACAGTATCAGGATGTCGTCTATATAACGACCCCATAAGTTAATGTGGGGACCATAGGTCGCATCCTCTTCTTTGAAGACATACCTATCCTCCCACCATCCAAGAAAAATGTTGGCATACGTGGGGGCACAGGGGCTCCCCATGGCTGTACCCCTTATCTGATGGTAAAACTTGCCCCCGAAGAGGAAGTAGTTGTGCGTTAGTACAAATTGTAGCATTTCAATCACAAATTTGTTATGCAGATTGAGGTGATTACCTCTTGTAGATAGGTAATGCCGGACTGCTTCCAGGCCTCTATCATGTGGGATGCTGCTGTACAGTTGTTCTACATCTATAGATATCAATATGGTCTCAGGTTCCAAGATGATTCCATCAAGTTTTGCTATTAGATCATTGGTATCTCTGATGTATGATGGTAAACTCACAACAAATGGGCGGAGGATTTGGTCTAAGTAGATGCTCGCGTTTTGGCCCAATGCGTCTATCCCAGAGACTATGGGACGACCTTTTAGGGGTGACAGGCCCTTATGAATTTTTGGGGTGGCATAGAAGGTGGCAATTACTGGGAATTTTAGTAGAAGAAAGTCTGATTCTTTCTCCGAGATCAGCCTCAAGTCTAGAGCTCTCTCCAAGATATTTCTCAGCACATCTAGGTATTCATTTGTGGGATCTGCGGGCAATGTCTCATAGGTGGTCGTATCCGACAATATCCTTTGACACATGATGGGATAAGTGTCTGTGTCCATTATTACTATATTCCCACCTTTATCTGATGGTTTAATAGTGAGATTATTGTTTTTTTCCAGTCCAATAAGTGCTTCCCATTCCCCTCGTGTGAGGTTTGGTTTGGTAGATTTTATTTTAGGTTGAATGGCACACAGATCTTGGGTAACGAGTTTTGAAAAAATATCAAGGCTGCTACACTCTGTCACCGGGGGCATCCTAGTGCTTTTTAGGTTTTAGATTAGTAAACGGGCCTTTTCCTGTATGGTTCCTATCTTCTGTGGATAGGTCTGCCAGCAGTCTAACGTCCTCTAACATCTCCACAGGTATCCCCAATCTCGCACATTCTGCCTTATCGTTATGTTTGAAAAACTTCTTCCACCTAAGTTTCCTTAAAAATAGCTCCACATCTTTCACCCAATTAAAAGGATCAAATCTAGTTGTTGGTACAAAAGATAGACCATAGCGTAATACACGTTTTTCAATATCCGTAAGCATATGGCGTGAAAGGTTAATTACCTGGTGTCCTGCAGGTTCCAGTGGGGCTATCTTCTCTTTTGATTTCGTTGTATCTGATTCCTTAAATTGTACGGGTCTCTGTCCCCTAAAAAAGAGGATGATGGTACTGGAGGAGGTAGTGCCGGTGTCGGAGGAAATAGAGAGGGAGTAGGGCCCGTTTGAAAGATTGGTGCAGTCTGCTGACCAGTCCCCTGTGCCGGCAATCCAAAAAATAAGGGTAAGGTAGATCGAGACTGCTCCTGATTCCATGATCTGGGTTTATAGTTGGATCTATTCCAATTATTCCTATTCCTAAAGTTTTTCCTACCTCTACTCCTACTTCTATTCTGCTGGCCTTGGAATTCCGTATCGGAGAGGTCTGATGAGGAAAGGTCAGCTGGCAAGCCACCTATGGGTGCCACTGAGCTTTTATTGTTGCCTGAGAAATCTCCCAGATCTCTCAAAAAGTGTTTATGTTTTCTTGTCTTGAGATTCTGTTGATATTTGTCAACTGCCAGTTGAAGGGCTATTTCTTTATTGTCAAAATCGGGGTCTCCTTTAAATTTAAGGGCTTCTTCCCTAAGCGCCTGGAGATCTTTTGAAGATTTCTCTAGCGTAATTTTCTCCTCCTCCACCAGAATAGTCATTAGTCTTATAGACGAGTTGGTCAGTTCCTCTTCCCACTTCTTAATTAAACTATCTGTCCTAGACCGTTCAGCGGGGATCAAATTAATCCTGAGCCCTCTAGGTACAATTCTCTGTTTAACGTATTGTTCAAGAGACTGTACCTCCCACCACGATTTTATGTTTAATTTATAAGCTAACAGGAGGTCCGAAAAGGTATTTCTTAAGGTGTTTTTAGTACTATCTAGTCCTACTGGTGTCCTTTATGAGAAAACCTCATCCGCATCGTCTAGCCATTTCGTCGTATTAAGGGGTCCTGATAGGAAGCCCGCCATATAGATTCTCACAAAAACCACAAAGGTAAATATTGAGGTAGTTATTATATCAGAATACCACCACTAGGACTACTCTCATAAAAAATATATTTTATTAATAAATATTAAAAAAGAACATGTGTAGTGTTCTTATTTTTCAATTTCGTACATCACATAGACATATATATACAAGTGCAAGTGTAAACCATGGTTAAGCCCACGCCTGAGCGTAGTTGTGGACAGTGGTTAATAGAGAGGGGGACAGATGTTAGTACGTCACTGTCCGGCTAGTAGTTGTATGATGTACACTGTATCTACTTCCTTGTTTGTAGATGTATATACTGATTATACTCTACTAAAAGGTATATAGCCCTCACTGTCCTTGTCAGCCTCCAGCAGTGATAACCACCACCAGAAAAGTGATAAAAGTGCAAACAAACGAACCATAGACAAACAAACAGTAGTAATGCGTTAGCTGTCCAGGGTTCTCATATTAGGTATAGTTTCCCTAATCAAAAGGTTGCTGGATAGTTTAGGTAGGAGCCTGGAGTTCCACTTTACTAATGGATCCCCCTGCTCTCCTGACGCGTTTCACCCCCCCTAACGCAGTAAAAGGGGATCATCAGAGGATATTTTATGAGTCACTTCTCAAGAAAGGACACCTAGAAAGATGAACGAAAAAATGTGTAAGTATATAGATAAGTGACTGCATTGTTCTAGGCACACATAGCTACATAGGTACACTTACAGGGGACCAGTCCTCTTTTTCAGAGTGCTAATATATGTTCCCTCTTAGTATGTGGTTACATGAGCGGATTGTTCAAATGTCCAGGATAAGGATGAAGCTATTTAATAGTTGGTCCCTGTAAAAATGTATAGGAAAAGTGGGCGGGTAATTCAATATTATTCATATGCTCAGGCACAATTTATCATACACATAAAGTCTGGATTTCTACCTGTATATAGATGTAGTGGTGTATATACTTTTTAGTCTATAAAGAGGCAGTTTTTGTCCACTGTAATTTTCCAGGAGACGTGTGGTCCTATGATTATAACAGGTTGTATATTCGTCCCTCCTGTAGGGATAATAAGATGCGTATATATGATTATACATGTCCTCCGTTTGGGGTATACTATAAAGAGACACAAATTTTGGGGTTTTCATATTACCTCTTGACGGGACCAGAGTGGGTTTTTCAACCTTCAAATCACTCAGGAATTTGAATCTATAGGTGACCTCTTTTCAGGCAAATGTATAGGATGTGACAGATAATTTATCCTGTAAAGGAATAGCATCATTGATTTACTACCTTTATTCAACCCATGCATATGTATTACTTACTGGCATTCGGGGGTATACCTGTAAGGGCTAGCAGTGGTGTGTATGCAAAACCAACACCCTACCACAGGGATATAGATTGGTGAGTCACTTCATGTATTTCCTGCAAAAAACAACCAACACAACGGATACTTGTATTTCTGGTTTCACTATCAGCCCAAGAAGCATATTCGTAACCATTGTCCAGTCTTATGCATCTATATTTGACAGTTATACTGTATTTACTGTTAAAGCAGCAATATTCCCCCAAACATATAGGTATAATAATGGCCCATTGTTAGCAGCTATACACTGTGGCAGAGGTCCCAGGATAATATTACGTATATTAGAGGTCAATTCACCTTGCCTGTAAGGGGGATGTTTCCTATGATATAACATTCCCATAAGGTTGAATCACAAAGATGTATATTTTCTGTGAGACATATATATATATATAGGGCCATAAGAGCCATTTTACACATAAGGGTGTCTGGCTCCTGATTAAAGGGGTCACTGTCTGCAACACAAGGGATCAGTCTACTTATATAGTCCCCATAGAAAGGGTTAAAGAGCATACCTTGTTCCTGGAGCTCTACCAGTAAGGACTGTGAGTCCCGAGTGACATACACTCTAGCACACTGGGAGCTCACACATGACCCGTGCCGTCTCGGTCTGTGACTGCTGTCTGGACTGGTGACCTGCACGATCTGCGGGCCTCTTATTAATGGAGTCCAGGAGGTAAGTTTCCTCCGTCCGAAACCGGAAGTAGCGCGTGGCCGGAAGTGATGTATCGGCATTTTTTCATTCCCATGTCACAGACTAGATCATGTGATCCGTACTGGGCGGGGTTTAGGGAAACAACTTCCTCCAGTAATACCCAAAAGTGTGGAACGCATCTGCGTTCCACAGGCACATCAGTGTTGGAAATATAGCGGTATTAATGTAGGACTCACGTACAGTCAGCAATTCAGGGCGCTGCTTATAGGGGCGGAATTCCTAAACATAATGTATATATATGCAGTGGCCGGCCATGATGTATTCATATATACATTTCATTTTATATGCCTGTATCGCCGAACAGATCATGTGATCTGTACTGGGTGGATCCATATGATGTATCATCCTTAGTGGTATGACGTGCATATACATAAGGCATTACAAAGGGGGACTTGTAATATATGTAAGTGGTAATGCTCTCCAAATAGCGTTAGCCATATCCAGGGCATTCATTCCTACATATTTAAACGTGTTAAATAGGGCACCAGTTTTGTGGTGGTAATAACCATCTTTAAGGACAGAGATTATGCTAGGATTATAGCAGAGCCCCCACGTTTATGGTATATCACAAGATGCTTGATATCCAAGTGTTATTATATACATAGGGATATATCTCAGAGCCCAAGATACGTAAAGAGGGCTCATATCATAATGCGAGTAGCACCAGGTTACATAGTTAACCTCTTTGCACAGTTCTCTATAGACCACATTCCTCCTGAGGGTGTGAAGGTGCAGAGAGCATATAGGTATATATGTACTCATTGCTGAATACAGGGTATATGCTTGCCACTATATCCAAGACATAGAGCTGTGATTTCTTCATTCCAACGTATAACCAACTAAAATGTGTGTGCTATTACACTAGTGCAGTCTCAAAACGGTATATAGGTAAAATTAGATAAGCTAAGTAGGACTAGGGTGCCTACTGATCTTAGGTATCTACTGGTAGACTATTGTCTAATGTGGCACTCTGCCACGTCCCTAATAGAGGTGCGGGAAAGCCTACGGTCTTTCAGGAACTCCCCTCCGCGGCGAACGCCCACAAGTAATATGAATAACAATCAACGTATACAGTCTAATAGTGATTAATCACTTTTCAATTCCCCTCCCCCACACCCCCAATTACTTGGTGTGTTTTGGGTATGGATCGCACATCGGGAGTAGAACACGAGGCTATCAACTCAATATAAAATGCCATTAAACCAGAGCTCAGTATCAGATCCAGATGTAAAGAATGAAAGGGGCAGGAATGAGGAAAGGAGGGGGGGGGGAGCAACAGATTGAGTGAGACAATAAAAAAAAATAAATAAATAAATAAATAAAAAATAAAATATGAAGTGGTGTAGGGCAAAGGACCAGGGGGGAGGACATGGGGTGAAGTGGGAGGACGGAGTGTAGGAGGCGTATGGAGGGGTGTATGTAGAGAGCATGTCTAAGAGGGGGGGAGAGGAAGGGGGTAGAAATTAGTGTAGGGCATGTGTCCTTCGTCAGTATGTGTGCAGGGGAGGGGAAGATGGGTTGAGTAGAGTTAGTTTGTAGGAAGTAGTGCGCTCATAAAAGGTGTGTGAAGAGGAAGACGCAAGGTGGGAATGATACGAAGGAAGAGGTATAAGGGGAGGGGAGAGGGGGCGAGTGGAGGGGAGTAGGGAGAGAGAGAGAGAAAGAAAGAAAAAAAAAAAAAAAAAGAAAAAAAAAAAAGGGGGGGGGGGAGTAGGAAAGTAAGCGTGAGGAGAGAGGATACTGATACATGACGCTTTATAAACTGGTAAGCAGTCCAATACAATCAATTTATATCTCGCCTCCTGGTTTTCCAAGAAGTTTTGTCCTTTTCTTTGGATGGTCAGCGATGTTCAGCGGTGTATATCCCGGGGACATCCTCCACCCCTTCTGTTCTGGACTTGTCGCCAGTGCTCTCTTGGTGGCAAGGGTGCAGGGCCTCCCAGGGTTGGCCAATCTGGCAGGCTGATCATAGGCAGTTCAAAAGTCCCTAGGAAGTCGGGGAGGTCTCCCAAGGACCGGAAGACCGCCGACTTCCCATTTTTCTTTGCTGTGAGCTGGAACGGATATCCCTGCGATATGGAACATCCTTATCTTTGAGGGATTGGAGTAGTGGTCTTAAGGCTTTGCGTAGTTGCAGTGTCCTCCGTGCTAGGTCTGGTAGGACAATCAGAGGTGTCCCTTTATATGTACCCGCTCCTTTCTCTCTGCATCTTTGTAGTATGGCCTCCTTTTCTTTATAGAAGTGGACCCGACATATCACATCTCTTGGTCTGGCCGGATCAGGAGATTTGGGGCCTAGGGATCTGTGGATGCGGTCCAGTTCTATGCGTTGTTCTGGGTCGCGTTGGAGGAGACGGGTAAAGAATTTTTGTGCCCATTCATCTAGCTGTGGTGGTGCCACTGCTTCTGTGAGGCCTCTAATCCTTAAGTTATTACGGCGATGTCGGTTTTCAATATCGTCTAAGTGGGTCAGAATGTCCTGTATCTGGGCCGTGTGCTCTGATAGGACTTGTTGATGTGATTCTATATGGGAAAATATCTGTTCCTGCACCGCTTCTGTAGCTGCTACACGCTGGCCAATTTGTTTGATCTCTGATTGTATAGAGGCCATGTCTTGCTTATGGGATTCCCTCAGTTTCCCCAGCAAAGAGTCCATTTCCTGCCTGGTTGGAATTGATCTGATATGTGCTTTCCAATCCCAATCTTCTTCTTGTTCCTGTGTCTGGTCTGATTTATTCTTCTCTCCCTTGTTTCTGCGGGTGGAGGTGTTGGAGGTGGGGAGTCTTTGTTCTACAGGTGATGTGTGCTGTTGTTGTGGTATTACAGGCTCCTCTCCGGGTGTCACAGATCTGCTTCCCATGGCTGCTGGGGTCTGCTGTATCACAGAGCTGGGGCCCTGCTCTGCCTGCAGTTCACCTGGGAGTCCATTTTGTGGCTGGGACAGGGGGTTTTCAACACTCCCTTCTGTGGTGTCCTGCTGTGCCTTATCTATGTTTATGGCTGAGCTGGCTGCTGTTATGTGAGGAGGCAGTGAGGTCGCTCCCTTGCATGTTTGCTGAGCGTTTTCTCCTGCCTCAGTGTCTGCCGGCGCCATGTTGGAGAGAGCAGAGGTGTCAGGCTGGGAGGCTGAGGTCCCGAAAAAGCGGGCGATATCTGTACCTTCCACCTCTGGAGTCTGCACACTCGTCGCCCGTCCTCTCCTGCGTGCCATTACTGATCCTGGACCCGGTGAGTGCCTTTGAAGTGTGAGAATTCACCGCGGGTATGTGGGAGCTCCTTCTTCCAGCGTCTCAGTGTGCCATCGGCTAGCTCCGCCCCCCCCAAGGTCAGTTTTTAATATCCTACATAGTTTGGTGTCATCAGCAAAGACTGTCACTTTACTATCAATCCCATCCACAAGGTCATTAATAAAGAGATTAAAAAGAATTGGTCCTAGCACAGATCCCTGCGGCACCCCACTGCTGACTATGGCCCATTTAGAGAATGTTCCATTTATGACTACTCTTTGTTTCCTATCTTTTAGCCAGTTCCTTACCCAGTTGCATATAGTTTCCCCCAGTCCTTGCTTCTGGAGCTTTAGTATAAGCCTATTATGTGGTACAGTATCAAATGCCTTTGCAAAGTCCAAATAAATCACATCAGCTGCATCACCAATATCCAGGTTTGCACTTACCCCCTCATAGAACCCCAACAGGTTGGTTAGACACAACTTATCTTTCATGAATCCATGCTGTCTGTCAGTTATTATATTATTTTCTGCAACATATTTTTGCATGTCATCCCTTAAAATGCCCTCAAAAACTTTGCATACTACTTATGTCAGGCTTACTGGACGGTAGTTGCCTGGATCTACCCTCTTACCTTTCTTAAATATCGGTACCACATCAGCAATCCTCCAATCCTGAGGCACCAACCCTGTTACAAGCGAGTCTAAAAAGATGAGATACAGCGGTCTGTCAATTACGGAGCTCAATTCCCTCAATATTCGTGGATGAATACCATCTGGCCCTGGGGATTTGTCAATGTTTAATTTACTCAGACGTAGGCGTACTTCTTCTTGTGTTAAATTAATTATATCGGGTGGTGAACTTTGATTTTTCACTTGTTGAATGATGCATGGTACAGTCAGTTCCTTGGTGAACACAGATGAGAAATGCCTATTTAATATCTCATTCTTTTGTTTGTCCTCTATAACCAACTTGTTATTATATTGTAAGGGGCCAATACTATCCTTTGTTTTCCTTTTGGCATTAATGTATTTATAAAAGATTTTGGGATTTATTTTAATGTCATTGGCGATTTTTGTTTCAGTAGCTAGTTTTGCTTGTTTGATTTCTTTTTTGCATTGCCTATTGATATCTTTATACTCCTGCAATGCTATTTCTGTATTCTCAGCCTTCAAGATTTTAAACGCCCTTTGTTTTTGTTTTATTATACTTTGTACAGTCTTACTTATCCATAGTGGTTTCTTTTTATTCCGGGACGTTTTATTACCAGAGGGTATAAGTTTTTTACAGAACTCTAGCAATATATCCTTAAACTTTCCCCATTTATGTTCAGTATCCCCAGTTACCATGACTTTGTCCCAATCTACACATTTAAGCTCTTCCCTTAATTTATTGAAATCAGCTATCCTAAAATTCCAGGTTTTAGCATTTCCCCTTTGAAATGTTCTATTGAATATTACGTTGAAGCTTACCATATTATGATCGCTGGTGCCCAAGTGCTCCCGGACCTGTAGATCTGAAATTATATCTGGTCTATTTGACAGGACCAACTCTAGCAAATTATCTCCCCTCGTCGGTTCATCTACCATCTGAGAGAGGAAATGGTCTTGAATGGTAGATAAGAATTTACAGCTTTTAGCACAACCAGAAGATTCTATGTCCCACTGTATGTCTGGATAGTTGAAATCCCCCATAATAAGAACCCGATTATTATTATTATTAGCTGCCTTTTCAATTTGTTCCAGTATTTCACCCTCTATTTGTTCAAGTATGTTAGGAGGCTTATAGCAAACTCCAATTAGCATTTTTCCATTATTCTCCTCCCCATGTACATTTACCCATACTGACTCTACATTGTTGCAGTTCCCCCCAATGTCATCATTCAACACAGGTTTTAGGTTAGATTTGATAAATATACACACCCCAGCACCTTTTTTGTCTTTCCTGTCCCTCCTAAATGTACTATAACCCTGTATGTTTGTCACCCAGTCATGGCTTTCATCCAGCCGGTTTCCGTAATGCCCACCACATCATAATCCATGGTTAACATAAGAGTCTCCAATTCATTCATTTTGTTTGCAAGACTTCTTGCATTTGCCGGTAGACATTTAATCCTATTAACACCTTTATTACTCCTAGCCTCCCTACGTTCCTTGCATGTCCCCCTAATCCTTCATTGACCCCTACCATCTCACTGTCTCTATCTGCTCTATCTATCCCCTTTTTTGCTCCACTACCCTCCCTCCCCCCAGATCCTAGTTTAAAAGCTCCTCCATCCGTCTGACCATTTTCTCCCCCAGCACAGCTGCACCTTCCACATTGAGGTGCAGCCCGTCCCTACCGTAGAGCCTGTAGTCAACTGAGAAGTCAGCCCAGTTCTCTATGAATCCGAACCCTTCCTTCCTGCACCAATTTCTAAGCCACGTGTTTATCTCCCTAAGCTCCCGCTGTCTTTCTAGTGACGCTCGTGGCACCGGTAGTATTTCTGAAAACACCACCTTGGAGGTCCTGGACTTCAGCTTCTCTCCAAGTTCCCTGTAATCATTTTTAAGGACCTTCCACCTGCCTCTAACTTTGTCATTAGTACCAATGTGCACCATGACCGCTGGGTTTTCCCCAGCCCCACCCAGCAATCTGTCTATCCGATCCACAATATGCCGAACCCGAGCACCCGGCAGACAACACACTCTTCGGCATTCATGGTCTCGGCGACAGATGACCCTGTCTGTCCGCCTAATTATAGAGTGGTATGGCCAAACAAAAGCTAAAGACAGTACCTGGCCTATCAATCCAATGAAAACTGATAGGTATCACAGTCCATTGGACTAGGCTATTACATGCAGCCATACAAAGTCCATGGGCCTCGCCTCAGAGTCGAACCCACAACCTCTCGTAGCCCAAGCAAAGAGCCTACCACTACACCAACACAGAGAAGTGGGAAACTGACTCTACATTAATACACATAATCCTAGTGACTGCGCACACAACATGGCCAAACAAAAGCAAAAAACAGTACCTGGCCTACCAATCCAATGGAATCTCATAGGCAACACAGTCTATTGGACTAAACAGTTACATTCAGCCATACAAAGACCATGGGCCTTGCCTCAGAATCGAACCCACAACTTCTCGTAGCCCAAGCAAAAAGCCTACTACTACACCAACACAAGTAAGTAGGCAACTGACTCTACATTAATTCACATCATCCTAGTGACTGCGCACACAACATGGCCAAGCAAAAGACAGTACCTGGCTTATCAATCTAATGGGAACTCATAGGCAACACAGCCCATTAGCTAAGGGAATTTCATGCAGCCATACAAAGTCCATAGGCCTTGCCTCAGAGTCAATCCCACAATCTCTCGCAGCCTAAGCAAAGAGCCTACCACTACACCAACACAAAGAAGTGGGAGATTGAATCTACATTAATTCACATAATCCTAGTGACTGCGCACACAACATGGCCAAAAAAAAGCAAAAGACAGTACCTGGCCTATCAATCCAATGGAAACACATTAGCAACACAGTCCATTGGACTAGGCACTTACATGCAGCCATACAAAGTCCTTGGGCCTTGCCTCAGAATTGAACTCACAACCTCTTGCAGCCCAAGCAAAGAACCTAACACTACACCAACTCAGAGAAGTGGGAAACTGACTCTACATTAATTCACATAACCCTAGTGACTGCGCACACAACATGGCAAAACGAAAGCAAAAGACAGTACATGGCCTATCAATCCAATGAAAACTCATAGGCAACATAGTCCTTTGGACTAGGAAATTACATGCAGCCATACAAAGTCCATGGGCCTTACTTTAGAGTTGAACTCACAACCTCTCGCAGCCCAAGCAAAGTTCCTACCACTACACCAACACAGAGAAGTGTGAAACTGACACTACATTAATTCTTATAATCCTAGTGACTGCGCACACAACATGGCCAAACAAAAGCAAAAAACAGTACCTGGCCTACCAATCCAATGGAATCTCATAGGCAACACAGTCCATTGGACTAAACAGTTACATGCAGCCATACAAAAACCTTGGGCCTTGCCTCAGAATCTAACCCACAACCTCTCGTAGACTAAGCAATGAGCCTACCACGACACCAACACAGAGAAGTGGGAAACTGACTCTACATTACTTCAAATATTCCTGGGGACTGCGCACACAACATGGCCAAACAAAAGCAAAAGACAGTATCTGGCCTATCAATCCAATGGAAACATATAGGCAACACAGTCCATTGGACTAGACAATTACATTACATGCAGCCATACAAAGTCCATGGGCCGTGCCTCAAAATCGAACCCACAACCTCTCGTAGCCCAAGCAAAAAGCCTACCACTACAACAACACAAGTAGGAAACTAGCTCTACATTAATTCACATCATCCTAGTGACTGCGCACACAACATGGCCAAACAAAAGCAAAAGACAGTACCTGGCCTATCAATCTAATGGGAACTCATAGGCAACACCGTCCATTAGCCAAGGGAATTTCATGCAGCCTTACAAAGTCCATATGTCTTGCCTCAGAGTCGATCCCACAATCTCACGCAGCCTAAGCAAAGAGCCTACCACTACACCAACACAAAGAAGTGGGAGATTGAAACTACATTAATTCACATAATCCTAGTGACTGCGCACACAACATGGCCAAACGAAAGGAAAAGGCAGTATCTGGCCTATCAATCCAATGGAAACTCATAGGCAACACAGTCATTGGACAAGGCAATTACATGCAGCCATACAAAGTCCATTGGCTTTGTTTCAGAGTCGAACCCACAACCTCTCGTGGCCTAAGCAAAGAGCCTACCACCACACCAACACAGAGAAGTGGGAGGGGGACTCTACATTAATTCACATAATCCTAGTGACTGCGCACACAACATGGCCTAACAAAAGCAAAAGACAGTACCTGGCCAGTCAATCCAATGGAAATTCATAGGCAATATAGTCCATTGGACTAGGCATCTACATGCAGCCATACAAAGTCCATTGGCTTTGTTTCAGAGTCGAACCCACAACTTCTCGCAGCCCAAGCAAAGAGCCTACCACTACACCAACACAAAGAGCAGGAAACTGACTCTACATTAATTCACATAATCCTAGTGACTGCGCACACAAGATGGTCAAACAAAAGCAAAATACAGTACCTGGCCTAACAATTAGTGATGAGCGAGTATGCTTGTTACTACTCGGTACTCGCACGAGTATCACTGTACTCGGGCTACTCGGCGGGGACCGAGTAATCTCGCGATACTCGTGCTGTACTCGTGGTCTTCATCCCTGCATGTTGGCACTCTTTTGAGAGCCAGCCCTCATGCAGGGATTGGCTGGCAGACCACTGCAATGCCACAGCCCTGTTAGTTGTGGAATTGCAGGGATTAGCCGGCCCGCACAGCGTGACCGAGCCTTTATACCGGCGGGCGCGCTGTGCTCTGCTCACAGCCATCCAGACAGTCAGTGCAGGGAGAGGGTCGCTGCTTCAGGGAAAGGTTTGCGGCCCTTTATAGCTATTTCAGTAGCAGGGCTGCAAACAGTGTGACCAGAAGTCCTTCTCAGGACTATTCTAGTTGTATACAGGCAGGCAGGGTATAGCCAGGTCGGAGTACAGTAGCAGAGTCCTTATCAGGACTATTGTTGCTATATACAGGCAGGGTATAGCCAGGTCGGAATACAGGCTAGTGACCAGAAGAGTCCTTGTCAGGACTATTGTAGCAGTATACAGGCAGGAAGGGTATATAGCAATTCCTAGTGGTGACCGTATACCAGCCTTCATCATATCTGGGGCTGGTGTACACAGTCTAAAACAGTCCAGATAGTGTCAGACTTCTCAGTAATTTTTTCTCCTAAAAACCTGTTAGGTTCTTAGTGCGTCCGTGCTTGCATTTAAAAACCGCACGTGTGTGCCTGTCGGTGGCAGCGTACAGGTGCACTTGTGTGCGTTTTTCACAAACTATTATTATATAACGCACAAGTCTAGTGTATAATACACGTCAGTCAGCAGTGACTGATAGTGTCAGACTTCTCAGTAATTTTTTCTGCTAAAAACCTGTTAGGTTCTTAGTGCATCCGTGCTTGCATTTAAAAACCGCACGTGTGTGCCTGTCGGTGGCAGCGTACAGGTGCACTTGTGTGCGTTTTTCACAAACTATTATTATATAACGCACAAGTCTAGTGTATAATACACGTCAGTCAGCAGTGGCTGATAGTGTCAGACTTCTCAGTAATTTTTTCTGCTAAAAACCTGTTAGGTTCTTAGTGCGTCCGTGCTTGCATTTAAAAACCGCACGTGTGTGCCTGTCGGTGGCAGCGTACAGGTGCACTTGTGTGCGTTTTTCACAAACTATTATTATATAACGCACAAGTGTAGTGAATACACGTCAGCACAGCATTGCAAAATGCGCAAGGGCGTTGGCAAGGAACAAGGAAGTGGACGTGATGGTGGTGCAGGCAGAGGCCGAGGTCGTGGGCAAGCTCTAATTTCGCCACAACAAAGGGCCACATCTAGTCGCTCGCACGTCCTGTCCCAAATTCTTGGGGACCGCAGCAGTACACCGCTCTTGAACCAAGACCAGTGTCAACAGGTTGTTAGTTGGATAGCGGATAATGCTTCCAGTCAGATTGGCACCACCACAAACACTCTGTCTTCCACATGGTCAAGTGTCAGTAGCCGTGATACTGCACCGCACATTTCAGAACCTGATCCTCCTTCCTACCACAAGGCTGAGTACACGTCCTCGGACATTAATGATCCCACACTTGGACACTCGGAAGAGCTGTTCACGTTTCCATTCGCACATTCTGGCCTCTCGCCAGCTCATGTTGAAGTGGGTCATGAGGAGATCGTATGTACATATGCCCAAATATTTGAGCAGCCACATTCTCACGAAGTTGGCAATGTGTCTCAACAAGGGGTGGACGATGATGAGACACAATTGTCAGGAAGTCAGGAGGAGGAGCAGGGTGCGGAAGAGGAAGACGACGTGGTGGATGATCCAGTAACTGACCCAACCTGGCAGGAGGATATGCAGAGCGAGGACAGCAGTGCACAGGGGGAGGGAGGCGTAGCATCCCAACAGGCAGTAAGAAGCAGGGTGGTGGCTCCAGGCAGAAGTCAGGCAACCGTTCCCCGGAACAACAACACGACACAAGGTGCCTGTACAAATGTTAGGTCTTCCCGAGTCTGGCAGTTTTTTAAGTTGGCTCCAGATGATTCTAAAAAGGCCATTTGCAACACCTGCCGTGCCAGCATCAGCAGGGGTACCAAAACTAGCAGCCTGACCACCACCAGCATGATCAGGCACATGTCAGCCAAGCACCCGACTTTGTGGGAAGTACAACAGAGTCGAGGAGCAGTGCTTGCTGATGTCACTGCTACGTCTTCGCTGGTTGTGCATGCGAGCCAATCCCCTGTCCATGCTGCCTGCGAACAAGCCTCCTCCGGTCCTGCACCTGCAATTGCCTACGCAGAAATAACACCATCATCAAGCACGTCCTTGTCCCAGCGCAGCGTTCAGTTATCCATTCAGCAAACCTTTGAACGCAGGCGCAAATACACTGCCAACGCCCCACATGCCACAGTTCTAAATGCTAACATTTCGCGACTGCTTCCGCTGGAAATGTTGCCTTTTAGGCTGGTGGAGACAGAAGCATTCCGTGACCTGATGGCGGCAGCTGTCCCACGTTACTCGGTCCCCAGCCGCCACTATTTCTCCCGGTGTGCCGTCCCCGCGTTGCATAACCACGTGTCACAAAACATCACACGTGCCCTGAACAACGCTGTTTCACCCAAAGTCCACCTAACCACAGACACGTGGACAAGTGCTTGTGGGCAAGGCCGCTACATCTCGTTGACGTCACACTGGGTTAATATTGTGGAAGCTGGGACCCAGTCTGAGCGAGGGACGGAACACGTCCTTCCCACACCAAGGTTTGCAGGCCCTACCTCAGTCAGGGTTTCACCCACACTCTACAGCTCCGGAATGTCATGCTCTTCAGCCTCCTCCTCCTCCTGCGCATCCTCATCCACTTTACCCTCCACACCAGTCCCAAGCTGGAAGCACTGCAGCACTGCCTCGGCAAAGCGGCAACAGGCTGTGCTGAAGCTAATCTGCATAGGTGACAAACCCCACAATGCAGAAGAGGTGTGGACAGCTCTGAAACAGCAGGCAGATCACTGGCTCACACCTCTGAACCTAAAGCCAGGAAAGGTCGTGTGTGACAATGGCCGGAACCTGGTGGCGGCTTTGAGGCGAGGCCAGCTGACACGTGTTCCATGCGTGGCCCATGTGCTCAACCTCGTGGTTCAGCGGTTTCTAAAGTCATACCCAGAACTGTCTGATCTGCTGGTAAAAGTTCGCCGCCTGTCTGCACATTTTCGAAAGTCACCTACTGCTTCAGCCGGCCTTGCCGGCTTTCAGCGCCGTTTGCATCTTCCGGCTCACAGACTGGTGTGTGATGTCCCCACGCGTTGGAATTCAACTCTGCACATGTTGGTCAGGATATGTGAGCAGAAGAGGGCAGTTGTTGAGTACCTGCATCACCTAAGCCGTCGGGAAATGGGTCAAACTCCACACATAACACCTGAGGAGTGGAGATGGATGTCCGACCTATGTACCATCCTCCAAAACTTTGAGGACTCCACCAAGATGGTGAGTGGTGATGACACCATTATTAGCGTCACCATACCGCTACTCTGCCTTCTAAAACGGTCTCTGCTCAAAAACAAACATGATGCATTGCAGGCGGAGCGCGATGACTTGCAGCAAGAAACAGTAGTGGGTGTGGGTGATAACACACAGCCCAGCCTCGTCTCATCACAACGTGCAGTGGAGGACTATGACGAGGAGGAGGATGAAGACATGGAGCAACTCTCCGGCCAAATTGAGGATATGACATGCACACCAGTCATATCCTCGGTTCAGCATGGCTGGCCAGAGGACAGGGTAGATGAGGAGGAGGAGGAGGAGGACAGCATGTTCAGTCATCGTGTTGGTCAGGCTACTGAAGTGATGGCTGTTAAGAGTCTGGCACACATGGCTGACTTTATGGTAAGCTGCCTGTCTCGTGACCCTCGCGTTAAGAACATCTTGGCCGACAATCATTACTGGTTGGTAACACTATTAGACCCACGCTACAAGGAGAACTTTATGTCTCTTATTCCCGAGGCGGAGAGGTCAACCAAAATGCAGCAGTTCCGGAAGGCCATAGTCACGGAAGTAGGCAAAGCATTCCCCTCACAAAACGCTAGCGGCATAGGTCAGGAATCAGTGGACAACCAAGGCGTACAGCCGAGAGAGGCACAAGTCCAATCCGCCAGAGGTAGGGGAACAGTCTTTAAGATGTGGGACAGTTTTCTCAGCCCCTCACGTACCACAGCCCCTGAGGTGCGGAGTAGTGCCACAAGAAATCCTAAGTTTGCCCAGATGCTCAAGGAGTACCTTGCAGATCGAACAACTGTACTCTGACATTCCTCTGTGCCTTACAATTATTGGGTATCCAAGGTGTACACGTGGCATGAATTGGCTCTCTACGCCTTGGAAGTCCTGGCCTGCCATGCCGCTAGCGTTTTGTCAGAGCGTGTTTTTAGTGCCGCAGGTGGAATCATTACAGATAAACGCACCCGCCTGTCAACTGAAAATGCTGACAGGCTTACTCTGATCAAGATGAACAAGGGTTGGATTGGGCCAGACTTCACCACACCACCAGCAAATGAGAGCGGAATTTAAAGTTTGTAACGGGAATTTGCCATGTACCTCCAGTCACCCATCGGTACACACTTCTGGACTTTGGATAATCGCTGGACTGCTCCTCCTTCTCCTCATGCGCCACCATGATGACCGTTACAATAGTTAGGCCTTTGTTTCAGGTATACCCCCAGTGGTAAATTTTTTCGCCCATTCTTTGCAGAATGGACATTACAACGACACGAGACCCGCTCCTTTGCAATGGGAACAATGTTTTGAGGCCCTCATGCACGTCTCTATCCAGGGACAACGTGGAGCCTCCAAATTTTTGGCTGCCCTGCCTAAGGGCTATACTATAATACACCCACTTCCTGACAATGTACACTTAATGTTTTGAGGCCCCCTAGCACGTCTCTATCCAGGGACAACGTGGAGCCTCCCAAATTTTGGCTGCCCTGCCTAAGGGCTATACTATAATACACTCACTTCCTGACAATGCACACTTAATGTTTTGAGGCCCTCATGCACGTCTCTATCCAGGGACAATGTGGAGCCTCCCAATTTTTGGCTGCCCTGCCTAAGGGCTATACTATAATACACCCACTTCCTGACAATGCACACTTAATGTTTTGAGGCCCTCATGCACGTCTCTATCCAGGGACAACGTGGAGCCTCCCAATTTTTGCCTGCCCTGCCTAAGGGCTATACTATAAGACACCCACTTCCTGACAATGCACACTTAATGTTTTGAGGGCCTCATGCACGTCTCTATCCAGGGACAACGTGGAGCCTCCCAATTTTTGGCTGCCCTGCCTAAGGGCTATACTATAATACACCCACTTCCTGACAATGCACACTTAATGTTTTGAGGCCCTCATGCACGTCTCTATCCAGGGACAACGTGGAGCCTCCCAATTTTTGCCTGCCCTGCCTAAGGGCTATACTACAATAGACACACTTCCTTACAATGGGCACTTCAGGTTTACAGGCCCTCATGCACGTCTGTATGCAGGGTCATTGGTGAACCTCACAATTTTGGACTGCCCTGGCAAAGGAAAATACTACAAAGACTCACTTCCTCTAAATGGGCACATTAGACTCAGAGGCCTTTATGTACGTCTCTTCTCAGGGACATCGGAGTGCCACACAATGTTTTACGTAAAATCTTTCATGTATTAATCTCAAAAAGTAACATACATTAGCTCTATCTCACTATTGGGTATGTGCCCTTAACATTTCCGCCATGAAAATTCATTTTGGTGTCATTTTGGAAGGTTTTCTGGTGAGTCCGTAAAAATGGCGTAAAACGCGGACAAAATTGTTCACAGCTGTGACTTTTGAGTGATAAATGCTTCAAGGGATCTTCACCATGCTGTTGCCATGTCATTTGAGCACTCTTCTGAGACTTTTGTGCCATTTTTAGGGATCCTACATGCTGCCGGGGGTCATTTCACAAAAATACTTGGGTCTCCCATAGGATAACATTGGGCTCGGTGCTCGGGCCAAGTACACGAGTATCTTGGGATGTTCGGCCAGACCTCCGAGCTTTTTAGTACTCGCTCATCACTACTAAGAATCCAATGGAATCTCAGAGGCAACACAGACCATTGGACTAGGCAATTACATGCAGCCATACAAAGTCCATGGGCCTTGCCTCAGAGTCAAACTCACAATCTCTCGGAGCCCAAGCAAAGAGCCTACCACTACACCAACACAGAGTAGTGGGAAATTAAATCTACATTACTTCACATAATCCTGGTGACTGCGCACACAACATGGCCAAATAAAAGCAAAAGACAGTACCTGGCCTATCAATCCAATGGAAACTCATAGGTAACACAGTCCATTGGTCTAGGCAATTACATGCAGCCATAAAAAGTCTATAGGCCTTGCCTCAGAGTCTAACCGACAACCTCTCGCAGACAAAGCAAAGAGCCTACCACTACACCAACACAGAGAAGTGGGAAACTGAATCTACATTAATTCACATAATCCTAGTAACTGCCATACAAAAGCAAAAGATAGCACCAGGCCAATCAATCCAATGGAAACTCATAGGCAACACAGTCCATTGGACTAGGCAATTACATACAGCCATACAAAGTCCATGGGCCTTTCCTCAGTGTCGAAGCCACAACCTCTCATAGCACCAAGTAAAGAGCCTACCACTACACCAACACAGAGAAGTAAGAATCTGTTTCTACATTAATTCACATAATCCTAGTGACTGCGCACACAACATGGCCAAACAAAAGCAAAAGGCAGTACCTGGCCTATCAATCCAATGAAAACTCATAGGCAGCGCATTCTATTGGAAAAGGCAATTACATGCAGCCATAAAAAGTCCATGCGCGTTGCCTCAGAGTCAAACCCACAAACTCTCGCAGCCCAAGCAAAGAGCCTACCACTACACCAACACAGAGAAGTGGGAAACTGATTCTACATTAATTCACATAATCCTAGCGACTGCGCACACAACATGGCCAAACAAAAGCAAAAGACTGTACTTGGCCTATCATTCCAATGGAAACTCATAGGCAAAACAGTCCATTGGACTAAGCAGTTACATGCAGCCATACAAGGACCATGGGCCTTGCTTCAGACTCAAACCCACATCCTCTCGCAGCCTAAGCAAAGAGCCTACCACTAGACCAACACAGAGAAGTGGAAAACTGACTCTACATTAATTCACATAATCCTAGTGACTGCGCACACAATATGGCCAAACAAAAGCAAAAGACAGTTCCTGGCCTATCAATCCAATGGAAACTCATAAGAAACACAGTCCATTGGACAAGGCATTTACATGCAACCATACAAATTCCATGGGCCTTGCCTTAGAGTCAAACCCACAACCTTTTGCAGCCCAAGCAAAGAGCCTACCACTACACCAACACAGAGAAATGGGAAATTGATTCTACAATAATTCCCATAATCCTAGTGACTGCGCAAACAACATGGCCAAACAAAAGCAAAAGACTGTACTTGGCCTATCAACCCAATGGAAACTCATAGGCAACACAGTCCATTGGACTAGGCAATTACATGCAGCCATAAAAAGTCCATGGGCGTTGCCTCAGAGTAGAACTCACAACTTCTCACAGCCGAAGCAAAGAGCTTACCAACACAGAGAGGTGTGAAACTGATTTTACATTAATTCACATAATCCTAGTGACTGCACACACAACATGGCCAAACAAAAGCAAAAGACTGTACTTGGCCTATCAATCCAATGGAAACTCATAGGCAACACAGTCCATTGGACTAAGCAATTACATGCAGCCATACAAATTCCATGGGCCTTGCCTCAGAGTCAAACCAACAACCTCTCTCACCCCAAGCAAAGAGCCTACCACTACACCAACACAGAGAAGTGGGAAACTGATTCCACATTAATTCAAATAATCCTATAATCCTAGTGACTGCGCACACAATTTGGCCAAACAAAAGCAAAAGACAGTACCTGGCCTATCAATCCAATGGAAACTCATAGGCAACACAGTCAATTGGTCAAGGCATTTACATGCAGCCATACAAATTCCATGGGCCTTCCCTCAGAGTCAAACCCACTACCTCTCGCAGCCCAAGCAAAGAGCCTACCACTGCACCAACACAGAGAAGCAGGAAACTGATTCTACATTAATTCACATAATCCTACCGACTGCACACACAACATGGCAAAACAATAGCAAAAGACAGTACCTCGCCTATCAATCCAATAAAAACTCATAGGCAACACAGTCCATTGGACTAGGCAATCACATGCAGCCATACAAATTCCATTGGCCTTGCTTCAGAGTCAAACCCACAACCTCTCGTAGCCCAAGCAAAGAGCCTACCACTACACCAGCACAGAAAAGTGGGAAACTGATTCTACATTAATTCACATAATCCTAGTGACTGCACACACAACATGGCCAAACAAAAGCAAAAGACAGTACCTGGTCTATCAATCCATTGAAAAATCAGAGGTAACACAGTCCATTGGACTAGACAATTACATGCAGCCATACAAAGTCCATGGGCTTTGCCTCAGAGTCAAATCCACAACCTCTCGCAGCCCAAGCAAAGAACCTACCACTACACCAACACAGAGAAGTTGTAAACTGACTCTACAATAATTCCCATAATCCTAGTGACTGCGCAAACAACATGGCCAAACAAAAGCAAAAGACAGTACCTGGCCTATCAATCCAATGGAAACTCATAGGCAACACAGTCCATTGGACTAGGCAATTACATGCAGCCATAAAAAGTCCATGGGCGTTGCCTCAGAGTAGAACTCACAACTTCTCACAGCCGAAGCAAAGAGCTTACCAACACAGAGAGGTGTGAAACTGATTTTACATTAATTCACATAATCCTAGTGACTGCACACACAACATGGCCAAACAAAAGCAAAAGACAGTACCTGGTCTATCAATCCATTGAAAAATCAGAGGTAACACAGTCCATTGGACTAGACAATTACATGCAGCCATACAAAGTCCATGGGCTTTGCCTCAGAGTCAAATCCACAACCTCTCGCAGCCCAAGCAAAGAACCTACCACTACACCAACACAGAGAAGTTGTAAACTGACTCTACAATAATTCCCATAATCCTAGTGACTGCGCACACAACATGGCCAAACAAAAGCAAAAGACAGTACCTGGCCTATCAATCCAATGAAAACTCAAAGGCAACACAGTCCATTGGACCAGGCCATTACATGCAGCCATACAAAGTCCATGGGCCTTGCCTCAGAGTCGAACTCACAACCTCTCGCAACCCAAGCAAAGAACCTACCACTACACCAACACAGAGAAGTGGAAAATCAATTCTACATTAATTCACATAATCCTAGTGACTGCGCACACAACACTGCCAAACAAAAGCATAAGACAGTACCCGGCCTATCAATCCAATGGAAACTCATAGGCAACACAGTCCATTGGTATAGGCAATTACATGCAGCCTTACAAAGTCCATGGGCCTTGCCTCAAAGTCATACCCACAACTTCTCTCAGCCCAAGCAAAAAGCCTACCACTACACCAACACAGAGAAGTGGGAAACTGATTCTACATTAATTCACATAATCCTAGTGACTGCGCACACAACATGGCCAAACAACAGCAAAAGACAGTACCTGGCCTATCAATCCAATGGAAACTCATAGACAACACAGTCCATTGGACAAGGCAATTACATGCATCCATTCAAAGTTTGCGGGCCTTGCCTCAGAGTCAAACCCACAACCTCTCGCAGCACAAGCAAAGAGCCTACCACTACACCAACACTGAGAAATGGGAAACTGTCTCTACATTAATTCACATAATCCTAATGACTGCGCACACAACATGGCCAAACAAAAGCAAAAGAAAGTACCTGGCCAATCAATCCAATGGAAACTCATAGGCAACACAGTCCATTGGACTAGGCAATTACATGCAGCCATACAAACTCCATGGGCCTTGCCTCAGAGTCAATCCCTCAACCTCGTGTAGCCGAAGCAAAGAGCCTACCACTACACCAACACACCAACACAGAGAAGTGGGAAACTGATTCTACATTAATTCACATAATCCTAGTGACTGCACACACAACATGGCCAAACAAAAGCAAAAGACAGCACCTGGCCTATTAATCCAAAGGAAACTCATAGGCAACACAACATGGCCAAACAAAAGCAAAAGACAGTACCTGGCCTATCAATCCAATGGAAATTCACAAGCAACACAGTCCATTGGAATAGGCAATTACATGAAGCCATACAAAGTCAATGGGCCTTGCCTCAGTGTCAAACCCAAGCAAAGAGCCTACCACTACACCAACAAAGAGAAGTGGGAAACTGACTCTACAATAATTCACATAATCCTAGTGACTATGCACACAACATGGCCAAACAAAAGACAGCACCTGGCCTTCCAATCCAATGGAAACTCATAGGTAACTCAGTCCATTGGACTAGGCAATTAAATGCAGCCATACAAAGTCCATTGGCCTTGTCTCAAAGTCGAACCCACAACCTCTCGCAGCCCAAGCAAAGAGCCTACCACTACACCAACACAGAGAAGTGGGAAACTGACTCTACATTAATTCACATAATCCTAGTGACTGCGCACACAACATGGCCAAACAAAAGCAAAAGACAGTACCAGGCCTATAAATCCAATGAAAACTCATAGGTAACACAGTCCATTGGACAAGGCAATCACATGCAGCCATACAACGTCCATGGGCCTTGCCTCAGTGTCTAACCCACAACCTCTTGCAGCCAAAGCAAGGAGCCTACCACTACACCAACACAGAGAAGTGGGAATCTGATTCTACAATAATTCACATAATCCTAGTGACTGCGCACACAACATGGCCAAACAAAAGCAAAAGACAGTGCCTGGCCTATCAATTCAATGAGAACTCATTGGCAACAAAGACCATTGGACTAGGGAATTACATGCAGCTTACAACGTCCATGAGCCTTGCCTCAGAGTTGAACCCACAACCTCTTGCAGCCAAAGCAAAGAGCCTACCACTACACCAACACAAAGAAGTTGGAAACTGACTCTACATTAATTCACATAATCCTAGTGACTGCGCAAACAACATAGCCAAACAAAAGCAAAAGACAGTACCTGGCCTATCAATCCAATGGAAATTCATAGGAAACACAGTCCATTGGACTAGGCAAATACATGCAGCCATACAAAGTCCATGGGTCTTGCCTCAGTGTCGAACCCACAACCTCCCAAAGCCTTAGCAAAGAGCCTACCACTAAACCAACACAGAGAAATGGGAAACTTCTTCTACATTAATTCACATAATCCTAGTGACTGCGCACACAACATGGCCAAACGAAAGCAAAAGACAGTACCTGGTCTATCAATCCAATGGAAACTCATAGGCAACACGGTCCATCTGACTAGACAATTACATGCAGCCATACAAAGTTCATAGGCCTTGCCTCAGAGTCTAACCCACAACCTCTCATAGCCCAAGCAAATAGCCTACCACTACACCAACACAGAGTAGTGGGAAACTAATTCTACTTTAATTCACATAATCCTAGTGACTTCGCACACAACATTGCCAAACAAAAGCAGAAGACA
Organism: Anomaloglossus baeobatrachus; assembly: GCF_048569485.1. Classification (NCBI taxonomy): domain Eukaryota; kingdom Metazoa; phylum Chordata; class Amphibia; order Anura; family Aromobatidae; genus Anomaloglossus; species Anomaloglossus baeobatrachus. The sequence goes on along the minus strand of NC_134353.1, from coordinate 409,487,081 downwards.
GTACCTGGCCTATCAATCCAATAGAAACTCATAGGTAACACAGTCCCTTGGACTAGGCATTTACATGCAGCCATACAAAGTCCATGGGCCTTGCTTCAGAGTCGAACTCACAACCTCTCATAGCCCTAGCAAAGAGCCTACCACTACACCAACAAAGACAAGTGAGAAACTGACTCTACATTAATTTACATAATCCTAGTGACTGCGCACACAACATGGCCAAACGAAAGCAAAAGACAGTACCTGGCCTATCAATCCAATGGAAACTCATAGGCAACACAGTCCATTGGACTATGCAATTACATGCAGCCATACAAGTCCATGGGTCTTGCCTCAGAGTCGAACTCACAATCTCTCGGAGCCCAAGCAAAAAGCCTACCACTACACCAACACAGAGTAGTGGGTAACTGGTTCTACAATAATTCACATAATACTAGTAACTGCGCACACAACATGGCCAAACGAAAGCAAAAGACAGTACCTGGCCTATCAATCCAATGGAAACTCATCGGCAACATAGTCCATTGGACTAGAAAATTACATGCTGCCATACAAAGTCCATGTGCCTTGCCTCAGAGTCACTATGGGGAGATAAGGTATGCACACCAGTGACTATGGAAGGGGAATACATGCAATAGCAGAAACTGCCGTGTGAATACTGACATGAAAAATTCAATAGCTATGTGTAAGAATGAAATGTGAAAAATGGAACCTGCATTACTGCCATGAATATATGAATAAAGAGAAATTTAGCTACTGAATTGATCAATGCAATAGAGCCCCAACACTACGCCAAAGTATTTCTCTACGTTGGGGTCCCTAGCTTGTGTGTGTCCTCTCATGCAGTTAAAAAACTTACCGTGTATGGGAAGCTGAGACCCAGGCTATATATACGATGTGGATTGGCAATAGGTGTGTATGGGGAGGGTTCACAAACGAAAAACTACTAACATTAAGGAATAACGTTTGGAACTCCATTCTATGTCTGAACTGGGTGCAAAAAACCTAAAAAAACATCACTATGGGGAGATAAGGTATGCACACCAGTGACTATGGAAGGGGAATACATGCAATAGCAGAAACTGCCGTGTGAATACTGACATGAAAAATTCAATAGCTATGTGTAAGAATGAAATGTGAAAAATGGAACCTGCATTACTGCCATGAATATATGAATAAAGAGAAATTTAGCTACTGAATTGATCAATGCAATAGAGCCCCAACACTACGCCAAAGTATTTCTCTACGTTGGGGTCCCTAGCTTGTGTGTGTCCTCTCATGCAGTTAAAAAACTTACCGTGTATGGGAAGCTGAGACCCAGGCTATATATACGATGTGGATTGGCAATAGGTGTGTATGGGGAGGGTTCACAAACGAAAAACTACTAACATTAAGGAATAACGTTTGGAACTCCATTCTATGTCTGAACTGGGTGCAAAAAACCTAAAAAAACATCACTATGGGGAGATAAGGTATGCACACCAGTGACTATGGAAGGGGAATACATGCAATAGCAGAAACTGCCGTGTGAATACTGACATGAAAAATTCAATAGCTATGTGTAAGAATGAAATGTGAAAAATGGAACCTGCATTACTGCCATGAATATATGAATAAAGAGAAATTTAGCTACTGAATTGATCAATGCAATAGAGCCCCAACACTACGCCAAAGTATTTCTCTACGTTGGGGTCCCTAGCTTGTGTGTGTCCTCTCATGCAGTTAAAAAACTTACCGTGTATGGGAAGCTGAGACCCAGGCTATATATACGATGTGGATTGGCAATAGGTGTGTATGGGGAGGGTTCACAAACGAAAAACTACTAACATTAAGGAATAACGTTTGGAACTCCATTCTATGTCTGAACTGGGTGCAAAAAACCTAAAAAAACATCACTATGGGGAGATAAGGTATGCACACCAGTGACTATGGAAGGGGAATACATGCAATAGCAGAAACTGCCGTGTGAATACTGACATGAAAAATTCAATAGCTATGTGTAAGAATGAAATGTGAAAAATGGAACCTGCATTACTGCCATGAATATATGAATAAAGAGAAATTTAGCTACTGAATTGATCAATGCAATAGAGCCCCAACACTACGCCAAAGTATTTCTCTACGTTGGGGTCCCTAGCTTGTGTGTGTCCTCTCATGCAGTTAAAAAACTTACCGTGTATGGGAAGCTGAGACCCAGGCTATATATACGATGTGGATTGGCAATAGGTGTGTATGGGGAGGGTTCACAAACGAAAAACTACTAACATTAAGGAATAACGTTTGGAACTCCATTCTATGTCTGAACTGGGTGCAAAAAACCTAAAAAAACATCACTATGGGGAGATAAGGTATGCACACCAGTGACTATGGAAGGGGAATACATGCAATAGCAGAAACTGCCGTGTGAATACTGACATGAAAAATTCAATAGCTATGTGTAAGAATGAAATGTGAAAAATGGAACCTGCATTACTGCCATGAATATATGAATAAAGAGAAATTTAGCTACTGAATTGATCAATGCAATAGAGCCCCAACACTACGCCAAAGTATTTCTCTACGTTGGGGTCCCTAGCTTGTGTGTGTCCTCTCATGCAGTTAAAAAACTTACCGTGTATGGGAAGCTGAGACCCAGGCTATATATACGATGTGGATTGGCAATAGGTGTGTATGGGGAGGGTTCACAAACGAAAAACTACTAACATTAAGGAATAACGTTTGGAACTCCATTCTATGTCTGAACTGGGTGCAAAAAACCTATTGCCAATCCACATCGTATATATAGCCTGGGTCTCAGCTTCCCATACACGGTAAGTTTTTTAACTGCATGAGAGGACACACACAAGCTAGGGACCCCAACGTAGAGAAATACTTTGGCGTAGTGTTGGGGCTCTATTGCATTGATCAATTCAGTAGCTAAATTTCTCTTTATTCATATATTCATGGCAGTAATGCAGGTTCCATTTTTCACATTTCATTCTTACACATAGCTATTGAATTTTTCATGTCAGTATTCACACGGCAGTTTCTGCTATTGCATGTATTCCCCTTCCATAGTCACTGGTGTGCATACCTTATCTCCCCATAGTGATGTTTTTTTAGGTTTTTTGCACCCAGTTCAGACATAGAATGGAGTTCCAAACGTTATTCCTTAATGTTAGTAGTTTTTCGTTTGTGAACCCTCCCCATACACACCTATTGCCAATCCACATCGTATATATAGCCTGGGTCTCAGCTTCCCATACACGGTAAGTTTTTTAACTGCATGAGAGGACACACACAAGCTAGGGACCCCAACGTAGAGAAATACTTTGGCGTAGTGTTGGGGCTCTATTGCATTGATCAATTCAGTAGCTAAATTTCTCTTTATTCATATATTCATGGCAGTAATGCAGGTTCCATTTTTCACATTTCATTCTTACACATAGCTATTGAATTTTTCATGTCAGTATTCACACGGCAGTTTCTGCTATTGCATGTATTCCCCTTCCATAGTCACTGGTGTGCATACCTTATCTCCCCATAGTGATGTTTTTTTAGGTTTTTTGCACCCAGTTCAGACATAGAATGGAGTTCCAAACGTTATTCCTTATTGCCTCAGAGTCAAACCCACAACCTCTCGCAGCCAAAGCAAAGAGCCTACCACTACACCAACACAAAGAAGCGGGAAACTGCCTCTACATTAATTCACATAATCCTAATGACTGCGCACACAACATGGCCAAACAAAAGCAAAAGACAGTACCTGGCCTATCAATCCAATGGAAACTCATAGGCAACACGGTCCATCGGACTAGACAATTACATGCAGCCATAAAAAGTCCATGGGCCTTGCCTCAGAGTCGAACCCACAACCACTCGTAGCCCAAGCAAAGAGCCTACCTCTACACCAACACAGATAAGTGGGAAATTGATTCTATAATAATTCACATAATCCTAGTAACTGTGCACACAACATGGCCAAACAAAAGCAAAAGACAGTACCTGGTCTATCAATCCAATGGAAACTCATAAGCAACACAGTCCATTGCACTTGGCATTTACATGCAGCCATACAAAGTCCATGGGCCTTGCCTCAGAGTCGAACTCACAACCTCTCACAACCCTAGCAAAGAGCCTACCACTACACTAACACAGAGAAATGTTGAAGTGACTCTACATTAATTTACATAATCCTAGTGACTGTGCACACAACATGGCCAAACGAAAGCAAAAGACAATACCTGGCCTATCAATCCAATGGAAACTCATAGGCAACACAGTCCATTGGACTAGGCAATTACATGCAGCCATAAAAAGTCCATGGGCCTTGCCTCAGAGTCTAACCCACAACCTCTCTCAGCCCAAGTAAAGAGCCTACCACTACACCAACACAGAGAAGCGGGAAACTGACTCTACATTAATTCACATAATCATAGTGACTGCGCACACAACATGGCCAAACAAAAGCGAAAGACAGTACCTGGCCTATCAATCCAATGGAAACTCAAAGGCAACACAGTCCATCGGACTAGACAATTACATGCAGCAATACAAAGTCCATGAGCCTTGCCTCAGAGACGAACTTACAATCTCTCGGAGCCCAAACAAAGAGCCTACCACTACACCAGCACAGAGTAGTGGGAAACTGACTCTACATTAATTCACATAATCTTAGTGACTGCGCACACAACATGGTCAAACGAAAGCAAAAGACAGTACCTGGCCTATCAATCCAATGGAAACTCATAGGCAACATAGTCCATTGGACTAGAAAATTACATGCAGCCATACAAAGTCCATGGGCCTTGCCTCAGAGCCAAACCCACAACCTCTCGCAGCCCAAGAAAGGCGCCTACCACTACACCAACACATAGAAGCGGGAAACTGACTCTACATTAATTCACATAATCCTAGTGACTGCGCACACAACATGGCCAAACAAAAGCAAAAGACAGTACCTGGCCTATCAATCCAATGGAAACTCATAGGCAACACAGTCATTTGGACTAAGCAATTGCATGCAGCCATACAAAGTCCATGGGCCTTGCTTCAGAGTCGAACTCACAACCTCTCGCAGCCCTAGCAAAGAGCCTACCACTACACCAACACAGAGAAGTGGGAAACTGACTCTACATTAATTTACATAATCCTAGTGACTGCGCACACAACATGGCCAAACGAAAGGAAAAGACTAGTGATGAGCGAGCTTGTTACTACTCGATACTCGCACGAGTATCACTGTACTCGGGCTACTCGGCGGCGACCGAGTAATCTCGCGATACTCGTGCTGTACTCGTTGTCTTCATTTCTGCATGTTGGCGCTCTTTTGAGAGCCAGCCCTCATGCAGGGATTGGCTGGCAGACCACTGCAATGCCACAGCCCTGTTAGTTGTGGAATTGCAGTGATTGGCCGTCCCGCACAGCGTGACCGAGCCTTTATACCGGCCGGCGCGCTGTGCTCTGCTCACAGCCATCCAGACAGTCAGTGCAGGGAGAGTGTCGCTGCTTCAGGGAAAGGTTTGCGGCCCTTTATAGCTAGTTCCGGAGCAGGGCTGCAAACAGTGTGACCAGAAGTCCTTCTCAGGACTATTCTAGTTGTATACAGGCAGGCAGGGTATAGCCAGGTCGGAGTACAGTAGCAGAGTCCTTCTCAGGACTATTGTTGCTATATACAGGCAGGGTATAGCCAGGTCGGAATACAGGCTAGTGACCAGAAGAGTCCTTGTCAGGACTATTGTAGCAGTATACAGGCAGGCAGGCAGGCAGGGTATATAGCCATTCCTAGTGGTGACCGTATACCAGCCTTCATCATATCTGTGGCTGGTGTACACAGTCTAAAACAGTCCAGATAGTGTCAGACTTCTCAGTAATTGTCGCTCCTAAAAACCTGTTAGGTTCTTATTGCGTCCGTGCTTGCATTTAAAAACCGCACGTGTGTGCCTGTCGGTGGCAGCGTACAGGTGCACGTTTTTCACAAACTATTATATAACGCACAAGTCTAGTGAATAATACACGTCAGTCAGCAGTGTCTGATAGTGTCAGACTTCTCAGTAATTGTCGCTCCTAAAAACCTGTTAGATTCTTATTGCGTCCGTGCTTGCATTTAAAAACCGCACGTGTGTGCCTGTCGGTGGCAGCGTACAGGTGCACGTTTTTCACAAACTATTATATAACGCACAAGTCTAGTGAATAATACACGTCAGTCAGCAGTGTCTGATAGTGTCAGACTTCTCAGTAATTGTCGCTCCTAAAAACCTGTTAGGTTCTTATTGCGTCCGTGCTTGCATTTAAAAACCGCACGTGTGTGCCTGTCGGTGGCAGCGTACAGGTGCACTTGTGTGCGTTTTTCACAAACTATTATATAACGCACAAGTGTAGTGTATAATACACGTCAGTCAGCAGTGGCTGATAGTGTCAGACTTCTCAGTAATTGTCGCTCCTAAAAACCTGTTAGGTTCTTATTGCGTCCGTGCTTGCATTTAAAAACCGCACGTGTGTGCCTGTCGGTGGCAGCGTCACGCTCCATATTGTCCCTGGATAGAGATGTGCATGAGGGCCTCAAAACATTGTTCCCATTGCAAAGGAGCGGGTCTCCTGTCGTAATGCCCATTCTGAAAGAATGGGCGAAAAAATTTACCACTGGGGTATACCTGAAACAACGGCCTAACTATTGTAACGGTCATCATGATGGCGCATGAGGAGAAGGAGGAGCAGTCCAGCGATTAGCCAAAGTCCAGAAGTGTGTTACCATGGGTGAGTGGAGGTACATGGCAAAATCCCGTTACAAACTTTAAATTCCGCTGTCATTTGCTGGTGGTGTGGTGAAGTCTGGCCCAATCCAACCCTTGTTCATCTTGATCAGAGTCAGCCTGTCAGCATTTACAGTTGACAGGCGGGTGCGTTTATCTGTAATGATTCCACCTGCGGCACTAAAAACACGCTCTGACAAAACGCTAGCGGCAGGGCAGGCCAGGACTTCCAAAACGTAGAGAGCCAATTCATGCCACATGTCCAGCTTGGATACCCATTAATTGTAAGGCACAGAGGAATGTCGGAGTACAGTTGTTTGATCTGCAAGGTACTCCTTGAGCATCTGGGCAAACTTAGGATTTCTTGTGGCACTACCCCGCACCTCAGGGGCTGTGGTATGTGAGGGGCTGAGAAAACTGTCCCACATCTTAAAGACTGTTCCCCTACCTCTGGCGGATTGGACTTGTGCCCCTCTCGGCTGTACGCCTTGGTTGTCCACTGATTCCTGACCTATGCCGCTAGCGTTTTGTGAGGGGAATGCTTTGCCTACTTCCGTGACTATGGCCTTCTGGAACTGCTGCATTTTTCCTGACCTCTCCGCCTCGGGAATAAGAGACATAAAGTTCTCCTTTTAGCGTGGGTCTAACAGTGTTACCAACCAGTAATGATTGTCGGCCAAGATGTTCTTAACGCGAGGGTCACGAGACAGGCAGCTTACCATAAAGTCAGCCATGTGTGCCAGACTCTTAACAGCCATCACTTCAGTATCCTGACCAACACGATGACTGAACATGCTGTCATCCTCCTCCTCCTCCTCCTCATCATCTACCCTGTCCTCTGGCCAGCCACGCTGAACCGAGGATATGACTGCATGTCATATCCTCAATTTGGCCAGAGAGTTGCTACATGTCTTCATCCTCCTCCTCGTCATAGTCCTCCACTGCACGTTGTGATGAGACGAGGCTGGGCTGTGTGTTATCACCCACACCCACTACTGTTTCTTGCTCAAACTCATCGCGCTCCGCCTGCAATGCATCATGGTTGTTTTTTGAGCAGAGACCATTTTAGAAGGCAGAGAAGCGGTATGGTGACGCTAATAATGTCGTCATCGCCGCTCACCATCTTGGTGGAGTCCTCAAAGTTTTGGCGGATGGTACATAGGTCGGACATCCATCTCCACTCCTCAGGTGTTATGTGTGGAGTTTGACCCATTTCCTGATGGCTTAGGTGATGCAGGTACTCCACAACTGCCCTCTTCTGCTCACATATCCTGACCAACATGTGCAGAGTTGAATTCCAACGCGTGGGGACATCACACACCAGTCTGTGAGCCGGAAGATGCAAATGGCGCTGAAAGCCGGCAAGGCCGGCTGAAGCAGTAGGTGACTTTCGAAAATGTGCAGACAGGCGGCGAACGTTTACCAGCAGATCAGACAGCTCTGGGTATGACTTTAGAAACCGCTGAACCACGAGGTTGAGCACATGGGCCACGCATGGAACATGTGTCAGCTGGCCTCGCCTCAAAGCCGCCACCAGGTTCCGGCCATTGTCACACACGACCTTTCCTGGCTTTAGGTTCAGAGGTGTGAGCCAGTGATCTGCCTGCTGTTTCAGAGCTGTCCATACCTCTTCTGCATTGTAGGGTTTGTCACCTATGCAGATTAGCTTCAGCACAGCCTGTTGCCGCTTCGCCGAGGCAGTGCTGCAGTGCTTCTGTGTCGCCCTGGACAAGCCAGGGGCCACAGAGCACAACACTTACACACCCCACACTCCCTGCAGGCATATCATAGTCAAAACACAAAATCCTTGTTGCCTTCCCCAGGGGCTGTTGTCCACACCAGGGGGTGGAGCCAGGCAATTGGTCTCCACCCACCAAGGAGGAGGGAAAACACAGGCAGTGAGAGTTAAGCTAAGGAAGTGGAAGGAGGAAAGTAGTAGAGAGGAGAAAAGTGACAGCAAAGAGCCTGAAGTTGGTCCGGGTGTGTGGCCCGGACAGGACAGCAAGGTTGGCAGGATGTGGTGACCGTCTGCAGTGGAGGCCGATTGGAGTCTGCCGTAAGGACCGTGGACGGGTGGTGACCCGGCCGTACCGGACCAGTATACAAAGAGAAGCCAGCACCATTGGCAGGGGCCTTTCGGATCCCGGCAAGGCTTGGTGTCGCCGTGAATTTGCCAAATCCGTTAGTGAAGGGGACCTCAGGGTTTCCAAACAGCCAAGTCATGATAGAAGGCAACCGTCCAACCGTGAAGGGGAGACACCGCCACCGCCAAGGGCAACCGTCTCCCAGGGCCAGCGCCTGTGGGCAAAAGGGGCTCCTCCGGCCCATATCCAGGTCGGGGAGCGGGTTACCGGTGGGAAACCATCACTACCAACACTGAACTTAGGTGCAGGGAGAGACAGTCATCACTAACCTGAGAGAGAGGGGAGCCAGCACGATCTGAAATTGGCATGCATAATATAAAAAGTGAAAATTCACAGATTTATTCCAACTGTACTACAATAAAAAAAATGAGATTTTTAGCAAATAATTGATCAATTTTTTGAGCCACCCCTGCCAACGTCACGGCAAATCTCAATAGGGGGGTCCTACTCTACATTCTGTATTTCATGTGCCATGCGGCCTCCTAGATAAAGTTAAAAGCAGAACCATAATAGAGCACACATACCTGTAACCTGTATATAACCGCTTCTATGTTGCAAAAAAGGCACTTGTGGATAGAGACCAGCCCAGGTCCCAGCATGTGGAGCAAGCTCTACACATACCAGGACTATATCAGAACTGATCCTCCCAGTGCCAGAGAGCAACCATTGATAAAGGCGGACCAGATCCAAGATGGTGCTTAATTAGCATTGCCTGTGGAAAGGGGTGAGGTAACTGAATCTGAACAGCTACCAACAGGAGGAATACATAGCAAACCAAAATCAGGCGTGCATGGCATGGTGGTGACCGGCCACCAGAATTTGTAGCATAACTACGACCAAACAGAGAGAGAGGGGAGCCAGCACGATCTGAAATTGGCATGCATAATATAAAAAGTGAAAATTCACAGATTTATTCCAACTGTACTACAATAAAAAAAATGAGATTTTTAGCAAATAATTGATCAATTTTTTGAGCCACCCCTGCCAACGTCACGGCAAATCTCAATAGGGGGGTCCTACTCTACATTCTGTATTTCATGTGCCATGCGGCCTCCTAGATAAAGTTAAAAGCAGAACCATAATAGAGCACACATACCTGTAACCTGTATATAACCGCTTCTATGTTGCAAAAAAGGCACTTGTGGATAGAGACCAGCCCAGGTCCCAGCATGTGGAGCAAGCTCTACACATACCAGGACTATATCAGAACTGATCCTCCCAGTGCCAGAGAGCAACCATTGATAAAGGCGGACCAGATCCAAGATGGTGCTTAATTAGCATTGCCTGTGGAAAGGGGTGAGGTAACTGAATCTGAACAGCTACCAACAGGAGGAATACATAGCAAACCAAAATCAGGCGTGCATGGCATGGTGGTGACCGGCCACCAGAATTTGTAGCATAACTACGACCAAACAGAGAGAGAGGGGAGCCAGCACGATCTGAAATTGGCATGCATAATATAAAAAGTGAAAATTCACAGATTTATTCCAACTGTACTACAATAAAAAAAATGAGATTTTTAGCAAATAATTGATCAATTTTTTGAGCCACCCCTGCCAACGTCACGGCAAATCTCAATAGGGGGGTCCTACTCTACATTCTGTATTTCATGTGCCATGCGGCCTCCTAGATAAAGTTAAAAGCAGAACCATAATAGAGCACACATACCTGTAACCTGTATATAACCGCTTCTATGTTGCAAAAAAGGCACTTGTGGATAGAGACCAGCCCAGGTCCCAGCATGTGGAGCAAGCTCTACACATACCAGGACTATATCAGAACTGATCCTCCCAGTGCCAGAGAGCAACCATTGATAAAGGCGGACCAGATCCAAGATGGTGCTTAATTAGCATTGCCTGTGGAAAGGGGTGAGGTAACTGAATCTGAACAGCTACCAACAGGAGGAATACATAGCAAACCAAAATCAGGCGTGCATGGCATGGTGGTGACCGGCCACCAGAATTTGTAGCATAACTACGACCAAACAGAGAGAGAGGGGAGCCAGCACGATCTGAAATTGGCATGCATAATATAAAAAGTGAAAATTCACAGATTTATTCCAACTGTACTACAATAAAAAAAATGAGATTTTTAGCAAATAATTGATCAATTTTTTGAGCCACCCCTGCCAACGTCACGGCAAATCTCAATAGGGGGGTCCTACTCTACATTCTGTATTTCATGTGCCATGCGGCCTCCTAGATAAAGTTAAAAGCAGAACCATAATAGAGCACACATACCTGTAACCTGTATATAACCGCTTCTATGTTGCAAAAAAGGCACTTGTGGATAGAGACCAGCCCAGGTCCCAGCATGTGGAGCAAGCTCTACACATACCAGGACTATATCAGAACTGATCCTCCCAGTGCCAGAGAGCAACCATTGATAAAGGCGGACCAGATCCAAGATGGTGCTTAATTAGCATTGCCTGTGGAAAGGGGTGAGGTAACTGAATCTGAACAGCTACCAACAGGAGGAATACATAGCAAACCAAAATCAGGCGTGCATGGCATGGTGGTGACCGGCCACCAGAATTTGTAGCATAACTACGACCAAACAGAGAGAGAGGGGAGCCAGCACGATCTGAAATTGGCATGCATAATATAAAAAGTGAAAATTCACAGATTTATTCCAACTGTACTACAATAAAAAAAAATGAGATTTTTAGCAAATAATTGATCAATTTTTTGAGCCACCCCTGCCAACGTCACGGCAAATCTCAATAGGGGGGTCCTACTCTACATTCTGTATTTCATGTGCCATGCGGCCTCCTAGATAAAGTTAAAAGCAGAACCATAATAGAGCACACATACCTGTAACCTGTATATAACCGCTTCTATGTTGCAAAAAAGGCACTTGTGGATAGAGACCAGCCCAGGTCCCAGCATGTGGAGCAAGCTCTACACATACCAGGACTATATCAGAACTGATCCTCCCAGTGCCAGAGAGCAACCATTGATAAAGGCGGACCAGATCCAAGATAGTGCTTAATTAGCATTGCCTGTGGAAAGGGGTGAGGTAACTGAATCTGAACAGCTACCAACAGGAGGAATACATAGCAAACCAAAATCAGGCGTGCATGGCATGGTGGTGACCGGCCACCAGAATTTGTAGCATAACTACGACCAAACAGAGAGAGAGGGGAGCCAGCACGATCTGAAATTGGCATGCATAATATAAAAAGTGAAAATTCACAGATTTATTCCAACTGTACTACAATAAAAAAAATGAGATTTTTAGCAAATAATTGATCAATTTTTTGAGCCACCCCTGCCAACGTCACGGCAAATCTCAATAGGGGGGTCCTACTCTACATTCTGTATTTCATGTGCCATGCGGCCTCCTAGATAAAGTTAAAAGCAGAACCATAATAGAGCACACATACCTGTAACCTGTATATAACCGCTTCTATGTTGCAAAAAAGGCACTTGTGGATAGAGACCAGCCCAGGTCCCAGCATGTGGAGCAAGCTCTACACATACCAGGACTATATCAGAACTGATCCTCCCAGTGCCAGAGAGCAACCATTGATAAAGGCGGACCAGATCCAAGATGGTGCTTAATTAGCATTGCCTGTGGAAAGGGGTGAGGTAACTGAATCTGAACAGCTACCAACAGGAGGAATACATAGCAAACCAAAATCAGGCGTGCATGGCATGGTGGTGACCGGCCACCAGAATTTGTAGCATAACTACGACCAAACAGAGAGAGAGGGGAGCCAGCACGATCTGAAATTGGCATGCATAATATAAAAAGTGAAAATTCACAGATTTATTCCAACTGTACTACAATAAAAAAAATGAGATTTTTAGCAAATAATTGATCAATTTTTTGAGCCACCCCTGCCAACGTCACGGCAAATCTCAATAGGGGGGTCCTACTCTACATTCTGTATTTCATGTGCCATGCGGCCTCCTAGATAAAGTTAAAAGCAGAACCATAATAGAGCACACATACCTGTAACCTGTATATAACCGCTTCTATGTTGCAAAAAAGGCACTTGTGGATAGAGACCAGCCCAGGTCCCAGCATGTGGAGCAAGCTCTACACATACCAGGACTATATCAGAACTGATCCTCCCAGTGCCAGAGAGCAACCATTGATAAAGGCGGACCAGATCCAAGATGGTGCTTAATTAGCATTGCCTGTGGAAAGGGGTGAGGTAACTGAATCTGAACAGCTACCAACAGGAGGAATACATAGCAAACCAAAATCAGGCGTGCATGGCATGGTGGTGACCGGCCACCAGAATTTGTAGCATAACTACGACCAAACAGAGAGAGAGGGGAGCCAGCACGATCTGAAATTGGCATGCATAATATAAAAAGTGAAAATTCACAGATTTATTCCAACTGTACTACAATAAAAAAAATGAGATTTTTAGCAAATAATTGATCAATTTTTTGAGCCACCCCTGCCAACGTCACGGCAAATCTCAATAGGGGGGTCCTACTCTACATTCTGTATTTCATGTGCCATGCGGCCTCCTAGATAAAGTTAAAAGCACCCTTTCCACAGGCAATGCTAATTAAGCACCATTCTTGGATCTGGTCCGCCTTTATCAATGGTTGCTGTTTGACACTGGGAGGATCAGTTCTGATATAGTCCTGGTATGTGTAGGGCTTGCTCCACATGCTGGGACCTGGGCTGGTCTCTATCCACAAGTGCCTTTTTTGTAACATGGAAGCGGCTATATACAGGTTGCAGGTATGTGTGCTCTATTATGGTTCTGCTTTTAACTTTATCTAGGAGGCCGCATGGCACATGAAATACAGAATGTAGAGTAGGACCCCCCTATTGAGATTTGCCGTGACGTTGGCAGGGGTGGCTCAAAAAATTGATCAATTATTTGCTAAAAATCTCATTTTTTTTTATTATAGTACAGTTGGAATAAATTTGTGAATTTTCACTTTTTATATGATGCATGCCAATTTCAGATCGTGCTGGTTCCCTTTTTTTTCTCTGTTTTGACCGTAGTTATGCTACAAATCTGGTGTCTGACCAACACCATACCATGCACGCCTGATTTTGGTTTGCAGTATATTCCTCCTGTTGGTAGCTGTTCAGACACAGTTACCTCACCCCTTTCCACAGGCAATGCTAATTAAGCACCATTCTTGGATCTGGTCCGCCTTTATCAATGGTTGCTGTTTGACACTGGGAGGATCAGTTCTGATATAGTCCTGGTATGTGTAGGGCTTGCTCCACATGCTGGGACCTGGGCTGGTCTCTATCCACAAGTGCCTTTTTTGTAACATGGAAGCGGCTATATACAGGTTGCAGGT